>NW_028244430.1:1200000-1800000 GCF_964263255.1 Lissotriton vulgaris | reverse complement strand
CCTCCACGGGTCCCTTCTTTGCAGGGACTGTGGATCGGGCTCTGAGAGGTCTGGGAGTCTGGTTCTTGTCGGGCTCTGGGCTCGGTCTCCGGCGGGAGCCGGCGGCAAAGCAGACGTCGAGATGCTGGTTGGTACCTGTGTTCACAGGGTGGTCACTCCTTGACCACAAGGGAGATTCTTCTTCAGTCTTCTGTGCAGCAGAATGTCGAAGTCCAGTCTTCTTCTTAGTTTTAAGTTGATTTCGGGATGATCTGATGTGCAATGGCACTGCTCCCCCTCTTATTCCCAAACTGGGGGTGGATCACCTACTAGGTCCCTCCTCTGGGAGGAACCAGGAAGGGGGGCGGTTACACCCCCTTTCCTTTGTCCAGCTCCGCGCCAGGACTGGGGCTGGAAGGCCCCAGAACTGGTTTGGACTGGCCTATGCACGGGGACACCTTGTGTGCCCCGGGCATGTCTGATTCTATTCAGCCCTGTCCTACCTAATACACAAAATCCTGTCTGGGGTGGTGCTCGCACCTCCCAAGGCAGGAAACCCTTTGTCCAGGCCACCATCTGCCGAGTTTCGGTCAGCAGCAGGAGGCCAGACTTGTGTCTGTGGTGGCAGCGTCCATTTTGTGAAGCTGAGGCTCTGTTTAACTTTAACCGGGGTTAAGGCTACACACATGTCGTGTCCCTCTAGAAGGGTGGAATGCTATCCCCGTCGCCAGAATTGGCGAGGGGATAGTATTCCAATTCGTATGACACCTTACTCGACATGTTTTGATAAAGCCAAACCAAAGATAGCATTTAACCGCGAGGATTATAATGCACTTAAGAGTATATGGTATGGCAATATCCCGGAACAGCTTAGGGAGTTGTTCCCGACAGCTGCAGACAGGCCCAGCTCATGCTAGAGCACCATCTCACATATTTCCACGCACTCTGCCTCCAGGATTGATGAGGCCTTCCATAGGAGTGGCTGATAGGAACATATGTGTCCAGTTTAGGGTTAGGCACAGACATACTGCGCCTAAGTAAGAGGTGATTACACTGACTTACCCCAGCTGAGTGATCAGCCAGTTGTGTCAAATATGGAGGCCAGGCCAGGGGTGGCACAATACATGCTGCAGCCCCTGGCAGGCCTTGGCTACACCTATGCCCTGGGTACCTATGGTACACTGTTACAGGGGCCTATAAGGTGAACCAATTCCAATTGTGTTATGCACCTAAGGTACATGGAGTCCATTTTAAGGAGAGAGCAATCAGCCTGGGGCCCTGAATAGCAGGATCCCAGGCCAACTAAGTCAAAAACCAGCTAAACACCAGGCAAAAAGTTTGGGGGTAACCATAGTCAGATATCCACCTTCCTACATAACCCCCCCCCCAAACGAAAGGAGATAAGGCTATCCTTGACCAGGTAAGCCTATATTGCCTAAGTGGCCATATAAGGAAGTACCAACTCTGGCTTGGTAACCCCCTGTCTCATGGTCCACTAAGCAATCCCTCACCCTAAGGGTATCTGAGGGTCTCCACCATAGGGAATCTCTACCTGTGGTGTGTCTTTGCAAAGTCAAAGGCTGGTGTTGAGATGGAGTACTGAAGTGAGTTTCCTCTGTAGGGCTCAGCTTCCTCCAATCACTCTCCACCATGTGTGCCTTTCTTTCTCTGACTGAGTTGCACTGTGCTCTCAGGGTCAACCTCTGGCTACCTAAAGCTGGAGGCTGGGTCCCTCTGTTTGGCTTACTGGAGGGACAGTTCAGGTTTGGGCCCTTAGGGTCCCAGGTTTGGCTGTGCCCAACAATATCCATCTGGGGGAGGTCCCTAACTACTTTTAAGGGGGATCCCTCAGGAGTTTTTAAAGTTTTCACCTCACTAGGGCTACTAGTTTCGGTGCCCCTAATCTGTTGATGGGGGTGCTTTATTTGACAGGGGGCCCTTTGGGTCTCACTGTCCTTCTTGTCCTCTGCAGCCCTGGGCTGAGTAAGGCAAGGTAGAGAGGGGCAGGTTACCTGCTCCAGACTGGGTCCCTCCTGAGAAGGGTCCACTGCCCTCAGAGGCTCTGTCAGGCCAGGCCTAACAACCTCTGGGACAGTTCCTTCATCAGGGGTAAGATCAGTTCCCTGAGGAGGCTGATCCTTTCCTAAAGTCTGGTGGGAGGGAGATTTCTCTTCCTCCTCAATGCTCTCTGTTTGGGTGGAGTGATCCATCATTTCAGGCTTCACTACCCATGTATCAGTTTGAGTTTGGGCTGTGGCCATCACAGCCCCACCAACCTTTTCAGGAGGAGACTCAGTTTGGGTATGGTCTGTTACTAGTACAGCCCTGCTACTCTTTTCAGGAAGGAAGTTATCTAAAGATGGGGCTGAGGTTTGCTCAGCCCTCCCAACCTTTTCAGGAAGGACATCTTGGATTGGGGCTGTGGCCATCACAGCCCCACTAACCTTTCCATGGAGATTTACCATTCTAGAATGGGTTTGCTGTTCAACCTCAGCCCAGGCTGAGATTTCCAAATCATTACCCAGTAGGCAATCTACAGGCAAGTTTGCTGACACTGCCACTCTCTTTGGGCCAGTGACACCTTCCCAGCTAAGATTGACTACTGCCATGGGATGATTGGTTTCTATGCCATCAATGTTTGTCACCTGATATTTGGCATCAGGTAAAAGTTGCCTTGAGGGGACTAGACATTCAGCCACCATGGTGATGCTAGCCCCTGTGTCTCTGAAGGCCTCAACTTTCAAGCCATTGATGAGGGGCTCCTGTCTATACTTGCTCAAAGTGTTTGGGCAGGCAGTGAAATTGGCAAACCCCATGCCAGTCTCATAGACAAGAGTATCTGAGTTAGGGGACCTGGATAGGCCAGAGTCCACCTGTCCTCCAAAAGTAAACCCACCCAAATTCTTGGGGGTGCTCCCACCACCTGGGGGACCACTGCTAACAGTGACAGGAGGTGTTGGAGCCTTACCTGGAGGTATATTCTCCTTATTGCCATTCTTGGGACAACAGCTATCTGTTTTGTAATGCCCCACCTGTTTACAGGTATGACAATAAGGCTTTTTCTGGGTTGTAGAAGTGTCTTGGGACCCACCCCCATTCTTGGAGTTTTGGGGCCCTGGGGAAGTCTTTTCCTTACTTTTATCCCCACCCTTCTCTTGAGGCTTGGTAGTCTCTTTCTTTTGGTCACCACCCTGGTTCTTAGGCCTGATCCTGGTTCTGACCCATTTGTCTGCCCTCCTACCCAATTCTTGTGGGGAGGTCAGATCAGAGTCAACCAGGTGCTGATGTAGAAGCTGATTTTGACAATTACTTAAGATTTGCTCTCTCATAATTAAATTATACAATCCTGTATAGTCAGTAACCTTACTTCCCAGCAACCAGCCCTCCAGAGCCTTAGTGGCACACTCAACAAATTCAGACCAGTCCTGAGTCTGTGTCTTCTGGGTATCTCTGAACATTAACCTGTACTGTTCAGTGGTTAAGCCTAACCCATCAATCAGAGCACTCTTCAGGACCATGTAGTTTCTAGAATCCCCATCACTAACTGTGAGGAGTCTGTCTCTGCCTCTACCTTCAAAGGAGAGCCACAAGATTGCTGCCCACTGCTCCTGAGGGATCTGCTGTACCATGCAGGCTCTCTCAAGTGCAGTCATCCATTTGTGGATATCATCCCCAGCTTTGTAGGGGGGCACAATCTTACTCAGGTTTCTTGTATCAAAGGACCTGTCTTTATCCTTCTGGATATTGCTGCCACCAGTGGATCCTAATCCACTCTCTCTAGGCTGTCTTGCTCTAGCAAGTTTCTCTTGGGCCAGGGCAATTTCTAACTCTTGTCTCTGGACTCTCAATTCAGCCTCTCTAATTTGAGATTCTCTCAATTTGGCCTCATGTTCCCTTCTCTGAGGGCTAGTCATCCTCTTTCTAGAGTGACCATGAGAACCTCTAGAAGCATGGGAGTTGTCAGAGTCACCTGAGTGAGTCCTTCTCCTCCTAGGCTTCTGGTTAAGTCCACCTGGGGGTCTGAATGGGTTGTTACCTGATTCATTCCCAAGTAAGCTTAAGTTAGCCTGGTTCAGTCTACTGACCAGCACCTGACTATCTCTGTCATCATCTGACTCACTGCTTTCCACCTCCTCCTCCTCTTCTTCTTCCTCTACATCTACCTGAGGAGCTCCAGTGGTGGAGGCTTCCTCATCTACCAGGATGATAGGGGCAGGGGTGTCTACAGTGTCATCCTCTGAAGGATGGCCTCCTTCAGCATCCCCTGTGGGGTTTGCCTTAGAGGGCTTTAGAGTCTCAGACTGGTCTAAGAGCTCTCTTAGGTGGTCTGTAGTAGGGGAAGGCCCTGTCTTCAGACCCCTTAAGACACAAAGCTGTCTTAATTCCTTAAAGGAAAAAATAGCAAATTTGGATGGTGCCCTTGGAGGGTCACTCTCAACAGAGACATTCCCAGTGGAACCCTCTGCTCCAGACATTGCTCTAGTGTGGGTGGATGTGTTGCAATCTACCTACACTGGTGTTTACCTACTAAACCTATCTAGTAGTTGTAGCTAGGGTGTGCTACTCCCTTTACTCTACAACAACTAAGTTCAGTAGAACTTAAGTATACTAGTCTTGTTTTATATGTACCTAGCAGGTACCTGTATGATCTTTCAAATGATAATCTCAAAGATTGTAATGGTAAAACAACAGCAAGCTCAGATCCCAATCCGCTGCTCACCAATGTGAGAAGTTGGCCTGGTATATAATGCTCACTAATTCTTAGTGATCACTTTGTACCATGCCAAGCAACCCTTATGATGATGGTTGTAATTCAACCTTGTAGACCAGTTATCCTAGTGGTAACGTGGACAAAGCAGTCTTAGGCTAAACTCTGAAAGGCATGTGAAGCCAGCTGTTATACCATACACAACCCCCTTGAATACCAAATGAAAGGGACACCACACAGATATATATTGAAAATATATATTGATTTATTAACTATAACATCCCCTGGACTCTTTATGAGCACAGAAGCACAAGCGTTAAATCACAAGACAGTTTAAAATACACAAAAGTTGCACAATATGGATGAGCCCTAGGGGCCACCTAAACCATATACTAAGAAAGTGGTATAAGAGATACCAGGAGGAAAGTGAAGAGGCCTAGGGCCTTGGGAATCGCTGGAGCTATTCGAGACTGGAGTTAACTAAGTCGGGAAAGGCCCACGGGACTCGGGTGCAGTGTCCAAAGTGCACGCACTTCTCAATACAAAGTCTATGGTGCGTAAAAAGCACAAAGTTAGAAAGTTAGGAACCTTCCGAGTGACCTACGGAGCTGAAACTTAAAACACAGGCCCTTGGGATGTGTACCAGTGCAGGAGCACCGGCGGAGCTGAGTTACCTCACCCACAGGAAGCGGGTGCACAGGGTCGAAGTTGTGTCGGGTTTCGTCACGCTGGTCGATGGTGCTTGGAGCAGAAGATGCTGCAGGCGGCTCGATGAGAAGAGTTCCGGTGGATCCAAGGGTGGATCTGATGATGTGAAGACCTGAAAGCAGAGGGGACAGTGTTCAAAGTCACTAGCCAGTGACTACCGTGGAACCAGATTGGAACCAGGCGATGTCGGGTGCAAACAGGCGTTGTCGGGTAGCTTCTTTCTGCAGCCACGTGGATACCCGGGGTCGAGGGCGTCCAGGAGTCGGTCACGAGCTGTCCCACGTAGGCTTCTCGCTGTTGGCGGTGTCGGCGACCTGATCGGAGCAAACAGGCCTTGGCAAATGCAAGCCACGCAGAAGTTGAAAGATGCTGTTCACTCGGACCAGCAAGGTCAGAGCGGGTGCTCCTTTTCACAGGAGCTTGGGTAGGTCTGGAGCAACCAGACCTGCTGTTTAAATCTTCGGGTTCGTCGCCAAGATGGCCGCTGACCACGTGGCTAGTGGCCGGGATGGCGCGTCGAGTGGCACAGTGCAAAAGGGCCCCACGCAGATCGTGGAGATGCTGGGGGGCTGATCTTCGGTGCAAGGGCTGCTCGGTGGTGGGGGTTCTCAGTCCCCAAAGCACAACGTCGAGGATGCCTCAGAAGCTGTGCAGTCAGCTGTTCGAGTGTCTTCCAAGAGGTCCGGTCCCACGTCACTCGGTGCCTCCACGGGTCCCTTCTTTGCAGGGACTGTGGATCGGGCTCTGAGAGGTCTGGGAGTCTGGTTCTTGTCAGGCTCTGGGCTCGGTCTCCGGCGGGAGCCGGCGGCAAAGCAGACGTCGAGATGCTGGTTGGTACCTGTGTTCACAGGGTGGTCACTCCTTGACCACAAGGGAGATTCTTCTTCAGTCTTCTGTGCAGCAGAATGTCGAAGTCCAGTCTTCTTCTTAGTTTTAAGTTGATTTCGGGATGATCTGCTGTGCAATGGCACTGCTCCCCCTCTTATTCCCAAACTGGGGGTGGATCACCTACTAGGTCCCTCCTCTGGGAGGAACCAGGAAGGGGGGCGGTTACACCCCCTTTCCTTTGTCCAGCTCCGCGCCAGGACTGGGGCTGGAAGGCCCCAGAACTGGTTTGGACTGGCCTATGCACGGGGACACCTTGTGTGCCCCGGGCATGTCTGATTCTATTCAGCCCTGTCCTACCTAATACACAAAATCCTGTCTGGGGTGGTGCTCGCACCTCCCAAGGCAGGAAACCCTTTGTCCAGGCCACCATCTGCCGAGTTTCGGTCAGCAGCAGGAGGCCAGACTTGTGTCTGTGGTGGCAGCGTCCATTTTGTGAAGCTGAGGCTCTGTTTAACTTTAACCGGGGTTAAGGCTACACACATGTCGTGTCCCTCTATAAGGGTGGAATGCTATCCCCGTCGCCAGAATTGGCGAGGGGATAGTATTCCAATTCGTATGACACCTTACTCGACATGTTTTGATAAAGCCAAACCAAAGATAGCATTTAACCGCGAGGATTATAATGCACTTAAGAGTATATGGTATGGCAATATCCCGGAACAGCTTAGGGAGTTGTTCCCGACAGCTGCAGACAGGCCCAGCTCATGCTAGAGCACCATCTCACATATTTCCACGCACTCTGCCTCCAGGATTGATGAGGCCTTCCATAGGAGTGGCTGATAGGAACATATGTGTCCAGTTTAGGGTTAGGCACAGACATACTGCGCCTAAGTAAGAGGTGATTACACCAACTTACCCCAGCTGAGTGATCAGCCAGTTGTGTCAAATATGGAGGCCAGGCCAGGGGTGGCACAATACATGCTGCAGCCCCTGGCAGGCCTTGGCTACACCTATGCCCTGGGTACCTATGGTACACTGTTACAGGGGCCTATAAGGTGAACCAATTCCAATTGTGTTATGCACCTAAGGTACATGGAGTCCATTTTAAGGAGAGAGCAATCAGCCTGGGGCCCTGAATAGCAGGATCCCAGGCCAACTAAGTCAAAAACCAGCTAAACACCAGGCAAAAAGTTTGGGGGTAACCATAGTCAGATATCCACCTTCCTACATACCTCCTATCAGGAGAGACCTCAGGGCTGCAGCTTTTGAGCCCAGTACTGTGCCTGAAAAGCGTTTCCAACCCCACTTACAAGTAAAACTTGCTAAAATGTGCCTGGCTGCTCTTCACTGAAAAGCTGGTTCTGAGTACATTTTTAGCATAGTTTGCTCCTGCTGGGTCAGCCGAGCAGTGAATTTCTACTTAACCACCTGCTATCATAATAGACCTCAGGCTGCATCTTTTGAGCCCAGTACTCTGCCTGAAAAGCGTTTCCAACCCCACTTACAAGTAAAACTAGCTAAAATGTTCCTGGCTGCTCTTCATTGAAAAGCTGGTTCTGAGTACATTTTTGGCATACGTTTGCTCCTGCCGGGTCAGCTGAGAAGCGAATTTCTACTCAACCACCTGCTATCATGATAGACCTCAGGCTGCATCTTTTGAGCCCAGTACTGTGCCTGAAAAGCGTTTCCAACCCCACTTACAAGTAAAACTAGCTAAAATGTGCCTGGCTGCTCTTCACTGAAAAGCTGGTTCTGAGTACATTTTTGGCATACGTTTGCTCCTGCCGGGTCAGCCGAGCAGCGAATTTCTACTTAACCACCTGTTATCATGAGAGACCTCAGGGCTGCATCTTTTGAGAGCACTACTGAGCCTGAAAAGTGTTTCCAACCCCACCTACAAGTAAAACTAGCTAAAATGTCCCTGGCTGCTATTCACTGAAAAGCTCATTCTGTGTACATTTTTGGTATACGTTTGCTCCTGCCGGGTTAGCCGAGCGGCGAATTTCTACTTAACCACCTGCTATCTTGAGAGACCTCAGGGCTGCATCTTTTGAGAGCAGTACTGAGCCTGAAAAGCGTTTCCAACCCCACTTACAAGTAAAACTAGCTAAAATGTCCCTGGCTGCTATTCACTGAAAAGCTCGTTCTGCGTACATTTTTGGCATATGTTTGCTCCTGCCGGGTCAGCCGAGCGGCAAATTTCTACTTAACCACCTGCTATCTTGAGAGACCTCAGGGCTGCATCTTCTGAGCGCAGTACTGTGCCTGAAAAGCGTTTCCAACCCCACTTACAAGTAAAACTAGCTAAAATGTGCCTGGCTGCTCTTCATTGAAAAGCTGATTCTGAGTACATTTTTGGCATACGTTTGCTCCTGCCGGGTCAGCTGAGCAGTGAAGTTCTACTTAACCACCTGCTATCATGATAGACCTCAGGCTGCATCTTTTGAGCCCAGTACTGTGCCTGAAAAGCGTTTCCAACCCCACTTACAAGTAAAACTAGGAAAAATGTGCCTGGCTGCTCTTCACGGAAAAGCTGGTTCTGAGTAAATTTTTGGCATACGTTTGCTCCTGCCGGGTCAGCCGAGCGGCGAATTTCTTCTTAACCACCTGTTATCATGAGAGACCTCAGGGCTGCATCTTTTGAGAGCACTACTGAGCCTGAAAAGCTTTTCCAACCCCACCTACAAGTAAAACTAGCTAAAATGTCCCTGGCTGCTATTCACTGAAAAGCTCATTCTGTGTACATTTTTGGCATACGTTTGCTCCTGCCGGGTTAGCCGAGCGGCGAATTTCTACTTAACCACCTGCTATCTTGAGATACCTCAGGGCTGCATCTTTTGAGAGCAGTACTGAGCCTGAAAAGCGTTTCCAACCCCACTTACAAGTAAAACTAGCTAAAATGTCCCTGGCTGCTATTCACTGAAAAGCTCGTTCTGCGTACATTTTTGGCATATGTTTGCTCTGCCGGGTCAGCCGAGCGGCGAATTTCTACTTAACCACCTGCTATCTTGAGAGACCTCAGGGCTGCATCTTTTGAGCGTAGTACTGTGCCTGAAAAGCGTTTCCAACCCCACTTACAAGTAAAACTAGCTAAAATGTGCCTGGCTGCTCTTCATTGAAAAGCTGGTTCTGAGTAAATTTTTGGCATACGTTTGCTCCTGCCGGGTCAGCTGAGCAGCGAATTTCTACTTAACTACCTCCTATCAGGAGAGACCTCAGGGCTGCATCTTTTGAGCCCAGTACTGTGCCTGAAAAGCGTTTCCAACCCCACTTACAAGTAAAACTAGCTAAAATGTGCCTGGCTGATCTTCATTGAAAAGCTGGTTCTGAGTACATTTTTGGCATACGTTTGCTCCTGCTGGGTCAGCCGAGCAGAGAATTTCTACTTAACCACCTCCTATCATGAGAGACCTCAGGGCTGCATCTTTTGAGAGCAGTACTGAGCCTGAAAAGCGTTTCCAACCCCACTTACAAGTAAAACTAGCTAAAATATCCCTGGCTGCTATTCACTGAAAAGCTCATTCTCCGTACATTTTTTGCATACGTTTGCTCCTGCCGGGTCAGCCGAGCGGCGAATTTCTACTTAACCACCTGCTATCTTGAGAGACCTCAGGGCTGCATCTTTTGAGAGCAGTACTGAGCCTGAAAAGCGTTTCCACCCCCACTTACAAGTAAAACTAGCTAAAATGTCCCTGGCTGCTATTCACTGAAAAGCTCGTTCTGCGTACATTTTTGGCATATGTTTGCTCCTGCTGGGTCATCCGAGCGGCGAATTTCTACTTAACCACCTGCTATCTTGAGAGACCTCAGGGCTGCATCTTTTGAGTGCAGTACTGTGCCTGAAAAGTGTTTCGAACCCCACTTACAAGTAAAACTAGCTACAATGTGCCTGGCTGCTCTTCATTGAAAATCTGGTTCTGAGTACATTTTTGGCATACGTTTGCTCCTGCCGGGTCAGCTGAGCAGCGAAATTCTACTTAACTACCTCCTATCAGGAGAGACCTCAGGGCTGCATCTTTTGAGCCCAGTACTGTGCCTGAAAAGCGTTTCCAACCCCACTTACAAGTAAAACTTGCTAAAATGTGCCTGGCTGCTCTTCACTGAAAAGCTGGTTCTGAGTACATTTTTAGCATAGTTTGCTCCTGCTGGGTCAGCCGAGCAGTGAATTTCTACTTAACCACCTGCTATCATAATAGACCTCAGGCTGCATCTTTTGAGCCCAGTACTGTGCCTGAAAAGCGTTTCCAACCCCACTTACAAGTAAAACTAGCTAAAATGTTCCTGGCTGCTCTTCATTGAAAAGCTGGTTCTGAGTACATTTTTGGCATACGTTTGCTCATGCCGGGTCAGCTAAGCAGCGAATTTCTACTTAACCACCTGCTATCATGATAGACCTCAGGCTGCATCTTTTGAGCCCAGTACTGTGCCTGAAAAGCGTTTCCAACCCCACTTACAAGTAAACCTAGCTAAAATGTGCCTGGCTGCTCTTCACTGAAAAGCTGGTTCTGAGTACATTTTTGGCATACGTTTGCTCCTGCCGGGTCAGCCGAGCAGCGAATTTCTACTTAACCACCTGTTATCATGAGAGACCTCAGGGCTGCATCTTTTGAGAGCACTACTGAGCCTGAAAAACGTTTCCAACCCCACCTACAAGTAAAACTAGCTAAAATGTCCCTGGCTGCTATTCACTGAAAAGCTCATTCTGTGTACATTTTTGGTATACGTTTGCTCCTGCCGGGTTAGCCGAGCGGCGAATTTCTACTTAACCACCTGCTATCATAATAGACCTCAGGCTGCATCTTTTGAGCCCAGTACTCTGCCTGAAAAGCGTTTCCAACCCCACTTACAAGTAAAACTAGCTAAAATGTTCCTGGCTGCTCTTCATTGAAAAGCTGGTTCTGAGTACATTTTTGGCATACGTTTGCTCCTGCCGGGTCAGCTGAGAAGCGAATTTCTACTTAACCACCTGCTATCATGATAGACCTCAGGCTGCATCTTTTGAGCCCAGTACTGTGCCTGAAAAGCGTTTCCAACCCCACTTACAAGTAAAACTAGCTAAAATGTGCCTGGCTGCTCTTCACTGAAAAGCTGGTTCTGAGTACATTTTTGGCATACGTTTGCTCCTGCCGGGTCAGCCGAGCAGCGAATTTCTACTTAACCACCTGTTATCATGAGAGACCTCAGGGCTGCATCTTTTGAGAGCACTACTGAGCCTGAAAAGTGTTTCCAACCCCACCTACAAGTAAAACTAGCTAAAATGTCCCTGGCTGCTATTCACTGAAAAGCTCATTCTGTGTACATTTTTGGTATACGTTTGCTCCTGCCGGGTTAGCCGAGCGGCGAATTTCTACTTAAGCACCTGCTATCTTGAGAGACCTCAGGGCTGCATCTTTTGAGAGCAGTACTGAGCCTGAAAAGCGTTTCCAACCCCACTTACAAGTAAAACTAGCTAAAATGTCCCTGGCTGCTATTCACTGAAAAGCTCGTTCTGCGTACATTTTTGGCATATGTTTGCTCCTGCCGGGTCAGCCGAGCGGCAAATTTCTACTTAACCACCTGCTATCTTGAGAGACCTCAGGGCTGCATCTTCTGAGCGCAGTACTGTGCCTGAAAAGCGTTTCCAACCCCACTTACAAGTAAAACTAGCTAAAATGTGCCTGGCTGCTCTTCATTGAAAAGCTGATTCTGAGTACATTTTTGGCATACGTTTGCTCCTGCCGGGTCAGCTGAGCAGTGAAGTTCTACTTAACCACCTGCTATCATGATAGACCTCAGGCTGCATCTTTTGAGCCCAGTACTGTGCCTGAAAAGCGTTTCCAACCCCACTTACAAGTAAAACTAGGAAAAATGTGCCTGGCTGCTCTTCACGGAAAAGCTGGTTCTGAGTAAATTTTTGGCATACGTTTGCTCCTGCCGGGTCAGCCGAGCGGCGAATTTCTTCTTAACCACCTGTTATCATGAGAGACCTCAGGGCTGCATCTTTTGAGAGCACTACTGAGCCTGAAAAGCTTTTCCAACCCCACCTACAAGTAAAACTAGCTAAAATGTCCCTGGCTGCTATTCACTGAAAAGCTCATTCTGTGTACATTTTTGGCATACGTTTGCTCCTGCCGGGTTAGCCGAGCGGCGAATTTCTACTTAACCACCTGCTATCTTGAGATACCTCAGGGCTGCATCTTTTGAGAGCAGTACTGAGCCTGAAAAGCGTTTCCAACCCCACTTACAAGTAAAACTAGCTAAAATGTCCCTGGCTGCTATTCACTGAAAAGCTCGTTCTGCGTACATTTTTGGCATATGTTTGCTCTGCCGGGTCAGCCGAGCGGCGAATTTCTACTTAACCACCTGCTATCTTGAGAGACCTCAGGGCTGCATCTTTTGAGCGTAGTACTGTGCCTGAAAAGCGTTTCCAACCCCACTTACAAGTAAAACTAGCTAAAATGTGCCTGGCTGCTCTTCATTGAAAAGCTGGTTCTGAGTACATTTTTGGCATACGTTTGCTCCTGCCGGGTCAGCTGAGCAGCGAATTTCTACTTAACTACCTCCTATCAGGAGAGACCTCAGGGCTGCATCTTTTGAGCCCAGTACTGTGCCTGAAAAGCGTTTCCAACCCCACTTACAAGTAAAACTAGCTAAAATGTGCCTTGCTGATCTTCATTGAAAAGCTGGTTCTGAGTACATTTTTGGCATACGTTTGCTCCTGCTGGGTCAGCCGAGCAGAGAATTTCTACTTAACCACCTCCTATCATGAGAGACCTCAGGGCTGCATCTTTTGAGAGCAGTACTGAGCCTGAAAAGCGTTTCCAACCCCACTTACAAGTAAAACTAGCTAAAATATCCCTGGCTGCTATTCACTGAAAAGCTCATTCTCCGTACATTTTTTGCATACGTTTGCTCCTGCCGGGTCAGCCGAGCGGTGAATTTCTACTTAACCACCTGCTATCTTGAGAGACCTCAGGGCTGCATCTTTTGAGAGCAGTACTGAGCCTGAAAAGCGTTTCCACCCCCACTTACGAGTAAAACTAGCTAAAATGTCCCTGGCTGCTATTCACTGAAAAGCTCGTTCTGCGTACATTTTTGGCATATGTTTGCTCCTGCTGGGTCATCCGAGCGGCGAATTTCTACTTAACCACCTGCTATCTTGAGAGACCTCAGGGCTGCATCTTTTGAGTGCAGTACTGTGCCTGAAAAGTGTTTCGAACCCCACTTACAAGTAAAACTAGCTACAATGTGCCTGGCTGCTCTTCATTGAAAATCTGGTTCTGAGTACATTTTTGGCATACGTTTGCTCCTGCCGGGTCAGCTGAGCAGCGAAATTCTACTTAACTACCTCCTATCAGGAGAGACCTCAGGGCTGCATCTTTTGAGCCCAGTACTGTGCCTGAAAAGCGTTTCCAACCCCACTTACAAGTAAAACTTGCTAAAATGTGCCTGGCTGCTCTTCACTGAAAAGCTGGTTCTGAGTACATTTTTAGCATAGTTTGCTCCTGCTGGGTCAGCCGAGCAGTGAATTTCTACTTAACCACCTGCTATCATAATTGACCTCAGGCTGCATCTTTTGAGCCCAGTACTGTGCCTGAAAAGAGTTTCCAACCCCACTTACAAGTAAAACTAGCTAAAATGTTCCTGGCTGCTCTTCATTGAAAAGCTGGTTCTGAGTACATTTTTGGCATACGTTTGCTCCTGCCGGGTCAGCTAAGCAGCGAATTTCTACTTAACCACCTGCTATCATGATAGACCTCAGGCTGCATCTTTTGAGCCCAGTACTGTGCCTGAAAAGCGTTTCCAACCCCACTTACAAGTAAACCTAGCTAAAATGTGCCTGGCTGCTCTTCACTGAAAAGCTGGTTCTGAGTACATTTTTGGCATACGTTTGCTCCTGCCGGGTCAGCCGAGCAGCGAAATTCTACTTAACTACCTCCTATCAGGAGAGACCTCAGGGCTGCATCTTTTGAGCCCAGTACTGTGCCTGAAAAGCGTTTCCAACCCCACTTACAAGTAAAACTTGCTAAAATGTGCCTGGCTGCTCTTCACTGAAAAGCTGGTTCTGAGTACATTTTTAGCATAGTTTGCTCCTGCTGGGTCAGCCGAGCAGTGAATTTCTACTTAACCACCTGCTATCATAATAGACCTCAGGCTGCATCTTTTGAGCCCAGTACTGTGCCTGAAAAGCGTTTCCAACCCCACTTACAAGTAAAACTAGCTAAAATGTTCCTGGCTGCTCTTCATTGAAAAGCTGGTTCTGAGTACATTTTTGGCATACGTTTGCTCATGCCGGGTCAGCTAAGCAGCGAATTTCTACTTAACCACCTGCTATCATGATAGACCTCAGGCTGCATCTTTTGAGCCCAGTACTGTGCCTGAAAAGCGTTTCCAACCCCACTTACAAGTAAACCTAGCTAAAATGTGCCTGGCTGCTCTTCACTGAAAAGCTGGTTCTGAGTACATTTTTGGCATACGTTTGCTCCTGCCGGGTCAGCCGAGCAGCGAATTTCTACTTAACCACCTGTTATCATGAGAGACCTCAGGGCTGCATCTTTTGAGAGCACTACTGAGCCTGAAAAACGTTTCCAACCCCACCTACAAGTAAAACTAGCTAAAATGTCCCTGGCTGCTATTCACTGAAAAGCTCATTCTGTGTACATTTTTGGTATACGTTTGCTCCTGCCGGGTTAGCCGAGCGGCGAATTTCTACTTAACCACCTGCTATCATAATAGACCTCAGGCTGCATCTTTTGAGCCCAGTACTCTGCCTGAAAAGCGTTTCCAACCCCACTTACAAGTAAAACTAGCTAAAATGTTCCTGGCTGCTCTTCATTGAAAAGCTGGTTCTGAGTACATTTTTGGCATATGTTTGCTCCTGCCGGGTCAGCTGAGAAGCGAATTTCTACTTAACCACCTGCTATCATGATAGACCTCAGGCTGCATCTTTTGAGCCCAGTACTGTGCCTGAAAAGCGTTTCCAACCCCACTTACAAGTAAAACTAGCTAAAATGTGCCTGGCTGCTCTTCACTGAAAAGCTGGTTCTGAGTACATTTTTGGCATACGTTTGCTCCTGCCGGGTCAGCCGAGCAGCGAATTTCTACTTAACCACCTGTTATCATGAGAGACCTCAGGGCTGCATCTTTTGAGAGCACTACTGAGCCTGAAAAGTGTTTCCAACCCCACCTACAAGTAAAACTAGCTAAAATGTCCCTGGCTGCTATTCACTGAAAAGCTCATTCTGTGTACATTTTTGGTATACGTTTGCTCCTGCCGGGTTAGCCGAGCGGCGAATTTCTACTTAAGCACCTGCTATCTTGAGAGACCTCAGGGCTGCATCTTTTGAGAGCAGTACTGAGCCTGAAAAGCGTTTCCAACCCCACTTACAAGTAAAACTAGCTAAAATGTCCCTGGCTGCTATTCACTGAAAAGCTCGTTCTGCGTACATTTTTGGCATATGTTTGCTCCTGCCGGGTCAGCCGAGCGGCAAATTTCTACTTAACCACCTGCTATCTTGAGAGACCTCAGGGCTGCATCTTCTGAGCGCAGTACTGTGCCTGAAAAGCGTTTCCAACCCCACTTACAAGTAAAACTAGCTAAAATGTGCCTGGCTGCTCTTCATTGAAAAGCTGATTCTGAGTACATTTTTGGCATACGTTTGCTCCTGCCGGGTCAGCTGAGCAGTGAAGTTCTACTTAACCACCTGCTATCATGATAGACCTCAGGCTGCATCTTTTGAGCCCAGTACTGTGCCTGAAAAGCGTTTCCAACCCCACTTACAAGTAAAACTAGGAAAAATGTGCCTGGCTGCTCTTCACGGAAAAGCTGGTTCTGAGTAAATTTTTGGCATACGTTTGCTCCTGCCGGGTCAGCCGAGCGGCGAATTTCTTCTTAACCACCTGTTATCATGAGAGACCTCAGGGCTGCATCTTTTGAGAGCACTACTGAGCCTGAAAAGCTTTTCCAACCCCACCTACAAGTAAAACTAGCTAAAATGTCCCTGGCTGCTATTCACTGAAAAGCTCATTCTGTGTACATTTTTGGCATACGTTTGCTCCTGCCGGGTTAGCCGAGCGGCGAATTTCTACTTAACCACCTGCTATCTTGAGATACCTCAGGGCTGCATCTTTTGAGAGCAGTACTGAGCCTGAAAAGCGTTTCCAACCCCACTTACAAGTAAAACTAGCTAAAATGTCCCTGGCTGCTATTCACTGAAAAGCTCGTTCTGCGTACATTTTTGGCATATGTTTGCTCTGCCGGGTCAGCCGAGCGGCGAATTTCTACTTAACCACCTGCTATCTTGAGAGACCTCAGGGCTGCATCTTTTGAGCGTAGTACTGTGCCTGAAAAGCGTTTCCAACCCCACTTACAAGTAAAACTAGCTAAAATGTGCCTGGCTGCTCTTCATTGAAAAGCTGGTTCTGAGTACATTTTTGGCATACGTTTGCTCCTGCCGGGTCAGCTGAGCAGCGAATTTCTACTTAACTACCTCCTATCAGGAGAGACCTCAGGGCTGCATCTTTTGAGCCCAGTACTGTGCCTGAAAAGCGTTTCCAACCCCACTTACAAGTAAAACTAGCTAAAATGTGCCTGGCTGATCTTCATTGAAAAGCTGGTTCTGAGTACATTTTTGGCATACGTTTGCTCCTGCTGGGTCAGCCGAGCAGAGAATTTCTACTTAACCACCTCCTATCATGAGAGACCTCAGGGCTGCATCTTTTGAGAGCAGTACTGAGCCTGAAAAGCGTTTCCAACCCCACTTACAAGTAAAACTAGCTAAAATATCCCTGGCTGCTATTCACTGAAAAGCTCATTCTCTGTACATTTTTTGCATACGTTTGCTCCTGCCGGGTCAGCCGAGCGGCGAATTTCTACTTAACCACCTGCTATCTTGAGAGACCTCAGGGCTGCATCTTTTGAGAGCAGTACTGAGCCTGAAAAGCGTTTCCACCCCCACTTACAAGTAAAACTAGCTAAAATGTCCCTGGCTGCTATTCACTGAAAAGCTCGTTCTGCGTACATTTTTGGCATATGTTTGCTCCTGCTGGGTCATCCGAGCGGCGAATTTCTACTTAACCACCTGCTATCTTGAGAGACCTCAGGGCTGCATCTTTTGAGTGCAGTACTGTGCCTGAAAAGTGTTTCGAACCCCACTTACAAGTAAAACTAGCTACAATGTGCCTGGCTGCTCTTCATTGAAAATCTGGTTCTGAGTACATTTTTGGCATACGTTTGCTCCTGCCGGGTCAGCTGAGCAGCGAAATTCTACTTAACTACCTCCTATCAGGAGAGACCTCAGGGCTGCATCTTTTGAGCCCAGTACTGTGCCTGAAAAGCGTTTCCAACCCCACTTACAAGTAAAACTTGCTAAAATGTGCCTGGCTGCTCTTCACTGAAAAGCTGGTTCTGAGTACATTTTTAGCATAGTTTGCTCCTGCTGGGTCAGCCGAGCAGTGAATTTCTACTTAACCACCTGCTATCATAATAGACCTCAGGCTGCATCTTTTGAGCCCAGTACTGTGCCTGAAAAGAGTTTCCAACCCCACTTACAAGTAAAACTAGCTAAAATGTTCCTGGCTGCTCTTCATTGAAAAGCTGGTTCTGAGTACATTTTTGGCATACGTTTGCTCCTGCCGGGTCAGCTAAGCAGCGAATTTCTACTTAACCACCTGCTATCATGATAGACCTCAGGCTGCATCTTTTGAGCCCAGTACTGTGCCTGAAAAGCGTTTCCAACCCCATTTACAAGTAAACCTAGCTAAAATGTGCCTGGCTGCTCTTCACTGAAAAGCTGGTTCTGAGTACATTTTTGGCATACGTTTGCTCCTGCCGGGTCAGCCGAGCAGCGAATTTCTACTTAACCACCTGTTATCATGAGAGACCTCAGGGCTGCATCTTTTGAGAGCACTACTGAGCCTGAAAAACGTTTCCAACCCCACCTACAAGTAAAACTAGCTAAAATGTCCCTGGCTGCTTTTCACTGAAAAGCTCATTCTGTGTACATTTTTGGTATACGTTTGCTCCTGCCGGGTTAGCCGAGCGGCGAATTTCTACTTAACCACCTGCTATCATAATAGACCTCAGGCTGCATCTTTTGAGCCCAGTACTCTGCCTGAAAAGCGTTTCCAACCCCACTTACAAGTAAAACTAGCTAAAATGTTCCTGGCTGCTCTTCATTGAAAAGCTGGTTCTGAGTACATTTTTGGCATACGTTTGCTCCTGCCGGGTCAGCTGAGAAGCGAATTTCTACTTAACCACCTGCTATCATGATAGACCTCAGGCTGCATCTTTTGAGCCCAGTACTGTGCCTGAAAAGCGTTTCCAACCCCACTTACAAGTAAAACTAGCTAAAATGTGCCTGGCTGCTCTTCACTGAAAAGCTGGTTCTGAGTACATTTTTGGCATACGTTTGCTCCTGCCGGGTCAGCCGAGCAGCGAATTTCTACTTAACCACCTGTTATCATGAGAGACCTCAGGGCTGCATCTTTTGAGAGCACTACTGAGCCTGAAAAGTGTTTCCAACCCCACCTACAAGTAAAACTAGCTAAAATGTCCCTGGCTGCTATTCACTGAAAAGCTCATTCTGTGTACATTTTTGGTATACGTTTGCTCCTGCCGGGTTAGCCGAGCGGCGAATTTCTACTTAAGCACCTGCTATCTTGAGAGACCTCAGGGCTGCATCTTTTGAGAGCAGTACTGAGCCTGAAAAGCGTTTCCAACCCCACTTACAAGTAAAACTAGCTAAAATGTCCCTGGCTGCTATTCACTGAAAAGCTCGTTCTGCGTACATTTTTGGCATATGTTTGCTCCTGCCGGGTCAGCCGAGCGGCAAATTTCTACTTAACCACCTGCTATCTTGAGAGACCTCAGGGCTGCATCTTCTGAGCGCAGTACTGTGCCTGAAAAGCGTTTCCAACCCCACTTACAAGTAAAACTAGCTAAAATGTGCCTGGCTGCTCTTCATTGAAAAGCTGATTCTGAGTACATTTTTGGCATACGTTTGCTCCTGCCGGGTCAGCTGAGCAGTGAAGTTCTACTTAACCACCTGCTATCATGATAGACCTCAGGCTGCATCTTTTGAGCCCAGTACTGTGCCTGAAAAGCGTTTCCAACCCCACTTACAAGTAAAACTAGGAAAAATGTGCCTGGCTGCTCTTCACGGAAAAGCTGGTTCTGAGTAAATTTTTGGCATACGTTTGCTCCTGCCGGGTCAGCCGAGCGGCGAATTTCTTCTTAACCACCTGTTATCATGAGAGACCTCAGGGCTGCATCTTTTGAGAGCACTACTGAGCCTGAAAAGCTTTTCCAACCCCACCTACAAGTAAAACTAGCTAAAATGTCCCTGGCTGCTATTCACTGAAAAGCTCATTCTGTGTACATTTTTGGCATACGTTTGCTCCTGCCGGGTTAGCCGAGCGGCGAATTTCTACTTAACCACCTGCTATCTTGAGATACCTCAGGGCTGCATCTTTTGAGAGCAGTACTGAGCCTGAAAAGCGTTTCCAACCCCACTTACAAGTAAAACTAGCTAAAATGTCCCTGGCTGCTATTCACTGAAAAGCTCGTTCTGCGTACATTTTTGGCATATGTTTGCTCTGCCGGGTCAGCCGAGCGGCGAATTTCTACTTAACCACCTGCTATCTTGAGAGACCTCAGGGCTGCATCTTTTGAGCGTAGTACTGTGCCTGAAAAGCGTTTCTAACCCCACTTACAAGTAAAACTAGCTAAAATGTGCCTGGCTGCTCTTCATTGAAAAGCTGGTTCTGAGTACATTTTTGGCATACGTTTGCTCCTGCCGGGTCAGCTGAGCAGCGAATTTCTACTTAACTACCTCCTATCAGGAGAGACCTCAGGGCTGCATCTTTTGAGCCCAGTACTGTGCCTGAAAAGCGTTTCCAACCCCACTTACAAGTAAAACTAGCTAAAATGTGCCTGGCTGATCTTCATTGAAAAGCTGGTTCTGAGTACATTTTTGGCATACGTTTGCTCCTGCTGGGTCAGCCGAGCAGAGAATTTCTACTTAACCACCTCCTATCATGAGAGACCTCAGGGCTGCATCTTTTGAGAGCAGTACTGAGCCTGAAAAGCGTTTCCAACCCCACTTACAAGTAAAACTAGCTAAAATATCCCTGGCTGCTATTCACTGAAAAGCTCATTCTCCGTACATTTTTTGCATACGTTTGCTCCTGCCGGGTCAGCCGAGCGGCGAATTTCTACTTAACCACCTGCTATCTTGAGAGACCTCAGGGCTGCATCTTTTGAGTGCAGTACTGTGCCTGAAAAGTGTTTCGAACCCCACTTACAAGTAAAACTAGCTACAATGTGCCTGGCTGCTCTTCATTGAAAATCTGGTTCTGAGTACATTTTTGGCATACGTTTGCTCCTGCCGGGTCAGCTGAGCAGCGAAATTCTACTTAACTACCTCCTATCAGGAGAGACCTCAGGGCTGCATCTTTTGAGCCCAGTACTGTGCCTGAAAAGCGTTTCCAACCCCACTTACAAGTAAAACTTGCTAAAATGTGCCAGGCTGCTCTTCACTGAAAAGCTGGTTCTGAGTACATTTTTAGCATAGTTTGCTCCTGCTGGGTCAGCCGAGCAGTGAATTTCTACTTAACCACCTGCTATCATAATAGACCTCAGGCTGCATCTTTTGAGCCCAGTACTGTGCCTGAAAAGCGTTTCCAACCCCACTTACAAGTAAAACTAGCTAAAATGTTCCTGACTGCTCTTCATTGAAAAGCTGGTTCTGAGTACATTTTTGGCATACGTTTGCTCCTGCCGGGTCAGCTAAGCATCGAATTTCTACTTAACCACCTGCTATCATGATAGACCTCAGGCTGCATCTTTTGAGCCCAGTACTGTGCCTGAAAAGCGTTTCCAACCCCACTTACAAGTAAACCTAGCTAAAATGTGCCTGGCTGCTCTTCACTGAAAAGCTGGTTCTGAGTACATTTTTGGCATACGTTTGCTCCTGCCGGGTCAGCCGAGCAGCGAATTTCTACTTAACCACCTGTTATCATGAGAGACCTCAGGGCTGCATCTTTTGAGAGCACTACTGAGCCTGAAAAACGTTTCCAACCCCACCTACAAGTAAAACTAGCTAAAATGTCCCTGGCTGCTATTCACTGAAAAGCTCATTCTGTGTACATTTTTGGTATACGTTTGCTCCTGCCGGGTTAGCCGAGCGGCGAATTTCTACTTAACCACCTGCTATCATAATAGACCTCAGGCTGCATCTTTTGAGCCCAGTACTCTGCCTGAAAAGCGTTTCCAACCCCACTTACAAGTAAAACTAGCTAAAATGTTCCTGGCTGCTCTTCATTGAAAAGCTGGTTCTGAGTACATTTTTGGCATACGTTTGCTCCTGCCGGGTCAGCTGAGAAGCGAATTTCTACTTAACCACCTGCTATCATGATAGACCTCAGGCTGCATCTTTTGAGCCCAGTAAAAATTTTTACTTAAGCACCTGCTATCTTGAGAGACCTCAGGGCTGCATCTTTTGAGAGCAGTACTGAGCCTGAAAAGCGTTTCCAACCCCACTTACAAGTAAAACTAGCTAAAATGTCCCTGGCTGCTATTCACTGAAAAGCTCGTTCTGCGTACATTTTTGGCATATGTTTGCTCCTGCCGGGTCAGCCGAGCGGCAAATTTCTACTTAACCACCTGCTATCTTGAGAGACCTCAGGGCTGCATCTTTTGAGCGTAGTACTGTGCCTGAAAAGCGTTTCCAACCCCACTTACAAGTAAAACTAGCTAAAATGTGCCTGGCTGCTCTTCATTGAAAAGCTGGTTCTGAGTACATTTTTGGCATACGTTTGCTCCTGCCGGGTCAGCTGAGCAGCGAATTTCTACTTAACTACCTCCTATCAGGAGAGACCTCAGGGCTGCATCTTTTGAGCCCAGTACTGTGCCTGAAAAGCGTTTCCAACCCCACTTACAAGTAAAACTAGCTAAAATGTGCCTGGCTGCTCTTCATTGAAAAGCTGGTTCTGAGTACATTTTTGGCATACGTTTGCTCCTGCTGGGTCAGCCGAGCAGAGAATTTCTACTTAACCACCTCCTATCATGAGAGACCTCAGGGCTGCATCTTTTGAGAGCAGTACTGAGCCTGAAAAGCGTTTCCAACCCCACTTACAAGTAAAACTAGCTAAAATATCCCTGGCTGCTATTCACTGAAAAGCTCATTCTCCGTACATTTTTTGCATACGTTTGCTCCTGCCGGGTCAGCCGAGTGGCGAATTTCTACT
Organism: Lissotriton vulgaris; assembly: GCF_964263255.1. Lineage (NCBI taxonomy): Eukaryota > Metazoa > Chordata > Amphibia > Caudata > Salamandridae > Lissotriton > Lissotriton vulgaris. The sequence continues at coordinate 1,777,550 of NW_028244430.1, read as the reverse complement.
TAACCACCTGCTATCTTGAGAGACCTCAGGGCTGCATCTTTTGAGAGCAGTACTGAGCCTGAAAAGCGTTTCCACCCCCACTTACAAGTAAAACTAGCTAAAATGTCCCTGGCTGCTATTCACTGAAAAGCTCGTTCTGCGTACATTTTTGGCATATGTTTGCTCCTGCTGGGTCATCCGAGCGGCGAATTTCTACTTAACCACCTGCTATCTTGAGAGACCTCAGGGCTGCATCTTTTGAGTGCAGTACTGTGCCTGAAAAGTGTTTCGAACCCCACTTACAAGTAAAACTAGCTACAATGTGCCTGGCTGCTCTTCATTGAAAATCTGGTTCTGAGTACATTTTTGGCATACGTTTGCTCCTGCCGGGTCAGCTGAGCAGCGAAATTCTACTTAACTACCTCCTATCAGGAGAGACCTCAGGGCTGCATCTTTTGAGCCCAGTACTGTGCCTGAAAAGCGTTTCCAACCCCACTTACAAGTAAAACTTGCTAAAATGTGCCTGGCTGCTCTTCACTGAAAATCTGGTTCTGAGTACATTTTTAGCATAGTTTGCTCCTGCTGGGTCAGCCGAGCAGTGAATTTCTACTTAACCACCTGCTATCATAATAGACCTCAGGCTGCATCTTTTGAGCCCAGTACTGTGCCTGAAAAGCGTTTCCAACCCCACTTACAAGTAAAACTAGCTAAAATGTTCCTGGCTGCTCTTCATTGAAAAGCTGGTTCTGAGTACATTTTTGGCATACGTTTGCTCCTGCCGGGTCAGCTAAGCAGCGAATTTCTACTTAACCACCTGCTATCATGATAGACCTCAGGCTGCATCTTTTGAGCCCAGTACTGTGCCTGAAAAGCGTTTCCAACCCCACTTACAAGTAAACCTAGCTAAAATGTGCCTGGCTGCTCTTCACTGAAAAGCTGGTTCTGAGTACATTTTTGGCATACGTTTGCTCCTGCCGGGTCAGCCGAGCAGCGAATTTCTACTTAACCACCTGTTATCATGAGAGACCTCAGGGCTGCATCTTTTGAGAGCACTACTGAGCCTGAAAAACGTTTCCAACCCCACCTACAAGTAAAACTAGCTAAAATGTCCCTGGCTGCTATTCACTGAAAAGCTCATTCTGTGTACATTTTTGGTATACGTTTGCTCCTGCCGGGTTAGCCGAGCGGCGAATTTCTACTTAACCACCTGCTATCTTGAGAGACCTCAGGGCTGATTCTTTTGAGAGCAGTACTGAGCCTGAAAAGCGTTTCCAACCCCACTTACAAGTAAAACTAGCTAAAATGTCCCTGGCTGCTATTCACTGAAAAGCTTGTTCTGCGTACATTTTTGGCATATGTTTGCTCCTGCCGGGTCAGCCGAGCAGCAAATTTCTACTTAACCACCTGCTATCTTGAGAGACCTCAGGGCTGCATCTTCTGAGCGCAGTACTGTGCCTGAAAAGCGTTTCCAACCCCACTTACAAGTAAAACTAGCTAAAATGTGCCTGGCTGCTCTTCATTGAAAAGCTGGTTCTGAGTACATTTTTGGCATACGTTTGCTCCTGCCGGGTCAGCTGAGCAGTGAAGTTCTACTTAACCACCTGCTATCATGATAGACCTCAGGCTGCATCTTTTGAGCCCAGTACTGTGCCTGAAAAGCGTTTCCAACCCCACTTACAAGTAAAACTAGGAAAAATGTGCCTGGCTGCTCTTCACTGAAAAGCTGGTTCTGAGTACATTTTTAGCATAGTTTGCTCCTGCTGGGTCAGCCGAGCAGTGAATTTCTACTTAACCACCTGCTATCATAATAGACCTCAGGCTGCATCTTTTGAGCCCAGTACTCTGCCTGAAAAGCGTTTCCAACCCCACTTACAAGTAAAACTAGCTAAAGTGTTCCTGGCTGCTCTTCATTGAAAAGCTGGTTCTGAGTACATTTTTGGCATACGTTTGCTCCTGCCGGGTCAGCTGAGAAGCGAATTTCTACTTAACCACCTGCTATCATGATAGACCTCAGGCTGCATCTTTTGAGCCCAGTACTGTGCCTGAAAAGCGTTTCCAACCCCACTTACAAGTAAAACTAGCTAAAATGTGCCTGGCTGCTCTTCACTGAAAAGCTGGTTCTGAGTACATTTTTGGCATACGTTTGCTCCTGCCGGGTCAGCCGAGCAGCAAATTTCTACTTAACCACCTGTTATCATGAGAGACCTCAGGGCTGCATCTTTTGAGAGCACTACTGAGCCTGAAAAGTGTTTCCAACCCCACCTACAAGTAAAACTAGCTAAAATGTCCCTGGCTGCTATTCACTGAAAAGCTCATTCTGTGTACATTTTTGGTATACGTTTGCTCCTGCCGGGTTAGCCGAGCGGCGAATTTCTACTTAACCACCTGCTATCTTGAGAGACCTCAGGGCTGCATCTTTTGAGAGCAGTACTGAGCCTGAAAAGCGTTTCCAACCCCACTTACAAGTAAAACTAGCTAAAATGTCCCTGGCTGCTATTCACTGAAAAGCTCGTTCTGCGTACATTTTTGGCATATGTTTGCTCCTGCCGGGTCAGCCGAGCGGCAAATTTCTACTTAACCACCTGCTATCTTGAGAGACCTCAGGGCTGCATCTTCTGAGCGCAGTACTGTGCCTGAAAAGCGTTTCCAACCCCACTTACAAGTAAAACTAGCTAAAATGTGCCTGGCTGCTCTTCATTGAAAAGCTGATTCTGAGTACATTTTTGGCATACGTTTGCTCCTGCCGGGTCAGCTGAGCAGTGAAGTTCTACTTAACCACCTGCTATCATGATAGACCTCAGGCTGCATCTTTTGAGCCCAGTACTGTGCCTGAAAAGCGTTTCCAACCCCACTTACAAGTAAAACTAGGAAAAATTTGCCTGGCTGCTCTTCACGGAAAAGCTGGTTCTGAGTAAATTTTTGGCATACGTTTGCTCCTGCCGGGTCAGCCGAGCGGCGAATTTCTTCTTAACCACCTGTTATCATGAGAGACCTCAGGGCTGCATCTTTTGAGAGCACTACTGAGCCTGAAAAGCTTTTCCAACCCCACCTACAAGTAAAACTAGCTAAAATGTCCCTGGCTGCTATTCACTGAAAAGCTCATTCTGTGTACATTTTTGGCATACGTTTGCTCCTGCCGGGTTAGCCGAGCGGCGAATTTCTACTTAACCACCTGCTATCTTGAGATACCTCAGGGCTGCATCTTTTGAGAGCAGTACTGAGCCTGAAAAGCGTTTCCAACCCCACTTACAAGTAAAACTAGCTAAAATGTCCCTGGCTGCTATTCACTGAAAAGCTCGTTCTGCGTACATTTTTGGCATATGTTTGCTCTGCCGGGTCAGCCGAGCGGCGAATTTCTACTTAACCACCTGCTATCTTGAGAGACCTCAGGGCTGCATCTTTTGAGCGTAGTACTGTGCCTGAAAAGCGTTTCCAACCCCACTTACAAGTAAAACTAGCTAAAATGTGCCTGGCTGCTCTTCATTGAAAAGCTGGTTCTGAGTACATTTTTGGCATACGTTTGCTCCTGCCGGGTCAGCTGAGCAGCGAATTTCTACTTAACTACCTCCTATCAGGAGAGACCTCAGGGCTGCATCTTTTGAGCCCAGTACTGTGCCTGAAAAGCATTTCCAACCCCACTTACAAGTAAAACTAGCTAAAATGTGCCTGGCTGCTCTTCATTGAAAAGCTGGTTCTGAGTACATTTTTGGCATACGTTTGCTCCTGCTGGGTCAGCCGAGCAGAGAATTTCTACTTAACCACCTCCTATCATGAGAGACCTCAGGGCTGCATCTTTTGAGAGCAGTACTGAGCCTGAAAAGCGTTTCCAACCCCACTTACAAGTAAAACTAGCTAAAATATCCCTGGCTGCTATTCACTGAAAAGCTCATTCTCCGTACATTTTTTGCATACGTTTGCTCCTGCCGGGTCAGCCGAGCGGCGAATTTCTACTTAACCACCTGCTATCTTGAGAGACCTCAGGGCTGCATCTTTTGAGAGCAGTACTGAGCCTGAAAAGCGTTTCCACCCCCACTTACAAGTAAAACTAGCTAAAATGTCCCTGGCTGCTATTCACTGAAAAGCTCGTTCTGCGTACATTTTTGGCATATGTTTGCTCCTGCTGGGTCATCCGAGCGGCGAATTTCTACTTAACCACCTGCTATCTTGAGAGACCTCAGGGCTGCATCTTTTGAGTGCAGTACTGTGCCTGAAAAGTGTTTCGAACCCCACTTACAAGTAAAACTAGCTACAATGTGCCTGGCTGCTCTTCATTGAAAATCTGGTTCTGAGTACATTTTTGGCATACGTTTGCTCCTGCCGGGTCAGCTGAGCAGCGAAATTCTACTTAACTACCTCCTATCAGGAGAGACCTCAGGGCTGCATCTTTTGAGCCCAGTACTGTGCCTGAAAAGCGTTTCCAACCCCACTTACAAGTAAAACTTGCTAAAATGTGCCTGGCTGCTCTTCACTGAAAAGCTGGTTCTGAGTACATTTTTAGCATAGTTTGCTCCTGCTGGGTCAGCCGAGCAGTGAATTTCTACTTAACCACCTGCTATCATAATAGACCTCAGGCTGCATCTTTTGAGCCCAGTACTGTGCCTGAAAAGCGTTTCCAACCCCACTTACGAGTAAAACTAGCTAAAATGTTCCTGGCTGCTCTTCATTGAAAAGCTGGTTCTGAGTACATTTTTGGCATACGTTTGCTCCTGCCGGGTCAGCTAAGCAGCGAATTTCTACTTAACCACCTGCTATCATGATAGACCTCAGGCTGCATCTTTTGAGCCCAGTACTGTGCCTGAAAAGCGTTTCCAACCCCACTTACAAGTAAACCTAGCTAAAATGTGCCTGGCTGCTCTTCACTGAAAAACTAGTTCTGAGTACATTTTTGGCATACGTTTGCTCCTGCCGGGTCAGCCGAGCAGCGAATTTCTACTTAACCACCTGTTATCATGAGAGACCTCAGGGCTGCATCTTTTGAGAGCACTACTGAGCCTGAAAAACGTTTCCAACCCCACCTACAAGTAAAACTAGCTAAAATGTCCCTGGCTGCTATTCACTGAAAAGCTCATTCTGTGTACATTTTTGGTATACGTTTGCTCCTGCCGGGTTAGCCGAGCGGCGAATTTCTACTTAACCACCTGCTATCTTGAGAGACCTCAGGGCTGCATCTTTTGAGAGCAGTACTGAGCCTGAAAAGCGTTTCCAACCCCACTTACAAGTAAAACTAGCTAAAATGTCCCTGGCTGCTATTCACTGAAAAGCTTGTTCTGCGTACATTTTTGGCATATGTTTGCTCCTGCCGGGTCAGCCGAGCAGCAAATTTCTACTTAACCACCTGCTATCTTGAGAGACCTCAGGGCTGCATCTTCTGAGCGCAGTACTGTGCCTGAAAAGCGTTTCCAACCCCACTTACAAGTAAAACTAGCTAAAATGTGCCTGGCTGCTCTTCATTGAAAAGCTGGTTCTGAGTACATTTTTGGCATACGTTTGCTCCTGCCGGGTCAGCTGAGCAGTGAAGTTCTACTTAACCACCTGCTATCATGATAGACCTCAGGCTGCATCTTTTGAGCCCAGTACTGTGCCTGAAAAGCGTTTCCAACCCCACTTACAAGTAAAACTAGCTAAAATGTGCCTGGCTGCTCTTCACTGAAAAGCTGGTTCTGAGTAAATTTTTGGCATACGTTTGCTCCTGCCGGGTCAGCCGAGCGGCGAATTTCTTCTTAACCACCTGTTATCATGAGAGACCTCAGGGCTGCATCTTTTGAGAGCACTACTGAGCCTGAAAAGCGTTTCCAACCCCACCTACAAATAAAACTAGCTAAAATGTCCCTGGCTGCTATTCACTGAAAAGCTCATTCTGTGTACATTTTTGGCATACGTTTGCTCCTGCCGGGTTATCCGAGCGGCGAATTTCCACTTAACCACCTGCTATCTTGAGATACCTCAGGGCTGCATCTTTTGAGAGCAGTACTGAGCCTGAAAAGCGTTTCCAACCCCACTTACAAGTAAAACTAGCTAAAATGTCCCTGGCTGCTATTCACTGAAAAGCTCGTTCTGCGTACATTTTTGGCATATGTTTGCTCTGCCGGGTCAGCCGAGCGGCGAATTTCTACTTAACCACCTGCTATCTTGAGAGACCTCAGGGCTGCATCTTTTGAGCGTAGTACTGTGCCTGAAAAGCGTTTCCAACCCCACTTACAAGTAAAACTAGCTAAAATGTGCCTGGCTGCTCTTCATTGAAAAGCTGGTTCTGAGTACATTTTTGGCATACGTTTGCTCCTGCCGGGTCAGCTGAGCAGCGAATTTCTACTTAACTACCTGCTATCAGGAGAGACCTCAGGGCTGCATCTTTTGAGCCCAGTACTGTGCCTGAAAAGCGTTTCCAACCCCACTTACAAGTAAAACTAGCTAAAATGTGCCTGGCTGCTCTTCATTGAAAAGCTGGTTCTGAGTACATTTTTGGCATACGTTTGCTCCTGCTGGGTCAGCCGAGCAGAGAATTTCTACTTAACCACCTCCTATCATGAGAGACCTCAGGGCTGCATCTTTTGAGAGCAGTACTGAGCCTGAAAAGCGTTTCCAACCCCACTTACAAGTAAAACTAGCTAAAATATCCCTGGCTGCTATTCACTGAAAAGCTCATTCTCCGTACATTTTTTGCATACGTTTGCTCCTGCCGGGTCAGCCGAGCGGCGAATTTCTACGTAACCACCTGCTATCTTGAGAGACCTCAGGGCTGCATCTTTTGAGAGCAGTACTGAGCCTGAAAAGCGTTTCCACCCCCACTTACAAGTAAAACTAGCTAAAATGTCCCTGGCTGCTATTCACTGAAAAGCTCGTTCTGCGTACATTTTTGGCATATGTCTGCTCCTGCTGGGTCATCCGAGCGGCGAATTTCTACTTAACCACCTGCTATCTTGAGAGACCTCAGGGCTGCATCTTTTGAGTGCAGTACTGTGCCTGAAAAGTGTTTCGAACCCCACTTACAAGTAAAACTAGCTACAATGTGCCTGGCTGCTCTTCATTGAAAATCTGGTTCTGAGTACATTTTTGGCATACGTTTGCTCCTGCTGGGTCAGCTTAGCAGCGAATTTCTACTTAACTACCTCCTATCAGGAGAGACCTCAGGGCTGAATCTATTGAGCCCAGTACTGTGCCTGAAAAGCGTTTCCAACCCCACTTACAAGTAAAACTAGCTAAAATGTGCCTGGCTTCTCTTCACTGAAAAGCTGGTTCTGAGTACATTTTTGGCATACGTTTGCTCCTGCTGGGTCAGCCGAGCAGCGAATTTCTACTTAACCACCTGCTATCATGAGAGACCTCAGGGCTGCATCTTTTGAGAGCAGTACTGAGCCTGAAAAGCGTTTTCAACCCCACTTACAAGTAAAACTAGCTAAAATGTCCCTGGCTGTTATTCACTGAAAAGCTCATTCTGCGTCCACTTTTGGCATACGTTTGCTCCTGCAGGGTCAGCCGAGCGGCGAATTTCTACTTAACCACCTGCTATCTTGAGAGACCTCAGGGCTGCATCTTTTGAGCACAGTATTGTGCCTGAAAAGCGTTTCCAACCCCACTTACAAGTAAAACTAGCAAAAATGTGCCTGGCTGCTCTTCATTGAAAAGCTGGTTCTGAGTACATTTTTGGCATATGTTTGCTTCTGCCAGGTCAGCTGAGCAGTGAATTTCTACTTAACTAGACCTCAGGGCTGCATCTTTTGAGCCCAGTACTGTGCCTGAAAAGCGTTTCCAACCCCACTTACAAGTAAAACTAGCTAAAATGTGCCTGCCTGCTCTTCATTGAAAAGCTGGTTCTGAGTACATTTTTGGCATACGTTTGCTCCTGCCGGGTCAGCTGAGCAGCAAATTTCTACTTAACTACCTCCTATCAGGAGAGACCTCAGGGCTGCATCTTTTGAGCCCAGTACTGTGCCTGAAAAGCGTTTCCAACCCCACTTACAAGTAAAACTAGCTAAAATGTGCCTGGCTGCTCTTCACTGAAAAGCTGGTTCTGAGTACATTTTTGGCATACGTTTGCTCCTGCTGGGTCAGCCGAGCAGCGAATTTCAACTTAACCACCTGCTATCATGAGAGACCTCAGGGCTGCATCTTTTGAGAGCATTACTGAGCCTGAAAAGTGTTTCCAATCCCACTTACAAGTAAAACTAGCTAAAATGTCCCTGGCTGCTATTCACTGAAAAGCTCATTCTGCGTACATTTTTGGCATACGTTTGCTCCTGTCGGGTCAGCCGAGCGGCGAATTTCTACTTAACCACCTGCTATCTTGAGAGACCTCAGGGCTGCATCTTTTGAGTGCAGTACTGTGCCTGAAAAGCGTTTCCAACCCCACTTACAAGTAAAACTAGCTAAAATGTGCCTGGCTGCTCTTCATTAAAAAGCTGGTTCGGAGTACATTTTTTGCAAACGTTTGCTCCTGCCGGGTCAGCTAAGCAGCGAATTTCTACTTAACTACATCCTATCAGGAGAGACCTCAGGGCTGCATCTTTTGAGCCCAGTACTGTGCCTGAAAAGCGTTTCCAACCCCACTTACAAGTAAAACTAGCTAACATGTGCCTGGCTGCTCTTCATTGAAAAGCTGGTTCTGAATACATTTTTGGCATACATTTGCTCCTGCGGGGTCAGCTGAGCGGCGAATTTCTACTTAACTACCTCCTATCAGGAGAGACCTCAGGGCTGCATCTTTTGAGCCCAGTACTGTGCCTGAAAAGCGTTTCCAACCCCACTTACAAGTAGAACTAGCTAAAATGTGCCTGGCTGCTCTTCACTGAAAAGCTGGTTCTGAGTACATTTTTGGCATACGTTTGCTCCTGCTGGGTCAGCCGAGCAGCGAATTTCTACTTAACCACCTGCTATCATGAGAGACCTCAGGGCTGCATCTTTTGAGAGCAGTACTGAGCCTGAAAAGCGTTTCCAACCCCACTTACAAGTAAAACTAGCTAAAATGTCCCTGGCTGCTATTCACTGAAAAGCTCATTCTGTGTACATTTTTGGTATACGTTTGCTCCTGCCGGGTTAGCCGAGCGGCGAATTTCTACTTAACCACCTGCTATCTTGAGAGACCTCAGGGCTGCATCTTTTGAGAGCAGAACTGAGCCTGAAAAGCGTTTCCAACCCCACTTACAAGTAAAACTAGCTAAAATGTCCCTGGCTGCTATTCACTGAAAAGCTCGTTCTGCGTACATTTTTGGCATATGTTTGCTCCTGCCGGGTCAGCCGAGCGGCAAATTTCTACTTAACCACCTGCTATCTTGAGAGACCTCAGGGCTGCATCTTCTGAGCGCAGTACTGTGCCTGAAAAGCGTTTCCAACCCCACTTACAAGTAAAACTAGCTAAAATGTGCCTGGCTGCTCTTCATTGAAAAGCTGGTTCTGAGTACATTTTTGGCATACGTTTGCTCCTGCCGGGTCAGCTGAGCAGTGAAGTTCTACTTAACCACCTGCTATCATGATAGACCTCAGGCTGCATCTTTTGAGCCCAGTACTGTGCCTGAAAAGCGTTTCCAACCCCACTTACAAGTAAAACTAAGAAAAATGTGCCTGGCTGCTCTTCACTGAAAAGCTGGTTCTGAGTAAATTTTTGGCATACGTTTGCTCCTGCCGGGTCAGCCGAGCGGCGAATTTCTTCTTAACCACCTGTTATCATGAGAGACCTCAGGGCTGCATCTTTTGAGAGCACTACTGAGCCTGAAAAGCTTTTCCAACCCCACCTACAAGTAAAACTAGCTAAAATGTCCCTGGCTGCTATTCACTGAAAAGCTCATTCTGTGTACATTTTTGGCATACGTTTGCTCCTGCCGGGTTAGCCGAGCGGCGAATTTCTACTTAACCACCTGCTATCTTGAGATACCTCAGGGCTGCATCTTTTGAGAGCAGTACTGAGCCTGAAAAGCGTTTCCAACCCCACTTACAAGTAAAACTAGCTAAAATGTCCCTGGCTGCTATTCACTGAAAAGCTCGTTCTGCGTACATTTTTGGCATATGTTTGCTCTGCCGGGTCAGCCGAGCGGCGAATTTCTACTTAACCACCTGCTATCTTGAGAGACCTCAGGGCTGCATCTTTTGAGCGTAGTACTGTGCCTGAAAAGCGTTTCCAACCCCACTTACAAGTAAAACTAGCTAAAATGTGCCTGGCTGCTCTTCATTGAAAAGCTGGTTCTGAGTACATTTTTGGCATACGTTTGCTCCTGCCGGGTCAGCTGAGCAGCGAATTTCAACTTAACTACCTCCTATCAGGAGAGACCTCAGGGCTGCATCTTTTGAGCCCAGTACTGTGCCTGAAAAGCGTTTCCAACCCCACTTACAAGTAAAACTAGCTAAAATGTGTCTGGCTGCTCTTCATTGAAAAGCTGGTTTTGAGTACATTTTTGGCATACGTTTGCTCCTGCTGGGTCAGCCGAGCAGAGAATTTCTACTTAACCACCTCCTATCATGAGAGACCTCAGGGCTGCATCTTTTGAGAGCAGTACTGAGCCTGAAAAGCGTTTCCAACCCCACTTACAAGTAAAACTAGCTAAAATATCCCTGGCTGCTATTCACTGAAAAGCTCATTCTCCGTACATTTTTTGCATACGTTTGCTCCTGCCGGGTCAGCCGAGCGGCGAATTTCTACTTAACCACCTGCTATCTTGAGAGACCTCAGGGCTGCATCTTTTGAGAGCAGTACTGAGCCTGAAAAGCGTTTCCACCCCCACTTACAAGTAAAACTAGCTAAAATGTCCCTGGCTGCTATTCACTGAAAAGCTCGTTCTGCGTACATTTTTGGCATATGTTTGCTCCTGCTGGGTCAGCCGAGCAGTGAATTTCTACTTAACCACCTGCTAGCATAATAGACCTCAGGCTGCATCTTTTGAGCCCAGTACTGTGCCTGAAAAGCGTTTCCAACCCCACTTACAAGTAAAACTAGCTAAAATGTGCCTGGCTGCTCTTCACTGAAAAGCTGGTTCTAAGTACATTTTTGGCATACGTTTGCTCCTGCCGGGTCAGCCGAGCAGCGAATTTCTACTTAACCACCTGTTATCATGAGAGACCTCAGGGCTGCATCTTTTGAGAGCACTGCTAAAATGTGCCTGGCTGCTCTTCATTGAAAAGCTGGTTCTGAGTACACTTTTTGCATACGTTTGGTCCTGCCGGGTCAGCTGAGCAGCGAATTTCTACTTAACTACCTCCTATCAGGAGAGACCTCAGGGCTGCATCTTTTGAGCCCCGTACTGTGCCTGAAGAGCGTTTCCAACCCCACTTACAAGTAAAACTAGCTAACATGTGCCTGGCTGCTCTTCATTGAAAAGCTGGTTCTGAATACATTTTTGGCATACGTTTGCTCCTGCGGGGTCAGCTGAGCAGCGAATTTCTACTTAACTACCTCCTATCAGGAGAGACCTCAGGGCTGCATCTTTTGAGCCCAGTACTGTGCCTGAAAAGCGTTTCCAACCCCACTTACAAGTAAAACTAGCTAAAATGTGCCTGGCTGCTCTTCATTGAAAAGCTGGTTCTGAGTACATTTTTGGCATACGTTTGCTCCTGCGGGGTCAGCTGAGCAGCGAATTTCTACTTAACTACCTCCTATCAGGAGAGACCTCAGGGCTGCATCTTTTGAGCCCAGTACTGTGCCTGAAAAGCGTTTCCAACCCCACTTACAAGTAAAACTAGCTAAAATGTGCCTGGCTTCTCTTCACTGAAAAGCTGGTTCTGAGTACATTTTTGGCATACGTTTGCTCCTGCTGGGTCAGCCGAGCAGCGAATTTCTACTTAACCACCTGCTATCATGAGAGACCTCAGGGCTGCATCTTTTGAGAGCAGTACTGAGCCTGAAAAGCGTTTTCAACCCCACTTACAAGTAAAACTAGCTAAAATGTCCCTGGCTGTTATTCACTGAAAAGCTCATTCTGCGTCCACTTTTGGCATACGTTTGCTCCTGCAGGGTCAGCCGAGCGGCGAATTTCTACTTAACCACCTGCTATCTTGAGAGACCTCAGGGCTGCATCTTTTGAGCACAGTATTGTGCCTGAAAAGCGTTTCCAACCCCACTTACAAGTAAAACTAGCAAAAATGTGCCTGGCTGCTCTTCATTGAAAAGCTGGTTCTGAGTACATTTTTGGCATATGTTTGCTCCTGCCAGGTCAGCTGAGCAGTGAATTTCTACTTAACTAGACCTCAGGGCTGCATCTTTTGAGCCCAGTACTGTGCCTGAAAAGCGTTTCCAACCGCACTTACAAGTAAAACTAGCTAAAATGTGCCTGCCTGCTCTTCATTGAAAAGCTGGTTCTGAGTACATTTTTGGCATACGTTTGCTCCTGCCGGGTCAGCTGAGCAGCAAATTTCTACTTAACTACCTCCTATCAGGAGAGACCTCAGGGCTGCATCTTTTGAGCCCAGTACTGTGCCTGAAAAGCGTTTCCAACCCCACTTACAAGTAAAACTAGCTAAAATGTGCCTGGCTGCTCTTCACTGAAAAGCTGGTTCTGAGTACATTTTTGGCATACGTTTGCTCCTGCTGGGTCAGCCGAGCAGCGAATTTCAACTTAACCACCTGCTATCATGAGAGACCTCAGGGCTGCATCTTTTGAGAGCATTACTGAGCCTGAAAAGTGTTTCCAATCCCACTTACAAGTAAAACTAGCTAAAATGTCCCTGGCTGCTATTCACTGAAAAGCTCATTCTGCGTACATTTTTGGCATACGTTTGCTCCTGTCGGGTCAGCCGAGCGGCGAATTTCTACTTAACCACCTGCTATCTTGAGAGACCTCAGGGCTGCATCTTTTGAGTGCAGTACTGTGCCTGAAAAGCGTTTCCAACCCCACTTACAAGTAAAACTAGCTAAAATGTGCCTGGCTGCTCTTCATTAAAAAGCTGGTTCGGAGTACATTTTTTGCAAACGTTTGCTCCTGCCGGGTCAGCTAAGCAGCGAATTTCTACTTAACTACATCCTATCAGGAGAGACCTCAGGGCTGCATCTTTTGAGCCCAGTACTGTGCCTGAAAAGCGTTTCCAACCCCACTTACAAGTAAAACTAGCTAACATGTGCCTGGCTGCTCTTCATTGAAAAGCTGGTTCTGAATACATTTTTGGCATACATTTGCTCCTGCGGGGTCAGCTGAGCGGCGAATTTCTACTTAACTACCTCCTATCAGGAGAGACCTCAGGGCTGCATCTTTTGAGCCCAGTACTGTGCCTGAAAAGCGTTTCCAACCCCACTTACAAGTAGAACTAGCTAAAATGTGCCTGGCTGCTCTTCACTGAAAAGCTGGTTCTGAGTACATTTTTGGCATACGTTTGCTCCTGCTGGGTCAGCCGAGCAGCGAATTTCTACTTAACCACCTGCTATCATGAGAGACCTCAGGGCTGCATCTTTTGAGAGCAGTACTGAGCCTGAAAAGCGTTTCCAACCCCACTTACAAGTAAAACTAGCTAAAATGTCCCTGGCTGCTATTCACTGAAAAGCTCATTCTGTGTACATTTTTGGTATACGTTTGCTCCTGCCGGGTTAGCCGAGCGGCGAATTTCTACTTAACCACCTGCTATCTTGAGAGACCTCAGGGCTGCATCTTTTGAGAGCAGTACTGAGCCTGAAAAGCGTTTCCAACCCCACTTACAAGTAAAACTAGCTAAAATGTCCCTGGCTGCTATTCACTGAAAAGCTCGTTCTGCGTACATTTTTGGCATATGTTTGCTCCTGCCGGGTCAGCCGAGCGGCAAATTTCTACTTAACCACCTGCTATCTTGAGAGACCTCAGGGCTGCATCTTCTGAGCGCAGTACTGTGCCTGAAAAGCGTTTCCAACCCCACTTACAAGTAAAACTAGCTAAAATGTGCCTGGCTGCTCTTCATTGAAAAGCTGGTTCTGAGTACATTTTTGGCATACGTTTGCTCCTGCCGGGTCAGCTGAGCAGTGAAGTTCTACTTAACCACCTGCTATCATGATAGACCTCAGGCTGCATCTTTTGAGCCCAGTACTGTGCCTGAAAAGCGTTTCCAACCCCACTTACAAGTAAAACTAAGAAAAATGTGCCTGGCTGCTCTTCACTGAAAAGCTGGTTCTGAGTAAATTTTTGGCATACGTTTGCTCCTGCCGGGTCAGCCGAGCGGCGAATTTCTTCTTAACCACCTGTTATCATGAGAGACCTCAGGGCTGCATCTTTTGAGAGCACTACTGAGCCTGAAAAGCTTTTCCAACCCCACCTACAAGTAAAACTAGCTAAAATGTCCCTGGCTGCTATTCACTGAAAAGCTCATTCTGTGTACATTTTTGGCATACGTTTGCTCCTGCCGGGTTAGCCGAGCGGCGAATTTCTACTTAACCACCTGCTATCTTGAGATACCTCAGGGCTGCATCTTTTGAGAGCAGTACTGAGCCTGAAAAGCGTTTCCAACCCCACTTACAAGTAAAACTAGCTAAAATGTCCCTGGCTGCTATTCACTGAAAAGCTCGTTCTGCGTACATTTTTGGCATATGTTTGCTCTGCCGGGTCAGCCGAGCGGCGAATTTCTACTTAACCACCTGCTATCTTGAGAGACCTCAGGGCTGCATCTTTTGAGCGTAGTACTGTGCCTGAAAAGCGTTTCCAACCCCACTTACAAGTAAAACTAGCTAAAATGTGCCTGGCTGCTCTTCATTGAAAAGCTGGTTCTGAGTACATTTTTGGCATACGTTTGCTCCTGCCGGGTCAGCTGAGCAGCGAATTTCAACTTAACTACCTCCTATCAGGAGAGACCTCAGGGCTGCATCTTTTGAGCCCAGTACTGTGCCTGAAAAGCGTTTCCAACCCCACTTACAAGTAAAACTAGCTAAAATGTGTCTGGCTGCTCTTCATTGAAAAGCTGGTTCTGAGTACATTTTTGGCATACGTTTGCTCCTGCTGGGTCAGCCGAGCAGAGAATTTCTACTTAACCACCTCCTATCATGAGAGACCTCAGGGCTGCATCTTTTGAGAGCAGTACTGAGCCTGAAAAGCGTTTCCAACCCCACTTACAAGTAAAACTAGCTAAAATATCCCTGGCTGCTATTCACTGAAAAGCTCATTCTCCGTACATTTTTTGCATACGTTTGCTCCTGCCGGGTCAGCCGAGCGGCGAATTTCTACTTAACCACCTGCTATCTTGAGAGACCTCAGGGCTGCATCTTTTGAGAGCAGTACTGAGCCTGAAAAGCGTTTCCACCCCCACTTACAAGTAAAACTAGCTAAAATGTCCCTGGCTGCTATTCACTGAAAAGCTCGTTCTGCGTACATTTTTGGCATATGTTTGCTCCTGCTGGGTCAGCCGAGCAGTGAATTTCTACTTAACCACCTGCTAGCATAATAGACCTCAGGCTGCATCTTTTGAGCCCAGTACTGTGCCTGAAAAGCGTTTCCAACCCCACTTACAAGTAAAACTAGCTAAAATGTGCCTGGCTGCTCTTCACTGAAAAGCTGGTTCTAAGTACATTTTTGGCATACGTTTGCTCCTGCCGGGTCAGCCGAGCAGCGAATTTCTACTTAACCACCTGTTATCATGAGAGACCTCAGGGCTGCATCTTTTGAGAGCACTGCTAAAATGTGCCTGGCTGCTCTTCATTGAAAAGCTGGTTCTGAGTACACTTTTTGCATACGTTTGGTCCTGCCGGGTCAGCTGAGCAGCGAATTTCTACTTAACTACCTCCTATCAGGAGAGACCTCAGGGCTGCATCTTTTGAGCCCAGTACTGTGCCTGAAGAGCGTTTCCAACCCCACTTACAAGTAAAACTAGCTAACATGTGCCTGGCTGCTCTTCATTGAAAAGCTGGTTCTGAATACATTTTTGGCATACGTTTGCTCCTGCGGGGTCAGCTGAGCAGCGAATTTCTACTTAACTACCTCCTATCAGGAGAGACCTCAGGGCTGCATCTTTTGAGCCCAGTACTGTGCCTGAAAAGCGTTTCCAACCCCACTTACAAGTAAAACTAGCTAAAATGTGCCTGGCTGCTCTTCATTGAAAAGCTGGTTCTGAGTACATTTTTGGCATACGTTTTCTCCTGCTGGGTCAGCCGAGCAGCGAATTTCTACTTAACCACCTCCTATCATGAGAGACCTAAGGGCTGCATCTTTTGAGAGCAGTACTGAGCCTGAAAAGCGTTTCCAACCCCACTTACAAGTAAAACTAGCTAAAATATCCCTGGCTGCTATTCACTGAAAAGCTCATTCTCCGTACATTTTTGGCATACGTTTGCTCCTGCCGGGTCAGCCAAGCGGCGAATTTCTACTTAACCACCTGCTATCTTGAGAGACCTCATGGCTGCATCTTTTGAGAGCAGTACTGAGCCTGAAAAGCGTTTCCACCCCCACTTACAAGTAAAACTAGCTAAAATGTCCCTGGCTGCTATTCACTGAAAAGCTCGTTCTGCGTACATTTTTGGCATATGTTTGCTCCTGCCGGGTCAGCTGAGCAGCGAATTTCTACTTAACTACCTCCTATCAGGAGAGACCTCAGGGCTGCATCTTTTGAGCCCAGTACTGTGCCTGAAACGCGTTTCCAACCCAACGTACAAGTAAAACTAGCTAAAATGTGCCTGACTGCTCTTCGTTGAAAAGCCGGTTCTGAGTACATTTTTGGCATACGTTTGCTCTTGCTGGGTCAGCCGAGAAGCGAATTTCTACTTAACCACCTCCTATCATGAGAGACCTCAGGGCTGCATCTTTTGAGCCCAGTACTGTGCCTGAAAAGCGTTTCCAACCCAACTTACAAGTAAAACTAGCTAAAATGTGCCTGGCTGCTCTTCATTGAAAAGCTGGTTCTGAGTACATTTTTGGCATACGTTTGCTCCTGCCGGGTCAGCTGAGCAGCGAATTTCTACTTAACCGCCTGCTATCATGAGAGACCTCAGGGCTGCATCTTTTGAGAGCAGTACTGAGCCTGAAAAGCGTTTCCAACCCCACTTACAAGTAAAACTAGCTAAAATGTCCCTGGGTGCTATTCACTGAAAAGCTCCTTCTGCGTACATTTTTGGCATACGTTTGCTCCTGCCGGGTCAGCCGAGCGGTGAATTCCTACTTAACTACCTCCTATCAGGAGAGACCTCAGGGCTGCATCTTTTGAGCGCAGTACTGTGCCTGAAAGGCATTTCCAACCCCACTTACAAGTAAAACTAGCTAAAATGTGCCTGGCTGCTCTTCATTGAAAAGCTGGTTCTGAGTACATTTTTTGCATACCTTTGGTCCTGCCGGGTCAGCTGAGCAGCGAATTTCTACTTAACTACCTCCTATCAGGAAAGACCTCAGGGCTGCATCTTTTTAGCCCAGTACTGTGCCTGAAAAGCGTTTCCAACCCCACTTACAAGTAAAACTAGCTAACATGTGCCTGGCTGCTCTTCATTGAAAAGCTGGTTCTGAATACATTTTTGGCATACGTTTGCTCCTGCGGGGTCAGCTGAGCAGCGAATTTCTACTTTACTACCTCCTATCAGGAGAGACCTCAGGGCTGCATCTTTTGAGCCCAGTACTGTGCCTGAAAAGCGTTTCCAACCCCACTTACAAGTAAAACTAGCTAAAATGTGCCTGGCTGCTCTTCATTGAAAAGCTGGTTCTGAGTACATTTTTGGCATACGTTTGCTCCTGCTGGGTCAGCCGGGCAGAGAATTTCTACTTAACCACCTCCTATCATGAGAGACCTCAGGGCTGCATCTTTTGAGAGCAGTACTGAGCCTGAAAAGCGTTTCCAACCCCACTTACAAGTAAAACTAGCTAAAATATCCCTGGCTGCTATTCACTGAAAAGCTCATTCTCCGTACATTTTTTGCATACGTTTGCTCCTGCCGGGTCAGCCGAGCGGCGAATTTCTACTTAACCACCTGCTATCTTGAGAGACCTCAGGGCTGCATCTTTTGAGAGCAGTACTGAGCCTGAAAAGCGTTTCCACCCCCACTTACAAGTAAAACTAGCTAAAATGTCCCTGGCTGCTATTCACTGAAAAGCTCGTTCTGCGTACATTTTTGGCATATGTTTGCTCCTGCCGGGTCAGCTGAGCAGCGAATTTCTACTTAACTACCTCCTATCAGGAGAGACCTCAGGGCTGCATCTTTTGAGTCCAGTACTGTGCCTGAAACGCATTTCCAACCCAACGTACAAGTAAAACTAGCTAAAATGTGCCTGACTGCTCTTCGTTGAAAAGCCGGTTCTGAGTACATTTTTGGCATACGTTTGCTCTTGCTGGGTCAGCCGAGAAGCGAATTTCTACTTAACCACCTCCTATCATGAGAGACCTCAGGGCTGCATCTTTTGAGCCCAGTACTGTGCCTGAAAAGCGTTTCCAACCCAACTTACAAGTAAAACTAGCTAAAATGTGCCTGGCTGCTCTTCATTGAAAAGCTGGTTCTGAGTACATTTTTGGCATACGTTTGCTCCTGCCGGGTCAGCTGAGCAGCGAATTTCTACTTAACCGCCTGCTATCATGAGAGACCTCAGGGCTGCATCTTTTGAGAGCAGTACTGAGCCTGAAAAGCGTTTCCAACCCCACTTACAAGTAAAACTAGCTAAAATGTCCCGGGTGCTATTCACTGAAAAGCTCCTTCTGCGTACATTTTTGGCATACGTTTGCTCCTGCCGGGTCAGCCGAGCGGTGAATTCCTACTTAACTACCTCCTATCAGGAGAGACCTCAGGGCTGCATCTTTTGAGCGCAGTACTGTGCCTGAAAGGCATTTCCAACCCCACTTACAAGTAAAACTAGCTAAAATGTGCCTGGCTGCTCTTCATTGAAAAGCTGGTTCTGAGTACATTTTTTGCATACGTTTGGTCCTGCCGGGTCAGCTGAGCAGCGAATTTCTACTTAACTACCTCCTATCAGGAAAGACCTCAGGGCTGCATCTTTTTAGCCCAGTACTGTGCCTGAAAAGCGTTTCCAACCCCACTTACAAGTAAAACTAGCTAACATGTGCCTGGCTGCTCTTCATTGAAAAGCTGGTTCTGAATACATTTTTGGCATACGTTTGCTCCTGCGGGGTCAGCTGAGCAGCGAATTTCTACTTAACTACCTCCTATCAGGAGAGACCTCAGGGCTGCATCTTTTGAGCCCAGTACTGTGCCTGAAAAGCGTTTCCAACCCCACTTACAAGTAAAACTAGCTAAAATGTGCCTGGCTGCTCTTCATTGAAAAGCTGGTTCTGAGTACATTTTTGGCATACGTTTGCTCCTGCTGGGTCAGCCGAGCAGAGAATTTCTACTTAACCACCTCCTATCATGAGAGACCTCAGGGCTGCATCTTTTGAGAGCAGTACTGAGCCTGAAAAGCGTTTCCAACCCCACTTACAAGTAAAACTAGCTAAAATGTGCCTGGCTGCTCTTCATTGAAAAACTGGTTCTGAGTACATTTTTTGCATACGTTTGGTCCTGCCGGGTCAGCTGAGCAGCGAATTTCTACTTAACTACCTCCTATCAGGAGAGACCTCAGGGCTGCATCTTTTGAGCCCAGTACTGTGCCTGAAAAGCGTTTTCAACCCCACTTACAAGTAAAACTAGCAAAAATGTGCCTGGCTGCTCTTCATTGAAAAGCTGGTTCTGAGTACATTTTTGGCATACGTTTGCTCCTGCCAGGTCAGCTGAGCAGCGAATTTCTACTTAACCACCTCCTATCATGAGAGACCTCAGGGCTGCATCTTTTGAGCCCAGTACTGTGCCTGAAAAGCGTTTCCAACCCAACTTACAAGTAAAACTAGCTTAAATGTGCCTGGCTGCTCTTCATTGAAAAGCTGGTTCTGAGTACATTTTTGGCATACGTTTGCTCCTGCCGGGTCAGCTGAGCAGCGAATTTCTACTTAACCGCCTGCTATCATGAGAGACCTCAGGGCTGCATCTTTTGAGAGCAGTACTGAGCCTGAAAAGCGTTTTCAACCCCACTTACAAGTAAAACTAGCTAAAATGTCCCTGGCTGTTATTCACTGAAAAGCTCATTCTGCGTCCACTTTTGGCATACGTTTGCTCCTGCAGGGTCAGCCGAGCGGCGAATTTCTACTTAACCACCTGCTATCTTGAGAGACCTCAGGGCTGCATCTTTTGAGCACAGTATTGTGCCTGAAAAGCGTTTCCAACCCCACTTACAAGTAAAACTAGCAAAAATGTGCCTGGCTGCTCTTCATTGAAAAGCTGGTTCTGAGTACATTTTTGGCATATGTTTGCTCCTGCCAGGTCAGCTGAGCAGTGAATTTCTACTTAACTAGACCTCAGGGCTGCATCTTTTGAGCCCAGTACTGTGCCTGAAAAGCGTTTCCAACCCCACTTACAAGTAAAACTAGCTAAAATGTGCCTGCCTGCTCTTCATTGAAAAGCTGGTTCTGAGTACATTTTTGGCATACGTTTGCTCCTGCCGGGTCAGCTGAGCAGCAAATTTCTACTTAACTACCTCCTATCAGGAGAGACCTCAGGGCTGCATCTTTTGAGCCCAGTACTGTGCCTGAAAAGCGTTTCCAACCCCACTTACAAGTAAAACTAGCTAAAATGTGCCTGGCTGCTCTTCACTGAAAAGCTGGTTCTGAGTACATTTTTGGCATACGTTTGCTCCTGCTGGGTCAGCCGAGCAGCGAATTTCAACTTAACCACCTGCTATCATGAGAGACCTCAGGGCTGCATCTTTTGAGAGCATTACTGAGCCTGAAAAGTGTTTCCAATCCCACTTACAAGTAAAACTAGCTAAAATGTCCCTGGCTGCTATTCACTGAAAAGCTCATTCTGCGTACATTTTTGGCATACGTTTGCTCCTGTCGGGTCAGCCGAGCGGCGAATTTCTACTTAACCACCTGCTATCTTGAGAGACCTCAGGGCTGCATCTTTTGAGTGCAGTACTGTGCCTGAAAAGCGTTTCCAACCCCACTTACAAGTAAAACTAGCTAAAATGTGCCTGGCTGCTCTTCATTAAAAAGCTGGTTCGGAGTACATTTTTTGCAAACGTTTGCTCCTGCCGGGTCAGCTAAGCAGCGAATTTCTACTTAACTACATCCTATCAGGAGAGACCTCAGGGCTGCATCTTTTGAGCCCAGTACTGTGCCTGAAAAGCGTTTCCAACCCCACTTACAAGTAAAACTAGCTAACATGTGCCTGGCTGCTCTTCATTGAAAAGCTGGTTCTGAATACATTTTTGGCATACATTTGCTCCTGCGGGGTCAGCTGAGCGGCGAATTTCTACTTAACTACCTCCTATCAGGAGAGACCTCAGGGCTGCATCTTTTGAGCCCAGTACTGTGCCTGAAAAGCGTTTCCAACCCCACTTACAAGTAGAACTAGCTAAAATGTGCCTGGCTGCTCTTCACTGAAAAGCTGGTTCTGAGTACATTTTTGGCATACGTTTGCTCCTGCTGGGTCAGCCGAGCAGCGAATTTCTACTTAACCACCTGCTATCATGAGAGACCTCAGGGCTGCATCTTTTGAGAGCAGTACTGAGCCTGAAAAGCGTTTCCAACCCCACTTACAAGTAAAACTAGCTAAAATGTCCCTGGCTGCTATTCACTGAAAAGCTCATTCTGTGTACATTTTTGGTATACGTTTGCTCCTGCCGGGTTAGCCGAGCGGCGAATTTCTACTTAACCACCTGCTATCTTGAGAGACCTCAGGGCTGCATCTTTTGAGAGCAGTACTGAGCCTGAAAAGCGTTTCCAACCCCACTTACAAGTAAAACTAGCTAAAATGTCCCTGGCTGCTATTCACTGAAAAGCTCGTTCTGCGTACATTTTTGGCATATGTTTGCTCCTGCCGGGTCAGCCGAGCGGCAAATTTCTACTTAACCACCTGCTATCTTGAGAGACCTCAGGGCTGCATCTTCTGAGCGCAGTACTGTGCCTGAAAAGCGTTTCCAACCCCACTTACAAGTAAAACTAGCTAAAATGTGCCTGGCTGCTCTTCATTGAAAAGCTGGTTCTGAGTACATTTTTGGCATACGTTTGCTCCTGCCGGGTCAGCTGAGCAGTGAAGTTCTACTTAACCACCTGCTATCATGATAGACCTCAGGCTGCATCTTTTGAGCCCAGTACTGTGCCTGAAAAGCGTTTCCAACCCCACTTACAAGTAAAACTAAGAAAAATGTGCCTGGCTGCTCTTCACTGAAAAGCTGGTTCTGAGTAAATTTTTGGCATACGTTTGCTCCTGCCGGGTCAGCCGAGCGGCGAATTTCTTCTTAACCACCTGTTATCATGAGAGACCTCAGGGCTGCATCTTTTGAGAGCACTACTGAGCCTGAAAAGCTTTTCCAACCCCACCTACAAGTAAAACTAGCTAAAATGTCCCTGGCTGCTATTCACTGAAAAGCTCATTCTGTGTACATTTTTGGCATACGTTTGCTCCTGCCGGGTTAGCCGAGCGGCGAATTTCTACTTAACCACCTGCTATCTTGAGATACCTCAGGGCTGCATCTTTTGAGAGCAGTACTGAGCCTGAAAAGCGTTTCCAACCCCACTTACAAGTAAAACTAGCTAAAATGTCCCTGGCTGCTATTCACTGAAAAGCTCGTTCTGCGTACATTTTTGGCATATGTTTGCTCTGCCGGGTCAGCCGAGCGGCGAATTTCTACTTAACCACCTGCTATCTTGAGAGACCTCAGGGCTGCATCTTTTGAGCGTAGTACTGTGCCTGAAAAGCGTTTCCAACCCCACTTACAAGTAAAACTAGCTAAAATGTGCCTGGCTGCTCTTCATTGAAAAGCTGGTTCTGAGTACATTTTTGGCATACGTTTGCTCCTGCCGGGTCAGCTGAGCAGCGAATTTCAACTTAACTACCTCCTATCAGGAGAGACCTCAGGGCTGCATCTTTTGAGCCCAGTACTGTGCCTGAAAAGCGTTTCCAACCCCACTTACAAGTAAAACTAGCTAAAATGTGTCTGGCTGCTCTTCATTGAAAAGCTGGTTTTGAGTACATTTTTGGCATACGTTTGCTCCTGCTGGGTCAGCCGAGCAGAGAATTTCTACTTAACCACCTCCTATCATGAGAGACCTCAGGGCTGCATCTTTTGAGAGCAGTACTGAGCCTGAAAAGCGTTTCCAACCCCACTTACAAGTAAAACTAGCTAAAATATCCCTGGCTGCTATTCACTGAAAAGCTCATTCTCCGTACATTTTTTGCATACGTTTGCTCCTGCCGGGTCAGCCGAGCGGCGAATTTCTACTTAACCACCTGCTATCTTGAGAGACCTCAGGGCTGCATCTTTTGAGAGCAGTACTGAGCCTGAAAAGCGTTTCCACCCCCACTTACAAGTAAAACTAGCTAAAATGTCCCTGGCTGCTATTCACTGAAAAGCTCGTTCTGCGTACATTTTTGGCATATGTTTGCTCCTGCTGGGTCAGCCGAGCAGTGAATTTCTACTTAACCACCTGCTAGCATAATAGACCTCAGGCTGCATCTTTTGAGCCCAGTACTGTGCCTGAAAAGCGTTTCCAACCCCACTTACAAGTAAAACTAGCTAAAATGTGCCTGGCTGCTCTTCACTGAAAAGCTGGTTCTAAGTACATTTTTGGCATACGTTTGCTCCTGCCGGGTCAGCCGAGCAGCGAATTTCTACTTAACCACCTGTTATCATGAGAGACCTCAGGGCTGCATCTTTTGAGAGCACTGCTAAAATGTGCCTGGCTGCTCTTCATTGAAAAGCTGGTTCTGAGTACACTTTTTGCATACGTTTGGTCCTGCCGGGTCAGCTGAGCAGCGAATTTCTACTTAACTACCTCCTATCAGGAGAGACCTCAGGGCTGCATCTTTTGAGCCCCGTACTGTGCCTGAAGAGCGTTTCCAACCCCACTTACAAGTAAAACTAGCTAACATGTGCCTGGCTGCTCTTCATTGAAAAGCTGGTTCTGAATACATTTTTGGCATACGTTTGCTCCTGCGGGGTCAGCTGAGCAGCGAATTTCTACTTAACTACCTCCTATCAGGAGAGACCTCAGGGCTGCATCTTTTGAGCCCAGTACTGTGCCTGAAAAGCGTTTCCAACCCCACTTACAAGTAAAACTAGCTAAAATGTGCCTGGCTGCTCTTCATTGAAAAGCTGGTTCTGAGTACATTTTTGGCATACGTTTGCTCCTGCGGGGTCAGCTGAGCAGCGAATTTCTACTTAACTACCTCCTCTCAGGAGAGACCTCAGGGCTGCATCTTTTGAGCCCAGTACTGTGCCTGAAAAGCGTTTCCAACCCCACTTACAAGTAAAACTAGCTAAAATGTGCCTGGCTTCTCTTCACTGAAAAGCTGGTTCTGAGTACATTTTTGGCATACGTTTGCTCCTGCTGGGTCAGCCGAGCAGCGAATTTCTACTTAACCACCTGCTATCATGAGAGACCTCAGGGCTGCATCTTTTGAGAGCAGTACTGAGCCTGAAAAGCGTTTTCAACCCCACTTACAAGTAAAACTAGCTAAAATGTCCCTGGCTGTTATTCACTGAAAAGCTCATTCTGCGTCCACTTTTGGCATACGTTTGCTCCTGCAGGGTCAGCCGAGCGGCGAATTTCTACTTAACCACCTGCTATCTTGAGAGACCTCAGGGCTGCATCTTTTGAGCACAGTATTGTGCCTGAAAAGCGTTTCCAACCCCACTTACAAGTAAAACTAGCAAAAATGTGCCTGGCTGCTCTTCATTGAAAAGCTGGTTCTGAGTACATTTTTGGCATATGTTTGCTCCTGCCAGGTCAGCTGAGCAGTGAATTTCTACTTAACTAGACCTCAGGGCTGCATCTTTTGAGCCCAGTACTGTGCCTGAAAAGCGTTTCCAACCCCACTTACAAGTAAAACTAGCTAAAATGTGCCTGCCTGCTCTTCATTGAAAAGCTGGTTCTGAGTACATTTTTGGCATACGTTTGCTCCTGCCGGGTCAGCTGAGCAGCAAATTTCTACTTAACTACCTCCTATCAGGAGAGACCTCAGGGCTGCATCTTTTGAGCCCAGTACTGTGCCTGAAAAGCGTTTCCAACCCCACTTACAAGTAAAACTAGCTAAAATGTGCCTGGCTGCTCTTCACTGAAAAGCTGGTTCTGAGTACATTTTTGGCATACGTTTGCTCCTGCTGGGTCAGCCGAGCAGCGAATTTCAACTTAACCACCTGCTATCATGAGAGACCTCAGGGCTGCATCTTTTGAGAGCATTACTGAGCCTGAAAAGTGTTTCCAATCCCACTTACAAGTAAAACTAGCTAAAATGTCCCTGGCTGCTATTCACTGAAAAGCTCATTCTGCGTACATTTTTGGCATACGTTTGCTCCTGTCGGGTCAGCCGAGCGGCGAATTTCTACTTAACCACCTGCTATCTTGAGAGACCTCAGGGCTGCATCTTTTGAGTGCAGTACTGTGCCTGAAAAGCGTTTCCAACCCCACTTACAAGTAAAACTAGCTAAAATGTGCCTGGCTGCTCTTCATTAAAAAGCTGGTTCGGAGTACATTTTTTGCAAACGTTTGCTCCTGCCGGGTCAGCTAAGCAGCGAATTTCTACTTAACTACATCCTATCAGGAGAGACCTCAGGGCTGCATCTTTTGAGCCCAGTACTGTGCCTGAAAAGCGTTTCCAACCCCACTTACAAGTAAAACTAGCTAACATGTGCCTGGCTGCTCTTCATTGAAAAGCTGGTTCTGAATACATTTTTGGCATACATTTGCTCCTGCGGGGTCAGCTGAGCGGCGAATTTCTACTTAACTACCTCCTATCAGGAGAGACCTCAGGGCTGCATCTTTTGAGCCCAGTACTGTGCCTGAAAAGCGTTTCCAACCCCACTTACAAGTAGAACTAGCTAAAATGTGCCTGGCTGCTCTTCACTGAAAAGCTGGTTCTGAGTACATTTTTGGCATACGTTTGCTCCTGCTGGGTCAGCCGAGCAGCGAATTTCTACTTAACCACCTGCTATCATGAGAGACCTCAGGGCTGCATCTTTTGAGAGCAGTACTGAGCCTGAAAAGCGTTTCCAACCCCACTTACAAGTAAAACTAGCTAAAATGTCCCTGGCTGCTATTCACTGAAAAGCTCATTCTGTGTACATTTTTGGTATACGTTTGCTCCTGCCGGGTTAGCCGAGCGGCGAATTTCTACTTAACCACCTGCTATCTTGAGAGACCTCAGGGCTGCATCTTTTGAGAGCAGTACTGAGCCTGAAAAGCGTTTCCAACCCCACTTACAAGTAAAACTAGCTAAAATGTCCCTGGCTGCTATTCACTGAAAAGCTCGTTCTGCGTACATTTTTGGCATATGTTTGCTCCTGCCGGGTCAGCCGAGCGGCAAATTTCTACTTAACCACCTGCTATCTTGAGAGACCTCAGGGCTGCATCTTCTGAGCGCAGTACTGTGCCTGAAAAGCGTTTCCAACCCCACTTACAAGTAAAACTAGCTAAAATGTGCCTGGCTGCTCTTCATTGAAAAGCTGGTTCTGAGTACATTTTTGGCATACGTTTGCTCCTGCCGGGTCAGCTGAGCAGTGAAGTTCTACTTAACCACCTGCTATCATGATAGACCTCAGGCTGCATCTTTTGAGCCCAGTACTGTGCCTGAAAAGCGTTTCCAACCCCACTTACAAGTAAAACTAAGAAAAATGTGCCTGGCTGCTCTTCACTGAAAAGCTGGTTCTGAGTAAATTTTTGGCATACGTTTGCTCCTGCCGGGTCAGCCGAGCGGCGAATTTCTTCTTAACCACCTGTTATCATGAGAGACCTCAGGGCTGCATCTTTTGAGAGCACTACTGAGCCTGAAAAGCTTTTCCAACCCCACCTACAAGTAAAACTAGCTAAAATGTCCCTGGCTGCTATTCACTGAAAAGCTCATTCTGTGTACATTTTTGGCATACGTTTGCTCCTGCCGGGTTAGCCGAGCGGCGAATTTCTACTTAACCACCTGCTATCTTGAGATACCTCAGGGCTGCATCTTTGGAGAGCAGTACTGAGCCTGAAAAGCGTTTCCAACCCCACTTACAAGTAAAACTAGCTAAAATGTCCCTGGCTGCTATTCACTGAAAAGCTCGTTCTGCGTACATTTTTGGCATATGTTTGCTCTGCCGGGTCAGCCGAGCGGCGAATTTCTACTTAACCACCTGCTATCTTGAGAGACCTCAGGGCTGCATCTTTTGAGCGTAGTACTGTGCCTGAAAAGCGTTTCCAACCCCACTTACAAGTAAAACTAGCTAAAATGTGCCTGGCTGCTCTTCATTGAAAAGCTGGTTCTGAGTACATTTTTGGCATACGTTTGCTCCTGCCGGGTCAGCTGAGCAGCGAATTTCAACTTAACTACCTCCTATCAGGAGAGACCTCAGGGCTGCATCTTTTGAGCCCAGTACTGTGCCTGAAAAGCGTTTCCAACCCCACTTACAAGTAAAACTAGCTAAAATGTGTCTGGCTGCTCTTCATTGAAAAGCTGGTTCTGAGTACATTTTTGGCATACGTTTGCTCCTGCTGGGTCAGCCGAGCAGAGAATTTCTACTTAACCACCTCCTATCATGAGAGACCTCAGGGCTGCATCTTTTGAGAGCAGTACTGAGCCTGAAAAGCGTTTCCAACCCCACTTACAAGTAAAACTAGCTAAAATATCCCTGGCTGCTATTCACTGAAAAGCTCATTCTCCGTACATTTTTTGCATACGTTTGCT
Organism: Lissotriton vulgaris; assembly: GCF_964263255.1. NCBI lineage: Eukaryota > Metazoa > Chordata > Amphibia > Caudata > Salamandridae > Lissotriton > Lissotriton vulgaris. The sequence continues at coordinate 1,750,027 of NW_028244430.1, read as the reverse complement.
CCTGCCGGGTCAGCCGAGCGGCGAATTTCTACTTAACCACCTGCTATCTTGAGAGACCTCAGGGCTGCATCTTTTGAGAGCAGTACTGAGCCTGAAAAGCGTTTCCACCCCCACTTACAAGTAAAACTAGCTAAAATGTCCCTGGCTGCTATTCACTGAAAAGCTCGTTCTGCGTACATTTTTGGCATATGTTTGCTCCTGCTGGGTCAGCCGAGCAGTGAATTTCTACTTAACCACCTGCTAGCATAATAGACCTCAGGCTGCATCTTTTGAGCCCAGTACTGTGCCTGAAAAGCGTTTCCAACCCCACTTACAAGTAAAACTAGCTAAAATGTGCCTGGCTGCTCTTCACTGAAAAGCTGGTTCTAAGTACATTTTTGGCATACGTTTGCTCCTGCCGGGTCAGCCGAGCAGCGAATTTCTACTTAACCACCTGTTATCATGAGAGACCTCAGGGCTGCATCTTTTGAGAGCACTGCTAAAATGTGCCTGGCTGCTCTTCATTGAAAAGCTGGTTCTGAGTACACTTTTTGCATACGTTTGGTCCTGCCGGGTCAGCTGAGCAGCGAATTTCTACTTAACTACCTCCTATCAGGAGAGACCTCAGGGCTGCATCTTTTGAGCCCAGTACTGTGCCTGAAGAGCGTTTCCAACCCCACTTACAAGTAAAACTAGCTAACATGTGCCTGGCTGCTCTTCATTGAAAAGCTGGTTCTGAATACATTTTTGGCATACGTTTGCTCCTGCGGGGTCAGCTGAGCAGCGAATTTCTACTTAACTACCTCCTATCAGGAGAGACCTCAGGGCTGCATCTTTTGAGCCCAGTACTGTGCCTGAAAAGCGTTTCCAACCCCACTTACAAGTAAAACTAGCTAAAATGTGCCTGGCTGCTCTTCATTGAAAAGCTGGTTCTGAGTACATTTTTGGCATACGTTTTCTCCTGCTGGGTCAGCCGAGCAGCGAATTTCTACTTAACCACCTCCTATCATGAGAGACCTAAGGGCTGCATCTTTTGAGAGCAGTACTGAGCCTGAAAAGCGTTTCCAACCCCACTTACAAGTAAAACTAGCTAAAATATCCCTGGCTGCTATTCACTGAAAAGCTCATTCTCCGTACATTTTTGGCATACGTTTGCTCCTGCCGGGTCAGCCAAGCGGCGAATTTCTACTTAACCACCTGCTATCTTGAGAGACCTCATGGCTGCATCTTTTGAGAGCAGTACTGAGCCTGAAAAGCGTTTCCACCCCCACTTACAAGTAAAACTAGCTAAAATGTCCCTGGCTGCTATTCACTGAAAAGCTCGTTCTGCGTACATTTTTGGCATATGTTTGCTCCTGCCGGGTCAGCTGAGCAGCGAATTTCTACTTAACTACCTCCTATCAGGAGAGACCTCAGGGCTGCATCTTTTGAGCCCAGTACTGTGCCTGAAACGCGTTTCCAACCCAACGTACAAGTAAAACTAGCTAAAATGTGCCTGACTGCTCTTCGTTGAAAAGCCGGTTCTGAGTACATTTTTGGCATACGTTTGCTCTTGCTGGGTCAGCCGAGAAGCGAATTTCTACTTAACCACCTCCTATCATGAGAGACCTCAGGGCTGCATCTTTTGAGCCCAGTACTGTGCCTGAAAAGCGTTTCCAACCCAACTTACAAGTAAAACTAGCTAAAATGTGCCTGGCTGCTCTTCATTGAAAAGCTGGTTCTGAGTACATTTTTGGCATACGTTTGCTCCTGCCGGGTCAGCTGAGCAGCGAATTTCTACTTAACCGCCTGCTATCATGAGAGACCTCAGGGCTGCATCTTTTGAGAGCAGTACTGAGCCTGAAAAGCGTTTCCAACCCCACTTACAAGTAAAACTAGCTAAAATGTCCCTGGGTGCTATTCACTGAAAAGCTCCTTCTGCGTACATTTTTGGCATACGTTTGCTCCTGCCGGGTCAGCCGAGCGGTGAATTCCTACTTAACTACCTCCTATCAGGAGAGACCTCAGGGCTGCATCTTTTGAGCGCAGTACTGTGCCTGAAAGGCATTTCCAACCCCACTTACAAGTAAAACTAGCTAAAATGTGCCTGGCTGCTCTTCATTGAAAAGCTGGTTCTGAGTACATTTTTTGCATACCTTTGGTCCTGCCGGGTCAGCTGAGCAGCGAATTTCTACTTAACTACCTCCTATCAGGAAAGACCTCAGGGCTGCATCTTTTTAGCCCAGTACTGTGCCTGAAAAGCGTTTCCAACCCCACTTACAAGTAAAACTAGCTAACATGTGCCTGGCTGCTCTTCATTGAAAAGCTGGTTCTGAATACATTTTTGGCATACGTTTGCTCCTGCGGGGTCAGCTGAGCAGCGAATTTCTACTTTACTACCTCCTATCAGGAGAGACCTCAGGGCTGCATCTTTTGAGCCCAGTACTGTGCCTGAAAAGCGTTTCCAACCCCACTTACAAGTAAAACTAGCTAAAATGTGCCTGGCTGCTCTTCATTGAAAAGCTGGTTCTGAGTACATTTTTGGCATACGTTTGCTCCTGCTGGGTCAGCCGGGCAGAGAATTTCTACTTAACCACCTCCTATCATGAGAGACCTCAGGGCTGCATCTTTTGAGAGCAGTACTGAGCCTGAAAAGCGTTTCCAACCCCACTTACAAGTAAAACTAGCTAAAATATCCCTGGCTGCTATTCACTGAAAAGCTCATTCTCCGTACATTTTTTGCATACGTTTGCTCCTGCCGGGTCAGCCGAGCGGCGAATTTCTACTTAACCACCTGCTATCTTGAGAGACCTCAGGGCTGCATCTTTTGAGAGCAGTACTGAGCCTGAAAAGCGTTTCCACCCCCACTTACAAGTAAAACTAGCTAAAATGTCCCTGGCTGCTATTCACTGAAAAGCTCGTTCTGCGTACATTTTTGGCATATGTTTGCTCCTGCCGGGTCAGCTGAGCAGCGAATTTCTACTTAACTACCTCCTATCAGGAGAGACCTCAGGGCTGCATCTTTTGAGTCCAGTACTGTGCCTGAAACGCATTTCCAACCCAACGTACAAGTAAAACTAGCTAAAATGTGCCTGACTGCTCTTCGTTGAAAAGCCGGTTCTGAGTACATTTTTGGCATACGTTTGCTCTTGCTGGGTCAGCCGAGAAGCGAATTTCTACTTAACCACCTCCTATCATGAGAGACCTCAGGGCTGCATCTTTTGAGCCCAGTACTGTGCCTGAAAAGCGTTTCCAACCCAACTTACAAGTAAAACTAGCTAAAATGTGCCTGGCTGCTCTTCATTGAAAAGCTGGTTCTGAGTACATTTTTGGCATACGTTTGCTCCTGCCGGGTCAGCTGAGCAGCGAATTTCTACTTAACCGCCTGCTATCATGAGAGACCTCAGGGCTGCATCTTTTGAGAGCAGTACTGAGCCTGAAAAGCGTTTCCAACCCCACTTACAAGTAAAACTAGCTAAAATGTCCCTGGGTGCTATTCACTGAAAAGCTCCTTCTGCGTACATTTTTGGCATACGTTTGCTCCTGCCGGGTCAGCCGAGCGGTGAATTCCTACTTAACTACCTCCTATCAGGAGAGACCTCAGGGCTGCATCTTTTGAGCGCAGTACTGTGCCTGAAAGGCATTTCCAACCCCACTTACAAGTAAAACTAGCTAAAATGTGCCTGGCTGCTCTTCATTGAAAAGCTGGTTCTGAGTACATTTTTTGCATACGTTTGGTCCTGCCGGGTCAGCTGAGCAGCGAATTTCTACTTAACTACCTCCTATCAGGAAAGACCTCAGGGCTGCATCTTTTTAGCCCAGTACTGTGCCTGAAAAGCGTTTCCAACCCCACTTACAAGTAAAACTAGCTAACATGTGCCTGGCTGCTCTTCATTGAAAAGCTGGTTCTGAATACATTTTTGGCATACGTTTGCTCCTGCGGGGTCAGCTGAGCAGCGAATTTCTACTTAACTACCTCCTATCAGGAGAGACCTCAGGGCTGCATCTTTTGAGCCCAGTACTGTGCCTGAAAAGCGTTTCCAACCCCACTTACAAGTAAAACTAGCTAAAATGTGCCTGGCTGCTCTTCATTGAAAAGCTGGTTCTGAGTACATTTTTGGCATACGTTTGCTCCTGCTGGGTCAGCCGAGCAGAGAATTTCTACTTAACCACCTCCTATCATGAGAGACCTCAGGGCTGCATCTTTTGAGAGCAGTACTGAGCCTGAAAAGCGTTTCCAACCCCACTTACAAGTAAAACTAGCTAAAATGTGCCTGGCTGCTCTTCATTGAAAAACTGGTTCTGAGTACATTTTTTGCATACGTTTGGTCCTGCCGGGTCAGCTGAGCAGCGAATTTCTACTTAACTACCTCCTATCAGGAGAGACCTCAGGGCTGCATCTTTTGAGCCCAGTACTGTGCCTGAAAAGCGTTTTCAACCCCACTTACAAGTAAAACTAGCAAAAATGTGCCTGGCTGCTCTTCATTGAAAAGCTGGTTCTGAGTACATTTTTGGCATACGTTTGCTCCTGCCAGGTCAGCTGAGCAGCGAATTTCTACTTAACCACCTCCTATCATGAGAGACCTCAGGGCTGCATCTTTTGAGCCCAGTACTGTGCCTGAAAAGCGTTTCCAACCCAACTTACAAGTAAAACTAGCTAAAATGTGCCTGGCTGCTCTTCATTGAAAAGCTGGTTCTGAGTACATTTTTGGCATACGTTTGCTCCTGCCGGGTCAGCTGAGCAGCGAATTTCTACTTAACCGCCTGCTATCATGAGAGACCTCAGGGCTGCATCTTTTGAGAGCAGTACTGAGCCTGAAAAGCGTTTCCAACCCCACTTACAAGTAAAACTAGCTAAAATGTCCCTGGGTGCTATTCACTGAAAAGCTCCTTTTGCGTACATTTTTGGCATACGTTTGCTCCTGCCGGGTCAGCCGAGCGGTGAATTCCTACTTAACTACCTCCTATCAGGAGAGACCTCAGGGCTGCATCTTTTGAGCGCAGTACTGTGCCTGAAAAGCATTTCCAACCCCACTTACAAGTAAAACTAGCTAACATGTGCCTGGCTGCTCTTCATTGAAAAGCTGGTTCTGAGTACATTTTTTGCATACGTTTGGTCCTGCCGGGTCAGCTGAGCAGCAAATTTCTACTTAACTACCTCCTATCAGGAGAGACCTCAGGGCTGCATCTTTTGAGCCCAGTACTGTGCCTGAAAAGCGTTTCCAACCCCACTTACAAGTAAAACTAGCTAAAATGTGCCTGGCTGCTCTTCATTGAAAAGCTGGTTCTGAATACATTTTTGGCATACGTTTGCTCCTGCTGGGTCAGCCGAGCAGCGAATTTCTACTTAACCACCTCCTATCATGAGAGACCTAAGGGCTGCATCTTTTGAGAGCAGTACTGAGCCTGAAAAGCGTTTCCAACCCCACTTACAAGTAAAACTAGCTAAAATATCCCTGGCTGCTATTCACTGAAAAGCTCATTCTCCGTACATTTTTGGCATACGTTTGCTCCTGCCGGGTCAGCCAAGCGGCGAATTTCTACTTAACCACCTGCTATCTTGAGAGACCTCATGGCTGCATCTTTTGAGAGCAGTACTGAGCCTGAAAGGCGTTTCCACCCCCACTTACAAGTAAAACTAGCTAAAATGTCCCTGGCTGCTATTCACTGAAAAGCTCGTTCTGCGTACATTTTTGGCATATGTTTGCTCCTGCTGGGTCAGCTGAGCAGCGAATTTCTACATAACTACCTCCTATCAGGAGAGACCTCAGGGCTGCATCTTTTGAGCCCAGTACTGTGCCTGAAACGCGTTTCCAACCCAACGTACAAGTAAAACTAGCTAAAATGTGCCTGGCTGCTCTTCATTGAAAAGCCGGTTCTGAGTACATTTTTGGCATACGTTTGCTCTTGCTGGGTCAGCCGAGAAGCGAATTTGTACTTAACCACCTCCTATCATGAGAGACCTCATGGCTGCATCTTTTGAGCCCAGTACTGTGCCTGAAAAGCGTTTCCAACCCAACTTACAAGTAAAACTAGCTAAAATGTGCCTGGCTGCTCTTCATTGAAAAGCTGGTTCTGAGTACATTTTTGGCATACGTTTGCTCCTACCGGGTCAGCTGAGCAGCGAATTTCTACTTAACCGCCTGCTATCATGAGAGACCTCAGGGCTGCATCTTTTGAGAGCAGTACTGAGCCTGAAAAGCGTTTCCAACCCCACTTACAAGTAAAACTAGCTAAAATGTCCCTGGGTGCTATTCACTGAAAAGCTCCTTCTGCGTACATTTTTGGCATACGTTTGCACCTGCCGGGTCAGCCGAGCGGTGAATTCCTACTTAACTACCTCCTATCAGGAGAGACCTCAGTGCTGCATCTTTTGAGCGCAGTACTGTGCCTGAAAAGCATTTCCAACCCCACTTACAAGTAAAACTAGCTAAAATGTGCCTGGCTGCTCTTCATTGAAAAGCTGGTTCTGAGTACATTTTTTGCATACGTTTGGTCCTGCCGGGTCAGCTGAGCAGCGAATTTCTACTTAACTACCTCCTATCAGGAGAGACCTCAGGGCTGCATCTTTTGAGCCCAGTACTGTGCCTGAAAAGCGTTTCCAACCCCACTTACAAGTAAAACTAGCTAAGATGTGCCTAGCTGCTCTTCATTGAAAAGCTGGTTCTGAATACATTTTTGGCATAAGTTTGCTCCTGCGGGGTCAGCTGAGCAGCGAATTTCTACTTAACTACCTCCTATCAGGAGAGACCTCAGGGCTGCATCTTTTGAGCCCAGTACTGTGCCTGAAAAGCGTTTCCAACCCCACTTACAAGTAAAACTAACTAAAATGTGCCTCGCTGCTCTTCATTGAAAAGCTGGTTCTGAGTACATTTTTGGCATACGTTTGCTCCTGCTGGGTCAGCCGAGCAGCGAATTTCTACTTAACCACCTCCTATCATGAGAGACCTCAGGGCTACATCTTTTGAGAGCAGTACTGAGCCTGAAAAGCGTTTCCAACCCCACTTACAAGTAAAACTAGCTAAAATATCCCTGGCTGCTATTCACTGAAAAGCTCATTCTCCGTACATTTTGGCATACGTTTGCTCCTGCCGGGTCAGCCGAGCGGCGAATTTCTACTTAACCACCTGCTATCTTGAGAGACCTCATGGCTGCATCTTTTGAGAGCAGTACTGAGCCTGAAAAGCGTTTCCACCCCCACTTACAAGTAAAACTAGCTAAAATGTCCCTGGCTGCTATTCACTGAAAAGCTCGTTCTGCGTAAATTTTTGGCATATGTTTGCTCCTGCCGGGTCAGCTGAGCAGCGAATTTCTACTTAACTACCTCCTATCAGGAGAGACCTCAGGGCTGCATCTTTTGAGCCCAGTACTGTGCCTGAAACGCGTTTCCAACCCCACGTACAAGTAAAGCTAGCTAAAATGTGCCTGGCTGCTCTTCATTGAAAAGCTGGTTCTGAAAACATTTTTGGCATACGTTTGCTCCTGCTGGGTCAGCCGAGCAGCGAATTTCAACTTAACCACCTCCTATCATGAGAGACCTCAGGGCTGCATCTTTTGAGAGCAGTACTGAGCCTGAAAAGCATTTCCAACCCCACTTACAAGTAAAACTAGCTAAAATGTCCCTGGCTGCTATTCACTGAAAAGCTCATTCTGCGTACATTTTTGGCATACGTTTGCTCCTGCCGTGTCAACCGAGCGGCGAATTTCTACTTAACCACCTGCTATCTTGAGAGACCTCAGGGCTGCATCTTTTGAGCGCAGTACTGTGCCTGAAAAGCATTTCCAACCCCACTTACAAGTAAAACTAGCTAAAATGTGCCTGGCTGCTCTTCATTGAAAAGCTGGTTCTGAGTACATTTTTTGCATACGTTTGCTCCTGCCGGGTCAGCTAAGCAGCAAATTTCTACTTAACTACCTCCTATCAGGAGAGACCTCAGGGCTGCATCTTTTGATCCCAGTACTGTGCATGAAAAGCGTTTCCAACCCCACTTACAAGTAAAACTAGCTAACATGTGCCTGGCTGCTCTTCATTGAAAAGCTGGTTCTGAATACATTTTTGGCATACGTTTGCTCCTGCGGGGTCAGCTGAGCAGCGAATTTCTACTTAACTACCTCCTATCAGGAGAGACCTCAGGGCTGCATCTTTTGAGTGCAGTACTGTGCCTGAAAAGTGTTTCGAACCCCACTTACAAGTAAAACTAGCTAAAATGTGGCTGGCTTCTCTTCACTGAAAAGCTGGTTCTGAGTACATTTTTGGCATACGTTTGCTCCTGCTGGGTCAGCCGAGCAGCGAATTTCTACTTAACCACCTGCTATCATGAGAGACCTCTGGGCTGCATCTTTTGAGAGCAGTACTGAGCCTGAAAAGCGTTTCCAACCCCACATACTAGTAAAACTAGCTAAAATGTCCCTGGCTGCTATTCACTGAAAAACTCATTCTGAGTACATTTTTGGCATACGCTTGCTCCTGCTGGGTCAGCCGAGCAGCGAAACTCTACTTAACCACCTGCTATCATGAGAGACCTCAGGGCTGCATCTTTTGAGAGAAGTACTGAGCCTGAAAAGCGTTTCCAACCCCACATACAAGTAAAACTAGCTAAAATGTACCTGGCTGCTCTTCACTGAAAAGCTGGTTCTGAGTACATTTTTGGCATACGTTTGCTCCTGCTGGGTCAGCCGAGCAGCGAAACTCTACTTAACCACCTCCTATCATGAGAGACCTCAGGGCTGCATCTTTTGAGAGCAGTACTGAGCCTGAAAAGCGTTTCCAACCCCACTTACAAGTAAAACTAGCTAAAATGTCCCTGGCTGCTATTCACTGAAAAGCTCATTCTGCGTACATTTTTGGCATACGTTTGCTCCTGCCGGGTCAGCCGAGCGGCGAATTTCTACTTAACCACCTGCTATCTTGAGAGACCTCAGGGCTGCATCTTTTGAGCACTGTATTGTGCCTGAAAAGCGTTTCCAACCCCACTTACAAGTAAAACTAGCAAAAATGTGCCTGGCTGCTCTTCATTAAAAAGCTGGTTCTGAGTACATTTTTGGCAGACGTTTGCTCCTGCCAGGTCAGCTGAGCAGCGAATTTCTACTTAACTACCTCCTATCAGGAGAGACCTCAGGGCTGCATTTTTTGAGCCCAGTACAGTGCCTGAAAAGCGTTTCCAACCCCACTTACAAGTAAAACTAGCTAAAATGTGCCTGGCTGCTCTTCACTGAAAAGCTGGGTCTGAGTACATTTTTGGCATACGTTTGTTCCTGATGGGTCAGCCGAGCAGCGAATTTCAACGTAACCACCTGCTATCATGAGAGACCTCAGGGCTGCATCTTTTGAGAGCAGTACTGAGCCTGAAAAGCGTTTCCAACCCCACTTACAAGTAAAACTAGCTAAAATGTCCCTGGCTGCTATTCACTGAAAAGCTCATTCTGCGTACATTTTTGGCATACGTTTGCTCCTGCCGGGTCAGCCGAGCGGCGAATTTCTACTTAAGCACCTACTATCTTGAGAGACCTCAGGGCTGCATCTTTTGAGTGCAGTACTGTGCCTGAAAAGCGTTTCCAACCCCACTTACAAGTAAAACTAGCTAAAATGTGCCTGGCTGCTCTTCATTGAAAAGCTGGTTCTGAGTACATTTTTTGCATACGTTTGCTCCTGCCGGGTCAGCTAAGCAGCGAATTTCTACTTAACTACCTCCTATCAGGAGAGACCTCAGGGCTGCATCTTTTGATCACAGTACTGTGCCTGAAAAGCGTTTCCAACCCCACTTACAAGTAAAACTAGCTAACATGTGCCTGGCTGCTCTTCATTGAAAAGCTGGTTCTGAATACATTTTTGGCATACGTTTGCTCCTGCGGGGTCAGCTGAGCTGCGAATTTCTACTTAACTACCTCCTATCAGGAGAGACCTCAGGGCTGCATCTTTTGAGCCCAGTACTGTGCCTGAAAAGCGTTTCCAACCCCACTTACAAGTAAAACTAGCTAAAATGTGCCTGGCTGCTCTTCACTGAAAAGCTGGTTCTGAGTACATTTTTGGCATACGTTTGCTCCTGCTGGGTCAGCCGAGCAGCGAAACTCTACTTAACCACCTGCTATCATGAGAGACCTCAGGGCTGCATCTTTTGAGAGAAGTACTGAGCCTGAAAAGCGTTTCCAACCCCACATACAAGTAAAACTAGCTAAAATGTGCCTGGCTGCTCTTCACTGAAAAGCTGGTTCTGCGTACATTTTTGGCATACGTTTGCTCCTGCCGGGTCAGCTGAGCAGCGAATTTCTACTTAACTACCTCCTATCAGGAGAGACCTCAGGGCTGCATCTTTTGAGCCCAGTACTGTGCCTGAAATGCGTTTCCAACCCCACGTACAAGTAAAGCTAGCTAAAATGTGCCTGGCTGCTCTTCATTGAAAAGCTGGTTCTGAGTACATTTTTGGCATACGTTTGCTCTTGCTGGGTCAGCCGAGCAGCGAATTTCTACTTAACCACCTCCTATCATGAGAGACCTCAGGGCTGCATCTTTTGAGAGCAGTACTGAGCCTGAAAAGCGTTTCCAACCCCACTTACAAGTAAAACTAGCTAAAATGTCCCTGGCTGCTATTCACTGAAAAGCTCATTCTGCGTACATTTTTGGCATACGTTTGCACCTGCCGGGTCAGCCGAGCGGCGGATTTCTACTTAACCACCTGCTATCTTGAGAGACCTCAGGGGTGCATCTTTTGAGCACAGTATTGTGCCTGAAAAGCGTTTCCAACCCCACTTACAAGTAAAACTAGCAAAAATGTGCCTGGCTGCTCTTCATTGAAAAGCTGGTTCTGAGTACATTTTTGGCAGACGTTTGCTCCTGCCAGGTCAGCAGAGCAGCGAATTTCTACTTAACTACCTCCTATCAGGAGAGACCTCAGGGCTGCATCTTTTGAGCCCAGTACAGTGCCTGAAAAGCGTTTCCAACCCCACTTACAAGTAAAACTAGCTAAAATGTGCCTGGCTGCTCTTCACTGAAAAGCTGGTTCTGAGTACATTTTTGGCTTACGTTTGCTCCTGCTGGGTCAGCCGAGCAGCGAATTTCAACTTAACCACCTGCTATCATGAGAGACCTCAGGGCTGCATCTTTTGAGAGCAGTACTGAGCCTGAAAAGCGTTTCCAACTTCACTTACAAGTAAAACTAGCTAAAATGTCCCTGGCTGCTATTCACTGAAAAGCTCATTCTGCGTACATTTTTGGCATACGTTTGCTCCTGCCGGGTCAGCCGAGCGGCGAATTTCTACTTAACCACCTGCTATCTTGAGAGACCTCAGGGCTGCATCTTTTGAGTGCAGTACTGTGCCTGAAAAGCGTTTCCAACCCCACTCACAAGTAAAACTAGCTAAAATGTGCCTGGCTGCTCTTCATTGAAAAGCTGGTTCTGAGTACATTTTTTGCATACGTTTGCTCCTGCCGGGTCAGCTAAGCAGCGAATTTCTACTTAACTACCTCCTATCAGGAGAGACCTCAGGGCTGCATCTTTTGATCACAGTACTGGGCCTGAAAAGCGTTTCCAACCCCACTTACAAGTAAAACTAGCTAACATGTGCCTGGCTGCTCTTCATTGAAAAGCTGGTTCTGAATACATTTTTGGCATACGTTTGCTCCTGCGGGGTCAGCTGAGCAGCGAATTTCTACTTAACTACCTCCTATCAGGAGAGACCTCAGGGCTGCATCTTTTGAGCCCAGTACTGTGCCTGAAAAGCGTTTCCAACCCCACTTACAAGTAAAACTAGCTAAAATGTGCCTGGCTGCTCTTCACTGAAAAGCTGGTTCTGAGTACATTTTTGGCATACGTTTGCTCCTGCTGGGTCAGCCGAGCAGCGAAACTCTACTTAACCACCTGCTATCATGAGAGACCTCAGGGCTGCATCTTTTGAGAGAAGTACTGAGCCTGAAAAGCGTTTCCAACCCCACATACAAGTAAAACTAGCTAAAATGTCCCTGGCTGCTATTCACTGAAAAGCTCATTCTGCTTACATTTTTTGCATACGTTTGCTCCTGCCGGGTCAGCTAAGCAGCGAATTTCTACTTAACTACCTCCTATCAGGAGAGACCTCAGGGCTGCATCTTTTGATCACAGTACTGTGCCTGAAAAGCGTTTCCAACCCCACTTACAAGTAAAACTAGCTAACATGTGCCTGGCTGCTCTTCATTGAAAAGCTGGTTCTGAATACATTTTTGGCATACGTTTTCTCCTACGGGGTCAGCTGAGCAGCGAATTTCTACTTAACTACCTCCTATCAGGAGAGACCTCAGGGCTGCATCTTTTGAGCCCAGTACTGTGCCTGAAAAGCGTTTCCAACCCCACTTACAAGTAAAACTAGCTAAAATGTGCCTGGCTGCTCTTCACTGAAAAGCTGGTTCTGAGTACATTTTTGGCATACGTTTGCTCCTGCTGGGTCAGCCGAGCAGCGAAACTCTACTTAACCACCTGCTATCATGAGAGACCTCAGGGCTGCATCTTTTGAGAGAAGTACTGAGCCTGAAAAGCGTTTCCAACCCCACATACAAGTAAAACTAGCTAAAATGTGCCTGGCTGCTCTTCACTGAAAAGCTGGTTCTGAGTACATTTTTGGCATACGTTTGCTCCTGCTGGGTCAGCCGAGCAGCGAAAGTCTACTTAACCACCTGCTATCATGAGAGACCTCAGGGCTGCATCTTTTGAGAGCAGTACTGAGCCTGAAAAGCGTTTCCAACCCCACATACTAGTAAAACTAGCTAAAATGTCCCTGGCTGCTATTCACTGAAAAGCTCATTCTGCGTACATTTTTGGCATACGTTTGCTCCTGCCGGGTCAGCTGAGCAGCGAATTTCTACTTAACTACCTCCTATCAGGAGAGACCTCAGGGCTGCATCTTTTGAGCCCAGTACTGTGCCTGAAACGCGTTTCCAACCCCACGTACAAGTAAAGCTAGCTAAAATGTGCCTGGCTGCTCTTCATTGAAAAGCTGGTTCTGAGTACATTTTTGGCATACGTTTGCTCTTGCTGGGTCAGCCGAGCAGCGAATTTCTACTTAACCACCTCCTATCATGAGAGACCTCAGGGCTGCATCTTTTGAGAGCAGTACTGAGCCTGAAAAGCGTTTCCAACCCCACTTACAAGTAAAACTAGCTAAAATGTCCCTGGCTGCTATTCACTGAAAAGCTCATTCTGCGTAAATTTTTGGCATACGTTTGCACCTGCCGGGTCAGCCGAGCGGCGAATTTCTACTTAGCCACCTGCTATCTTGAGAGACCTCAGGGCTGCATCTTTTGAGCACAGTATTGTGCCTGAAAAGCGTTTCCAACCCCACTTACAAGTAAAACTAGCAAAAATGTGCCTGGCTGCTCTTCATTGAAAAGCTGGTTCTGAGTACATTTTTGGCAGACGTTTGCTCCTGCCAGGTCAGCTGAGCAGCGAATTTCTACTTAACTACCTCCTATCAGGAGAGACCTCAGGGCTGCATCTTTTGAGCCCAGTACAGTGCCTGAAAAGCGTTTCCAACCCCACTTACAAGTAAAACTAGCTAAAATGTGCCTGGCTGCTCTTCACTGAAAAGCTGGTTCTGAGTACATTTTTGGCATACGTTTACTCCTGCTGGGTCAGCCGAGCAGCGAATTTCAACTTAACCACCTGCTATCATGAGAGACCTCAGGGCTGCATCTTTTGAGAGCAGTACTGAGCCTGAAAAGCGTTTCCAACTTCACTTACAAGTAAAACTAGCTAAAATGTCCCTGGCTGCTATTCACTGAAAAGCTCATTCTGCGTACATTTTTGGCATACGTTTGCTCCTGCCGGGTCAGCCGAGCGGCGAATTTCTACTTAACCACCTGATATCTTGAGAGACCTCAGGGCTGCATCTTTTGAGTGCAGTACTGTGCCTGAAAAGCGTTTCCAACCCCACTCACAAGTAAAACTAGCTAAAATGTGCCTGGCTGCTCTTCATTGAAAAGCTGGTTCTGAGTACATTTTTTGCATACGTTTGCTCCTGCCGGGTCAGCTAAGCAGCGAATTTCTACTTAACTACCTCCTATCAGGAGAGACCTCAGGGCTGCATCTTTTGATCACAGTACTGTGCCTGAAAAGCGTTTCCAACCCCACTTACAAGTAAAACTAGCTAACATGTGCCTGGCTGCTCTTCATTGAAAAGCTGGTTCTGAATACATTTTTGGCATACGTTTGCTCCTGCGGGGTCAGCTGAGCAGCGAATTTCTACTTAACTACCTCCTATCAGGAGAGACCTCAGGGCTGCATCTTTTGAGCCCAGTACTGTGCCTGAAAAGCGTTTCCAACCCCACTTACAAGTAAAACTAGCTAAAATGTGCCTGGCTGCTCTTCACTGAAAAGCTGGTTCTGAGTACATTTTTGGCATACGTTTGCTCCTGCTGGGTCAGCCGAGCAGCGAAACTCTACTTAACCACCTGCTATCATGAGAGACCTCAGGGCTGCATCTTTTGAGAGAAGTACTGAGCCTGAAAAGCGTTTCCAACCCCACATACAAGTAAAACTAGCTAAAATGTCCCTGGCTGCTATTCACTGAAAAGCTCCTTCTGCGTACATTTTTGGCATACGTTTGCTCCTGCCGGGTCAGCCGAGCGGTGAATTCCTACTTAACTACCTCCTATCAGGAGAGACCTCAGGGCTGCATCTTTTGAGCGCAGTACTGTGCCTGAAAAGCATTTCCAACCCCACTTACAAGTAAAACTAGCTAAAATGTGCCTGGCTGCTTTTCATTGAAAAGCTGGTTCTGAGTACATTTTTTGCATACGTTTGGTCCTGCCGGGTCAGCTGAGCAGCGAATTTCTACTTAACTACCTCCTATCAGGAGAGACCTCAGGGCTGCATCTTTTGAGCCCAGTACTGTGCCTGAAAAGCGTTTCCAACCCCACTTACAAGTAAAACTAGCTAACATGTGCCTGGCTGCTCTTCATTGAAAAGCTGGTTCTGAATACATTTTTGGCATACGTTTGCTCCTGCGGGGTCAGCTGAGCAGCGAATTTCTACTTAACTACCTCCTATCAGGAGAGACCTCAGGGCTGCATCTTTTGAGCCCAGTACTGTGCCTGAAAAGCGTTTCCAACCCCACTTACAAGTAAAACTAGCTAAAATGTGCCTGGCTGCTCTTCATTGAAAAGCTGGTTCTGAGTACATTTTTGGCATACGTTTGCTCCTGCTGGGTCAGCCGAGCAGCGAATTTCTACTTAACCACCTCCTATCATGAGAGACCTAAGGGCTGCATCTTTTGAGAGCAGTACTGAGCCTGAAAAGCGTTTCCAACCCCACTTACAAGTAAAACTAGCTAAAATATCCCTGGCTGCTATTCACTGAAAAGCTCATTCTCCGTACATTTTTGGCATACGTTTGCTCCTGCCGGGTCAGCCAAGCGGCGAATTTCTACTTAACCACCTGCTATCTTGAGAGACCTCATGGCTGCATCTTATGAGAGCAGTACTGAGCCTGTAAAGCGTTTCCACCCCCACTTACAAGTAAAACTAGCTAAAATGTCCCTGGCTGCTATTCACTGAAAAGCTCGTTCTGCGTACATTTGTGGCATATGTTTGCTCCTGCCGGGTCAGCTGAGCAGCGAATTTCTACTTAACTACCTCCTATCAGGAGAGACCTCAGGGCTGCATCTTTTGAGCCCAGTACTGTGCCTGAAACGCATTTCCAACCCAACGTACAAGTAAAACTAGCTAAAATGTGCCTGGCTGCTCTTCATTGAAAAGCCGGTTCTGAGTACATTTTTGGCATACGTTTGCTCTTGCTGGGTCAGCCGAGAAGCGAATTTCTACTTAACCACCTCCTATCATGAGAGACCTCAGGGCTGCATCTTTTGAGCCCAGTACTGTGCCTGAAAAGCGTTTCCAACCCAACTTACAAGTAAAACTAGCTAAAATGTGCCTGGCTGCTCTTCATTGAAAAGCTGGTTCTGAGTACATTTTTGGCATATGTTTGCTCCTGCCGGGTCAGCTGAGCTGCGAATTTCTACTTAACCGCCTGCTATCATGAGAGACCTCAGGGCTGCATCTTTTGAGAGCAGTACTGAGCCTGAAAAGCGTTTCCAACCCCACTTACAAGTAAAACTAGCTAAAATGTCCCTGGGTGCTATTCACTGAAAAGCTCCTTCTGCGTACATTTTTGGCATACGTTTGCTCCTGCCGGGTCAGCCGAGCGGTGAATTCCTACTTAACTACCTCCTATCAGGAGAGACCTCAGGGCTGCATCTTTTGAGCGCAGTACTGTGCCTGAAAAGCATTTCCAACCCCACTTACAAGTAAAACTAGCTAAAATGTGCCTGGCTGCTCTTCATTGAAAAGCTGGTTCTGAGTACATTTTTTGCATACGTTTGGTCCTGCCGGGTCAGCTGAGCAGCGAATTTCTACTTAACTACCTCCTATCAGGAAAGCCTCAGGGCTGCATCTTTTGAGCCCAGTACTGTGCCTGAAAAGCGTTTCCAACCCCACTTACAAGTAAAACTAGCTAACATGTGCATGGCTGCTCTTCATTGAAAAGCTGTTTCTGAATACATTTTTGGCATACGTTTGCTCCTGCGGTGTCAGCTGAGCAGCGAATTTCTACTTAACTACCTCCTATCAGGAGAGACCTCAGGGCTGCATCTTTTGAGCCCAGTACTGTGCCTGAAAAGCGTTTCCAACCCCACTTACAAGTAAAACTAGCTAAAATGTGCCTGGCTGCTCTTCATTGAAAAGCTGGTTCTGAGTACATTTTTGGCATACGTTTGCTCCTGCTGGGTCAGCCAAGCAGCGAATTTCTACTTAACCACCTCCTATCATGAGAGACCTCAGGGCTGCATCTTTTGAGAGCAGTACTGAGCCTGAAAAGCGTTTCCAACCCCACTTACAAGTAAAACTAGCTAAAATATCCCTGGCTGCTATTCACTGAAAAGCTCATTCTCCGTACATTTTTGGCATACGTTTGCTCCTGCCGGGTCAGCCGAGCGGCGAATTTCTACTTAACCACCTGCTATCTTGAGATACCTCATGGCTGCATCTTTTGAGAGCAGTACTGAGCCTGAAAAGCGTTTCCACCCCCACTTACAAGTAAAACTAGCTAAAATGTCCCTGGCTGCTATTCACTGAAAAGCTCGTTCTGCGTACATTTTTGGCATATGTTTGCTCCTGCCGGGTCAGCTGAGCAGCGAATTTCTACTTAACTACCTCCTATCAGGAGAGACCTCAGGGCTGCATCTTTTGAGCCCAGTACTGTGCCTGAAACGCGTTTCCAACCCCACGTACAAGTAAAGCTAGCTAAAATGTGCCTGGCTGCTCTTCATTGAAAAGCTGGTTCTGAAAACATTTTTGGCATACGTTTGCTCTTGCTGGGTCAGCCGAGCAGCGAATTTCTACTTAACCACCTCCTATCATGAGAGACCTCAGGGCTACATCTTTTGAGAGCAGTACTGAGCCTGAAAAGCGTTTCCAACCCCACTTACAAGTAAAACTAGCAAAATGTCCCCGGCTGCTATTCACTGAAAAGCTCATTCTTCGTACATTTTTGGCATACGTTTGCTCCTGCCGGGTCAGCCGAGCGGCGAATTTCCACTTAACCACCTGCTATCTTGAGAGACCTCAGGGCTGCATCTTTTGAGCACAGTATTGTGCCTGAAAAGCGTTTCCAACCCCACTTACAAGTAAAACTAGCTAAAATGTGCCTGGCTGCTCTTCACTGAAAAGCTGGTTCTGAGTACATTTTTGGCATACGTTTGCTCCTGCTGGGTCAGCCGAGCAGCGAAACTCTACTTAACCACCTCCTATCATGAGAGACCTCAGGGCTGCATCTTTTGAGAGCAGTACTGAGCCTGAAAAGCGTTTCCAACCCCACTTACAAGTAAAACTAGCTAAAATGTCCCTGGCTTTTATTCACTGAAAAGCTCATTCTGCGTACATTTTTGGCATACGTTTGCTCCTGCCGGGTCAGCCGAGCGGCGAATTTCTACTTAACCACCTGCTATCTTGAGAGACCTCAGTGCTGCATCTTTTGAGCACTGTATTGTGCCTGAAAAGCGTTTCCAACCCCACTTACAAGTAAAACTAGCAAAAATGTGCCTGGCTGCTCTTCATTGAAAAGCTGGTTCTGAGTACATTTTTGGCAGACGTTTGCTCCTGCCAGGTCAGCTGAGCAGCGAATTTCTACTTAACTACCTCCTATCAGGAGAGACCTCAGGGCTGCATCTTTTGAGCCCAGTACAGTGCCTGAAAAGCGTTTCCAACCCCACTTACAAGTAAAACTAGCTAAAATGTGCCTGGCTGCTCTTCACTGAAAAGCTGGGTCTGAGTACATTTTTGGCATACGTTTGTTCCTGCTGGGTCAGCCGAGCAGCGAATTTCTACTTAACCACCTCCTATCATGAGAGACCTAAGGGCTGCATCTTTTGAGAGCAGTACTGAGCCTGAAAAGCGTTTCCAACCCCACTTACAAGTAAAACTAGCTAAAATATCCCTGGCTGCTATTCACTGAAAAGCTCATTCTCCGTACATTTTTGGCATACGTTTGCTCCTGCCGGGTCAGCCAAGCGGCGAATTTCTACTTAACCACCTGCTATCTTGAGAGACCTCATGGCTGCATCTTATGAGAGCAGTACTGAGCCTGTAAAGCGTTTCCACCCCCACTTACAAGTAAAACTAGCTAAAATGTCCCTGGCTGCTATTCACTGAAAAGCTCGTTCTGCGTACATTTGTGGCATATGTTTGCTCCTGCCGGGTCAGCTGAGCAGCGAATTTCTACTTAACTACCTCCTATCAGGAGAGACCTCAGGGCTGCATCTTTTGAGCCCAGTACTGTGCCTGAAACGCATTTCCAACCCAACGTACAAGTAAAACTAGCTAAAATGTGCCTGGCTGCTCTTCATTGAAAAGCCGGTTCTGAGTACATTTTTGGCATACGTTTGCTCTTGCTGGGTCAGCCGAGAAGCGAATTTCTACTTAACCACCTCCTATCATGAGAGACCTCAGGGCTGCATCTTTTGAGCCCAGTACTGTGCCTGAAAAGCGTTTCCAACCCAACTTACAAGTAAAACTAGCTAAAATGTGCCTGGCTGCTCTTCATTGAAAAGCTGGTTCTGAGTACATTTTTGGCATATGTTTGCTCCTGCCGGGTCAGCTGAGCTGCGAATTTCTACTTAACCGCCTGCTATCATGAGAGACCTCAGGGCTGCATCTTTTGAGAGCAGTACTGAGCCTGAAAAGCGTTTCCAACCCCACTTACAAGTAAAACTAGCTAAAATGTCCCTGGGTGCTATTCACTGAAAAGCTCCTTCTGCGTACATTTTTGGCATACGTTTGCTCCTGCCGGGTCAGCCGAGCGGTGAATTCCTACTTAACTACCTCCTATCAGGAGAGACCTCAGGGCTGCATCTTTTGAGCGCAGTACTGTGCCTGAAAAGCATTTCCAACCCCACTTACAAGTAAAACTAGCTAAAATGTGCCTGGCTGCTCTTCATTGAAAAGCTGGTTCTGAGTACATTTTTTGCATACGTTTGGTCCTGCCGGGTCAGCTGAGCAGCGAATTTCTACTTAACTACCTCCTATCAGGAAAGCCTCAGGGCTGCATCTTTTGAGCCCAGTACTGTGCCTGAAAAGCGTTTCCAACCCCACTTACAAGTAAAACTAGCTAACATGTGCATGGCTGCTCTTCATTGAAAAGCTGTTTCTGAATACATTTTTGGCATACGTTTGCTCCTGCGGTGTCAGCTGAGCAGCGAATTTCTACTTAACTACCTCCTATCAGGAGAGACCTCAGGGCTGCATCTTTTGAGCCCAGTACTGTGCCTGAAAAGCGTTTCCAACCCCACTTACAAGTAAAACTAGCTAAAATGTGCCTGGCTGCTCTTCATTGAAAAGCTGGTTCTGAGTACATTTTTGGCATACGTTTGCTCCTGCTGGGTCAGCCAAGCAGCGAATTTCTACTTAACCACCTCCTATCATGAGAGACCTCAGGGCTGCATCTTTTGAGAGCAGTACTGAGCCTGAAAAGCGTTTCCAACCCCACTTACAAGTAAAACTAGCTAAAATATCCCTGGCTGCTATTCACTGAAAAGCTCATTCTCCGTACATTTTTGGCATACGTTTGCTCCTGCCGGGTCAGCCGAGCGGCGAATTTCTACTTAACCACCTGCTATCTTGAGATACCTCATGGCTGCATCTTTTGAGAGCAGTACTGAGCCTGAAAAGCGTTTCCACCCCCACTTACAAGTAAAACTAGCTAAAATGTCCCTGGCTGCTATTCACTGAAAAGCTCGTTCTGCGTACATTTTTGGCATATGTTTGCTCCTGCCGGGTCAGCTGAGCAGCGAATTTCTACTTAACTACCTCCTATCAGGAGAGACCTCAGGGCTGCATCTTTTGAGCCCAGTACTGTGCCTGAAACGCGTTTCCAACCCCACGTACAAGTAAAGCTAGCTAAAATGTGCCTGGCTGCTCTTCATTGAAAAGCTGGTTCTGAAAACATTTTTGGCATACGTTTGCTCTTGCTGGGTCAGCCGAGCAGCGAATTTCTACTTAACCACCTCCTATCATGAGAGACCTCAGGGCTACATCTTTTGAGAGCAGTACTGAGCCTGAAAAGCGTTTCCAACCCCACTTACAAGTAAAACTAGCAAAATGTCCCCGGCTGCTATTCACTGAAAAGCTCATTCTTCGTACATTTTTGGCATACGTTTGCTCCTGCCGGGTCAGCCGAGCGGCGAATTTCCACTTAACCACCTGCTATCTTGAGAGACCTCAGGGCTGCATCTTTTGAGCACAGTATTGTGCCTGAAAAGCGTTTCCAACCCCACTTACAAGTAAAACTAGCTAAAATGTGCCTGGCTGCTCTTCACTGAAAAGCTGGTTCTGAGTACATTTTTGGCATACGTTTGCTCCTGCTGGGTCAGCCGAGCAGCGAAACTCTACTTAACCACCTCCTATCATGAGAGACCTCAGGGCTGCATCTTTTGAGAGCAGTACTGAGCCTGAAAAGCGTTTCCAACCCCACTTACAAGTAAAACTAGCTAAAATGTCCCTGGCTTTTATTCACTGAAAAGCTCATTCTGCGTACATTTTTGGCATACGTTTGCTCCTGCCGGGTCAGCCGAGCGGCGAATTTCTACTTAACCACCTGCTATCTTGAGAGACCTCAGGGCTGCATCTTTTGAGCACTGTATTGTGCCTGAAAAGCGTTTCCAACCCCACTTACAAGTAAAACTAGCAAAAATGTGCCTGGCTGCTCTTCATTGAAAAGCTGGTTCTGAGTACATTTTTGGCAGACGTTTGCTCCTGCCAGGTCAGCTGAGCAGCGAATTTCTACTTAACTACCTCCTATCAGGAGAGACCTCAGGGCTGCATCTTTTGAGCCCAGTACAGTGCCTGAAAAGCGTTTCCAACCCCACTTACAAGTAAAACTAGCTAAAATGTGCCTGGCTGCTCTTCACTGAAAAGCTGGGTCTGAGTACATTTTTGGCATACGTTTGTTCCTGCTGGGTCAGCCGAGCAGCGAATTTCAACTTAACCACCTGCTATCATGAGAGACCTCAGGGCTGCATCTTTTGAGAGCAGTACTGAGCCTGAAAAGCGTTTCCAACCCCACTTACAAGTAAAACTAGCTAAAATGTCCCTGGCTGCTATTCACTGAAAAGCTCATTCTGCGTACATTTTTGGCATACGTTTGCTCCTGCCGGGTCAGCCGAGCGGCGAATTTCTACTTAAGCACCTGCTATCTTGAGAGACCTCAGGGCTGCATCTTTTGAGTGCAGTACTGTGCCTGAAAAGCGTTTCCAACCCCACTTACAAGTAAAACTAGCTAAAATGTGCCTGGCTGCTCTTCATTGAAAAGCTGGTTCTGAGTACATTTTTTGCATACGTTTGCTCCTGCCGGGTCAGCTAAGCAGCGAATTTCTACTTAACTACCTCCTATCAGGAGAGACCTCAGGGCTGCATCTTTTGATCACAGTACTGTGCCTGAAAAGCGTTTCCAACCCCACTTACAAGTAAAACTAGCTAACATGTGCCTGGCTGCTCTTCATTGAAAAGCTGGTTCTGAATACATTTTTGGCATACGTTTGCTCCTGCGGGGTCAGCTGAGCAGCGAATTTCTACTTAACTACCTCCTATCAGGAGAGACCTCAGGGCTGCATCTTTTGAGCCCAGTACTGTGCCTGAAAAGCGTTTCCAACCCCACTTACAAGTAAAACTAGCTAAAATGTGCCTGGCTGCTCTTCACTGAAAAGCTGGTTCTGAGTACATTTTTGGCATACGTTTGCTCCTGCTGGGTCAGCCGAGCAGCGAAACTCTACTTAACCACCTGCTATCATGAGAGACCTCAGGGCTGCATCTTTTGAGAGAAGTACTGAGCCTGAAAAGCGTTTCCATCCCCACATACAAGTAAAACTAGCTAAAATGTGCCTGGCTGCTCTTCACTGAAAAGCTGGTTCTGCGTACATTTTTGGCATACGTTTGCTCCTGCCGGGTCAGCTGAGCAGCGAATTTCTACTTAACTACCTCCTATCAGGAGAGACCTCAGGGCTGCATCTTTTGAGCCCAGTACTGTGCCTGAAACGCGTTTCCAACCCCACGTACAAGTAAAGCTAGCTAAAATGTGCCTGGCTGCTCTTCATTGAAAAGCTGGTTCTGAGTACATTTTTGGCATACGTTTGCTCTTGCTGGGTCAGCCGAGCAGCGAATTTCTACTTAACCACCTCCTATCATGAGAGACCTCAGGGCTGCATCTTTTGAGAGCAGTACTGAGCCTGAAAAGCGTTTCCAACCCCACTTACAAGTAAAACTAGCTAAAATGTCCCTGGCTGCTATTCACTGAAAAGCTCATTCTGCGTACATTTTTGGCATACGTTTGCACCTGCCGGGTCAGCCGAGCGGCGAATTTCTACTTAACCACCTGCTATCTTGAGAGACCTCAGGGCTGCATCTTTTGAGCACAGTATTGTGCCTGAAAAGCGTTTCCAACCCCACTTACAAGTAAAACTAGCAAAAATGTGCCTGGCTGCTCTTCATTGAAAAGCTGGTTCTGAGTACATTTTTGGCAGACGTTTGCTCCTGCCAGGTCAGCTGAGCAGCGAATTTCTACTTAACTACCTCCTATCAGGAGAGACCTCAGGGCTGCATCTTTTGAGCCCAGTACAGTGCCTGAAAAGCGTTTCCAACCCCACTTACAAGTAAAACTAGCTAAAATGTGCCTGGCTGCTCTTCACTGAAAAGCTGGTTCTGAGTACATTTTTGGCATACGTTTGCTCCTGCTGGGTCAGCCGAGCAGCGAATTTCAACTTAACCACCAGCTATCATGAGCGACCTCAGGGCTGCTACTTTTGAGAGCAGTACTGAGCCTGAAAAGCGTTTCCAACTTCACTTACAAGTAAAACTAGCTAAAATGTCCCTGGCTGCTATTCACTGAAAAGCTCATTCTGCGTACATTTTTGGCATACGTTTGCTCCTGCCGGGTCAGCCGAGCGGCGAATTTCTACTTAACCACCTGCTATCTTGAGAGACCTCAGGGCTGCATCTTTTGAGTGCAGTACTGTGCCTGAAAAGCGTTTCCAACCCCACTCACAAGTAAAACTAGCTAAAATGTGCCTGGCTGCTCTTCATTGAAAAGCTGGTTCTGAGTACATTTTTTGCATACGTTTGCTCCTGCCGGGTCAGCTAAGCAGCGAATTTCTACTTAACTACCTCCTATCAGGAGAGACCTCAGGGCTGCATCTTTTGATCACAGTACTGTGCCTGAAAAGCGTTTCCAACCCCACTTACAAGTAAAACTAGCTAAAATGTGCCTGGCTGCTCTTCACTGAAAAGCTGGTTCTGAGTACATTTTTGGCATACGTTTGCTCCTGCTGGGTCAGCCGAGCAGCGAAACTCTACTTAACCACCTGCTATCATGAGAGACCTCAGGGCTGCATCTTTTGAGAGAAGTACTGAGCCTGAAAAGCGTTTCCAACCCCACATACAAGTAAAACTAGCTAAAATGTCCCTGGCTGCTATTCACTGAAAAGCTCATTCTGCTTACATTTTTTGCATACGTTTGCTCCTGCCGGGTCAGCTAAGCAGCGAATTTCTACTTAACTACCTCCTATCAGGAGAGACCTCAGGGCTGCATCTTTTGAGCCCAGTACTGTGCCTGAAAAGCGTTTCCAACCCCACTTACAAGTAAAACTAGCTAAAATGTGCCTGGCTGCTCTTCACTGAAAAGCTGGTTCTGAGTACATTTTTGGCATACGTTTGCTCCTGCTGGGTCAGCCGAGCAGCGAAACTCTACTTAACCACCTGCTATCATGAGAGACCTCAGGGCTGCATCTTTTGAGAGAAGTACTGAGCCTGAAAAGCGTTTTCAACCCCACATACAAGTAAAACTAGCTAAAATGTGCCTGGCTGCTCTTCACTGAAAAGCTGGTTCTGAG
This sequence comes from Lissotriton vulgaris, assembly GCF_964263255.1. Lineage (NCBI taxonomy): Eukaryota > Metazoa > Chordata > Amphibia > Caudata > Salamandridae > Lissotriton > Lissotriton vulgaris. The sequence continues at coordinate 1,725,673 of NW_028244430.1, read as the reverse complement.
TACATTTTTGGCATACGTTTGCTCCTGCTGGGTCAGCCGAGCAGCGAAAGTCTACTAAACCACCTGCTATCATGAGAGACCTCAGGGCTGCATCTTTTGAGAGCAGTACTGAGCCTGAAAAGCGTTTCCAACCCCACATACTAGTAAAACTAGCTAAAATGTCCCTGGCTGCTATTCACTGAAAAGCTCATTCTGCGTACATTTTTGGCATACGTTTGCTCCTGCTGGGTCAGCTGAGCAGCAAATTTCTACTTAACTACCTCCTATCAGGAGAGACCTCAGGGCTGCATCTTTTGAGCCCAGTACTGTGCCTGAAACGCGTTTCCAACCCCACATACAAGTAAAGCTAGCTAAAATGTGCCTGGCTGCTCTTCATTGAAAAGCTGGTTCTGAGTACATTTTTGGCATACGTTTGCTCTTGCTGGGTCAGCCGAGCAGCGAATTTCTACTTAACCACCTCCTATCATGAGAGACCTCAGGGCTGCATCTTTTGAGAGCAGTACTGAGCCTGAAAAGCGTTTCCAACCCCACTTACAAGTAAAACTAGCAAAATGTCCCCGGCTGCTATTCACTGAAAAGCTCATTCTTCGTACATTTTTGGCATACGTTTGCTCCTGCCGGGTCAGCCGAGCGGCGAATTTCCACTTAACCACCTGCTATCTTGAGAGACCTCAGGGCTGCATCTTTTGAGCACAGTATTGTGCCTGAAAAGCGTTTCCAACCCCACTTACAAGTAAAACTAGCTAAAATGTGCCTGGCTGCTCTTCACTGAAAAGCTGGTTCTGAGTACATTTTTGGCATACGTTTGCTCCTGCTGGGTCAGCCGAGCAGCGAAACTCTACTTAACCACCTCCTATCATGAGAGACCTCAGGGCTGCATCTTTTGAGAGCAGTACTGAGCCTGAAAAGCGTTTCCAACCCCACTTACAAGTAAAACTAGCTAAAATGTCCCTGGCTGCTATTCACTGAAAAGCTCATTCTGCGTACATTTTTGGCATACGTTTGCTCCTGCCGGGTCAGCCGAGCGGCACATTTCTACTTAACCACCTGCTATCTTGAGAGACCTCAGGGCTGCATCTTTTGAGCACTGTATTGTGCCTGAAAAGCGTTTCCAACCCCACTTACAAGTAAAACTAGCAAAAATGTGCCTGGCTGCTCTTCATTGAAAAGCTGGTTCTGAGTACATTTTTGGCAGACGTTTGCTCCTGCCAGGTCAGCCGAGCAGCGAATTTCTACTTAACCACCTCCTATCATGAGAGACCTCAGGGCTGCATCTTTTGAGAGCAGTACTGAGCCTGAAAAGCGTTTCCAACCCCACTTACAAGTAAAACTAGCAAAATGTCCCCGGCTGCTATTCAATGAAAAGCTCATTCTTCGTACATTTTTGGCATACGTTTGCTCCTGCCGGGTCAGCCGAGCGGCGAATTTCCACTTAACCACCTGTTATCTTGAGAGACCTCAGGGCTGCATCTTTTGAGCACAGTATTGTGCCTGAAAAGCGTTTCCAACCCCACTTACAAGTAAAACTAGCTAAAATGTGCCTGGCTGCTCTTCACTGAAAAGCTGGTTCTGAGTACATTTTTGGCATACGTTTGCTCCTGCTGGGTCAGCCGAGCAGCGAAACTCTACTTAACCACCTCCTATCATGAGAGACCTCAGGGCTGCATCTTTTGAGAGCAGTACTGAGCCTGAAAAGCGTTTCCAACCCCACTTACAAGTAAAACTAGCTAAAATGTCCCTGGCTGCTATTCACTGAAAAGCTCATTCTGCGTACATTTTTGGCATACGTTTGCTCCTGCCGGGTCAGCCGAGCGGCGAATTTCTACTTAACCACCTGCTATCTTGCGAGACCTCAGGGCTGCATCTTTTGAGCACTGTATTGTGCCTGAAAAGCGTTTCCAACCCCACTTACAAGTAAAACTAGCAAAAATGTGCCTGGCTGCTCTTCATTGAAAAGCTGGTTCTGAGTACATTTTTGGCAGACGTTTGCTCCTGCCAGGTCAGCTGAGCAGCGAATTTCTACTTAACTACCTCCTATCAGGAGAGACCTCAGGGCTGCATCTTTTGAGCCCAGTACAGTGCCTGAAAAGCGTTTCCAACCCCACTTACAAGTAAAACTAGCTAAAATGTGCCTGGCTGCTCTTCACTGAAAAGCTGGGTCTGAGTACATTTTTGGCATACGTTTGTTCCTGCTGGGTCAGCCGAGCAGCGAATTTCAACTTAACCACCTGCTATCATGAGAGACCTCAGGGCTGCATCTTTTGAGAGCAGTACTGAGCCTGAAAAGCGTTTCCAACCCCACTTACAAGTAAAACTAGCTAAAATGTCCCTGGCTGCTATTCACTGAAAAGCTCATTCTGCGTACATTTTTGGCATACGTTTGCTCCTGCCGGGTCAGCCGAGCGGTGAATTCCTACTTAACTACCTCCTATCAGGAGAGACCTCAGGGCTGCATCTTTTGAGCGCAGTACTGTGCCTGAAAAGCATTTCCAACCCCACTTACAAGTAAAACTAGCTAAAATGTGCCTGGCTGCTTTTCATTGAAAAGCTGGTTCTGAGTACATTTTTTGCATACGTTTGGTCCTGCCGGGTCAGCTGAGCAGCGAATTTCTACTTAACTACCTCCTATCAGGAGAGACCTCAGGGCTGCATCTTTTGAGCCCAGTACTGTGCCTGAAAAGCGTTTCCAACCCCACTTACAAGTAAAACTAGCTAACATGTGCCTGGCTGCTCTTCATTGAAAAGCTGGTTCTGAATACATTTTTGGCATACGTTTGCTCCTGCGGGGTCAGCTGAGCAGCGAATTTCTACTTAACTACCTCCTATCAGGAGAGACCTCAGGGCTGCATCTTTTGAGCCCAGTACTGTGCCTGAAAAGCGTTTCCAACCCCACTTACAAGTAAAACTAGCTAAAATGTGCCTGGCTGCTCTTCATTGAAAAGCTGGTTCTGAGTACATTTTTGGCATACGTTTGCTCCTGCTGGGTCAGCCGAGCAGCGAATTTCTACTTAACCACCTCCTATCATGAGAGACCTTAGGGCCGCATCTTTTGAGAGCAGTACTGAGCCTGAAAAGCGTTTCCAACCCCACTTACAAGTAAAACTAGCTAAAATATCCCTGGCTGCTATTCACTGAAAAGCTCATTCTCCGTACATTTTTGGCATACGTTTGCTCCTGCCGGGTCAGCCAAGCGGCGAATTTCTACTTAACCACCTGCTATCTTGAGAGACCTCATGGCTGCATCTTATGAGAGCAGTACTGAGCCTGAAAAGCGTTTCCACCCCCACTTACAAGTAAAACTAGCTAAAATGTCCCTGGCTGCTATTCACTGAAAAGCTCGTTCTGCGTACATTTGTGGCATATGTTTGCTCCTGCCGGGTCAGCTGAGCAGCGAATTTCTACTTAACTACCTCCTATCAGGAGAGACCTCAGGGCTGCATCTTTTGAGCCCAGTACTGTGCCTGAAACACGTTTCCAACCCAACGTACAAGTAAAACTAGCTAAAATGTGCCTGGCTGCTCTTCATTGAAAAGCCGGTTCTGAGTTCATTTTTGGCATACGTTTGCTCTTGCTGGGTCAGCCGAGAAGCGAATTTCTACTTAACCACCTCCTATCATGAGAGACCTCAGGGCTGCATCTTTTGAGCCCAGTACTGTGCCTGAAAAGCGTTTCCAACCCAACTTACAAGTAAAACTAGCTAAAATGTGCCTGGCTGCTCTTCATTGAAAAGCTGGTTCTGAGTACATTTTTGGCATATGTTTGCTCCTGCCGGGTCAGCTGAGCTGCGAATTTCTACTTAACCGCCTGCTATCATGAGAGACCTCAGGGCTGCATCTTTTGAGAGCAGTACTGAGCCTGAAAAGCGTTTCCAACCCCACTTACAAGTAAAACTAGCTAAAATGTCCCTGGGTGCTATTCACTGAAAAGCTCCTTCTGCGTACATTTTTGGCATACGTTTGCTCCTGCTGGGTCAGCCGAGCAGCGAAACTCTACTTAACCACCTGCTATCATGAGAGACCTCAGGGCTGCATCTTTTGAGAGAAGTACTGAGCCTGAAAAGCGTTTCCAACCCCACATACAAGTAAAACTAGCTAAAATGTCCCTGGCTGCTATTCACTGAAAAGCTCCTTCTGCGTACATTTTTGGCATACGTTTGCTCCTGCCGGGTCAGCCGAGCGGCGAATTTCTACTTAACCACCTGCTATCTTGAGAGACCTCAGGGCTGCATCTTTTGAGTGCAGTACTGTGCCTGAAAAGCGTTTCCAACCCCACTCACAAGTAAAACTAGCTAAAATGTGCCTGGCTGCTCTTCATTGAAAAGCTGGTTCTGAGTACATTTTTTGCATACGTTTGCTCCTGCCGGGTCAGCTAAGCAGCGAATTTCTACTTAACTACCTCCTATCAGGAGAGACCTCAGCGCTGCATCTTTTGATCACAGTACTGTGCCTGAAAAGCGTTTCCAACCCCACTTACAAGTAAAACTAGCTAACATGTGCCTGGCTGCTCTTCATTGAAAAGCTGGTTCTGAATACATTTTTGGCATACGTTTGCTCCTGCGGGGTCAGCTGAGCAGCGAATTTCTACTTAACTACCTCCTATCAGGAGAGACCTCAGGGCTGCATCTTTTGAGCCCAGTACTGTGCCTGAAAAGCGTTTCCAACCCCACTTACAAGTAAAACTAGCTAAAATGTGCCTGGCTGCTCTTCACTGAAAAGCTGGTTCTGAGTACATTTTTGGCATACGTTTGCTCCTGCTGGGTCAGCCGAGCAGCGAAACTCTACTTAACCACCTGCTATCATGAGAGACCTCAGGGCTGCATCTTTTGAGAGAAGTACTGAGCCTGAAAAGCGTTTCCAACCCCACATACAAGTAAAACTAGCTAAAATGTCCCTGGCTGCTATTCACTGAAAAGCTCATTCTGCTTACATTTTTTGCATACGTTTGCTCCTGCCGGGTCAGCTAAGCAGCGAATTTCTACTTAACTACCTCCTATCAGGAGAGACCTCAGGGCTGCATCTTTTGATCACAGTACTGTGCCTGAAAAGCATTTCCAACCCCACTTACAAGTAAAACTAGCTAACATGTGCCTGGCTGCTCTTCATTGAAAAGCTGGTTCTGAATACATTTTTGGCATACGTTTGCTCCTACGGGGTCAGCTGAGCAGCGAATTTCTACTTAACTACCTCCTATCAGGAGAGACCTCAGGGCTGCATCTTTTGAGCCCAGTACTGTGCCTGAAAACCGTTTCCAACCCCACTTACAAGTAAAACTAGCTAAAATGTGCCTGGCTGCTCTTCACTGAAAAGCTGGTTCTGAGTACATTTTTGGCATACGTTTGCTCCTGCTGGGTCAGCCGAGCAGCGAAACTCTACTTAACCACCTGCTATCATGAGAGACCTCAGGGCTGCATCTTTTGAGAGAAGTACTGAGCCTGAAAAGCGTTTCCAACCCCACATACAAGTAAAACTAGCTAAAATGTGCCTGGCTGCTCTTCACTGAAAAGCTGGTTCTGAGTACATTTTTGGCATACGTTTGCTCCTGCTGGGTCAGCCGAGCAGCGAAAGTCTACTTAACCACCTACTATCATGAGAGACCTCAGGGCTGCATCTTTTGAGAGCAGTACTGAGCCTGAAAAGCGTTTCCAACCCCACATACTAGTAAAACTAGCTAAAATGTCCCTGGCTGCTATTCACTGAAAAGCTCATTCTGCGTACATTTTTGGCATACGTTTGCTCCTGCCGGGTCAGCTGAGCAGCGAATTTCTACTTAACTACCTCCTATCAGGAGAGACCTCAGGGCTGCATCTTTTGAGCCCAGTACTGTGCCTGAAACGCGTTTCCAACCCCACGTACAAGTAAAGCTAGCTAAAATGTGCCTGGCTGCTCTTCATTGAAAAGCTGGTTCTGAGTACATTTTTGGCATACGTTTGCTCTTGCTGGGTCAGCCGAGCAGCGAATTTCTACTTAACCACCTCCTATCATGAGAGACCTCAGGGCTGCATCTTTTGAGAGCAGTACTGAGCCTGAAAAGCGTTTCCAACCCCACTTACAAGTAAAACTAGCTAAAATGTCCCTGGCTGCTATTCACTGAAAAGCTCATTCTGCGTACATTTTTGGCATACGTTTGCACCTGCCGGGTCAGCCGAGCGGCGAATTTCTACTTAACCACCTGCTATCTTGAGAGACCTCAGGGCTGCATCTTTTGAGCACAGTATTGTGCCTGAAAAGCGTTTCCAACCCCACTTACAAGTAAAACTAGCAAAAATGTGCCTGGCTGCTCTTCATTGAAAAGCTGGTTCTGAGTACATTTTTGGCAGACGTTTGCTCCTGCCAGGTCAGCTGAGCAGCGAATTTCTACTTAACTACCTCCTATCAGGAGAGACCTCAGGGCTGCATCTTTTGAGCCCAGTACAGTGCCTGAAAAGCGTTTCCAACCCCACTTACAAGTAAAACTAGCTAAAATGTGCCTGGCTGCTCTTCACTGAAAAGCTGGTTCTGAGTACATTTTTGGCATACGTTTGCTCCTGCTGGGTCAGCCGAGCAGCGAATTTCAACTTAACCACCTGCTATCATGAGAGACCTCAGGGCTGCATCTTTTGAGAGCAGTACTGAGCCTGAAAAGCGTTTCCAACTTCACTTACAAGTAAAACTAGCTAAAATGTCCCTGGCTGCTATTCACTGAAAAGCTCATTCTGCGTACATTTTTGGCATACGTTTGCTCCTGCCGGGTCAGCCGAGCGGCGAATTTCTACTTAACCACCTGCTATCTTGAGAGACCTCAGGGCTGCATCTTTTGAGTCCAGTACTGTGCCTGAAAAGCGTTTCCAACCCCACTCACAAGTAAAACTAGCTAAAATGTGCCTGGCTGCTCTTCATTGAAAAGCTGGTTCTGAGTACATTTTTTGCATACGTTTGCTCCTGCCGGGTCAGCCGAGCAGCGAAACTCTACTTAACCACCTGCTATCATGAGAGACCTCAGGGCTGCATCTTTTGAGAGAAGTACTGAGCCTGAAAAGCGTTTCCAACCCCACATAAATGTAAAACTAGCTAAAATGTCCCTGGCTGCTATTCACTGAAAAGCTCCTTCTGCGTACATTTTTGGCATACGTTTGCTCCTGCCGGGTCAGCCGAGCGGTGAATTCCTACTTAACTACCTCCTATCAGGAGAGACCTCAGGGCTGCATCTTTTGAGCGCAGTACTGTGCCTGAAAAGCCTTTCCAACCCCACTTACAAGTAAAACTAGCTAAAATGTGCCTGGCTGCTTTTCATTGAAAAGCTGGTTCTGAGTACATTTTTTGCATACGTTTGCTCCTGCGGGGTCAGCTGAGCAGCGAATTTCTACTTAACTACCTCCTATCAGGAGAGACCTCAGGGCTGCATCTTTTGAGCCCAGTACTGTGCCTGAAAAGCGTTTCCAACCCCACTTACAAGTAAAACTAGCTAAAATGTGCCTGGCTGCTCTTCATTGAAAAGCTGGTTCTGAGTACATTTTTGGCATACGTTTGCTCCTGCTGGGTCAGCCGAGCAGCGAATTTCTACTTAACCACCTCCTATCATGAGAGACCTAAGGGCTGCATCTTTTGAGAGCAGTACTGAGCCTGAAAAGCGTTTCCAACCCCACTTACAAGTAAAACTAGCTAAAATATCCCTGGCTGCTATTCACTGAAAAGCTCATTCTCCGTACATTTTTGGCATACGTTTGCTCCTGCCGGGTCAGCCAAGCGGCGAATTTCTACTTAACCACCTGCTATCTTGAGAGACCTCATGGCTGCATCTTATGAGAGCAGTACTGAGCCTGAAAAGCGTTTCCACCCCCACTTACAAGTAAAACTAGCTAAAATGTCCCTGGCTGCTATTCACTGAAAAGCTCGTTCTGCGTACATTTGTGGCATATGTTTGCTCCTGCCGGGTCAGCTGAGCAGCGAATTTCTACTTAACTACCTCCTATCAGGAGAGACCTCAGGGCTGCATCTTTTGAGCCCAGTACTGTGCCTGAAACGCGTTTCCAACCCAACGTACAAGTAAAACTAGCTAAAATGTGCCTGGCTGCTCTTCATTGAAAAGCCGGTTCTGAGTACATTTTTGGCATACGTTTGCTCTTGCTGGGTCAGCCGAGAAGCAAATTTCTACTTAACCACCTCCTATCATGAGAGACCTCAGGGCTGCATCTTTTGAGCCCAGTACTGTGCCTGAAAAGCGTTTCCAACCCAACTTACAAGTAAAACTAGCTAAAATGTGCCTGGCTGCTCTTCATTGAAAAGCTGGTTCTGAGTACATTTTTGGCATATGTTTGCTCCTGCCGGGTCAGCTGAGCTGCGAATTTCTACTTAACCGCCTGCTATCATGAGAGACCTCAGGGCTGCATCTTTTGAGAGCAGTACTGAGCCTGAAAAGCGTTTCCAACCCCACTTACAAGTAAAACTAGCTAAAATGTCCCTGGGTGCTATTCACTGAAAAGCTCCTTCTGCGTACATTTTTGGCATACGTTTGCTCCTGCTGGGTCAGCCGAGCAGCGAAACTCTACTTAACCACCTGCTATCATGAGAGACCTCAGGGCTGCATCTTTTGAGAGAAGTACTGAGCCTGAAAAGCGTTTCCAACCCCACATACAAGTAAAACTAGCTAAAATGTCCCTGGCTGCTATTCACTGAAAAGCTCCTTCTGCGTACATTTTTGGCATACGTTTGCTCCTGCCGGGTCAGCCGAGCGGTGAATTCCTACTTAACTACCTCCTATCAGGAGAGACCTCAGGGCTGCATCTTTTGAGCGCAGTACTGTGCCTGAAAAGCATTTCCAACCCCACTTACAAGTAAAACTAGCTAAAATGTGCCTGGCTGCTTTTCATTGAAAAGCTGGTTCTGAGTACATTTTTTGCATACGTTTGGTCCTGCCGGGTCAGCTGAGCAGCGAATTTCTACTTAACTACCTCCTATCAGGAGAGACCTCAGGGCTGCATCTTTTGAGCCCAGTACTGTGCCTGAAAAGCGTTTCCAACCCCACTTACAAGTAAAACTAGCTAACATGTGCCTGGCTGCTCTTCATTGAAAAGCTGGTTCTGAATACATTTTTGGCATAAGTTTGCTCCTGCGGGGTCAGCTGAGCAGCGAATTTCTACTTAACTACCTCCTATCAGGAGAGACCTCAGGGCTGCATCTTTTGAGCCCAGTACTGTGCCTGAAAAGCGTTTCCAACCCCACTTACAAGTAAAACTAGCTAAAATGTGCCTGGCTGCTCTTCATTGAAAAGCTGGTTCTGAGTACATTTTTGGCATACGTTTGCTCCTGCTGGGTCAGCCGAGCAGCGAATTTCTACTTAACCACCTCCTATCATGAGAGACCTAAGGGCTGCATCTTTTGAGAGCAGTACTGAGCCTGAAAAGCGTTTCCAACCCCACTTACAAGTAAAACTAGCTAAAATATCCCTGGCTGCTATTCACTGAAAAGCTCATTCTCCGTACATTTTTGGCATACGTTTGCTCCTGCCGGGTCAGCCAAGCGGCGAGTTTCTACTTAACCACCTGCTATCTTGAGAGACCTCATGGCTGCATCTTATGAGAGCAGTACTGAGCCTGAAAAGCGTTTCCACCCCCACTTACAAGTAAAACTAGCTAAAATGTCCCTGGCTGCTATTCACTGAAAAGCTCGTTCTGCGTACATTTGTGGCATATGTTTGCTCCTGCCGGGTCAGCTGAGCAGCGAATTTCTACTTAACTACCTCCTATCAGGAGAGACCTCAGGGCTGCATCTTTTGAGCCCAGTACTGTGCCTGAAACGCGTTTCCAACCCAACGTACAAGTAAAACTAGCTAAAATGTGCCTGGCTGCTCTTCATTGAAAAGCCGGTTCTGAGTACATTTTTGGCATACGTTTGCTCTTGCTGGGTCAGCCGAGAAGCGAATTTCTACTTAACCACCTCCTATCATGAGAGACCTCAGGGCTGCATCTTTTGAGCCCAGTACTGTGCCTGAAAAGCGTTTCCAACCCAACTTACAAGTAAAACTAGCTAAAATGTGCCTGGCTGCTCTTCATTGAAAAGCTGGTTCTGAGTACATTTTTGGCATATGTTTGCTCCTGCCGGGTCAGCTGAGCTGCGAATTTCTACTTAACCGCCTGCTATCATGAGAGACCTCAGGGCTGCATCTTTTGAGAGCAGTACTGAGCCTGAAAAGCGTTTCCAACCCCACTTACAAGTAAAACTAGCTAAAATGTCCCTGGGTGCTATTCACTGAAAAGCTCCTTCTGCGTACATTTTTGGCATACGTTTGCTCATGCCGGGTCAGCCGAGCTGTGAATTCCTACTTAACTACCTCCTATCAGGAGAGACCTCAGGGCTGCATCTTTTGAGCGCAGTACTGTGCCTGAAAAGCATTTCCAACCCCACTTACAAGTAAAACTAGCTAAAATGTGCCTGGCTGCTCTTCATTGAAAAGCTGGTTCTGAGTACATTTTTTGCATACGTTTGGTCCTGCCGGGTCAGCTGAGCAGCGAATTTCTACTTAACTACCTCCTATCAGGAAAGCCTCAGGGCTGCATCTTTTGAGCCCAGTACTGTGCCTGAAAAGCGTTTCCAACCCCACTTACAAGTAAAACTAGCTAACATGTGCCTGGCTGCTCTTCATTGAAAAGCTGGTTCTGAATACATTTTTGGCATACGTTTGCTCCTGCGGTGTCAGCTGAGCAGCGAATTTCTACTTAACTACCTCCTATCAGGAGAGACCTCAGGGCTGCATCTTTTGAGCCCAGTACTGTGCCTGAAAAGCGTTTCCAACCCCACTTACAAGTAAAACTAGCTAAAATGTGCCTGGCTGCTCTTCACTGAAAAGCTGGTTCTGAGTACATTTTTGGCATACGTTTGCTCCTGCTGGGTCAGCCGAGCAGCGAAACTCTACTTAACCACCTGCTATCATGAGAGACCTCAGGGCTGCATCTTTTGAGAGAAGTACTGAGCCTGAAAAGCGTTTCCAACCCCACGTACAAGTAAAACTAGCTAAAATGTCCCTGGCTGCTATTCACTGAAAAGCTCCTTCTGCGTACATTTTTGGCATACGTTTGCTCCTGCCGGGTCAGCCGAGCGGTGAATTCCTACTTAACTACCTCCTATCAGGAGAGACCTCAGGGCTGCATCTTTTGAGCGCAGTACTGTGCCTGAAAAGCATTTCCAACCCCACTTACAAGTAAAACTAGCTAAAATGTGCCTGGCTGCTTTTCATTGAAAAGCTGGTTCTGAGTACATTTTTTGCATACGTTTGGTCCTGCCGGGTCAGCTGAGCAGCGAATTTCTACTTAACTACCTCCTATCAGGAGAGACCTCAGGGCTGCATCTTTTGAGCCCAGTACTGTGCCTGAAAAGCGTTTCCAACCCCACTTACAAGTAAAACTAGCTAACATGTGCCTGGCTGCTCTTCATTGAAAAGCTGGTTCTGAATACATTTTTGGCATACGTTTGCTCCTGCGGGGTCAGCTGAGCAGCGAATTTCTACTTAACTACCTCCTATCAGGAGAGACCTCAGGGCTGCATCTTTTGAGCCCAGTACTGTGCCTGAAAAGCGTTTCCAACCCCACTTACAAGTAAAACTAGCTAAAATATCCCTGGCTGCGATTCACTGAAAAGCTCATTCTCCGTACATTTTTGGCATACGTTTGCTCCTGCCGGGTCAGACAAGCGGCGAATTTCTACTTAACCACCTGCTATCTTGAGAGACCTCATGGCTGCATCTTATGAGAGCAGTACTGAGCCTGAAAAGCGTTTCCACCCCCACTTACAAGTAAAACTAGCTAAAATGTCCCTGGCTGCTATTCACTGAAAAGCTCGTTCTGCGTACATTTGTGGCATATGTTTGCTCCTGCCGGGTCAGCTGAGCAGCGAATTTCTACTTAACTACCTCCTATCAGGAGAGACCTCAGGGCTGCATCTTTTGAGCCCAGTACTGTGCCTGAAACGCGTTTCCAACCCAACGTACAAGTAAAACTAGCTAAAATGTGCCTGGCTGCTCTTCATTGAAAAGCCAGTTCTGAGTACATTTTTGGCATACGTTTGCTCTTGCTGGGTCAGCCGAGAAGCGAATTTCTACTTAACCACCTCCTATCATGAGAGACCTCAGGGCTGCATCTTTTGAGCCCAGTACTGTGCCTGAAAAGCGTTTCCAACCCAACTTACAAGTAAAACTAGCTAAAATGTGCCTGGCTGCTCTTCATTGAAAAGCTGGTTCTGAGTACATTTTTGCCATATGTTTGCTCCTGCCGGGTCAGCTGAGCTGCGAATTTCTACTTAACCGCCTGCTATCATGAGAGACCTCAGGGCTGCATCTTTTGAGAGCAGTACTGAGCCTGAAAAGCGTTTCCAACCCCACTTACAAGTAAAACTAGCTAAAATGTCCCTGGGTGCTATTCACTGAAAAGCTCCTTCTGCGTACATTTTTGGCATACGTTTGCTCCTGCTGGGTCAGCCGAGCAGCGAAACTCTACTTAACCACCTGCTATCATGAGAGACCTCAGGGCTGCATCTTTTGAGAGAAGTACTGAGCCTGAAAAGCGTTTCCAACCCCACATACAAGTAAAACTAGCTAAAATGTCCCTGGCTGCTATTCACTGAAAAGCTCCTTCTGCGTACATTTTTGGCATACGTTTGCTCCTGCCGGGTCAGCCGAGCGGCGAATTTCTACTTAACCACCTGCTATCTTGAGAGACCTCAGGGCTGCATCTTTTGAGTGCAGTACTGTGCCTGAAAAGCGTTTCCAACCCCACTCACAAGTAAAACTAGCTAAAATGTGCCTGGCTGCTCTTCATTGAAAAGCTGGTTCTGAGTACATTTTTTGCATACGTTTGCTCCTGCCGGGTCAGCTAAGCAGCAAATTTCTACTTAACTACCTCCTATCAGGAGAGACCTCAGGGCTGCATCTTTTGATCACAGTACTGTGCCTGAAAAGCGTTTCCAACCCCACTTACAAGTAAAACTAGCTAACATGTGCCTGGCTGCTCTTCATTGAAAAGCTGGTTCTGAATACATTTTTGGCATACGTTTGCTCCTGCGGGGTCAGCTGAGCAGCGAATTTCTACTTAACTACCTCCTATCAGGAGAGACCTCAGGGCTGCATCTTTTGAGCCCAGTACTGTGCCTGAAAAGTGTTTCCAACCCCACTTACAAGTAAAACTAGCTAAAATGTGCCTGGCTGCTCTTCACTGAAAAGCTGGTTCTGAGTACATTTTTGGCATACGTTTGCTCCTGCTGGGTCAGCCGAGCAGCGAAACTCTACTTAACCACCTGCTATCATGAGAGACCTCAGGGCTGCATCTTTTGAGAGAAGTACTGAGCCTGAAAAGCGTTTCCAACCCCACATACAAGTAAAACTAGCTAAAATGTCCCTGGCTGCTATTCACTGAAAAGCTCATTCTGCTTACATTTTTTGCATACGTTTGCTCCTGCCGGGTCAGCTAAGCAGCAAATTTCTACTTAACTACCTCCTATCAGGAGAGACCTCAGGGCTGCATCTTTTGATCACAGTACTGTGCCTGGAAAGCGTTTCCAACCCCACTTACAAGTAAAACTAGCTAACATGTGCCTGGCTGCTCTTCATTGAAAAGCTGGTTCTGAATACATTTTTGGCATACGTTTGCTCCTACGGGGTCAGCTGAGCAGCGAATTTCTACTTAACTACCTCCTATCAGGAGAGACCTCAGGGCTGCATCTTTTGAGCCCAGTACTGTGCCTGAAAAGCGTTTCCAACCCCACTTACAAGTAAAACTAGCTAAAATGTGCCTGGCTGCTCTTCACTGAAAAGCTGGTTCTGAGTACATTTTTGGCATACGTTTGCTCCTGCTGGGTCAGCCGAGCAGCGAAACTCTACTTAACCACCTGCTATCATGAGAGACCTCAGGGCTGCATCTTTTGAGAGAAGTACTGAGCCTGAAAAGCGTTTCCAACCCCACATACAAGTAAAACTAGCTAAAATGTGCCTGGCTGCTCTTCACTGAAAAGCTGGTTCTGAGTACATTTTTGGCATACGTTTGCTCCTGCTGGGTCAGCCGAGCAGCGAAAGTCTACTTAACCACCTGCTATCATGAGAGACCTCAGGGCTGCATCGTTTGAGAGCAGTACTGAGCCTGAAAAGCGTTTCCAACCCCACATACTAGTAAAACTAGCTAAAATGTCCCTGGCTGCTATTCACTGAAAAGCTCATTCTGCGTACATTTTTGGCATACGTTTGCTCCTGCCGGGTCAGCTGAGCAGCGAATTTCTACTTAACTACCTCCTATCAGGAGAGACCTCAGGGCTGCATCTTTTGAGCCCAGTACTGTGCCTGAAACGCGTTTCCAACCCCACGTACAAGTAAAGCTAGCTAAAATGTGCCTGGCTGCTCTTCATTGAAAAGCTGGTTCTGAGTACATTTTTGGCATACGTTTGCTCTTGCTGGGTCAGCCGAGCAGCGAATTTCTACTTAACCACCTCCTATCATGAGAGACCTCAGGGCTGCATCTTTTGAGAGCAGTACTGAGCCTGAAAAGCGTTTCCAACCCCACTTACAAGTAAAACTAGCTAAAATGTCCCTGGCTGCTATTCACTGAAAAGCTCATTCTGCGTACATTTTTGGCATACGTTTGCACCTGCCGGGTCAGCCGAGCGGCGAATTTCTACTTAACCACCTGCTATCTTGAGAGACCTCAGGGCTGCATCTTTTGAGCACAGTATTGTGCCTGAAAAGCGTTTCCAACCCCACTTACAAGTAAAACTAGCAAAAATGTGCCTGGCTGCTCTTCATTGAAAAGCTGGTTCTAAGTACATTTTTGGCAGACGTTTGCTCCTGCCGGGTCAGCTGAGCAGCGAATTTCTACTTAACTACCTCCTATCAGGAGAGACCTCAGGGCTGCATCTTTTGAGCCCAGTACAGTGCCTGAAAAGCGTTTCCAACCCCACTTACAAGTAAAACTAGCTAAAATGTGCCTGGCTGCTCTTCACTGAAAAGCTGGTTCTGAGTAAATTTTTGGCATACGTTTGCTCCTGCTGGGTCAGCCGAGCAGCGAATTTCAACTTAACCACCTGCTATCATGAGAGACCTCAGGGCTGCATCTTTTGAGAGCAGTACTGAGCCTGAAAAGCGTTTCCAACTTCACTTACAAGTAAAACTAGCTAAAATGTCCCTGGCTGCTATTCACTGAAAAGCTCATTCTGCGTACATTTTTGGCATACGGTTGCTCCTGCCGGGTCAGCCGAGCGGCGAATTTCTACTTAACCACCTGCTATCTTGAGAGACCTCAGGGCTGCATCTTTTGAGTGCAGTACTGTGCCTGAAAAGCGTTTCCAACCCCACTCACAAGTAAAACTAGCTAAAATGTGCCTGGCTGCTCTTCATTGAAAAGCTGGTTCTGAGTACATTTTTTGCATACGTTTGCTCCTGCCGGGTCAGCTAAGCAGCGAATTTCTACTTAACTACCTCCTATCAGGAGAGACCTCAGGGCTGCATCTTTTGATCACAGTACTGTGCCTGAAAAGCGTTTCCAACCCCACTTACAAGTAAAACTAGCTAACATGTGCCTGGCTGCTCTTCATTGAAAAGCTGGTTCTGAATACATTTTTGGCATACGTTTGCTCCTGCTGGGTCAGCCGAGCAGCGAAACTCTACTTAACCACCTGCTATCATGAGAGACCTCAGGGCTGCATCTTTTGAGAGAAGTACTGAGCCTGAAAAGCGTTTCCAACCCCACATACAAGTAAAACTAGCTAAAATGTCCCTGGCTGCTATTCACTGAAAAGCTCCTTCTGCGTACATTTTTGGCATACGTTTGCTCCTGCCGGGTCAGCCGAGCGGTGAATTCCTACTTAACTACCTCCTATCAGGAGAGACCTCAGGGCTGCATCTTTTGAGCGCAGTACTGTGCCTGAAAAGCCTTTCCAACCCCACTTACAAGTAAAACTAGCTAAAATGTGCCTGGCTGCTTTTCATTGAAAAGCTGGTTCTGAGTACATTTTTTGCATACGTTTGGTCCTGCCGGGTCAGCTGAGCAGCGAATTTCTACTTAACTACCTCCTATCAGGAGAGACCTCAGGGCTGCATCTTTTGAGCCCAGTACTGTGCCTGAAAAGCGTTTCCAACCCCACTTACAAGTAAAACTAGCTAACATGTGCCTGGCTGCTCTTCATTGAAAAGCTGGTTCTGAATACATTTTTGGCATACGTTTGCTCCTGCGGGGTCAGCTGAGCAGCGAATTTCTACTTAACTACCTCCTATCAGGAGAGACCTCAGGGCTGCATCTTTTGAGCCCAGTACTGTGCCTGAAAAGCGTTTCCAACCCCACTTACAAGTAAAACTAGCTAAAATGTGCCTGGCTGCTCTTCATTGAAAAGCTGGTTCTGAGTACATTTTTGGCATACGTTTGCTCCTGCTGGGTCAGCCGAGCAGCGAATTTCTACTTAACCACCTCCTATCATGAGAGACCTAAGGGCTGCATCTTTTGAGAGCAGTACTGAGCCTGAAAAGCGTTTCCAACCCCACTTACAAGTAAAACTAGTTAAAATATCCCTGGCTGCTATTCACTGAAAAGCTCATTCTCCGTACATTTTTGGCATACGTTTGCTCCTGCCGGGTCAGCCAAGCGGCAAATTTCTACTTAACCACCTGCTATCTTGAGAGACCTCATGGCTGCATCTTATGAGAGCAGTACTGAGCCTGAAAAGCGTTTCCACCCCCACTTACAAGTAAAACTAGCTAAAATGTCCCTGGCTGCTATTCACTGAAAAGCTCGTTCTGCGTACATTTGTGGCATATGTTTGCTCCTGCCGGGTCAGCTGAGCAGCGAATTTCTACTTAACTACCTCCTATCAGGAGAGACCTCAGGGCTGCATCTTTTGAGCCCAGTACTGTGCCTGAAATGCGTTTCCAACCCAACGTACAAGTAAAACTAGCTAAAATGTGCCTGGCTGCTCTTCATTGAAAAGCCGGTTCTGAGTACATTTTTGGCATACGTTTGCTCTTGCTGGGTCAGCCGAGAAGCGAATTTCTACTTAACCACCTCCTATCATGAGAGACCTCAGGGCTGCATCTTTTGAGCCCAGTACTGTGCCTGAAAAGCGTTTCCAACCCAACTTACAAGTAAAACTAGCTAAAATGTGCCTGGCTGCTCTTCATTGAAAAGCTGGTTCTGAGTACATTTTTGGCATATGTTTGCTCCTGCCGGGTCAGCTGAGCTGCGAATTTCTACTTAACCGCCTGCTATCATGAGAGACCTCAGGGCTGCATCTTTTGAGAGCAGTACTGAGCCTGAAAAGCGTTTCCAACCCCACTTACAAGTAAAACTAGCTAAAATGTCCCTGGGTGCTATTCACTGAAAAGCTCCTTCTGCGTACATTTTTGGCATACGTTTGCTCCTGCTGGGTCAGCCGAGCAGCGAAACTCTACTTAACCACCTGCTATCATGAGAGACCTCAAGGCTGCATCTTTTGAGAGAAGTACTGAGCCTGAAAAGCGTTTCCAACCCCACATACAAGTAAAACTAGCTAAAATGTCCCTGGCTGCTATTCACTGAAAAGCTCCTTCTGCGTACATTTTTGGCATACGTTTGCTCCTGCCGGGTCAGCCGAGCGGTGAATTCCTACTTAACCACCTGCTATCATGAGAGACCTCAGGGCTGCATCTTTTGAGAGAAGTACTGAGCCTGAAAAGCGTTTCCAACCCCACATACAAGTAAAACTAGCTAAAATGTGCCTGGCTGCTCTTCACTGAAAAGCTGGTTCTGAGTACATTTTTGGCATACGTTTGCTCCTGCTGGGTCAGCCGAGCAGCGAAAGTCTACTTAACCACCTGCTATCATGAGAGACCTCAGGGCTGCATCGTTTGAGAGCAGTACTGAGCCTGAAAAGCGTTTCCAACCCCACATACTAGTAAAACTAGCTAAAATGTCCCTGGCTGCTATTCACTGAAAAGCTCATTCTGCGTACATTTTTGGCATACGTTTGCTCCTGCCGGGTCAGCTGAGCAGCGAATTTCTACTTAACTACCTCCTATCAGGAGAGACCTCAGGGCTGCATCTTTTGAGCCCAGTACTGTGCCTGAAACGCGTTTCCAACCCAACGTACAAGTAAAACTAGCTAAAATGTGCCTGGCTGCTCTTCAATGAAAAGCCGGTTCTGAGTACATTTTTGGCATACGTTTGCTCTTGCTGGGTCAGCCGAGAAGCGAATTTCTACTTAACCACCTCCTATCATGAGAGACCTCAGGGCTGCATCTTTTGAGCCCAGTACTGTGCCTGAAAAGCATTTCCAACCCAACTTACAAGTAAAACTAGCTAAAATGTGCCTGGCTGCTCTTCATTGAAAAGCTGGTTCTGAGTACATTTTTGGCATATGTTTGCTCCTGCCGGGTCAGCTGAGCTGCAAATTTCTACTTAACCGCCTGCTATCATGAGAGACCTCAGGGCTGCATCTTTTGAGAGCAGTACTGAGCCTGAAAAGCGTTTCCAACCCCACTTACAAGTAAAACTAGCTAAAATGTCCCTGGGTGCTATTCACTGAAAAGCTCCTTCTGCGTACATTTTTGGCATACGTTTGCTCCTGCCGGGTCAGCCGAGCGGTGAATTCCTACTTAACCACCTCCTATCATGAGAGACCTCAGGGCTGCATCTTTTGAGCCCAGTACTGTGCCTGAAAAGCGTTTCCAACCCAACTTACAACTAAAACTAGCTAAAATGTGCCTGGCTGCTCTTCATTGAAAAGCTGGTTCTGAGTACATTTTTGGCATATGTTTGCTCCTGCCGGGTCAGCTGAGCTGCGAATTTCTACTTAACCGCCTGCTATCATGAGAGACCTCAGGGCTGCATCTTTTGAGCCCAGTACTGTGCCTGAAATGCGTTTCCAACCCAACGTACAAGTAAAACTAGCTAAAATGTGCCTGGCTGCTCTTCATTGAAAAGCCGGTTCTGAGTACATTTTTGGCATACGTTTGCTCTTGCTGGGTCAGCCGAGAAGCGAATTTCTACTTAACCACCTCCTATCATGAGAGACCTCAGGGCTGCATCTTTTGAGCCCAGTACTGTGCCTGAAAAGCGTTTCCAACCCAACTTACAAGTAAAACTAGCTAAAATGTGCCTGGCTGCTCTTCATTGAAAAGCTGGTTCTGAGTACATTTTTGGCATATGTTTGCTCCTGCCGGGTCAGCTGAGCTGCGAATTTCTACTTAACCGCCTGCTATCATGAGAGACCTCAGGGCTGCATCTTTTGAGAGCAGTACTGAGCCTGAAAAGCGTTTCCAACCCCACTTACAAGTAAAACTAGCTAAAATGTCCCTGGGTGCTATTCACTGAAAAGCTCCTTCTGCGTACATTTTTGGCATACGTTTGCTCCTGCTGGGTCAGCCGAGCAGCGAAACTCTACTTAACCACCTGCTATCATGAGAGACCTCAGGGCTGCATCTTTTGAGAGAAGTACTGAGCCTGAAAAGCGTTTCCAACCCCACATACAAGTAAAACTAGCTAAAATGTCCCTGGCTGCTATTCACTGAAAAGCTCCTTCTGCGTACATTTTTGGCATACGTTTGCTCCTGCCGGGTCAGCCGAGCGGTGAATTCCTACTTAACTACCTCCTATCAGGAGAGACCTCAGGGCTGCATCTTTTGAGCGCAGTACTGTGCCTGAAAAGCATTTCCAACCCCACTTACAAGTAAAACTAGCTAAAATGTGCCTGGCTGCTTTTCATTGAAAAGCTGGTTCTGAGTACATTTTTTGCATACGTTTGGTCCTGCCGGGTCAGCTGAGCAGCGAATTTCTACTTAACTACCTCCTATCAGGAGAGACCTCAGGGCTGCATCTTTTGAGCCCAGTACTGTGCCTGAAACGCGTTTCCAACCCAACGTACAAGTAAAACTAGCTAAAATGTGCCTGGCTGCTCTTCATTGAAAAGCCGGTTCTGAGTACATTTTTGGCATACGTTTGCTCTTGCTGGGTCAGCCGAGAAGCGAATTTCTACTTAACCACCTCCTATCATGAGAGACCTCAGGGCTGCATCTTTTGAGCCCAGTACTGTGCCTGAAAAGCGTTTCCAACCCAACTTACAAGTAAAACTAGCTAAAATGTGCCTGGCTGCTCTTCATTGAAAAGCTGGTTCTGAGTACATTTTTGGCATATGTTTGCTCCTGCCGGGTCAGCTGAGCTGCAAATTTCTACTTAACCGCCTGCTATCATGAGAGACCTCAGGGCTGCATCTTTTGAGAGCAGTACTGAGCCTGAAAAGCGTTTCCAACCCCACTTACAAGTAAAACTAGCTAAAATGTCCCTGGCTGCTATTCACTGAAAAGCTCCTTCTGCGTACATTTTTGGCATACGTTTGCTCCTGCCGGGTCAGCCGAGCGGTGAATTCCTACTTAACTACCTCCTATCAGGAGAGACCTCAGGGCTGCATCTTTTGAGCGCAGTACTGTGCCTGAAAAGCATTTCCAACCCCACTTACAAGTAAAACTAGCTAAAATGTGCCTGGCTGCTTTTCATTGAAAAGCTGGTTCTGAGTACATTTTTTGCATACGTTTGGTCCTGCCGGGTCAGCTGAGCAGCGAATTTCTACTTAACTACCTCCTATCAGGAGAGACCTCAGGGCTGCATCTTTTGAGCCCAGTACTGTGCCTGAAACGCGTTTCCAACCCAACGTACAAGTAAAACTAGCTAAAATGTGCCTGGCTGCTCTTCATTGAAAAGCCGGTTCTGAGTACATTTTTGGCATACGTTTGCTCTTGCTGGGTCAGCCGAGAAGCGAATTTCTACTTAACCACCTCCTATCATGAGAGACCTCAGGGCTGCATCTTTTGAGCCCAGTACTGTGCCTGAAAAGCGTTTCCAACCCAACTTACAAGTAAAACTAGCTAAAATGTGCCTGGCTGCTCTTCATTGAAAAGCTGGTTCTGAGTACATTTTTGGCATATGTTTGCTCCTGCCGGGTCAGCTGAGCTGCAAATTTCTACTTAACCGCCTGCTATCATGAGAGACCTCAGGGCTGCATCTTTTGAGAGCAGTACTGAGCCTGAAAAGCGTTTCCAACCCCACTTACAAGTAAAACTAGCTAAAATGTCCCTGGGTGCTATTCACTGAAAAGCTCCTTCTGCGTACATTTTTGGCATACGTTTGCTCATGCCGGGTCAGCCGAGCTGTGAATTCCTACTTAACTACCTCCTATCAGGAGAGACCTCAGGGCTGCATCTTTTGAGCGCAGTACTGTGCCTGAAAAGCATTTCCAACCCCACTTACAAGTAAAACTAGCTAAAATGTGCCTGGCTGCTCTTCATTGAAAAGCTGGTTCTGAGTACATTTTTTGCATACGTTTGGTCCTGCCGGGTCAGCTGAGCAGCGAATTTCTACTTAACTACCTCCTATCAGGAAAGCCTCAGGGCTGCATCTTTTGAGCCCAGTACTGTGCCTGAAAAGCGTTTCCAACCCCACTTACAAGTAAAACTAGCTAACATGTGCCTGGCTGCTCTTCATTGAAAAGCTGGTTCTGAATACATTTTTGGCATACGTTTGCTCCTGCGGTGTCAGCTGAGCAGCGAATTTCTACTTAACTACCTCCTATCAGGAGAGACCTCAGGGCTGCATCTTTTGAGCCCAGTACTGTGCCTGAAAAGCGTTTCCAACCCCACTTACAAGTAAAACTAGCTAAAATGTGCCTGGCTGCTCTTCACTGAAAAGCTGGTTCTGAGTACATTTTTGGCATACGTTTGCTCCTGCTGGGTCAGCCGAGCAGCGAAACTCTACTTAACCACCTGCTATCATGAGAGACCTCAGGGCTGCATCTTTTGAGAGAAGTACTGAGCCTGAAAAGCGTTTCCAACCCCACATACAAGTAAAACTAGCTAAAATGTCCCTGGCTGCTATTCACTGAAAAGCTCCTTCTGCGTACATTTTTGGCATACGTTTGCTCCTGCCGGGTCAGCCGAGCGGTGAATTCCTACTTAACTACCTCCTATCAGGAGAGACCTCAGGGCTGCATCTTTTGAGCGCAGTACTGTGCCTGAAAAGCATTTCCAACCCCACTTACAAGTAAAACTAGCTAAAATGTGCCTGGCTGCTTTTCATTGAAAAGCTGGTTCTGAGTACATTTTTTGCATACGTTTGGTCCTGCCGGGTCAGCTGAGCAGCGAATTTCTACTTAACTACCTCCTATCAGGAGAGACCTCAGGGCTGCATCTTTTGAGCCCAGTACTGTGCCTGAAAAGCGTTTCCAACCCCACTTACAAGTAAAACTAGCTAACATGTGCCTGGCTGCTCTTCATTGAAAAGCTGGTTCTGAATACATTTTTGGCATACGTTTGCTCCTGCGGGGTCAGCTGAGCAGCGAATTTCTACTTAACTACCTCCTATCAGGAGAGACCTCAGGGCTGCATCTTTTGAGCCCAGTACTGTGCCTGAAAAGCGTTTCCAACCCCACTTACAAGTAAAACTAGCTAAAATATCCCTGGCTGCTATTCACTGAAAAGCTCATTCTCCGTACATTTTTGGCATACGTTTGCTCCTGCCGGGTCAGACAAGCGGCGAATTTCTACTTAACCACCTGCTATCTTGAGAGACCTCATGGCTGCATCTTATGAGAGCAGTACTGAGCCTGAAAAGCGTTTCCACCCCCACTTACAAGTAAAACTAGCTAAAATGTCCCTGGCTGCTATTCACTGAAAAGCTCGTTCTGCGTACATTTGTGGCATATGTTTGCTCCTGCCGGGTCAGCTGAGCAGCGAATTTCTACTTAACTACCTCCTATCAGGAGAGACCTCAGGGCTGCATCTTTTGAGCCCAGTACTGTGCCTGAAACGCGTTTCCAACCCAACGTACAAGTAAAACTAGCTAAAATGTGCCTGGCTGCTCTTCATTGAAAAGCCAGTTCTGAGTACATTTTTGGCATACGTTTGCTCTTGCTGGGTCAGCCGAGAAGCGAATTTCTACTTAACCACCTCCTATCATGAGAGACCTCAGGGCTGCATCTTTTGAGCCCAGTACTGTGCCTGAAAAGCGTTTCCAACCCAACTTACAAGTAAAACTAGCTAAAATGTGCCTGGCTGCTCTTCATTGAAAAGCTGGTTCTGAGTACATTTTTGCCATATGTTTGCTCCTGCCGGGTCAGCTGAGCTGCGAATTTCTACTTAACCGCCTGCTATCATGAGAGACCTCAGGGCTGCATCTTTTGAGAGCAGTACTGAGCCTGAAAAGCGTTTCCAACCCCACTTACAAGTAAAACTAGCTAAAATGTCCCTGGGTGCTATTCACTGAAAAGCTCCTTCTGCGTACATTTTTGGCATACGTTTGCTCCTGCTGGGTCAGCCGAGCAGCGAAACTCTACTTAACCACCTGCTATCATGAGAGACCTCAGGGCTGCATCTTTTGAGAGAAGTACTGAGCCTGAAAAGCGTTTCCAACCCCACATACAAGTAAAACTAGCTAAAATGTCCCTGGCTGCTATTCACTGAAAAGCTCCTTCTGCGTACATTTTTGGCATACGTTTGCTCCTGCCGGGTCAGCCGAGCGGCGAATTTCTACTTAACCACCTGCTATCTTGAGAGACCTCAGGGCTGCATCTTTTGAGTGCAGTACTGTGCCTGAAAAGCGTTTCCAACCCCACTCACAAGTAAAACTAGCTAAAATGTGCCTGGCTGCTCTTCATTGAAAAGCTGGTTCTGAGTACATTTTTTGCATACGTTTGCTCCTGCCGGGTCAGCTAAGCAGCGAATTTCTACTTAACTACCTCCTATCAGGAGAGACCTCAGGGCTGCATCTTTTGATCACAGTACTGTGCCTGAAAAGCGTTTCCAACCCCACTTACAAGTAAAACTAGCTAACATGTGCCTGGCTGCTCTTCATTGAAAAGCTGGTTCTGAATACATTTTTGGCATACGTTTGCTCCTGCGGGGTCAGCTGAGCAGCGAATTTCTACTTAACTACCTCCTATCAGGAGAGACCTCAGGGCTGCATCTTTTGAGCCCAGTACTGTGCCTGAAAAGTGTTTCCAACCCCACTTACAAGTAAAACTAGCTAAAATGTGCCTGGCTGCTCTTCACTGAAAAGCTGGTTCTGAGTACATTTTTGGCATACGTTTGCTCCTGCTGGGTCAGCCGAGCAGCGAAACTCTACTTAACCACCTGCTATCATGAGAGACCTCAGGGCTGCATCTTTTGAGAGAAGTACTGAGCCTGAAAAGCGTTTCCAACCCCACATACAAGTAAAACTAGCTAAAATGTCCCTGGCTGCTATTCACTGAAAAGCTCATTCTGCTTACATTTTTTGCATACGTTTGCTCCTGCCGGGTCAGCTAAGCAGCAAATTTCTACTTAACTACCTCCTATCAGGAGAGACCTCAGGGCTGCATCTTTTGATCACAGTACTGTGCCTGGAAAGCGTTTCCAACCCCACTTACAAGTAAAACTAGCTAACATGTGCCTGGCTGCTCTTCATTGAAAAGCTGGTTCTGAATACATTTTTGGCATACGTTTGCTCCTACGGGGTCAGCTGAGCAGCGAATTTCTACTTAACTACCTCCTATCAGGAGAGACCTCAGGGCTGCATCTTTTGAGCCCAGTACTGTGCCTGAAAAGCGTTTCCAACCCCACTTACAAGTAAAACTAGCTAAAATGTGCCTGGCTGCTCTTCACTGAAAAGCTGGTTCTGAGTACATTTTTGGCATACGTTTGCTCCTGCTGGGTCAGCCGAGCAGCGAAACTCTACTTAACCACCTGCTATCATGAGAGACCTCAGGGCTGCATCTTTTGAGAGAAGTACTGAGCCTGAAAAGCGTTTCCAACCCCACATACAAGTAAAACTAGCTAAAATGTGCCTGGCTGCTCTTCACTGAAAAGCTGGTTCTGAGTACATTTTTGGCATACGTTTGCTCCTGCTGGGTCAGCCGAGCAGCGAAAGTCTACTTAACCACCTGCTATCATGAGAGACCTCAGGGCTGCATCGTTTGAGAGCAGTACTGAGCCTGAAAAGCGTTTCCAACCCCACATACTAGTAAAACTAGCTAAAATGTCCCTGGCTGCTATTCACTGAAAAGCTCATTCTGCGTACATTTTTGGCATACGTTTGCTCCTGCCGGGTCAGCTGAGCAGCGAATTTCTACTTAACTACCTCCTATCAGGAGAGACCTCAGGGCTGCATCTTTTGAGCCCAGTACTGTGCCTGAAACGCGTTTCCAACCCCACGTACAAGTAAAGCTAGCTAAAATGTGCCTGGCTGCTCTTCATTGAAAAGCTGGTTCTGAGTACATTTTTGGCATACGTTTGCTCTTGCTGGGTCAGCCGAGCAGCGAATTTCTACTTAACCACCTCCTATCATGAGAGACCTCAGGGCTGCATCTTTTGAGAGCAGTACTGAGCCTGAAAAGCGTTTCCAACCCCACTTACAAGTAAAACTAGCTAAAATGTCCCTGGCTGCTATTCACTGAAAAGCTCATTCTGCGTACATTTTTGGCATACGTTTGCACCTGCCGGGTCAGCCGAGCGGCGAATTTCTACTTAACCACCTGCTATCTTGAGAGACCTCAGGGCTGCATCTTTTGAGCACAGTATTGTGCCTGAAAAGCGTTTCCAACCCCACTTACAAGTAAAACTAGCAAAAATGTGCCTGGCTGCTCTTCATTGAAAAGCTGGTTCTAAGTACATTTTTGGCAGACGTTTGCTCCTGCCGGGTCAGCTGAGCAGCGAATTTCTACTTAACTACCTCCTATCAGGAGAGACCTCAGGGCTGCATCTTTTGAGCCCAGTACAGTGCCTGAAAAGCGTTTCCAACCCCACTTACAAGTAAAACTAGCTAAAATGTGCCTGGCTGCTCTTCACTGAAAAGCTGGTTCTGAGTAAATTTTTGGCATACGTTTGCTCCTGCTGGGTCAGCCGAGCAGCGAATTTCAACTTAACCATCTGCTATCATGAGAGACCTCAGGGCTGCATCTTTTGAGAGCAGTACTGAGCCTGAAAAGCGTTTCCAACTTCACTTACAAGTAAAACTAGCTAAAATGTCCCTGGCTGCTATTCACTGAAAAGCTCATTCTGCGTACATTTTTGGCATACGGTTGCTCCTGCCGGGTCAGCCGAGCGGCGAATTTCTACTTAACCACCTGCTATCTTGAGAGACCTCAGGGCTGCATCTTTTGAGTGCAGTACTGTGCCTGAAAAGCGTTTCCAACCCCACTCACAAGTAAAACTAGCTAAAATGTGCCTGGCTGCTCTTCATTGAAAAGCTGGTTCTGAGTACATTTTTTGCATACGTTTGCTCCTGCCGGGTCAGCTAAGCAGCGAATTTCTACTTAACTACCTCCTATCAGGAGAGACCTCAGGGCTGCATCTTTTGATCACAGTACTGTGCCTGAAAAGCGTTTCCAACCCCACTTACAAGTAAAACTAGCTAACATGTGCCTGGCTGCTCTTCATTGAAAAGCTGGTTCTGAATACATTTTTGGCATACGTTTGCTCCTGCTGGGTCAGCCGAGCAGCGAAACTCTACTTAACCACCTGCTATCATGAGAGACCTCAGGGCTGCATCTTTTGAGAGAAGTACTGAGCCTGAAAAGCGTTTCCAACCCCACATACAAGTAAAACTAGCTAAAATGTCCCTGGCTGCTATTCACTGAAAAGCTCCTTCTGCGTACATTTTTGGCATACGTTTGCTCCTGCCGGGTCAGCCGAGCGGTGAATTCCTACTTAACTACCTCCTATCAGGAGAGACCTCAGGGCTGCATCTTTTGAGCGCAGTACTGTGCCTGAAAAGCCTTTCCAACCCCACTTACAAGTAAAACTAGCTAAAATGTGCCTGGCTGCTTTTCATTGAAAAGCTGGTTCTGAGTACATTTTTTGCATACGTTTGGTCCTGCCGGGTCAGCTGAGCAGCGAATTTCTACTTAACTACCTCCTATCAGGAGAGACCTCAGGGCTGCATCTTTTGAGCCCAGTACTGTGCCTGAAAAGCGTTTCCAACCCCACTTACAAGTAAAACTAGCTAACATGTGCCTGGCTGCTCTTCATTGAAAAGCTGGTTCTGAATACATTTTTGGCATACGTTTGCTCCTGCGGGGTCAGCTGAGCAGCGAATTTCTACTTAACTACCTCCTATCAGGAGAGACCTCAGGGCTGCATCTTTTGAGCCCAGTACTGTGCCTGAAAAGCGTTTCCAACCCCACTTACAAGTAAAACTAGCTAAAATGTGCCTGGCTGCTCTTCATTGAAAAGCTGGTTCTGAGTACATTTTTGGCATACGTTTGCTCCTGCTGGGTCAGCCGAGCAGCGAATTTCTACTTAACCACCTCCTATCATGAGAGACCTAAGGGCTGCATCTTTTGAGAGCAGTACTGAGCCTGAAAAGCGTTTCCAACCCCACTTACAAGTAAAACTAGTTAAAATATCCCTGGCTGCTATTCACTGAAAAGCTCATTCTCCGTACATTTTTGGCATACGTTTGCTCCTGCCGGGTCAGCCAAGCGGCAAATTTCTACTTAACCACCTGCTATCTTGAGAGACCTCATGGCTGCATCTTATGAGAGCAGTACTGAGCCTGAAAAGCGTTTCCACCCCCACTTACAAGTAAAACTAGCTAAAATGTCCCTGGCTGCTATTCACTGAAAAGCTCGTTCTGCGTACATTTGTGGCATATGTTTGCTCCTGCCGGGTCAGCTGAGCAGCGAATTTCTACTTAACTACCTCCTATCAGGAGAGACCTCAGGGCTGCATCTTTTGAGCCCAGTACTGTGCCTGAAATGCGTTTCCAACCCAACGTACAAGTAAAACTAGCTAAAATGTGCCTGGCTGCTCTTCATTGAAAAGCCGGTTCTGAGTACATTTTTGGCATACGTTTGCTCTTGCTGGGTCAGCCGAGAAGCGAATTTCTACTTAACCACCTCCTATCATGAGAGACCTCAGGGCTGCATCTTTTGAGCCCAGTACTGTGCCTGAAAAGCGTTTCCAACCCAACTTACAAGTAAAACTAGCTAAAATGTGCCTGGCTGCACTTCATTGAAAAGCTGGTTCTGAGTACATTTTTGGCATATGTTTGCTCCTGCCGGGTCAGCTGAGCTGCGAATTTCTACTTAACCGCCTGCTATCATGAGAGACCTCAGGGCTGCATCTTTTGAGAGCAGTACTGAGCCTGAAAAGCGTTTCCAACCCCACTTACAAGTAAAACTAGCTAAAATGTCCCTGGGTGCTATTCACTGAAAAGCTCCTTCTGCGTACATTTTTGGCATACGTTTGCTCCTGCTGGGTCAGCCGAGCAGCGAAACTCTACTTAACCACCTGCTATCATGAGAGACCTCAAGGCTGCATCTTTTGAGAGAAGTACTGAGCCTGAAAAGCGTTTCCAACCCCACATACAAGTAAAACTAGCTAAAATGTCCCTGGCTGCTATTCACTGAAAAGCTCCTTCTGCGTACATTTTTGGCATACGTTTGCTCCTGCCGGGTCAGCCGAGCGGTGAATTCCTACTTAACCACCTGCTATCATGAGAGACCTCAGGGCTGCATCTTTTGAGAGAAGTACTGAGCCTGAAAAGCGTTTCCAACCCCACATACAAGTAAAACTAGCTAAAATGTGCCTGGCTGCTCTTCACTGAAAAGCTGGTTCTGAGTACATTTTTGGCATACGTTTGCTCCTGCTGGGTCAGCCGAGCAGCGAAAGTCTACTTAACCACCTGCTATCATGAGAGACCTCAGGGCTGCATCGTTTGAGAGCAGTACTGAGCCTGAAAAGCGTTTCCAACCCCACATACTAGTAAAACTAGCTAAAATGTCCCTGGCTGCTATTCACTGAAAAGCTCATTCTGCGTACATTTTTGGCATACGTTTGCTCCTGCCGGGTCAGCTGAGCAGCGAATTTCTACTTAACTACCTCCTATCAGGAGAGACCTCAGGGCTGCATCTTTTGAGCCCAGTACTGTGCCTGAAACGCGTTTCCAACCCAACGTACAAGTAAAACTAGCTAAAATGTGCCTGGCTGCTCTTCAATGAAAAGCCGGTTCTGAGTACATTTTTGGCATACGTTTGCTCTTGCTGGGTCAGCCGAGAAGCGAATTTCTACTTAACCACCTCCTATCATGAGAGACCTCAGGGCTGCATCTTTTGAGCCCAGTACTGTGCCTGAAAAGCGTTTCCAACCCAACTTACAAGTAAAACTAGCTAAAATGTGCCTGGCTGCTCTTCATTGAAAAGCTGGTTCTGAGTACATTTTTGGCATATGTTTGCTCCTGCCGGGTCAGCTGAGCTGCGAATTTCTACTTAACCGCCTGCTATCATGAGAGACCTCAGGGCTGCATCTTTTGAGAGCAGTACTGAGCCTGAAAAGCGTTTCCAACCCCACTTACAAGTAAAACTAGCTAAAATGTCCCTGGGTGCTATTCACTGAAAAGCTCCTTCTGCGTACATTTTTGGCATACGTTTGCTCCTGCCGGGTCAGCCGAGCGGTGAATTCCTACTTAACCACCTCCTATCATGAGAGACCTCAGGGCTGCATCTTTTGAGCCCAGTACTGTGCCTGAAAAGCGTTTCCAACCCAACTTACAACTAAAACTAGCTAAAATGTGCCTGGCTGCTCTTCATTGAAAAGCTGGTTCTGAGTACATTTTTGGCATATGTTTGCTCCTGCCGGGTCAGCTGAGCTGCGAATTTCTACTTAACCGCCTGCTATCATGAGAGACCTCAGGGCTGCATCTTTTGAGCCCAGTACTGTGCCTGAAATGCGTTTCCAACCCAACGTACAAGTAAAACTAGCTAAAATGTGCCTGGCTGCTCTTCATTGAAAAGCCGGTTCTGAGTACATTTTTGGCATACGTTTGCTCTTGCTGGGTCAGCCGAGAAGCGAATTTCTACTTAACCACCTCCTATCATGAGAGACCTCAGGGCTGCATCTTTTGAGCCCAGTACTGTGCCTGAAAAGCGTTTCCAACCCAACTTACAAGTAAAACTAGCTAAAATGTGCCTGGCTGCTCTTCATTGAAAAGCTGGTTCTGAGTACATTTTTGGCATATGTTTGCTCCTGCCGGGTCAGCTGAGCTGCGAATTTCTACTTAACCGCCTGCTATCATGAGAGACCTCAGGGCTGCATCTTTTGAGAGCAGTACTGAGCCTGAAAATCGTTTCCAACCCCACTTACAAGTAAAACTAGCTAAAATGTCCCTGGGTGCTATTCACTGAAAAGCTCCTTCTGCGTACATTTTTGGCATACGTTTGCTCCTGCTGGGTCAGCCGAGCAGCGAAACTCTACTTAACCACCTGCTATCATGAGAGACCTCAGGGCTGCATCTTTTGAGAGAAGTACTGAGCCTGAAAAGCGTTTCCAACCCCACATACAAGTAAAACTAGCTAAAATGTCCCTGGCTGCTATTCACTGAAAAGCTCCTTCTGCGTACATTTTTGGCATACGTTTGCTCCTGCCGGGTCAGCCGAGCGGTGAATTCCTACTTAACTACCTCCTATCAGGAGAGACCTCAGGGCTGCATCTTTTGAGCCCAGTACTGTGCCTGAAAAGCGTTTCCAACCCCACTTACAAGTAAAACTAGCTAACATGTGCCTGGCTGCTCTTCATTGAAAAGCTGGTTCTGAATACATTTTTGGCATAAGTTTGCTCCTGCGGGGTCAGCTGAGCAGCGAATTTCTACTTAACTACCTCCTATCAGGAGAGACCTCAGGGCTGCATCTTTTGAGCCCAGTACTGTGCCTGAAAAGCGTTTCCAACCCCACTTACAAGTAAAACTAGCTAAAATGTGCCTGGCTGCTCTTCATTGAAAAGCTGGTTCTGAGTACATTTTTGGCATACGTTTGCTCCTGCTGGGTCAGCCGAGCAGCGAATTTCTACTTAACCACCTCCTATCATGAGAGACCTAAGGGCTGCATCTTTTGAGAGCAGTACTGAGCCTGAAAAGCGTTTCCAACCCCACTTACAAGTAAAACTAGCTAAAATATCCCTGGCTGCTATTCACTGAAAAGCTCATTCTCCGTACATTTTTGGCATACGTTTGCTCCTGCCGGGTCAGCCAAGCGGCGAGTTTCTACTTAACCACCTGCTATCTTGAGAGACCTCATGGCTGCATCTTATGAGAGCAGTACTGAGCCTGAAAAGCGTTTCCACCCCCACTTACAAGTAAAACTAGCTAAAATGTCCCTGGCTGCTATTCACTGAAAAGCTCGTTCTGCGTACATTTGTGGCATATGTTTGCTCCTGCCGGGTCAGCTGAGCAGCGAATTTCTACTTAACTACCTCCTATCAGGAGAGACCTCAGGGCTGCATCTTTTGAGCCCAGTACTGTGCCTGAAACGCGTTTCCAACCCAACGTACAAGTAAACTAGCTAAAATGTGCCTGGCTGCTCTTCATTGAAAAGCCGGTTCTGAGTACATTTTTGGCATACGTTTGCTCTTGCTGGGTCAGCCGAGAAGCGAATTTCTACTTAACCACCTCCTATCATGAGAGACCTCAGGGCTGCATCTTTTGAGCCCAGTACTGTGCCTGAAAAGCGTTTCCAACCCAACTTACAAGTAAAACTAGCTAAAATGTGCCTGGCTGCTCTTCATTGAAAAGCTGGTTCTGAGTACATTTTTGGCATATGTTTGCTCCTGCCGGGTCAGCTGAGCTGCGAATTTCTACTTAACCGCCTGCTATCATGAGAGACCTCAGGGCTGCATCTTTTGAGAGCAGTACTGAGCCTGAAAAGCGTTTCCAACCCCACTTACAAGTAAAACTAGCTAAAATGTCCCTGGGTGCTATTCACTGAAAAGCTCCTTCTGCGTACATTTTTGGCATACGTTTGCTCCTGCCGGGTCAGCCGAGCGGTGAATTCCTACTTAACTACCTCCTATCAGGAGAGACCTCAGGGCTGCATCTTTTGAGCGCAGTACTGTGCCTGAAAAGCATTTCCAACCCCACTTACAAGTAAAACTAGCTAAAATGTGCCTGGCTGCTCTTCATTGAAAAGCTGGTTCTGAGTACATTTTTTGCATACGTTTGGTCCTGCCGGGTCAGCTGAGCAGCGAATTTCTACTTAACTACCTCCTATCAGGAAAGCCTCAGGGCTGCATCTTTTAAGCCCAGTACTGTGCCTGAAAAGCGTTTCCAACCCCACTTTCAAGTAAAACTAGCTAACATGTGCCTGGCTGCTCTTCATTGAAAAGCTGGTTCTGAATAAATTTTTGGCATACGTTTGCTCCTGCGGTGTCAGCTGAGCAGCGAATTTCTACTTAACTACCTCCTATCAGGAGAGACCTCAGGGCTGCATCTTTTGAGCCCAGTACTGTGCCTGAAAAGCGTTTCCAACCCCACTTACAAGTAAAACTAGCTAAAATGTGCCTGGCTGCTCTTCATTGAAAAGCTGGTTCTGAGTACATTTTTGGCATACGTTTGCTCCTGCTGGGTCAGCCGAGCAGCGAATTTCTACTTAACCACCTCCTATCATGAGAGACCTCAGGGCTGCATCTTTTGAGAGCAGTACTGAGCCTGAAAAGCGTTTCCAACCCCACTTACAAGTAAAACTAGCTAAAATATCCCTGGCTGCTATTCACTGAAAAGCTCATTCTCCGTACATTTTTGGCATACGTTTGCTCCTGCCGGGTCAGCCGAGCGGCGAATTTCTACTTAACCACCTGCTATCTTGAGAGACCTCATGGCTGCATCTTTTGAGAGCAGTACTGAGCCTGAAAAGCGTTTCCACCCCCACTTACAAGTAAAACTAGCTAAAATGTCCCTGGCTGCTATTCACTGAAAAGCTCGTTCTGCGTACATTTTTGGCATATGTTTGCTCCTGCCGGGTCAGCTGAGCAGCGAATTTCTACTTAACTACCTCCTATCAGGAGAGACCTCAGGGCTGCATCTTTTGAGCCCAGTACTGTGCCTGAAACGCGTTTCCAACCCCACGTACAAGTAAAGCTAGCTAAAATGTGCCTGGCTGCTCTTCATTGAAAAGCTGGTTCTGAAAACATTTTTGGCATACGTTTGCTCTTGCTGGGTCAGCCGAGCAGCGAATTTCTACTTAACCACCTCCTATCATGAGAGACCTCAGGGCTGCATCTTTTGAGAGCAGTACTGAGCCTGAAAAGCGTTTCCAACCCCACTTACAAGTAAAACTAGCAAAATGTCCCCGGCTGCTATTCACTGAAAAGCTCATTCTTCGTACATTTTTGGCATACGTTTGCTCCTGCTGGGTCAGCCGAGCGGCGAATTTCCACTTAACCACCTGCTATCTTGAGAGACCTCAGGGCTGCATCTTTTGAGCACAGTATTGTGCCTGAAAAGCGTTTCCAACCCCACTTACAAGTAAAACTAGCTAAAATGTGCCTGGCTGCTCTTCACTGAAAAGCTGGTTCTGAGTACATTTTTGGCATACGTTTGCTCCTGCTGGGTCAGCTGAGCAGCGAAACTCTACTTAACCACCTGCTATCATGAGAGACCTCAGGGCTGCATCTTTTGAGAGAAGTACTGAGCCTGAAAAGCGTTTCCAACCCCACATACAAGTAAAACTAGCTAAAATGTCCCTGGCTGCTTTTCACTGAAAAGCTCATTCTGCGTACATTTTTGGCATACGTTTGCTCCTGCCGGGTCAGCTGAGCAGCGAATTTCTACTTAACTACCTCCTATCAGGAGAGACCTCATGGCTGCATCTTTTGAGCCCAGTACTGTGCCTGAAACGCGTTTCCAACCCAAAGTACAAGTAAAACTAGCTAAAATGTGCCTGGCTGCTCTTCATTGAAAAGCCGGTTCTGAGTACATTTTTGGCATACGTTTGCTCTTGCTGGGTCAGCCGAGAAGCGAATTTCTACTTAACCACCTCCTATCATGAGAGACCTCAGGGCTGCATCTTTTGAGCCCAGTACTGTGCCTGAAAAGCGTTTCCAACCCAACTTACAAGTAAAACTAGCTAAAATGTGCCTGGCTGCTCTTCATTGAAAAGCTGGTTCTGAGTACATATTTGGCATACGTTTGCTCCTGCCGGGTCAGCTGAGCAGCAAATTTCTACTTAACCGCCTGCTATCATGAGAGACCTCAGGGCTGCATCTTTTGAGAGCAGTACTGAGCCTGAAAAGCGTTTCCAACCCCACTTACAAGTAAAACTAGCTAAAATGTCCCTGGGTGTTATTCACTGAAAAGCTCCTTCTGCGTACATTTTTGGCATACGTTTGCTCCTGCCGGGTCAGCCGAGCGGTGAATTCCTACTTAACTACCTCCTATCAGGAGAGACCTCAGGGCTGCATCTTTTGAGCGCAGTACTGTGCCTGAAAAGCGTTTCCAACCCCACTTACAAGTAAAACTAGCTAACATGTGCCTGGCTGCTCTTCATTGAAAAGCTGGTTCTGAGTACATTTTTTGCATACGTTTGGTCCTGCCGGGTCAGCTGAGCAGCGAATTTCTACTTAACTACCTCCTATCAGGAGAGACCTCAGGGCTGCATCTTTTGAGCCCAGTACTGTGCCTGAAAAGCGTTTCCAACCCCACTTACAAGTAAAACTAGCTAACATGTGCCTGGCTGCTCTTCATTGAAAAGCTGGTTCTGAATACATTTTTGGCATACGTTTGCTCCTGCGGGGTCAGCTGAGCAGCGAATTTCTACTTAACTACCTCCTATCAGGAGAGACCTCAGGGCTGCATCTTTTGAGCCCAGTACTGTGCCTGAAAAGCGTTTCCAACCCCACTTACAAGTAAAACTAGCTAAAATGTGCCTGGCTGCTCTTCATTGAAAAGCTGGTTCTGAGTACATTTTTGGCATACGTTTGCTCCTGCTGGGTCAGCCGAGCAGCGAATTTCTACTTAACCACCTCCTATCATGAGAGACCTAAGGGCTGCATCTTTTGAGAGCAGTACTGAGCCTGAAAAGCGTTTCCAACCCCACTTACAAGTAAAACTAGTTAAAATATCCCTGGCTGCTATTCACTGAAAAGCTCATTCTCCGTACATTTTTGGCATACGTTTGCTCCTGCCGGGTCAGCCAAGCGGCGAATTTCTACTTAACCACCTGCTATCTTGAGAGACCTCATGGCTGCATCTTATGAGAGCAGTACTGAGCCTGAAAAGCGTTTCCACCCCCACTTACAAGTAAAACTAGCTAAAATGTCCCTGGCTGCTATTCACTGAAAAGCTCGTTCTGCGTACATTTGTGGCATATGTTTGCTCCTGCCGGGTCAGCTGAGCAGCGAATTTCTACTTAACTACCTCCTATCAGGAGAGACCTCAGGGCTGCATCTTTTGAGCCCAGTACTGTGCCTGAAACGCGTTTCCAACCCAACGTACAAGTAAAACTAGCTAAAATGTGCCTGGCTGCTCTTCATTGAAAAGCCGGTTCTGAGTACATTTTTGGCATACGTTTGCTCTTGCTGGGTCAGCCGAGAAGCGAATTTCTACTTAACCACCTCCTATCATGAGAGACCTCAGGGCTGCATCTTTTGAGCCCAGTACTGTGCCTGAAAAGCGTTTCCAACCCAACTTACAAGTAAAACTAGCTAAAATGTGCCTGGCTGCTCTTCATTGAAAAGCTGGTTCTGAGTACATTTTTGGCATATGTTTGCTCCTGCCGGGTCAGCTGAGCTGCGAATTTCTACTTAACCGCCTGCTATCATGAGAGACCTCAGGGCTGCATCTTTTGAGAGCAGTACTGAGCCTGAAAAGCGTTTCCAACCCCACTTACAAGTAAAACTAGCTAAAATGTCCCTGGGTGCTATTCACTGAAAAGCTCCTTCTGCGTACATTTTTGGCATACGTTTGCTCCTGCTGGGTCAGCCGAGCAGCGAAACTCTACTTAACCACCTGCTATCATGAGAGACCTCAGGGCTGCATCTTTTGAGAGAAGTACTGAGCCTGAAAAGCGTTTCCAACCCCACATACAAGTAAAACTAGCTAAAATGTCCCTGGCTGCTATTCACTGAAAAGCTCCTTCTGCGTACATTTTTGGCATACGTTTGCTCCTGCCGGGTCAGCCGAGCGGTGAATTCCTACTTAACTACCTCCTATCAGGAGAGACCTCAGGGCTGCATCTTTTGAGCGCAGTACTGTGCCTGAAAAGCATTTCCAACCCCACTTACAAGTAAAACTAGCTAAAATGTGCCTGGCTGCTTTTCATTGAAAAGCTGGTTCTGAGTACATTTTTTGCATACGTTTGGTCCTGCCGGGTCAGCTGAGCAGCGAATTTCTACTTAACTACCTCCTATCAGGAGAGACCTCAGGGCTGCATCTTTTGAGCCCAGTACTGTGCCTGAAAAGCGTTTCCAACCCCACTTACAAGTAAAACTAGCTAACATGTGCCTGGCTGCTCTTCATTGAAAAGCTGGTTCTGAATACATTTTTGGCATAAGTTTGCTCCTGCCGGGTCAGCCAAGCGGCGAGTTTCTACTTAACCACCTGCTATCTTGAGAGACCTCAGGGCTGCATCTTATGAGAGCAGTACTGAGCCTGAAAAGCGTTTCCACCCCCACTTACAAGTAAAACTAGCTAAAATGTCCCTGGCTGCTATTCACTGAAAAGCTTGTTCTGCGTACATTTGTGGCATATGTTTGCTCCTGCCGGGTCAGCCAAGCGGCGAGTTTCTACTTAACCACCTGCTATCTTGAGAGACCTCATGGCTGCATCTTATGAGAGCAGTACTGAGCCTGAAAAGCGTTTCCACCCCCACTTACAAGTAAAACTAGCTAAAATGTCCCTGGCTGCTATTCACTGAAAAGCTCGTTCTGCGTACATTTGTGGCATATGTTTGCTCCTGCCGGGTCAGCTGAGCAGCGAATTTCTACTTAACTACCTCCTATCAGGAGAGACCTCAGGGCTGCATCTTTTGAGCCCAGTACTGTGCCTGAAACGCGTTTCCAACCCAACGTACAAGTAAAACTAGCTAAAATGTGCCTGGCTGCTCTTCATTGAAAAGCCGGTTCTGAGTACATTTTTGGCATACGTTTGCTCTTGCTGGGTCAGCCGAGAAGCGAATTTCTACTTAACCACCTCCTATCATGAGAGACCTCAGGGCTGCATCTTTTGAGCCCAGTACTGTGCCTGAAAAGCGTTTCCAACCCAACTTACAAGTAAAACTAGCTAAAATGTGCCTGGCTGCTCTTCATTGAAAAGCTGGTTCTGAGTACATTTTTGGCATATGTTTGCTCCTGCCGGGTCAGCTGAGCTGCGAATTTCTACTTAACCGCCTGCTATCATGAGAGACCTCAAGGCTGCATCTTTTGAGAGCAGTACTGAGCCTGAAAAGCGTTTCCAACCCCACTTACAAGTAAAACTAGCTAAAATGTCCCTGGGTGCTATTCACTGAAAAGCTCCTTCTGCGTACATTTTTGGCATACGTTTGCTCCTGCCGGGTCAGCCGAGCGGTGAATTCCTACTTAACTACCTCCTATCAGGAGAGACCTCAGGGCTGCATCTTTTGAACGCAGTACTGTGCCTGAAAAGCATTTCCAACCCCACTTACAAGTAAAACTAGCTAAAATGTGCCTGGCTGCTCTTCATTGAAAAGCTGGTTCTGAGTACATTTTTTGCATACGTTTGGTCCTGCCGGGTCAGCTGAGCAGCGAATTTCAACTTAACTACCTCCTATCAGGAAAGCCTCAGGGCTGCATCTTTTGAGCCCAGTACTGTGCCTGAAAAGCGTTTCCAACCCCACTTACAAGTAAAACTAGCTAACATGTGCCTGGCTGCTCTTCATTGAAAAGCTGGTTCTGAATACATTTTTGGCATACGTTTGCTCCTGCGGTGTCAGCTGAGCAGCGAATTTCTACTTAACTACCTCCTATCAGGAGAGACCTCAGGGCTGCATCTTTTGAGCCCAGTACTGTGCCTGAAAAGCGTTTCCAACCCCACTTACAAGAAAAACTAGCTAAAATGTGCCTGGCTGCTCTTCATTGAAAAGCTGGTTCTGAGTAAATTTTTGGCATACGTTTGCTCCTGCTGGGTCAGCCGAGCAGCGAATTTCTACTTAACCACCTCCTATCATGAGAGACCTCAGGGCTGCATCTTTTGAGAGCAGTACTGAGCCTGAAAAGCGTTTCCAACCCCACTTACAAGTAAAACTAGCTAAAATATCCCTGGCTGCTATTCACTGAAAAGCTCATTCTCCGTACATTTTTGGCATACGTTTGCTCCTGCCGGGTCAGCCGAGCGGCGAATTTCTACTTAACCACCTGCTATCTTGATAGACCTCATGGCTGCATCTTTTGAGAGCAGTACTGAGCCTGAAAAGCGTTTCCACCCCCACTTACAAGTAAAACTAGCTAAAATGTCCCTGGCTGCTATTCACTGAAAAGCTCGTTCTGCGTACATTTTTGGCATATGTTTGCTCCTGCCGGGTCAGCTGAGCAGCGAATTTCTACTTAACTACCTCCTATCAGGAGAGACCTCAGGGCTGCATCTTTTGAGCCCAGTACTGTGCCTGAAACGCGTTTCCAACCCCACGTACAAGTAAAGCTAGCTAAAATGTGCCTGGCTGCTCTTCATTGAAAAGCTGGTTCTGAAAACATTTTTGGCATACGTTTGCTCTTGCTGGGTCAGCCGAGCAGCGAATTTCTACTTAACCACCTCCTATCATGAGAGACCTCAGGGCTGCATCTTTTGAGAGCAGTACTGAGCCTGAAAAGCGTTTCCAACCCCACTTACAAGTAAAACTAGCAAAATGTCCCCGGCTGCTATTCACTGAAAAGCTCATTCTTCGTACATTTTTGGCATACGTTTTCTCCTGCCGGGTCAGCCGAGCGGCGAATTTCCACTTAACCACCTGCTATCTTGAGAGACCTCAGGGCTGCATCTTTTGAGCACAGTATTGTGCCTGAAAAGCGTTTCCAACCCCACTTACAAGTAAAACTAGCTAAAATGTGCCTGGCTGCTCTTCACTGAAAAGCTGGTTCTGAGTACATTTTTGGCATACGTTTGCTCCTGCTGGGTCAGCTGAGCAGCGAAACTCTACTTAACCACCTGCTATCATGAGAGACCTCAGGGCTGCATCTTTTGAGAGCAGTACTGAGCCTGAAAAGCGTTTCCAACCCCACTTACAAGTAAAACTAGCTAAAATGTCCCTGGGTGTTATTCACTGAAAAGCTCCTTCTGCGTACATTTTTGGCATACGTTTGCTCCTGCCGGGTCAGCCGAGCGGTGAATTCCTACTTAACTACCTCCTATCAGGAGAGACCTCAGGGCTGCATCTTTTGAGCGCAGTACTGTGCCTGAAAAGCGTTTCCAACCCCACTTACAAGTAAAACTAGCTAACATGTGCCTGGCTGCTCTTCATTGAAAAGCTGGTTCTGAGTACATTTTTTGCATACGTTTGGTCCTGCCGGGTCAGCTGAGCAGCGAATTTCTACTTAACTACCTCCTATCAGGAGAGACCTCAGGGCTGCATCTTTTGAGCCCAGTACTGTGCCTGAAAAGCGTTTCCAACCCCACTTACAAGTAAAACTAGCTAACATGTGCCTGGCTGCTCTTCATTGAAAAGCTGGTTCTGAATACATTTTTGGCATACGTTTGCTCCTGCGGGGTCAGCTGAGCAGCGAATTTCTACTTAACTACCTCCTATCAGGAGAGACCTCAGGGCTGCATCTTTTGAGCCCAGTACTGTGCCTGAAAAGCGTTTCCAACCCCACTTACAAGTAAAACTAGCTAAAATGTGCCTGGCTGCTCTTCATTGAAAAGCTGGTTCTGAGTACATTTTTGGCATACGTTTGCTCCTGCTGGGTCAGCCGAGCAGCGAATTTCTACTTAACCACCTCCTATCATGAGAGACCTAAGGGCTGCATCTTTTGAGAGCAGTACTGAGCCTGAAAAGCGTTTCCAACCCCACTTACAAGTAAAACTAGTTAAAATATCCCTGGCTGCTATTCACTGAAAAGCTCATTCTCCGTACATTTTTGGCATACGTTTGCTCCTGCCGGGTCAGCCAAGCGGCGAATTTCTACTTAACCACCTGCTATCTTGAGAGACCTCATGGCTGCATCTTATGAGAGCAGTACTGAGCCTGAAAAGCGTTTCCACCCCCACTTACAAGTAAAACTAGCTAAAATGTCCCTGGCTGCTATTCACTGAAAAGCTCGTTCTGCGTACATTTGTGGCATATGTTTGCTCCTGCCGGGTCAGCTGAGCAGCGAATTTCTACTTAACTACCTCCTATCAGGAGAGACCTCAGGGCTGCATCTTTTGAGCCCAGTACTGTGCCTGAAACGCGTTTCCAACCCAACGTACAAGTAAAACTAGCTAAAATGTGCCTGGCTGCTCTTCATTGAAAAGCCGGTTCTGAGTACATTTTTGGCATACGTTTGCTCTTGCTGGGTCAGCCGAGAAGCGAATTTCTACTTAACCACCTCCTATCATGAGAGACCTCAGGGCTGCATCTTTTGAGCCCAGTACTGTGCCTGAAAAGCGTTTCCAACCCAACTTACAAGTAAAACTAGCTAAAATGTGCCTGGCTGCTCTTCATTGAAAAGCTGGTTCTGAGTACATTTTTGGCATATGTTTGCTCCTGCCGGGTCAGCTGAGCTGCGAATTTCTACTTAACCGCCTGCTATCATGAGAGACCTCAGGGCTGCATCTTTTGAGAGCAGTACTGAGCCTGAAAAGCGTTTCCAACCCCACTTACAAGTAAAACTAGCTAAAATGTCCCTGGGTGCTATTCACTGAAAAGCTCCTTCTGCGTACATTTTTGGCATACGTTTGCTCCTGCTGGGTCAGCCGAGCAGCGAAACTCTACTTAACCACCTGCTATCATGAGAGACCTCAGGGCTGCATCTTTTGAGAGAAGTACTGAGCCTGAAAAGCGTTTCCAACCCCACATACAAGTAAAACTAGCTAAAATGTCCCTGGCTGCTATTCACTGAAAAGCTCCTTCTGCGTACATTTTTGGCATACGTTTGCTCCTGCCGGGTCAGCCGAGCGGTGAATTCCTACTTAACTACCTCCTATCAGGAGAGACCTCAGGGCTGCATCTTTTGAGCGCAGTACTGTGCCTGAAAAGCATTTCCAACCCCACTTACAAGTAAAACTAGCTAAAATGTGCCTGGCTGCTTTTCATTGAAAAGCTGGTTCTGAGTACATTTTTTGCATACGTTTGGTCCTGCCGGGTCAGCTGAGCAGCGAATTTCTACTTAACTACCTGCTATCTTGAGAGACCTCAGGGCTGCATCTTATGAGAGCAGTACTGAGCCTGAAAAGCGTTTCCACCCCCACTTACAAGTAAAACTAGCTAAAATGTCCCTGGCTGCTATTCACTGAAAAGCTTGTTCTGCGTACATTTGTGGCATATGTTTGCTCCTGCCGGGTCAGCCAAGCGGCGAGTTTCTACTTAACCACCTGCTATCTTGAGAGACCTCATGGCTGCATCTTATGAGAGCAGTACTGAGCCTGAAAAGCGTTTCCACCCCCACTTACAAGTAAAACTAGCTAAAATGTCCCTGGCTGCTATTCACTGAAAAGCTCGTTCTGCGTACATTTGTGGCATATGTTTGCTCCTGCCGGGTCAGCTGAGCAGCGAATTTCTACTTAACTACCTCCTATCAGGAGAGACCTCAGGGCTGCATCTTTTGAGCCCAGTACTGTGCCTGAAACGCGTTTCCAACCCAACGTACAAGTAAAACTAGCTAAAATGTGCCTGGCTGCTCTTCATTGAAAAGCCGGTTCTGAGTACATTTTTGGCATACGTTTGCTCTTGCTGGGTCAGCCGAGAAGCGAATTTCTACTTAACCACCTCCTATCATGAGAGACCTCAGGGCTGCATCTTTTGAGCCCAGTACTGTGCCTGAAAAGCGTTTCCAACCCAACTTACAAGTAAAACTAGCTAAAATGTGCCTGGCTGCTCTTCATTGAAAAGCTGGTTCTGAGTACATTTTTGGCATATGTTTGCTCCTGCCGGGTCAGCTGAGCTGCGAATTTCTACTTAACCGCCTGCTATCATGAGAGACCTCAAGGCTGCATCTTTTGAGAGCAGTACTGAGCCTGAAAAGCGTTTCCAACCCCACTTACAAGTAAAACTAGCTAAAATGTCCCTGGGTGCTATTCACTGAAAAGCTCCTTCTGCGTACATTTTTGGCATACGTTTGCTCCTGCCGGGTCAGCCGAGCGGTGAATTCCTACTTAACTACCTCCTATCAGGAGAGACCTCAGGGCTGCATCTTTTGAACGCAGTACTGTGCCTGAAAAGCATTTCCAACCCCACTTACAAGTAAAACTAGCTAAAATGTGCCTGGCTGCTCTTCATTGAAAAGCTGGTTCTGAGTACATTTTTTGCATACGTTTGGTCCTGCCGGGTCAGCTGAGCAGCGAATTTCAACTTAACTACCTCCTATCAGGAAAGCCTCAGGGCTGCATCTTTTGAGCCCAGTACTGTGCCTGAAAAGCGTTTCCAACCCCACTTACAAGTAAAACTAGCTAACATGTGCCTGGCTGCTCTTCATTGAAAAGCTGGTTCTGAATACATTTTTGGCATACGTTTGCTCCTGCGGTGTCAGCTGAGCAGCGAATTTCTACTTAACTACCTCCTATCAGGAGAGACCTCAGGGCTGCATCTTTTGAGCCCAGTACTGTGCCTGAAAAGCGTTTCCAACCCCACTTACAAGAAAAACTAGCTAAAATGTGCCTGGCTGC
This sequence comes from Lissotriton vulgaris, assembly GCF_964263255.1. Lineage (NCBI taxonomy): Eukaryota > Metazoa > Chordata > Amphibia > Caudata > Salamandridae > Lissotriton > Lissotriton vulgaris. The sequence goes on along the minus strand of NW_028244430.1, from coordinate 1,683,156 downwards.
TCTTCATTGAAAAGCTGGTTCTGAGTAAATTTTTGGCATACGTTTGCTCCTGCTGGGTCAGCCGAGCAGCGAATTTCTACTTAACCACCTCCTATCATGAGAGACCTCAGGGCTGCATCTTTTGAGAGCAGTACTGAGCCTGAAAAGCGTTTCCAACCCCACTTACAAGTAAAACTAGCTAAAATATCCCTGGCTGCTATTCACTGAAAAGCTCATTCTCCGTACATTTTTGGCATACGTTTGCTCCTGCCGGGTCAGCCGAGCGGCGAATTTCTACTTAACCACCTGCTATCTTGAGAGACCTCATGGCTGCATCTTTTGAGAGCAGTACTGAGCCTGAAAAGCGTTTCCACCCCCACTTACAAGTAAAACTAGCTAAAATGTCCCTGGCTGCTATTCACTGAAAAGCTCGTTCTGCGTACATTTTTGGCATATGTTTGCTCCTGCCGGGTCAGCTGAGCAGCGAATTTCTACTTAACTACCTCCTATCAGGAGAGACCTCAGGGCTGCATCTTTTGAGCCCAGTACTGTGCCTGAAACGCGTTTCCAACCCCACGTACAAGTAAAGCTAGCTAAAATGTGCCTGGCTGCTCTTCATTGAAAAGCTGGTTCTGAAAACATTTTTGGCATACGTTTGCTCTTGCTGGGTCAGCCGAGCAGCGAATTTCTACTTAACCACCTCCTATCATGAGAGACCTCAGGGCTGCATCTTTTGAGAGCAGTACTGAGCCTGAAAAGCGTTTCCAACCCCACTTACAAGTAAAACTAGCAAAATGTCCCCGGCTGCTATTCACTGAAAAGCTCATTCTTCGTACATTTTTGGCATACGTTTTCTCCTGCCGGGTCAGCCGAGCGGCGAATTTCCACTTAACCACCTGCTATCTTGAGAGACCTCAGGGCTGCATCTTTTGAGCACAGTATTGTGCCTGAAAAGCGTTTCCAACCCCACTTACAAGTAAAACTAGCTAAAATGTGCCTGGCTGCTCTTCACTGAAAAGCTGGTTCTGAGTACATTTTTGGCATACGTTTGCTCCTGCTGGGTCAGCTGAGCAGCGAAACTCTACTTAACCACCTGCTATCATGAGAGACCTCAGGGCTGCATCTTTTGAGAGAAGTACTGAGCCTGAAAAGCGTTTCCAACCCCACATACAAGTAAAACTAGCTAAAATGTCCCTGGCTGCTTTTCACTGAAAAGCTCATTCTGCGTACATTTTTGGCATACGTTTGCTCCTGCCGGGTCAGCTGAGCAGCGAATTTCTACTTAACTACCTCCTATCAGGAGAGACCTCATGGCTGCATCTTTTGAGCCCAGTACTGTGCCTGAAACGCGTTTCCAACCCAAAGTACAAGTAAAACTAGCTAAAATGTGCCTGGCTGCTCTTCATTGAAAAGCCGGTTCTGAGTACATTTTTGGTATACGTTTGCTCTTGCTGGGTCAGCCGAGAAGCGAATTTCTACTTAACCACCTCCTATCATGAGCGACCTCAGGGCTGCATCTTTTGAGCCCAGTACTGTGCCTGAAAAGCGTTTCCAACCCAACTTACAAGTAAAACTAGCTAAAATGTGCCTGGCTGCTCTTCATTGAAAAGCTGGTTCTGAGTACATATTTGGCATACGTTTGCTCCTGCCGGGTCAGCTGAGCAGCAAATTTCTACTTAACCGCCTGCTATCATGAGAGACCTCAGGGCTGCATCTTTTGAGAGCAGTACTGAGCCTGAAAAGCGTTTCCAACCCCACTTACAAGTAAAACTAGCTAAAATGTCCCTGGGTGTTATTCACTGAAAAGCTCCTTCTGCGTACATTTTTGGCATACGTTTGCTCCTGCCGGGTCAGCCGAGCGGTGAATTCCTACTTAACTACCTCCTATCAGGAGAGACCTCAGGGCTGCATCTTTTGAGCGCAGTACTGTGCCTGAAAAGCATTTCCAACCCCACTTACAAGTAAAACTAGCTAAAATGTGCCTGGCTGCTCTTCATTGAAAAGCTGGTTCTGAGTACATTTTTTGCATACGTTTGGTCCTGCCGGGTCAGCCGAGCAGCGAATTTCTACTTAACTACCTCCTATCAGGAGAGACCTCAGGGCTGCATCTTTTGAGCCCAGTACTGTGCCTGAAAAGCATTTCCAACCCCACTTACAAGTAAAACTAGCTAACATGTGCCTGGCTGCTCTTCATTGAAAAGCTGGTTCTGAATACATTTTTGGCATACGTTTGCTCCTGCGGGGTCAGCTGAGCAGCGAATTTCTACTTAACTACCTCCTATCAGGAGAGACCTCAGGGCTGCATCTTTTGAGCCCAGTACTGTGCCTGAAAAGCGTTTCCAACCCCACTTACAAGTAAAACTAGCTAAAATGTGCCTGGCTGCTCTTCATTGAAAAGCTGGTTCTGAGTACATTTTTGGCATACGTTTGCTCCTGCTGGGTCAGCCGAGCAGCGAATTTCTACTTAACCACCTCCTATCATGAGAGACCTAAGGGCTGCATCTTTTGAGAGCAGTACTGAACCTGAAAAGCGTTTCCAACCCCACTTACAAGTAAAACTAGCTAAAATATCCCTGGCTGCTATTCACTGAAAAGCTCATTCTCCGTACATTTTTGGCATACGTTTGCTCCTGCCGGGTCAGCCAAGCGGCAAATTTCTACTTAACCACCTGCTATCTTGAGAGACCTCATGGCTGCATCTTTTGAGAGCAGTACTGAGCCTGAAAAGCGTTTCCACCCCCACTTACAAGTAAAACTAGCTAAAATGTCCCTGGCTGCTATTCACTGAAAAGCTCGTTCTGCGTACATTTTTGGCATATGTTTGCTCCTGCCGGGTCAGCTGAGCAGCGAATTTCTACTTAACTACCTCCTATCAGGAGAGACCTCAGGGCTGCATCTTTTGAGCCCAGTACTGTGCCTTAAACGCGTTTCCAACCCAATGTACAAGTAAAACTAGCTAAAATGTGCCTGGCTGCTCTTCATTGAAAAGCCGGTTCTGAGTACATTTTTGGCATACGTTTGCTCTTGCTGGGTCAGCCGAGAAGCGAATTTCTACTTAACCACCTCCTATCATGAGAGACCTCAGGGCTGCATCTTTTGAGCCCAGTACTGTGCCTGAAAAGTGTTTCCAACCCAACTTACAAGTAAAACTAGCTAAAATGTGCCTGGCTGCTCTTTATTGAAAAGCTGGTTCTGAGTACATTTTTGGCATACGTTTGCTCCTGCCGGGTCAGCTGAGCAGCGAATTTCTACTTAACCGCCTGCTATCATGAGAGACCTCAGGGCTGCATCTTTTGAGAGCAGTACTGAGCCTGAAAAGCGTTTCAGACCCCACTTACAAGTAAAACTAGCTAAAATGTCCCTGGGTGCTATTCACTGAAAAGCTCCTTCTGCGTACATTTTTGGCATACGTTTGCTCCTGCCGGGTCAGCCGAGCGGTGAATTCCTACTTAACTACCTCCTATCAGGAGAGACCTCAGGGCTGCATCTTTTGAGCGCAGTACTGTGCCTGAAAAGCATTTCCAACCCCACTTAGAAGTAAAACTAGCTAAAATGTGCCTGGCTGCTCTTCATTGAAAAGCTGGTTCTGAGTACATTTTTTGCATACGTTTGGTCCTGCCGGGTCAGCTGAGCAGCGAATTTCTACTTAACTACCTCCTATCAGGAGAGACCTCAGGGCTGCATCTTTTGAGCCCAGTACTGTGCCTGAAAAGCGTTTCCAACCCCACTTACAAGTAAAACTAGCTAACATGTGCCTGGCTGCTCTTCATTGAAAAGCTGGTTCTGAATACATTTTTGGCATACGTTTGCTCCTGCGGGGTCAGCTGAGCAGCGAATTTCTACTTAACTACCTCCTATCAGGAGAGACCTCAGGGCTGCATCTTTTGAGCCCAGTACTGTGCCTGAAAAGCGTTTCCAACCCCACTTACAAGTAAAACTAGCTAAAATGTGCCTGGCTGCTCTTCATTGAAAAGCTGGTTCTGAGTACATTTTTGGCATACGTTTGCTCCTGCTGGGTCAGCCGAGCAGCGAATTTCTACTTAACCACCTCCTATCATGAGAGACCTCAGGGCTGCATCTTTTGAGAGCAGTACTGAGCCTGAAAAGCGTTTCCAACCCCACTTACAAGTAAAACTAGCTAAAATATCGCTGGCTGCTATTCACTGAAAAGCTCATTCTCCGTACATTTTTGGCATACGTTTGCTCCTGCCGGGTCAGCCGAGCGGCGAATTTCTACTTAACCACCTGCTATCTTGAGAGACCTCATGGCTGCATCTTTTGAGAGCAGTACTGAGCCTGAAAAGCGTTTCCACCCCCACTTACAAGTAAAACTAGCTAAAATGTCCCTGGCTGCTATTCACTGAAAAGCTCGTTCTGCGTACATTTTTGGCATATGTTTGCTCCTGCCGGGTCAGCTGAGCAGCGAATTTCTACTTAACTACCTCCTATCAGGAGAGACCTCAGGGCTGCATCTTTTGAGCCCAGTACTGTGCCTGAAACGCGTTTCCAACCCCACGTACAAGTAAAGCTAGCTAAAATGTGCCTGGCTGCTCTTCATTGAAAAGCTGGTTCTGAAAACGTTTTTGGCATACGTTTGCTCTTGCTGGGTCAGCCGAGCAGCGAATTTCTACTTAACCACCTCCTATCATGAGAGACCTCAGGGCTGCATCTTTTGAGAGCAGTACTGAGCCTGAAAAGCGTTTCCAACCCCACTTACAAGTAAAACTAGCTAAAATGTCCCTGGCTGCTATTCACTGAAAAGCTCGTTCTGCGTACATTTTTGGCATATGTGTGCTCCTGCCGGGTCAGCTGAGCAGCGAATTTCTACTTAACTACCTCCTATCAGGAGAGACCTCAGGGCTGCATCTTTTGAGCCCAGTACTGTGCCTGAAACGCGTTTCCAACCCCACGTACAAGTAAAGCTAGCTAAAATGTGCCTGGCTGCTCTTCATTGAAAAACTGGTTCTGAAAACATTTTTGGCATACGTTTGCTCTTGCTGGGTCAGCCGAGCAGCGAATTTCTACTTAACCACCTCCTATCATGAGAGACCTCAGGGCTGCATCTTCTGAGAGCAGTACTGAGCCTGAAAAGCGTTTCCAACCCAACTTACAAGTAAAACTAGCTAAAATGTCCCTGGCTGCTATTCACTGAAAAGCTCGTTCTGCGTACATTTTTGGCATATGTTTGCTCCTGCCGGGTCAGCTGAGCAGCGAATTTCTACTTAACTACCTCCTATCAGGAGAGACCTCAGGGCTGCATCTTTTGAGCCCAGTACTGTGCCTGAAACGCGTTTCCAACCCCACGTACAAGTAAAGCTAGCTAAAATGTGCCTGGCTGCTCTTCATTGAAAAGCTGGTTCTGAAAACATTTTTGGCATACGTTTGCTCTTGCTGGGTCAGCCGAGCAGCGAATTTCTACTTAACCGCCTGCTATCATGAGAGACCTCAGGGCTGCATCTTTTGAGAGCAGTACTGAGCCTGAAAAGCGTTTCCAACCCCACTTACAAGTAAAACTAGCTAAAATGTCCCTGGGTGCTATTCACTGAAAAGCTCCTTCTGCGTACATTTTTGGCATACGTTTGCTCCTGCCGGGTCAGCGGAGCGGTGAATTCCTACTTAACTACCTCCTATCAGGAGAGACCTCAGGGCTGCATCTTTTGAGCGCAGTACTCTGCCTGAAAAGCATTTCCAACCCCACTTACAAGTAAAACTAGCTAAAATGTGCCTGGCTGCTCTTCATTGAAAAGCTGGTTCTGAGTACATTTTTTGCATACGTTTGGTCCTGCCGGGTCAGCTGAGCAGCGAATTTCTACTTAACTACCTCCTATCAGGAGAGACCTCAGGGCTGCATCTTTTGAGCCCAGTACTGTGCCTGAAAAGCGTTTACAACCCCACTTACAAGTAAAACTAGCTAACATGTGCCTGGCTGCTCTTCATTGAAAAGCTGGTTCTGAATACATTTTTGGCATACGTTTGCTCCTGCGGGGTCAGCTGAGCAGCGAATTTCTACTTAACTACCTCCTATCAGGAGAGACCTCAGGGCTGCATCTTTTGAGCCCAGTACTGTGCCTGAAAAGCGTTTCCAACCCCACTTACAAGTAAAACTAGCTAAAATGTGCCTGGCTGCTCTTCATTGAAAAGCTGGTTCTGAGTACATTTTTGGCATACGTTTGCTCCTGCTGGGTCAGCCGAGCAGCGAATTTCTACTTAACCACCTCCTATCATGAGAGACCTCAGGGCTGCATCTTTTGAGAGCAGTACTGAGCCTGAAAACCATTTCCAACCCCACTTACAAGTAAAACTAGCTAAAATATCCCTGGCTGCTATTCACTGAAAAGCTCATTCTCCGTACATTTTTGGCATACGTTTGCTCCTGCCGGGTCAGCCGAGCGGCCAATTTCTACTTAACCACCTGCTATCTTGAGAGACCTCATGGCTGCATCTTTTGAGAGCAGTACTGAGCCTGAAAAGCGTTTCCACCCCCACTTACAAGTAAAACTAGCTAAAATGTTCCTGGCTGCTATTCACTGAAAAGCTCGTTCTGCGTACATTTTTGGCATATGTTTGCTCCTGCCGGGTCAGCTTAGCAGCGAATTTCTACTTAACTACCTCCTATCAGGAGAGACCTCAGGGCTGCATCTTTTGAGCCCAGTACTGTGCCTGAAAAGCGTTTCCAACCCCACGTTCAAGTAAAGCTAGCTAAAATGTGCCTGGCTGCTCTTCATTGAAAAGCTGGTTCTGAAAACATTTTTAGCATACGTTTGCTCCTGCCAGGTCAGCTGAGCAGCGAATTTCTACTTAACTACCTTCTATCAGGAGAGACCTCAGGGCTGCATCTTTTGAGCCCAGTACTGTGCCTGAAAAGCGTTTCCAACCCCACTTACAAGTAAAACTAGCTAAAATGTGCCTGGCTGCTCTTCATTGAAAAGCTGGTTCTGAGTACATTTTTGGCATACGTTTGCTCCTGCTGGGTCAGCCGAGCAGCGAATTTCTACTTAACCACCTCCTATCATGAGAGACCTAAGGGCTGCATCTTTTGAGAGCAGTACTGAGCCTGAAAAGCGTTTCCAACCCCACTTACAAGTAAAACTAGCTAAAATATCCCTGGCTGCTATTCACTGAAAAGCTCATTCTCCGTACATTTTTGGCATACGTTTGCTCCTGCCGGGTCAGCCAAGCGGCAAATTTCTACTTAACCACCTGCTATCATGAGAGACCTCATGGCTGCATCTTTTGAGAGCAGTACTGAGCCTGAAAAGCGTTTCCACCCCCACTTACAAGTAAAACTAGCTAAAATGTCCCTGGCTGCTATTCACTGAAAAGCTCGTTCTGCGTACATTTTTGGCATATGTTTGCTCCTGCCGGGTCAGCTGAGCAGCGAATTTCTACTTAACTACCTCCTATCAGGAGAGACCTCAGGGCTGCATCTTTTGAGCCCAGTACTGTGCCTTAAACGCGTTTCCAACCCAACGTACAAGTAAAACTAGCTAAAATGTGCCTGGCTGCTCTTCATTGAAAAGCCGGTTCTGAGTAAATTTTTGGCATACGTTTGCTCTTGCTGGGTCAGCCGAGAAGCGAATTTCTAATTAACCACCTGCTATCATGAGAGACCTCAGGGCTGCATCTTTTGAGCCCAGTACTGTGCCTGAAAAGCGTTTCCAACCCAACTTACAAGTAAAACTAGCTAAAATGTGCCTGGCTGCTCTTCATTGAAAAGCTGGTTCTGAGTACATTTTTGGCATACGTTTGCTCCTGCTGGGTCAGCCGAGCAGCGAATTTCTACTTAACCGCCAGCTATCATGAGAGACCTCAGGGCTGCATCTTTTGAGAGCAGTACTGAGCCTGAAAAGCGTTTCCACCCCCACTTACAAGTAAAACTAGCTAAAATGTCCCTGGGTGCTATTCACTGAAAAGCTCCTTCTGCGTACATTTTTGGCATACGTTTGCTCCTGCCGGGTCAGCCGAGCGGTGAATTCCTACTTAACTACCTCCTATCAGGAGAGACCTCAGGGCTGCATCTTTTGAGCGCAGTACTGTGCCTGAAAAGCATTTCCAACCCCACTTACAAGTAAAACTAGCTAAAATGTGCCTGGCTGCTCTTCATTGAAAAGCTGGTTCTGAGTACATTTTTTGCATACGTTTGGTCCTGCCGGGTCAGCTGAGCAGCGAATTTCTACTTAACTATCTCCTATCAGGAGAGACCTCAGGGCTGCATCTTTTGAGCCCAGTACTGTGCCTGAAAAGCGTTTCCAACCCCACTTACAAGTAAAACTAGCTAACATGTGCCTGGCTGCTCTTCATTGAAAAGCTGGTTCTGAATACATTTTTGGCATACGTTTGCTCCTGCGGGGTCAGCTGAGCAGCAAATTTCTACTTAACTACCTCCTATCAGGAGAGACCTCAGGGCTGCATCTTTTGAGCCCAGTACTGTGCCTGAAAAGCGTTTCCAACCCCACTTACAAGTAAAACTAGCTAAAATGTGCCTGGCTGCTCTTCATTGAAAAGCTGGTTCTGAGTACATTTTTGGCATACGTTTGCTCCTGCTGGGTCAGCCGAGCAGCGAATTTCTACTTAACCACCTCCTATCATGAGAGACCTCAGAGCTGCATCTTTTGAGAGCAGTACTGAGCCTGAAAAGCGTTTCCAACCCCACTTACAAGTAAAACTAGCTAAAATATCCCTGGCTGCTATTCACTGAATAGCTCATTCTCCGTACATTTTTGGCATACGTTTGCTCCTGCCGGGTCAGCCGAGCGGCGAATTTCTACTTAACCACCTGCTATCTTGAGAGACCTCATGGCTGCATCTTTTGAGCCCAGTACTGTGCCTAAAAAGCGTTTCCAACCCCACGTACAAGTAAAGCTAGCTAAAATGTGCCTGGCTGCTCTTCATTGAAAAGCTGGTTCTGAAAACATTTTTGGCATACGTTTGCTCTTGCTGGGTCAGCCGAGCAGCGAATTTCTACTTAACCACCTCCTATCATGAGAGACCTCAGGGCTGCATCTTTTGAGAGCAGTACTGAGCCTGAAAAGCGTTTCCAACCCCACTTACAAGTAAAACTAGCAAAATGTCCCTGGCTGCTATTCACTGAAAAGCTCATTCTGCGTACATTTTTGCCATACGTTTGCTCCTGCCGGGTCAGCAGAGCGGCGAATTTCCACTTAACCACCTGCTATCTTGAGAGACCTCAGGGCTGCATCTTTTGAGCACAGTATTGTGCCTGAAAAGCGTTTCCAACCCCACTTACAAGTAAAACTAGCAAAAATGTGCCTGGCTGCTCTTCATTGAAAAGCTGGTTCTGAGTACATTTTTGGCACACGTTTGCTCCTGCCAGGTAAGCTGAGCAGCGAATTTCTACTTAACTACCTCCTATCAGGAGAGACCTCAGGGCTGCATCTTTTGAGCCCAGTACTGTGCCTGAAAAGCGTTTCCAACCCCGCTTACAAGTAAAACTAGCTAAAATGTGCCTGGCTGCTCTTCACTGAAAAGCTGGTTCTGCGTACATTTTTGGCATACGTTTGCTCCTGCTGGGTCAGCCGAGCAGCGAATTTCAACTTAACCACCTGCTATCATGAGAGACCTCAGGGCTGCATCTTTTGAGAGCAGTACTGAGCCTGAAAAGCATTTCCAACCCCACTTACAAGTAAAACTAGCTAAAATGTCCCTGGCTGCTATTCACTGAAAAGCTCATTCTGCGTACATTTTTGGCATACGTTTGCTCCTGCCGTGTCAACCGAGCGGCGAATTTCTACTTAACCACCTGCTATCTTGAGAGACCTCAGGGCTGCATCTTTTGAGTGCAGTACTGTGCCTGAAAAACGTTTCCAACCCCACTTACAAGTAAAACTATCTAAAATGTGCCTGGCTGCTCTTAATTGAAAAGCTGGTTCTGAGTACATTTTTTGCATACGTTTGCTCCTGCCGGGTCAGCTAAGCAGCGAATTTCTACTTAACTACCTCCTATCAGGAGAGACCTCAGGGCTGCATCTTTTGATCCCAGTACTGTGCCTGAAAAGCGTTTCCAACCCCACTTACAAGTAAAACTAGCTAACATGTGCCTGGCTGCTCTTCATTGAAAAGCTGGTTCTGAATACATTTTTGGCATACGTTTGCTCCTGCGGGGTCAGCTGAGCAGCGAATTTCTACTTAACTACCTCCTATCAGGAGAGACCTCAGGGCTGCATCTTTTGAGCCCAGTACTGTGCCTGAAAAGCGTTTCCAACCCCACTTACAAGTAAAACTAGCTAAAATGTGCCTGGCTGCTATTCACTGAAAAGCTCATTCTGCTTACATTTTTGGCATACATTTGCTCCTGCCGGGTCAGCTGAGCAGCGAAGTTTTACTTAACTACCTCCTATCAGGAGAGACCTCAGAGCTGCATCTTTTGAGCCCAATACTGAGCCTGAAAAGCATTTCCAACCCCACTTACAAGTAAAACAAGCTAAAATGTGCCTGGCTGCTATTCACTGAAAAGCTCATTCTGCTTACATTTTTGGCATACGTTTGCTCCTACCGGGTCAGCTGAGCAGTGAATTTCTATTTAACCACCTGCTATCATGAGAGACCTCAGGGCTGCATGTTTTGAGCCCAGTACTGATCCTGAAAAGCGTTTTCAATCCCACTTACAAGTAAAACTAGCTAAAATGTGCCTGGCTGCTCTTCACTGAAAAGCTGGTTCTGAGTACATTTTTGGCATACGTTTGCTCCTGCTGGGTCAGCCGAGCAGCGAATTTCTACTTAACCACCTGCTATCATGAGAGACCTCAGGGCTGCATCTTTTGAGAGCAGTACTGAGCCTGAAAAGCGTTTCCAACCCCACTTACAAGTAAAACTAGCTAAAATGTCCCTGGCTGCCATTCACTGAAAAGCTCATTCTGCGTACATTTTTGGCATACGTTTGCTCCTGCCGGAACAGCCGAGCGGCGAATTTCTACTTTACCACCTGCTATCTTGAGATACCTCAGGGCTGCATCTTTTGAGCGCAGTACTGTGCATTAAAAACGTTTCCAACCCCACTTACAAGTAAAACTAGCTAAAATATGCCTGGCTGCTCTTCATTGAAAAGCTGGTTCTGAGTGCATTTTTGGCATACGTTTGCTTCTGCCTGGTCAGCTGAGCAGCGAATTTCTACTTAACTACCTCCTATCAGGAGAGACCTCAGGGCTACATCTTTTGAGCCCAGTACTGTGCCTGAAAAGCGTTTCCAACCCATCTTACAAGTAAAACTAGCTAAAATGTGCCTGGCTGCTCTTCATTGAAAAGCTGGTTCTGAGTATATTTTTGGCATACGTTTGCTCCTGCCGGGTCAGCTGAGCAGCGAATTTCTACTTAACTACCTCCTATCAGGAGAGACCTCAGGGCTGCATCTTTTGAGCCCAGTACTGTGCCTGAAAAACGTTTCCAACCCCACTTACAAGTAAAACTAGCTAAAATGTGCCTGGCTGCTCTTCACTGAAAAGCTGGTTCTGAGTACATTTTTGGCATACGTTTGCTCCTGCCGGGTGAGCTGAGTAGCGAATTTCTACTTAACTATCTCCTATCAGGAGAGACCTCAGGGCTGCATCTGTTGAGAGCAGTACTGAGCCTGAAAAGCGTTTCCAACCCCACTTACAAGTAAAACTAGCTAAAATGTCCCTGGCTGCTATTCACTGAAAAGCTCATTCTGCGTACAATTTTGGCATACGTTTGCTCCTGCCGGGTCAGCCGAGCGGCGAATTTCTACTTAACCACCTGCTATCTTGAGAGACCTCATGGCTGCATCTTTTGAGCCCAGTACTGTGCCTGAAAAGCGTTTCCAACCCATCTTACAAGTAAAACTTCCTAAAATGTGCCTGGCTGCTCTTCATTGAAAAGCTGGTTCTGAGTACATTTTTGGCATACGTTTGCTCCTGCCGGGTCAGCTGAGCAGCGAATTTCTACTTAACTACCTCCTATCAGGAGAGACCTCAGGGCTGCATCTTTTGAGCCCAGTACTGTGCCTGAAAAGCGTTTCCAACCCCACTTACAAGTAAAACTAGCTAAAATGTGCCTGGCTGCTCTTCACTGATAAGCTGGTTCTGAGTACATTTTTGGCATACGTTTGCTCCTGCTGGGTCAGCCGAGCAGCGAAACTCTACTTAACCACCTGCTATCATGAGAGACCTCAGGGCTGCATCTTTTGAGAGCAGTACTGAGCCTGAAAAGCATTTCCAACCCCACTTACAAGTAAAACTAGCTAAAATGTGCCTGGCTGCTCTTCATTGAAAAGCTGGTTCTGAGTACATTTTTGGCATACGTTTGCTCCTGCCGGGTCAGCTGAGCAGCGAAGTTCTACTTAACTACCTCCTATCATGAGAGACCTCAGGGCTGCATCTTTTGAGCCCAGTACTGTGCCTGAAAAGCGTTTCCAACCCCATTTACAAGTAAAACTAGCTAAAATGTGCCTGGCTGCTCTTCATTGAAAAGCTGGTTCTGAGTACATTTTTGGCATACGTTTGCTCCTGCCGGGTCAGCTGAGCAGCGAATTTCTACTTAACTACCTCCTATCAGGAGAGACCTCAGGGCTGCATCTTTTGAGCCCAGTACTGTGCCTGAAAAGCGTTTCCAACCCCACTTACAAGTAAAACTAGCTAAAATGTGCCTGGCTGCTCTTCATTGAAAAGCTGGTTCTGAGTACATTTTTGGCATACGTTTGCTCCTGCCGGGTCAGCTGAGCAGCGAATTTCTACTTAACTACCTCCTATCAGGAGAGACCTCAGGCCTGCATCTTTTCAGCCCAGTACTGTGCCTGAAAAGCATTTCCAACCCCACTTACAAGTAAAACTTGCTAAAATGTGCCTGGCTGCTCTTCACTGAAAAGCTGGTTCTGAGTACATTTTTAGCATAGTTTGATCCTGCTGGGTCAGCCGAGCAGTGAATTTCTACTTAACCACCTGCTATCATGATAGACCTCAGGCTGCATCTTTTGAGCCCAGTACTGTGCCTGAAAAGCGTTTCCAACCCCACTTACAAGTAAAACTAGCTAAAATGTGCCTGGCTGCTCTTCATTGAAAAGCTGGTTCTGAGTACATTTTTGGCATACGTTTGCTCCTGCCGGGTCAGCTGAGCAGCGAATTTCTACTTAACTACCTCCTATCAGGAGAGACCTCAGGGCTGCATCTTTTGAGCCCAGTACTGTGCCTGAAACGCGTTTCCAACCCCACGTACAAGTAAAGCTAGCTAAAATGTGCCTGGCTGCTCTTCATTGAAAAGCTGGTTCTGAAAACTTTTTTGGCATACGTTTGCTCTTGCTGGGTCAGCCGAGCAGCGAATTTCTACTTAACCACCTCCTATCATGAGAGACCTCAGGGCTGCATCTTTTGAGAGCAGTACTGAGCCTGAAAAGCGTTTCCAACCCCACTTACAAGTAAAACTAGCTAAAATGTCCCTGGCTGCTATTCACTGAAAAGCTCGTTCTGCGTACATTTTTGGCATATGTTTGCTCCTGCCGGGTCAGCTGAGCAGCGAATTTCTACTTAACTACCTCCTATCAGGAGAGACCTCAGGGCTGCATCTTTTGAGCCCAGTACTGTGCCTGAAACGCGTTTCCAACCCCACGTACAAGTAAAGCTAGCTAAAATGTGCCTGGCTGCTCTTCATTGAAAAGCTGGTTCTGAAAACATTTTTGGCATACGTTTGCTCTTGCTGGGTCAGCCGAGCAGCGAATTTCTACTTAACCACCTCCTATCATGAGAGACCTCAGGGCTGCATCTTTTGAGAGCAGTACTGAGCCTGAATAGCGTTTCCAACCCAACTTACAAGTAAAACTAGCTAAGATGTGCCTGGCTGCTCTTCATTGAAAAGCTGGTTCTGAGTACATTTTTGGCATACGTTTGCTCCTGCCGGGTCAGCTGAGCAGCGAATTTCTACTTAACCGCCTGCTATCATGAGAGACCTCAGGGCTGCATCTTTTGAGAGCAGTACTGAGCCTGAAAAGCGTTTCCAACCCCACTTACAAGTAAAACTAGCTAAAATGTCCCTGGGTGCTGTCCCTGGGTGCTATTCACTGAAAAGCTCCTTCTGCGTACATTTTTGGCATACGTTTGCTCCTGCCGGGTCAGCCGAGCGGTGAATTCCTACTTAACTACCTCCTATCAGGAGAGACCTCAGGGCTGCATCTTTTGAGCGCAGTACTGTGCCTGAAAAGCATTTCCAACCCCACTTACAAGTAAAACTAGCTAAAATGTGCCTGGCTGCTCTTCATTGAAAAGCTGGTTCTGAGTACATTTTTTGCATACGTTTGGTCCTGCCGGGTCAGCTGAGCAGCGAATTTCTACTTAACTACCTCCTATCAGGAGAGACCTCAGGGCTGCATCTTTTGAGCCCAGTACTGTGCCTGAAAAGCGTTTCCAACCCCACTTACAAGTAAAACTAGCTAACATGTGCCTGGCTGCTCTTCATTGAAAAGCTGGTTCTGAATACATTTTTGGCATACGTTTGCTCCTGTGGGGTCAGCTGAGCAGCGAATTTCGACTTAACTACCTCCTATCAGGAGAGACCTCAGGGCTGCATCTTTTGAGGTCAGTACTGTGCCTGAAAAGCGTTTCCAACCCCACTTACAAGTAAAACTAGCTAAAATGTGCCTGGCTGCTCTTCATTGAAAAGCTCATTCTCCGTACATTTTTGGCATACGTTTGCTCCTGCCGGGTCAGCCGAGCGGCGAATTTCTACTTAACCACCTGCTATCTTGAGAGACCTCATGGCTGCATCTTTTGAGAGCAGTACTGAGCCTGAAAAGCGTTTCCACCACCACTTCCAAGTAAAACTAGCTAAAATGTCCCTGGCTGCTATTCACTGAAAAGCTCGGTCTGCGTACATTTTTGGCATATGTTTGCTCCTGCCGGGTCAGCTTAGCAGCGAATTTCCACTTAACCACCTGCTATCTTGAGAGACCTCAGGGCTGCATCTTTTGAGCACAGTATTGTGCCTGAAAAGCGTTTCCAACCCCACTTACAAGTAAAACTAGCAAAAATGTGCCTGGCTGCTCTTCACTGAAAAGCTGGTTCTGAGTACATTTTTGGCATACGTTTGCTCCTGCTGGGTCAGCCGAGCAGCGAATTTCAACTTAACCACCTGCTATCATGAGAGAACTCAGGGCTGCATCTTTTGAGAGCAGTACTGAGCCTGAAAAGCATTTCCAACCCCACTTACAAGTAAAACTAGCTAAAATGTCCATGGCTGCTATTCACTGAAAAGCTCATTCTGCGTACATTTTTGGCATACGTTTGCTCCTGCCGTGTCAACCGAGCAGCGAACTTTTACTTAACCACCTGCTATCTTGAGAGACCTCAGGGCTGCATCTTTTGAGTGCAGTACTGTGCCTGAAAAGCGTTTCCAACCCCACTTACAAGTAAAACTATCTAAAATGTGCCTGGCTGCTCTTCATTGAAAAGCTGGTTCTGAGTACATTTTTTGCATACGTTTGCTCCTGCCGGGTCAGCTAAGCAGCGAATTTCTACTTAACTACCTCCTATCAGGAGAGACCTCAGGGCTGCATCTTTTGATCCCAGTACTGTGCCTGAAAAGCGTTTCCAACCCCACTTACAAGTAAAACTAGCTAACATGTGCCTGGCTGCTCTTTATTGAAAAGCTGGTTCTGAATACATTTTTGGCATACGTTTGCTCCTGCGGGGTCAGCTGAGCAGCGAATTTCTACTTAACTACCTCCTATCAGGAGAGACCTCAGGGCTGCATCTTTTGAGCCCAGTACTGTGCCTGAAAAGCGTTTCCAACCCCACTTACAAGTAAAACTAGCTAAAATGTGCCTGGCTGCTCTTCACTGAAAAGCTGGTTCTGAGTACATTTTTGGCATAGGTTTGCTCCTGCTGGGTCAGCCGAGCAGCGAATTTCTACTTAACCACCTGCTATCATGAGAGACCTCAGGGCTGCATCTTTTGAGAGCAGTACTGAGCCTGAAAAGCGTTTCCAACCCCACTTACAAGTAAAACTAGCTAAAATGTCCCTGGCTGCCATTCACTGAAACTTTCATTCTGCGTACATTTTTGGCATACGTTTGCTCCTGCCGGAACAGCTGAGCAGCGAATTTCTACTTAACTACCTCCTATCAGGAGAGACCTCAGGGCTGCATCTTTTGAGCCCAGTACTGTGCCTGAAACGCGTTTCCAACCCCACGTACAAGTAAAGCTAGCTAAAATGTGCCTGGCTGCTCTTCATTGAAAAGCTGGTTCTGAAAACATTTTTGGCATACGTTTGCTCTTGCTGGGTCAGCCGAGCAGCGAATTTCTACTTAACCGCCTGCTATCATGAGAGACCTCAGGGCTGCATCTTTTGAGAGCAGTACTGAGCCTGAAAAGCGTTTCCAACCCCACTTACAAGTAAAACTAGCTAAAATGTCCCTGGGTGCTATTCACTGAAAAGCTCCTTCTGCGTACATTTTTGGCATACGTTTGCTCCTGCCGGGTCAGCGGAGCGGTGAATTCCTACTTAACTACCTCCTATCAGGAGAGACCTCAGGGCTGCATCTTTTGAGCGCAGTACTCTGCCTGAAAAGCATTTCCAACCCCACTTACAAGTAAAACTAGCTAAAATGTGCCTGGCTGCTCTTCATTGAAAAGCTGGTTCTGAGTACATTTTTTGCATACGTTTGGTCCTGCCGGGTCAGCTGAGCAGCGAATTTCTACTTAACTACCTCCTATCAGGAGAGACCTCAGGGCTGCATCTTTTGAGCCCAGTACTGTGCCTGAAAAGCGTTTCCAACCCCACTTACAAGTAAAACTAGCTAACATGTGCCTGGCTGCTCTTCATTGAAAAGCTGGTTCTGAATACATTTTTGGCATACGTTTGCTCCTGCGGGGTCAGCTGAGCAGCGAATTTCTACTTAACTACCTCCTATCAGGAGAGACCTCAGGGCTGCATCTTTTGAGCCCAGTACTGTGCCTGAAAAGCGTTTCCAACCCCACTTACAAGTAAAACTAGCTAAAATGTGCCTGGCTGCTCTTCATTGAAAAGCTGGTTCTGAGTACATTTTTGGCATACGTTTGCTCCTGCTGGGTCAGCCGAGCAGCGAATTTCTACTTAACCACCTCCTATCATGAGAGACCTCAGGGCTGCATCTTTTGAGAGCAGTACTGAGCCTGAAAACCATTTCCAACCCCACTTACAAGTAAAACTAGCTAAAATATCCCTGGCTGCTATTCACTGAAAAGCTCATTCTCCGTACATTTTTGGCATACGTTTGCTCCTGCCGGGTCAGCCGAGCGGCCAATTTCTACTTAACCACCTGCTATCTTGAGAGACCTCATGGCTGCATCTTTTGAGAGCAGTACTGAGCCTGAAAAGCGTTTCCACCCCCACTTACAAGTAAAACTAGCTAAAATGTTCCTGGCTGCTATTCACTGAAAAGCTCGTTCTGCGTACATTTTTGGCATATGTTTGCTCCTGCCGGGTCAGCTTAGCAGCGAATTTCTACTTAACTACCTCCTATCAGGAGAGACCTCAGGGCTGCATCTTTTGAGCCCAGTACTGTGCCTGAAAAGCGTTTCCAACCCCACGTTCAAGTAAAGCTAGCTAAAATGTGCCTGGCTGCTCTTCATTGAAAAGCTGGTTCTGAAAACATTTTTAGCATACGTTTGCTCCTGCCAGGTCAGCTGAGCAGCGAATTTCTACTTAACTACCTTCTATCAGGAGAGACCTCAGGGCTGCATCTTTTGAGCCCAGTACTGTGCCTGAAAAGCGTTTCCAACCCCACTTACAAGTAAAACTAGCTAAAATGTGCCTGGCTGCTCTTCATTGAAAAGCTGGTTCTGAGTACATTTTTGGCATACGTTTGCTCCTGCTGGGTCAGCCGAGCAGCGAATTTCTACTTAACCACCTCCTATCATGAGAGACCTAGGGCTGCATCTTTTGAGAGCAGTACTGAGCCTGAAAAGCGTTTCCAACCCCACTTACAAGTAAAACTAGCTAAAATATCCCTGGCTGCTATTCACTGAAAAGCTCATTCTCCGTACATTTTTGGCATACGTTTGCTCCTGCCGGGTCAGCCAAGCGGCAAATTTCTACTTAACCACCTGCTATCATGAGAGACCTCATGGCTGCATCTTTTGAGAGCAGTACTGAGCCTGAAAAGCGTTTCCACCCCCACTTACAAGTAAAACTAGCTAAAATGTCCCTGGCTGCTATTCACTGAAAAGCTCGTTCTGCGTACATTTTTGGCATATGTTTGCTCCTGCCGGGTCAGCTGAGCAGCGAATTTCTACTTAACTACCTCCTATCAGGAGAGACCTCAGGGCTGCATCTTTTGAGCCCAGTACTGTGCCTTAAACGCGTTTCCAACCCAACATACAAGTAAAACTAGCTAAAATGTGCCTGGCTGCTCTTCATTGAAAAGCCGGTTCTGAGTAAATTTTTGGCATACGTTTGCTCTTGCTGGGTCAGCCGAGAAGCGAATTTCTACTTAACCACCTGCTATCATGAGAGACCTCAGGGCTGCATCTTTTGAGCCCAGTACTGTGCCTGAAAAGCGTTTCCAACCCAACTTACAAGTAAAACTAGCTAAAATGTGCCTGGCTGCTCTTCATTGAAAAGCTGGTTCTGAGTACATTTTTGGCATACGTTTGCTCCTGCTGGGTCAGCCGAGCAGCGAATTTCTACTTAACCGCCAGCTATCATGAGAGACCTCAGGGCTGCATCTTTTGAGAGCAGTACTGAGCCTGAAAAGCGTTTCCACCCCCACTTACAAGTAAAACTAGCTAAAATGTCCCTGGGTGCTATTCACTGAAAAGCTCCTTCTGCGTACATTTTTGGCATACGTTTGCTCCTGCCGGGTCAGCCGAGCGGTGAATTCCTACTTAACTACCTCCTATCAGGAGAGACCTCAGGGCTGCATCTTTTGAGCGCAGTACTGTGCCTGAAAAGCATTTCCAACCCCACTTACAAGTAAAACTAGCTAAAATGTGCCTGGCTGCTCTTCATTGAAAAGCTGGTTCTGAGTACATTTTTTGCATACGTTTGGTCCTGCCGGGTCAGCTGAGCAGCGAATTTCTACTTAACTACCTCCTATCAGGAGAGACCTCAGGGCTGCATCTTTTGAGCCCAGTACTGTGCCTGAAAAGCGTTTCCAACCCCACTTACAAGTAAAACTAGCTAACATGTGCCTGGCTGCTCTTCATTGAAAAGCTGGTTCTGAATACATTTTTGGCATACGTTTGCTCCTGCGGGGTCAGCTGAGCAGCAAATTTCTACTTAACTACCTCCTATCAGGAGAGACCTCAGGGCTGCATCTTTTGAGCCCAGTACTGTGCCTGAAAAGCGTTTCCAACCCCACTTACAAGTAAAACTAGCTAAAATGTGCCTGGCTGCTCTTCATTGAAAAGCTGGTTCTGAGTACATTTTTGGCATACGTTTGCTCCTGCTGGGTCAGCCGAGCAGCGAATTTCTACTTAACCACCTCCTATCATGAGAGACCTCAGAGCTGCATCTTTTGAGAGCAGTACTGAGCCTGAAAAGCGTTTCCAACCCCACTTACAAGTAAAACTAGCTAAAATATCCCTGGCTGCTATTCACTGAATAGCTCATTCTCCGTACATTTTTGGCATACGTTTGCTCCTGCCGGGTCAGCCGAGCGGCGAATTTCTACTTAACCACCTGCTATCTTGAGAGACCTCATGGCTGCATCTTTTGAGAGCAGTACTGAGCCTGAAAAGCGTTTCCACCCCCACTTACAAGTAAAACTAGCTAAAATGTCCCTGGCTGCTATTCACTGAAAAGCTCGTTCTGCGTACATTTTTGGCATATGTTTGCTCCTGCCGGGTCAGCTTAGCAGCGAATTTCTACTTAACTACCTCCTATCAGGAGAGACCTCAGGGCTGCATCTTTTGAGCCCAGTACTGTGCCTAAAAAGCGTTTCCAACCCCACGTACAAGTAAAGCTAGCTAAAATGTGCCTGGCTGCTCTTCATTGAAAAGCTGGTTCTGAAAACATTTTTGGCATACATTTGCTCTTGCTGGGTCAGCCGAGCAGCGAATTTCTACTTAACCACCTCCTATCATGAGAGACCTCAGGGCTGCATCTTTTGAGAGCAGTACTGAGCCTGAAAAGCGTTTCCAACCCCACTTACAAGTAAAACTAGCAAAATGTCCCTGGCTGCTATTCACTGAAAAGCTCATTCTGCGTACATTTTTGCCATACGTTTGCTCCTGCCGGGTCAGCAGAGCGGCGAATTTCCACTTAACCACCTGCTATCTTGAGAGACCTCAGGGCTGCATCTTTTGAGCACAGTATTGTGCCTGAAAAGCGTTTCCAACCCCACTTACAAGTAAAACTAGCAAAATGTCCCTGGCTGCTATTCACTGAAAAGCTCATTCTGCGTACATTTTTGGCATACGTTTGCTCCTGCCGGGTCAGCAGAGCGGCGAATTTCCACTTAACCACCTGCTATCTTGAGAGACCTCAGGGCTGCATCTTTTGAGCACAGTATTGTGCCTGAAAAGCGTTTCCAACCCCACTTACAAGTAAAACTAGCAAAAATGTGCCTGGCTGCTCTTCATTGAAAAGCTGGTTCTGAGTACATTTTTGGCACACGTTTGCTCCTGCCAGGTAAGCTGAGCAGCGAATTTCTACTTAACTACCTCCTATCAGGAGAGACCTCAGGGCTGCATCTTTTGAGCCCAGTACTGTGCCTGAAAAGCGTTTCCAACCCCGCTTACAAGTAAAACTAGCTAAAATGTGCCTGGCTGCTCTTCACTGAAAAGCTGGTTCTGCGTACATTTTTGGCATACGTTTGCTCCTGCTGGGTCAGCCGAGCAGCGAATTTCAACTTAACCACCTGCTATCATGAGAGACCTCAGGGCTGCATCTTTTGAGAGCAGTACTGAGCCTGAAAAGCATTTCCAACCCCACTTACAAGTAAAACTAGCTAAAATGTCCCTGGCTGCTATTCACTGAAAAGCTCATTCTGCGTACATTTTTGGCATACGTTTGCTCCTGCCGTGTCAACCGAGCGGCGAATTTCTACTTAACCACCTGCTATCTTGAGAGACCTCAGGGCTGCATCTTTTGAGTGCAGTACTGTGCCTGAAAAACGTTTCCAACCCCACTTACAAGTAAAACTATCTAAAATGTGCCTGGCTGCTCTTAATTGAAAAGCTGGTTCTGAGTACATTTTTTGCATACGTTTGCTCCTGCCGGGTCAGCTAAGCAGCGAATTTCTACTTAACTACCTCCTATCAGGAGAGACCTCAGGGCTGCATCTTTTGATCCCAGTACTGTGCCTGAAAAGCGTTTCCAACCCCACTTACAAGTAAAACTAGCTAACATGTGCCTGGCTGCTCTTCATTGAAAAGCTGGTTCTGAATACATTTTTGGCATACGTTTGCTCCTGCGGGGTCAGCTGAGCAGCGAATTTCTACTTAACTACCTCCTATCAGGAGAGACCTCAGGGCTGCATCTTTTGAGCCCAGTACTGTGCCTGAAAAGCGTTTCCAACCCCACTTACAAGTAAAACTAGCTAAAATGTGCCTGGCTGCTATTCACTGAAAAGCTCATTCTGCTTACATTTTTGGCATACATTTGCTCCTGCCGGGTCAGCTGAGCAGCGAAGTTTTACTTAACTACCTCCTATCAGGAGAGACCTCAGAGCTGCATCTTTTGAGCCCAATACTGAGCCTGAAAAGCATTTCCAACCCCACTTACAAGTAAAACAAGCTAAAATGTGCCTGGCTGCTATTCACTGAAAAGCTCATTCTGCTTACATTTTTGGCATACGTTTGCTCCTACCGGGTCAGCTGAGCAGTGAATTTCTATTTAACCACCTGCTATCATGAGAGACCTCAGGGCTGCATGTTTTGAGCCCAGTACTGATCCTGAAAAGCGTTTTCAATCCCACTTACAAGTAAAACTAGCTAAAATGTGCCTGGCTGCTCTTCACTGAAAAGCTGGTTCTGAGTACATTTTTGGCATACGTTTGCTCCTGCTGGGTCAGCCGAGCAGCGAATTTCTACTTAACCACCTGCTATCATGAGAGACCTCAGGGCTGCATCTTTTGAGAGCAGTACTGAGCCTGAAAAGCGTTTCCAACCCCACTTACAAGTAAAACTAGCTAAAATGTCCCTGGCTGCCATTCACTGAAAAGCTCATTCTGCGTACATTTTTGGCATACGTTTGCTCCTGCCGGAACAGCCGAGCGGCGAATTTCTACTTTACCACCTGCTATCTTGAGATACCTCAGGGCTGCATCTTTTGAGCGCAGTACTGTGCATTAAAAACGTTTCCAACCCCACTTACAAGTAAAACTAGCTAAAATATGCCTGGCTGCTCTTCATTGAAAAGCTGGTTCTGAGTGCATTTTTGGCATACGTTTGCTTCTGCCTGGTCAGCTGAGCAGCGAATTTCTACTTAACTACCTCCTATCAGGAGAGACCTCAGGGCTACATCTTTTGAGCCCAGTACTGTGCCTGAAAAGCGTTTCCAACCCATCTTACAAGTAAAACTAGCTAAAATGTGCCTGGCTGCTCTTCATTGAAAAGCTGGTTCTGAGTATATTTTTGGCATACGTTTGCTCCTGCCGGGTCAGCTGAGCAGCGAATTTCTACTTAACTACCTCCTATCAGGAGAGACCTCAGGGCTGCATCTTTTGAGCCCAGTACTGTGCCTGAAAAACGTTTCCAACCCCACTTACAAGTAAAACTAGCTAAAATGTGCCTGGCTGCTCTTCACTGAAAAGCTGGTTCTGAGTACATTTTTGGCATACGTTTGCTCCTGCCGGGTGAGCTGAGTAGCGAATTTCTACTTAACTATCTCCTATCAGGAGAGACCTCAGGGCTGCATCTTTTGAGAGCAGTACTGAGCCTGAAAAGCGTTTCCAACCCCACTTACAAGTAAAACTAGCTAAAATGTCCCTGGCTGCTATTCACTGAAAAGCTCATTCTGCGTACAATTTTGGCATACGTTTGCTCCTGCCGGGTCAGCCGAGCGGCGAATTTCTACTTAACCACCTGCTATCTTGAGAGACCTCATGGCTGCATCTTTTGAGCCCAGTACTGTGCCTGAAAAGCGTTTCCAACCCATCTTACAAGTAAAACTTCCTAAAATGTGCCTGGCTGCTCTTCATTGAAAAGCTGGTTCTGAGTACATTTTTGGCATACGTTTGCTCCTGCCGGGTCAGCTGAGCAGCGAATTTCTACTTAACTACCTCCTATCAGGAGAGACCTCAGGGCTGCATCTTTTGAGCCCAGTACTGTGCCTGAAAAGCGTTTCCAACCCCACTTACAAGTAAAACTAGCTAAAATGTGCCTGGCTGCTCTTCACTGATAAGCTGGTTCTGAGTACATTTTTGGCATACGTTTGCTCCTGCTGGGTCAGCCGAGCAGCGAAACTCTACTTAACCACCTGCTATCATGAGAGACCTCAGGGCTGCATCTTTTGAGAGCAGTACTGAGCCTGAAAAGCATTTCCAACCCCACTTACAAGTAAAACTAGCTAAAATGTGCCTGGCTGCTCTTCATTGAAAAGCTGGTTCTGAGTACATTTTTGGCATACGTTTGCTCCTGCCGGGTCAGCTGAGCAGCGAAGTTCTACTTAACTACCTCCTATCATGAGAGACCTCAGGGCTGCATCTTTTGAGCCCAGTACTGTGCCTGAAAAGCGTTTCCAACCCCATTTACAAGTAAAACTAGCTAAAATGTGCCTGGCTGCTCTTCATTGAAAAGCTGGTTCTGAGTACATTTTTGGCATACGTTTGCTCCTGCCGGGTCAGCTGAGCAGCGAATTTCTACTTAACTACCTCCTATCAGGAGAGACCTCAGGGCTGCATCTTTTGAGCCCAGTACTGTGCCTGAAAAGCGTTTCCAACCCCACTTACAAGTAAAACTAGCTAAAATGTGCCTGGCTGCTCTTCATTGAAAAGCTGGTTCTGAGTACATTTTTGGCATACGTTTGCTCCTGCCGGGTCAGCTGAGCAGCGAATTTCTACTTAACTACCTCCTATCAGGAGAGACCTCAGGCCTGCATCTTTTCAGCCCAGTACTGTGCCTGAAAAGCATTTCCAACCCCACTTACAAGTAAAACTTGCTAAAATGTGCCTGGCTGCTCTTCACTGAAAAGCTGGTTCTGAGTACATTTTTAGCATAGTTTGATCCTGCTGGGTCAGCCGAGCAGTGAATTTCTACTTAACCACCTGCTATCATGATAGACCTCAGGCTGCATCTTTTGAGCCCAGTACTGTGCCTGAAAAGCGTTTCCAACCCCACTTACAAGTAAAACTAGCTAAAATGTGCCTGGCTGCTCTTCATTGAAAAGCTGGTTCTGAGTACATTTTTGGCATACGTTTGCTCCTGCCGGGTCAGCTGAGCAGCGAATTTCTACTTAACTACCTCCTATCAGGAGAGACCTCAGGGCTGCATCTTTTGAGCCCAGTACTGTGCCTGAAACGCGTTTCCAACCCCACGTACAAGTAAAGCTAGCTAAAATGTGCCTGGCTGCTCTTCATTGAAAAGCTGGTTCTGAAAACTTTTTTGGCATACGTTTGCTCTTGCTGGGTCAGCCGAGCAGCGAATTTCTACTTAACCACCTCCTATCATGAGAGACCTCAGGGCTGCATCTTTTGAGAGCAGTACTGAGCCTGAAAAGCGTTTCCAACCCCACTTACAAGTAAAACTAGCTAAAATGTCCCTGGCTGCTATTCACTGAAAAGCTCGTTCTGCGTACATTTTTGGCATATGTTTGCTCCTGCCGGGTCAGCTGAGCAGCGAATTTCTACTTAACTACCTCCTATCAGGAGAGACCTCAGGGCTGCATCTTTTGAGCCCAGTACTGTGCCTGAAACGCGTTTCCAACCCCACGTACAAGTAAAGCTAGCTAAAATGTGCCTGGCTGCTCTTCATTGAAAAGCTGGTTCTGAAAACATTTTTGGCATACGTTTGCTCTTGCTGGGTCAGCCGAGCAGCGAATTTCTACTTAACCACCTCCTATCATGAGAGACCTCAGGGCTGCATCTTTTGAGAGCAGTACTGAGCCTGAATAGCGTTTCCAACCCAACTTACAAGTAAAACTAGCTAAGATGTGCCTGGCTGCTCTTCATTGAAAAGCTGGTTCTGAGTACATTTTTGGCATACGTTTGCTCCTGCCGGGTCAGCTGAGCAGCGAATTTCTACTTAACCGCCTGCTATCATGAGAGACCTCAGGGCTGCATCTTTTGAGAGCAGTACTGAGCCTGAAAAGCGTTTCCAACCCCACTTACAAGTAAAACTAGCTAAAATGTCCCTGGGTGCTGTCCCTGGGTGCTATTCACTGAAAAGCTCCTTCTGCGTACATTTTTGGCATACGTTTGCTCCTGCCGGGTCAGCCGAGCGGTGAATTCCTACTTAACTACCTCCTATCAGGAGAGACCTCAGGGCTGCATCTTTTGAGCGCAGTACTGTGCCTGAAAAGCATTTCCAACCCCACTTACAAGTAAAACTAGCTAAAATGTGCCTGGCTGCTCTTCATTGAAAAGCTGGTTCTGAGTACATTTTTTGCATACGTTTGGTCCTGCCGGGTCAGCTGAGCAGCGAATTTCTACTTAACTACCTCCTATCAGGAGAGACCTCAGGGCTGCATCTTTTGAGCCCAGTACTGTGCCTGAAAAGCGTTTCCAACCCCACTTACAAGTAAAACTAGCTAACATGTGCCTGGCTGCTCTTCATTGAAAAGCTGGTTCTGAATACATTTTTGGCATACGTTTGCTCCTGTGGGGTCAGCTGAGCAGCGAATTTCGACTTAACTACCTCCTATCAGGAGAGACCTCAGGGCTGCATCTTTTGAGGTCAGTACTGTGCCTGAAAAGCGTTTCCAACCCCACTTACAAGTAAAACTAGCTAAAATGTGCCTGGCTGCTCTTCATTGAAAAGCTCATTCTCCGTACATTTTTGGCATACGTTTGCTCCTGCCGGGTCAGCCGAGCGGCGAATTTCTACTTAACCACCTGCTATCTTTAGAGACCTCATGGCTGCATCTTTTGAGAGCAGTACTGAGCCTGAAAAGCGTTTCCACCACCACTTCCAAGTAAAACTAGCTAAAATGTCCCTGGCTGCTATTCACTGAAAAGCTCGGTCTGCGTACATTTTTGGCATATGTTTGCTCCTGCCGGGTCAGCTTAGCAGCGAATTTCCACTTAACCACCTGCTATCTTGAGAGACCTCAGGGCTGCATCTTTTGAGCACAGTATTGTGCCTGAAAAGCGTTTCCAACCCCACTTACAAGTAAAACTAGCAAAAATGTGCCTGGCTGCTCTTCACTGAAAAGCTGGTTCTGAGTACATTTTTGGCATACGTTTGCTCCTGCTGGGTCAGCCGAGCAGCGAATTTCAACTTAACCACCTGCTATCATGAGAGAACTCAGGGCTGCATCTTTTGAGAGCAGTACTGAGCCTGAAAAGCGTTTCCACCCCCACTTACAAGTAAAACTAGCTAAAATGTCCCTGGCTGCTATTCACTGAAAAGCTCGTTCTGCGTACATTTTTGGCATATGTTTGCTCCTGCCGGGTCAGCTGAGCAGCGAATTTCTACTTAACTACCTCCTATCAGGAGAGACCTCAGGGCTGCATCTTTTGAGCCCAGTACTGTGCCTTAAACGCGTTTCCAACCCAACATACAAGTAAAACTAGCTAAAATGTGCCTGGCTGCTCTTCATTGAAAAGCCGGTTCTGAGTAAATTTTTGGCATACGTTTGCTCTTGCTGGGTCAGCCGAGAAGCGAATTTCTACTTAACCACCTGCTATCATGAGAGACCTCAGGGCTGCATCTTTTGAGCCCAGTACTGTGCCTGAAAAGCGTTTCCAACCCAACTTACAAGTAAAACTAGCTAAAATGTGCCTGGCTGCTCTTCATTGAAAAGCTGGTTCTGAGTACATTTTTGGCATACGTTTGCTCCTGCTGGGTCAGCCGAGCAGCGAATTTCTACTTAACCGCCAGCTATCATGAGAGACCTCAGGGCTGCATCTTTTGAGAGCAGTACTGAGCCTGAAAAGCGTTTCCACCCCCACTTACAAGTAAAACTAGCTAAAATGTCCCTGGGTGCTATTCACTGAAAAGCTCCTTCTGCGTACATTTTTGGCATACGTTTGCTCCTGCCGGGTCAGCCGAGCGGTGAATTCCTACTTAACTACCTCCTATCAGGAGAGACCTCAGGGCTGCATCTTTTGAGCGCAGTACTGTGCCTGAAAAGCATTTCCAACCCCACTTACAAGTAAAACTAGCTAAAATGTGCCTGGCTGCTCTTCATTGAAAAGCTGGTTCTGAGTACATTTTTTGCATACGTTTGGTCCTGCCGGGTCAGCTGAGCAGCGAATTTCTACTTAACTACCTCCTATCAGGAGAGACCTCAGGGCTGCATCTTTTGAGCCCAGTACTGTGCCTGAAAAGCGTTTCCAACCCCACTTACAAGTAAAACTAGCTAACATGTGCCTGGCTGCTCTTCATTGAAAAGCTGGTTCTGAATACATTTTTGGCATACGTTTGCTCCTGCGGGGTCAGCTGAGCAGCAAATTTCTACTTAACTACCTCCTATCAGGAGAGACCTCAGGGCTGCATCTTTTGAGCCCAGTACTGTGCCTGAAAAGCGTTTCCAACCCCACTTACAAGTAAAACTAGCTAAAATGTGCCTGGCTGCTCTTCATTGAAAAGCTGGTTCTGAGTACATTTTTGGCATACGTTTGCTCCTGCTGGGTCAGCCGAGCAGCGAATTTCTACTTAACCACCTCCTATCATGAGAGACCTCAGAGCTGCATCTTTTGAGAGCAGTACTGAGCCTGAAAAGCGTTTCCAACCCCACTTACAAGTAAAACTAGCTAAAATATCCCTGGCTGCTATTCACTGAATAGCTCATTCTCCGTACATTTTTGGCATACGTTTGCTCCTGCCGGGTCAGCCGAGCGGCGAATTTCTACTTAACCACCTGCTATCTTGAGAGACCTCATGGCTGCATCTTTTGAGAGCAGTACTGAGCCTGAAAAGCGTTTCCACCCCCACTTACAAGTAAAACTAGCTAAAATGTCCCTGGCTGCTATTCACTGAAAAGCTCGTTCTGCGTACATTTTTGGCATATGTTTGCTCCTGCCGGGTCAGCTTAGCAGCGAATTTCTACTTAACTACCTCCTATCAGGAGAGACCTCAGGGCTGCATCTTTTGAGCCCAGTACTGTGCCTAAAAAGCGTTTCCAACCCCACGTACAAGTAAAGCTAGCTAAAATGTGCCTGGCTGCTCTTCATTGAAAAGCTGGTTCTGAAAACATTTTTGGCATACATTTGCTCTTGCTGGGTCAGCCGAGCAGCGAATTTCTACTTAACCACCTCCTATCATGAGAGACCTCAGGGCTGCATCTTTTGAGAGCAGTACTGAGCCTGAAAAGCGTTTCCAACCCCACTTACAAGTAAAACTAGCAAAATGTCCCTGGCTGCTATTCACTGAAAAGCTCATTCTGCGTACATTTTTGCCATACGTTTGCTCCTGCCGGGTCAGCAGAGCGGCGAATTTCCACTTAACCACCTGCTATCTTGAGAGACCTCAGGGCTGCATCTTTTGAGCACAGTATTGTGCCTGAAAAGCGTTTCCAACCCCACTTACAAGTAAAACTAGCAAAATGTCCCTGGCTGCTATTCACTGAAAAGCTCATTCTGCGTACATTTTTGGCATACGTTTGCTCCTGCCGGGTCAGCAGAGCGGCGAATTTCCACTTAACCACCTGCTATCTTGAGAGACCTCAGGGCTGCATCTTTTGAGCACAGTATTGTGCCTGAAAAGCGTTTCCAACCCCACTTACAAGTAAAACTAGCAAAAATGTGCCTGGCTGCTCTTCATTGAAAAGCTGGTTCTGAGTACATTTTTGGCACACGTTTGCTCCTGCCAGGTAAGCTGAGCAGCGAATTTCTACTTAACTACCTCCTATCAGGAGAGACCTCAGGGCTGCATCTTTTGAGCCCAGTACTGTGCCTGAAAAGCGTTTCCAACCCCGCTTACAAGTAAAACTAGCTAAAATGTGCCTGGCTGCTCTTCACTGAAAAGCTGGTTCTGCGTACATTTTTGGCATACGTTTGCTCCTGCTGGGTCAGCCGAGCAGCGAATTTCAACTTAACCACCTGCTATCATGAGAGACCTCAGGGCTGCATCTTTTGAGAGCAGTACTGAGCCTGAAAAGCATTTCCAACCCCACTTACAAGTAAAACTAGCTAAAATGTCCCTGGCTGCTATTCACTGAAAAGCTCATTCTGCGTACATTTTTGGCATACGTTTGCTCCTGCCGTGTCAACCGAGCGGCGAATTTCTACTTAACCACCTGCTATCTTGAGAGACCTCAGGGCTGCATCTTTTGAGTGCAGTACTGTGCCTGAAAAACGTTTCCAACCCCACTTACAAGTAAAACTATCTAAAATGTGCCTGGCTGCTCTTAATTGAAAAGCTGGTTCTGAGTACATTTTTTGCATACGTTTGCTCCTGCCGGGTCAGCTAAGCAGCGAATTTCTACTTAACTACCTCCTATCAGGAGAGACCTCAGGGCTGCATCTTTTGATCCCAGTACTGTGCCTGAAAAGCGTTTCCAACCCCACTTACAAGTAAAACTAGCTAACATGTGCCTGGCTGCTCTTCATTGAAAAGCTGGTTCTGAATACATTTTTGGCATACGTTTGCTCCTGCGGGGTCAGCTGAGCAGCGAATTTCTACTTAACTACCTCCTATCAGGAGAGACCTCAGGGCTGCATCTTTTGAGCCCAGTACTGTGCCTGAAAAGCGTTTCCAACCCCACTTACAAGTAAAACTAGCTAAAATGTGCCTGGCTGCTATTCACTGAAAAGCTCATTCTGCTTACATTTTTGGCATACATTTGCTCCTGCCGGGTCAGCTGAGCAGCGAAGTTTTACTTAACTACCTCCTATCAGGAGAGACCTCAGAGCTGCATCTTTTGAGCCCAATACTGAGCCTGAAAAGCATTTCCAACCCCACTTACAAGTAAAACAAGCTAAAATGTGCCTGGCTGCTATTCACTGAAAAGCTCATTCTGCTTACATTTTTGGCATACGTTTGCTCCTACCGGGTCAGCTGAGCAGTGAATTTCTATTTAACCACCTGCTATCATGAGAGACCTCAGGGCTGCATGTTTTGAGCCCAGTACTGATCCTGAAAAGCGTTTTCAATCCCACTTACAAGTAAAACTAGCTAAAATGTGCCTGGCTGCTCTTCACTGAAAAGCTGGTTCTGAGTACATTTTTGGCATACGTTTGCTCCTGCTGGGTCAGCCGAGCAGCGAATTTCTACTTAACCACCTGCTATCATGAGAGACCTCAGGGCTGCATCTTTTGAGAGCAGTACTGAGCCTGAAAAGCGTTTCCAACCCCACTTACAAGTAAAACTAGCTAAAATGTCCCTGGCTGCCATTCACTGAAAAGCTCATTCTGCGTACATTTTTGGCATACGTTTGCTCCTGCCGGAACAGCCGAGCGGCGAATTTCTACTTTACCACCTGCTATCTTGAGATACCTCAGGGCTGCATCTTTTGAGCGCAGTACTGTGCATTAAAAACGTTTCCAACCCCACTTACAAGTAAAACTAGCTAAAATATGCCTGGCTGCTCTTCATTGAAAAGCTGGTTCTGAGTGCATTTTTGGCATACGTTTGCTTCTGCCTGGTCAGCTGAGCAGCGAATTTCTACTTAACTACCTCCTATCAGGAGAGACCTCAGGGCTACATCTTTTGAGCCCAGTACTGTGCCTGAAAAGCGTTTCCAACCCATCTTACAAGTAAAACTAGCTAAAATGTGCCTGGCTGCTCTTCATTGAAAAGCTGGTTCTGAGTATATTTTTGGCATACGTTTGCTCCTGCCGGGTCAGCTGAGCAGCGAATTTCTACTTAACTACCTCCTATCAGGAGAGACCTCAGGGCTGCATCTTTTGAGCCCAGTACTGTGCCTGAAAAACGTTTCCAACCCCACTTACAAGTAAAACTAGCTAAAATGTGCCTGGCTGCTCTTCACTGAAAAGCTGGTTCTGAGTACATTTTTGGCATACGTTTGCTCCTGCCGGGTGAGCTGAGTAGCGAATTTCTACTTAACTATCTCCTATCAGGAGAGACCTCAGGGCTGCATCTTTTGAGAGCAGTACTGAGCCTGAAAAGCGTTTCCAACCCCACTTACAAGTAAAACTAGCTAAAATGTCCCTGGCTGCTATTCACTGAAAAGCTCATTCTGCGTACAATTTTGGCATACGTTTGCTCCTGCCGGGTCAGCCGAGCGGCGAATTTCTACTTAACCACCTGCTATCTTGAGAGACCTCATGGCTGCATCTTTTGAGCCCAGTACTGTGCCTGAAAAGCGTTTCCAACCCATCTTACAAGTAAAACTTCCTAAAATGTGCCTGGCTGCTCTTCATTGAAAAGCTGGTTCTGAGTACATTTTTGGCATACGTTTGCTCCTGCCGGGTCAGCTGAGCAGCGAATTTCTACTTAACTACCTCCTATCAGGAGAGACCTCAGGGCTGCATCTTTTGAGCCCAGTACTGTGCCTGAAAAGCGTTTCCAACCCCACTTACAAGTAAAACTAGCTAAAATGTGCCTGGCTGCTCTTCACTGATAAGCTGGTTCTGAGTACATTTTTGGCATACGTTTGCTCCTGCTGGGTCAGCCGAGCAGCGAAACTCTACTTAACCACCTGCTATCATGAGAGACCTCAGGGCTGCATCTTTTGAGAGCAGTACTGAGCCTGAAAAGCATTTCCAACCCCACTTACAAGTAAAACTAGCTAAAATGTGCCTGGCTGCTCTTCATTGAAAAGCTGGTTCTGAGTACATTTTTGGCATACGTTTGCTCCTGCCGGGTCAGCTGAGCAGCGAAGTTCTACTTAACTACCTCCTATCATGAGAGACCTCAGGGCTGCATCTTTTGAGCCCAGTACTGTGCCTGAAAAGCGTTTCCAACCCCATTTACAAGTAAAACTAGCTAAAATGTGCCTGGCTGCTCTTCATTGAAAAGCTGGTTCTGAGTACATTTTTGGCATACGTTTGCTCCTGCCGGGTCAGCTGAGCAGCGAATTTCTACTTAACTACCTCCTATCAGGAGAGACCTCAGGGCTGCATCTTTTGAGCCCAGTACTGTGCCTGAAAAGCGTTTCCAACCCCACTTACAAGTAAAACTAGCTAAAATGTGCCTGGCTGCTCTTCATTGAAAAGCTGGTTCTGAGTACATTTTTGGCATACGTTTGCTCCTGCCGGGTCAGCTGAGCAGCGAATTTCTACTTAACTACCTCCTATCAGGAGAGACCTCAGGCCTGCATCTTTTCAGCCCAGTACTGTGCCTGAAAAGCATTTCCAACCCCACTTACAAGTAAAACTTGCTAAAATGTGCCTGGCTGCTCTTCACTGAAAAGCTGGTTCTGAGTACATTTTTAGCATAGTTTGATCCTGCTGGGTCAGCCGAGCAGTGAATTTCTACTTAACCACCTGCTATCATGATAGACCTCAGGCTGCATCTTTTGAGCCCAGTACTGTGCCTGAAAAGCGTTTCCAACCCCACTTACAAGTAAAACTAGCTAAAATGTGCCTGGCTGCTCTTCATTGAAAAGCTGGTTCTGAGTACATTTTTGGCATACGTTTGCTCCTGCCGGGTCAGCTGAGCAGCGAATTTCTACTTAACTACCTCCTATCAGGAGAGACCTCAGGGCTGCATCTTTTGAGCCCAGTACTGTGCCTGAAACGCGTTTCCAACCCCACGTACAAGTAAAGCTAGCTAAAATGTGCCTGGCTGCTCTTCATTGAAAAGCTGGTTCTGAAAACTTTTTTGGCATACGTTTGCTCTTGCTGGGTCAGCCGAGCAGCGAATTTCTACTTAACCACCTCCTATCATGAGAGACCTCAGGGCTGCATCTTTTGAGAGCAGTACTGAGCCTGAAAAGCGTTTCCAACCCCACTTACAAGTAAAACTAGCTAAAATGTCCCTGGCTGCTATTCACTGAAAAGCTCGTTCTGCGTACATTTTTGGCATATGTTTGCTCCTGCCGGGTCAGCTGAGCAGCGAATTTCTACTTAACTACCTCCTATCAGGAGAGACCTCAGGGCTGCATCTTTTGAGCCCAGTACTGTGCCTGAAACGCGTTTCCAACCCCACGTACAAGTAAAGCTAGCTAAAATGTGCCTGGCTGCTCTTCATTGAAAAGCTGGTTCTGAAAACATTTTTGGCATACGTTTGCTCTTGCTGGGTCAGCCGAGCAGCGAATTTCTACTTAACCACCTCCTATCATGAGAGACCTCAGGGCTGCATCTTTTGAGAGCAGTACTGAGCCTGAATAGCGTTTCCAACCCAACTTACAAGTAAAACTAGCTAAGATGTGCCTGGCTGCTCTTCATTGAAAAGCTGGTTCTGAGTACATTTTTGGCATACGTTTGCTCCTGCCGGGTCAGCTGAGCAGCGAATTTCTACTTAACCGCCTGCTATCATGAGAGACCTCAGGGCTGCATCTTTTGAGAGCAGTACTGAGCCTGAAAAGCGTTTCCAACCCCACTTACAAGTAAAACTAGCTAAAATGTCCCTGGGTGCTGTCCCTGGGTGCTATTCACTGAAAAGCTCCTTCTGCGTACATTTTTGGCATACGTTTGCTCCTGCCGGGTCAGCCGAGCGGTGAATTCCTACTTAACTACCTCCTATCAGGAGAGACCTCAGGGCTGCATCTTTTGAGCGCAGTACTGTGCCTGAAAAGCATTTCCAACCCCACTTACAAGTAAAACTAGCTAAAATGTGCCTGGCTGCTCTTCATTGAAAAGCTGGTTCTGAGTACATTTTTTGCATACGTTTGGTCCTGCCGGGTCAGCTGAGCAGCGAATTTCTACTTAACTACCTCCTATCAGGAGAGACCTCAGGGCTGCATCTTTTGAGCCCAGTACTGTGCCTGAAAAGCGTTTCCAACCCCACTTACAAGTAAAACTAGCTAACATGTGCCTGGCTGCTCTTCATTGAAAAGCTGGTTCTGAATACATTTTTGGCATACGTTTGCTCCTGTGGGGTCAGCTGAGCAGCGAATTTCGACTTAACTACCTCCTATCAGGAGAGACCTCAGGGCTGCATCTTTTGAGGTCAGTACTGTGCCTGAAAAGCGTTTCCAACCCCACTTACAAGTAAAACCAGCTAAAATGTGCCTGGCTGCTCTTCATTGAAAAGCTCATTCTCCGTACATTTTTGGCATACGTTTGCTCCTGCCGGGTCAGCCGAGCGGCGAATTTCTACTTAACCACCTGCTATCTTGAGAGACCTCATGGCTGCATCTTTTGAGAGCAGTACTGAGCCTGAAAAGCGTTTCCACCACCACTTCCAAGTAAAACTAGCTAAAATGTCCCTGGCTGCTATTCACTGAAAAGCTCGGTCTGCGTACATTTTTGGCATATGTTTGCTCCTGCCGGGTCAGCTTAGCAGCGAATTTCCACTTAACCACCTGCTATCTTGAGAGACCTCAGGGCTGCATCTTTTGAGCACAGTATTGTGCCTGAAAAGCGTTTCCAACCCCACTTACAAGTAAAACTAGCAAAAATGTGCCTGGCTGCTCTTCACTGAAAAGCTGGTTCTGAGTACATTTTTGGCATACGTTTGCTCCTGCTGGGTCAGCCGAGCAGCGAATTTCAACTTAACCACCTGCTATCATGAGAGAACTCAGGGCTGCATCTTTTGAGAGCAGTACTGAGCCTGAAAAGCATTTCCAACCCCACTTACAAGTAAAACTAGCTAAAATGTCCATGGCTGCTATTCACTGAAAAGCTCATTCTGCGTACATTTTTGGCATACGTTTGCTCCTGCCGTGTCAACCGAGCAGCGAATTTTTACTTAACCACCTGCTATCTTGAGAGACCTCAGGGCTGCATCTTTTGAGTGCAGTACTGTGCCTGAAAAGCGTTTCCAACCCCACTTACAAGTAAAACTATCTAAAATGTGCCTGGCTGCTCTTCATTGAAAAGCTGGTTCTGAGTACATTTTTTGCATACGTTTGCTCCTGCCGGGTCAGCTAAGCAGCGAATTTCTACTTAACTACCTCCTATCAGGAGAGACCTCAGGGCTGCATCTTTTGATCCCAGTACTGTGCCTGAAAAGCGTTTCCAACCCCACTTACAAGTAAAACTAGCTAACATGTGCCTGGCTGCTCTTTATTGAAAAGCTGGTTCTGAATACATTTTTGGCATACGTTTGCTCCTGCGGGGTCAGCTGAGCAGCGAATTTCTACTTAACTACCTCCTATCAGGAGAGACCTCAGGGCTGCATCTTTTGAGCCCAGTACTGTGCCTGAAAAGCGTTTCCAACCCCACTTACAAGTAAAACTAGCTAAAATGTGCCTGGCTGCTCTTCACTGAAAAGCTGGTTCTGAGTACATTTTTGGCATAGGTTTGCTCCTGCTGGGTCAGCCGAGCAGCGAATTTCTACTTAACCACCTGCTATCATGAGAGACCTCAGGGCTGCATCTTTTGAGAGCAGTACTGAGCCTGAAAAGCGTTTCCAACCCCACTTACAAGTAAAACTAGCTAAAATGTCCCTGGCTGCCATTCACTGAAACTTTCATTCTGCGTACATTTTTGGCATACGTTTGCTCCTGCCGGAACAGCTGAGCAGCGCATCTCTACTTAACCTCCTGCTATCATGATAGACCTCAGGGCTGCATCTTTTGAGCCCAGTACTGTGCCTGAAAAGCGTTTCCAACCCCACTTACAAGTAAAACTAGCTAAAATGTGCCTGGCTGCTCTTCACTGAAAAGCTGGTTCTGAGTAAATTTTTGGCATACGTTTGCTCCTGCCGGGTCAGCCGAGCGGCGTATTTCTACTTAACCACCTGTTATCATGAGAGACCTCAGGGCTGCATCTTTTGAGAGCACTACTGAGCCTGAAAAGCGTTTCCAACCCCACCTACAAGTAAAACTAGCTAAAATGTCCCTGGCTGCTATTCACTGAAAAGCTCATTCTGTGTACATTTTTGGCATACGTTTGCTCCTGCCGGGTTAGCGGAGCGGCAAATTTCTACTTAACCACCTGCTATCTTGAGAGACCTCAGGGCTGCATCTTTTGAGAGCAGTACTGAGCCTGAAAAGCGTTTCCAACCCCACTTACAAGTAAAACTAGCTAAAATGTCCCTGGCTGCTATTCACTGAAAAGCTCGTTCTGCGTACATTTTTTGCATATGTTTGCTCCTGCCGGGTCTGCCGAGCGGCGAATTTCTACTTAACCAGGGGGGAGAGACAGCCTAACGTGGTGGCTCAGAGGAGTAAGGAGAAACATGCTACCGCTACCTGCCACACGCAACCAGCAACCAGCAAAACAAAGGCTCCTGGGTTCCCAACGCTGCAGTCTCGCCGCGCCGCTTTGCTCCATCTCGCGGCCCGCGGCTGGAGACTACATCTCCCAGGGAGCCTAGCGGTGACTTCCGGTTTTGCCGGTACTTCAGCGGGAGGCTTCCTCGGTGGAGCGGGGGAGAGACAGCCTAACGTGGTGGCTCAGAGGAGTAAGGAGAAACACACTACCGCTACCTGCCACACGCAACCATCAACCAGCAAAACAAAGGCTCCTGGGTTCCCAACGCTGCAGTCTCGCCGCGCCGCTTTGCTCCATCTCGCGGCCCGCGGCTGGAGACTACAGCTCCCAGGGAGCCTAGCGGTGACTTCCGGTTTTGCCGGTACTTCAGCGGGAGGCTTCCTCCGCGTCGCGGGACGCACGCGGGTGGCGCCGGGCGGAGCCCGGGCAGAGGGCGGGCCGTCTGTGGCCGTCAGGGGACGACAGAGGACAGGAGAGGCCGGTCCCCTTACATCTACAGCTTGGAAATGGGTAAGAGAAAACTTCAGACCTCGATCACAGGGGGCACTAGCAAAGTTAAAATAGCACGTAAAACTAATGCACCTGAAAGCATCTTGACATACTTAACATCAGCTGTGGGGAAGCTAAATAAAGAAATCGCCGAGAAAGAACGCGAACTCGGCCTGGAGGGTGTATCGATTGAGCACAATGAGTCAAGGATACCCCTAGAACCTAACATTGTCATCTCTACTGCCCATGATAAAATCCAGTGCACCATGAGGCTCCAATAGTGGTACCTGACACCCCTGTGTGTGTCCAAACAATGGAGGGGGAACTTAAAACATGTAAAAGTAGAAAAAGAGCGAGACCTCACAAAACGCAAACCTTACAATATAGAGCCAACACTAAATCACGACAATCATCAACTAAGCTCGAAGGCTCAATTAAAGATATGATAGAAAGGGTTGTAACAGATACCATCGAATCTACACTGATTAAGATCTCAAGTGATATAGTAGAAACCCTAAAAGAATGTGTATCTGGTATTTTAAGCAAATGTGAGAGGATGAATTCACTGTTGCTTCAAAAGGTAACAGAGCGCCTTGCTCTAGACCCACTACAGACCACAGAACAACATAGCCAACCTATGGAGGAGACCAATAGTGCAGACACCATGTCCAACCCAGTACATCTGCCACTCATCCCGACAGTGAGTTCTGCCAACAATCCTAAAATTGCCGATAAAACATTGCATTCTATTCGACAGAACACCTCGGATTCTAAAACTAACCACACTTATGAGGCAAATGAAGAGGATGCTGATAAAACATTTCACCATAGAACGGGCAATGGACAATATCCTAAACCTATGGTAAACTTACCCCCAGAGGCAACCCCGTTCGTGGCAGTACTGGTTAATGTCCCAAGGCTAACACCGGGAGTACCTGAAACTCAGCTAACTCTTATGGAAAATGTAAAGAGCTGGTGCGATACAAACTGTTCAGGCCCTAGTGATGTTTCTGCACATATTAGCCTGGTAAGAAGAGTTACTTGGCTGGGCCCGACGGCCAAACGCTTTTCTGATGATTGTGTTATTATTAACTTTAGAAATCCACATGTCTGCACAAGGCTATTCTGGGACGCCACAAATATTATCCAAGGGCAAATACGTGCGGTCTCACTGGGCTTTTTTTACCCGCGCCCAACACAACAAACTCCCCACAACACAACATACAGGAAAAATACCCCACGACCCAAAGTACAACTAGCTAACTGGGCAACTCAACCACTAAGCTCCCAACTGACCCTAAACAACAAACATCCTGAGGCCTTGACCCCAGGTTTGGATCTAAGAAACCGCTTCGATGTTCTAGCAAATCTTGATACTAACATTTGACTGACCACCCAGGAGGGGGTGGAGGAACAGCCGGGAAATAATACGGACAATAGAACTTTGAAACTAATGACATGGAATATTTCCGGTCTACAAGCCAAAAGGAATGATACACAATGGCTGGAAATCATAAAGCAACAGGATGTGGTTGCTTTACAAGAAACTTGGGACACTGAATGTAACTTTTGGGTAGAAGGATATGTATCCTTTTTTGTAGCAGCACAAAAGTCAAATAGGGGTAGAAGCAAGGGAGGCCTAGCGCTCTTAATCTCAGTAAGCCACACGGGGGTGATGAAAATTATAAATGTCAACTCTCCTAACTGTTTAATTCTAGAGGTTTTGATGAATACGGGGGAAAAAATCCTCTATGTAAATTTTTATAACTCAACAGAAGGTTCACAAGGAAGTGAAAACATCCTAATGTTGGCTGATTTTTTAAATGATTACAAAAAGAGTCAATCTACTTTTGTTCATTATATACTTTTTGGTGATTTTAACACACACCTTTGTCATTTAAACTGTTATAATGGTGTTTGCCTGGAAGATGAATATTTGACTCACCCGCACTTTGAACACTCTGCAAAAGGGGGTGCTTTAGAAGAATTGCTGATAAATTTGGATATATCAGAACCCGCTTTTGTCAACCTTAAAGACAGAGTGGTAACTTATAGTGCTAGAGGTAGTAACACTATTATCGATTTTATCTTTGGGTCACCTAGCATTCTTAAAAATGTCATTTCTTATAACGCTATTTTGACGGCATTCAGTGACCATAATCCAGTTATTATGGAATTAATTAATACTAATCCTACCATAATAAATACTGGTCAACAGTCAACCTACCCCACTGTAATCCGGGCTCATGACCAAGGTAGACGAGTTAAATGGTCTAGGATTATCGCCGATGACTTTTTTAATGATTTGTGTGATAAAGTAAGTGTTGAATTAAATATATGCAGGGACCCATTGACTACTGGAGGGAATGTCATTAAAGCCTTTGAAGCTATATGTAAAAATGTCGCACTGACACTTACGTGCAAATCCACTAATAAGTCATGCAAAGCTCAGGGATGGTTCAATGCCGAATGTACCAAGGCACATAAAAACCTACTAGAAGCCCTGAAATGCAAGCCGCGTAATATAGCAGAAGTGTCCAAATTAAGGAAAGAATATAAAAAACCGACCGAGGCTCGTAAGAGAGAAATAAAAGATAAGGCCTGGGAAGCATTATATGATAATCTAACATTAAGGGATAGTGCTAAGTTCTGGTCTATAGTGAACTCTCCTTTGTTTAATGGTAGAGAAAATGAAGCACTAGAGGTGAATATCACCGAGAAACAATGGTTAGACCATTTTGAAACCATCTATGGAAGTAAGATCACTACTACTCCTTTCCCCCCCATAGATTCCTTAATCACAGACACTCCATTAAGAATAACGGTGAAAGAAGTACTAAATGCTATAGAAAATACAGCTGGCGGGAAAGCCCCCGGCCCGGATGGGGTTCCCGCTGATATGTATAAAGCACACCCCTATGTGTGGTCCATAGTACTTGCAAATGTTTTTAATCTAGCTTGTATGAATAATTCTAACATACCTATCTCTTGGTCACATTCCGTCATCATCCCAATTTTTAAGAAGGGGCAAAGGGGTGATCCTAGGTGTTATAGACCGATATTGTTACTTGATTCGTCATTTAAGATTCTTGGCAAGGTCATTCTAAATAAAATTAGTAAGTGGGAAAAGGAAAATGAAATTTTATGCAATACCCAATATGGGTTCAGAACGGGGAGGGGTACTGAGGAACAGTGTCTTAATTTATATATGACTATTTGTAAATATACTGTTGCTGCTAGGGGGTCGGTCCATCTGGCTTTTATGGACTTGTCCACAGTGTTCGACCTAGTAAATAGGTCGAAGCTGTGGACGATTCTTTTAGAGTTGGGCTTGGACCCTGCATTGGTAAACTTCCTAGCCTACCTGCACAGTGACTTGACTGCATCAGTACGTATGACAATGGATGGTAAATGCACCGCTGGGTTTAGATCAGCAGGAGGGGTTAGACAGGGGTGCATTTTGGCCCCCATGTTATTCTCATTGTATATCAACTCTCTGTATTCAGTTTTATCAACAGCTACTCCAGATATACCTAACATGGGCGGGTCCCCTCTGCCCGTACTGATGTATGCCGATGACACGGTCCTCATTGCCAGAACCCCTAATGGTCTACAGTTGCTCCTTGACTCTTTTGGGGCTTTCATGCAGAAACTAGACCTGGTTGTAAATATGGAAAAGTCGCACGTTATGTCTATTGGGAAAGGAAAGAAAACTACAAAAACCCTGCGATGTAATGGAGTGTTATTGTCCAAAGTTAAAACATTTACATACCTTGGTGTTATTTTTGATGATTTGGGCACCTGGACCCCACAGATTGTAAACAAAGCGTTGGCTATACGAAGGTCATTTGCAGCCATATTGTGCTTCACTAAGAGATTGGGAGGGAAACCTACTGAAGCCATACTCACCCTGTATAGAGCCAAAACCCTGGCCCTGGCTAGATACGGGGCTGGGATTTGGGGATATTGAAAAGCTGGTTCTGAGTAAGCTGACCCGGCAGGAGCAAATGTATGCCAAAAATGTACGCAGAATGAGCTTTTCAGTGAAGAGCAGCCAGGCACATTTTAGCTAGTTTTACTTGAAAGTGGGGTTGGAAACGCTTTTCAGGCTCAGTACTGGGCTCAAAACATGCAGCCCTGAGGTCTCTCATGATAGCAGGTGGTTAAATAGAAATTCGTTGCTCAGCTGATCCGGCAGGAGCAAACGTATGCCAAAAATGTACGCAGAATGAGCTTTTCAGTGAAGAGCAGCCAGGCACATTTTAGCTAGTTTTACTTGTAGGTGGGGTTGGAAATGCTTTTCAGGCTCAGTACTGAGCTCAAAAGATGCAGCTCTGAGGTGTCTCCTGATAGGAGGTAGTTAAGTTGAACTTCGCTGCTCAGCTGACCCAGCAGGAGCAAATGTATGCCAAAAATGTACGCAGAATGAGCTTTTTAGTGAAGAGCAGCCAGGCACATTCTAGCAAGTTTTACTTGTAAGTGGGGTTGGAAATGCTTTTCCGGCTCAGTACTGCGCTCAAAAGATGCAGCCCTGAGGTCTCTCATGATAGTAGGTGGTTAAGTAGAAATTTGCCCCTTGGCTGACCCAGCAGGAGCAAACGTATGCCAAAAATGTACACAGAATGAGCTTTACAGTGAATAGCAGCCAGGCACATTTTAGCTAGTTTTACTAGTAAGTGGGGTTGGAAACGCTTTTCAGGATCAGTACTGGGCTCAAAACATGCAGCCCTGAGGTCTCTCATGATAGCAGGTGGTTAAATAGAAATTCGCTGCTCAGCTGACCCGGTAGGAGCAAACGTATGCCAAAAATGTAAGCAGAATGAGCTTTTCAGTGAATGCACATTGTAGCTAGTTTTACTTGTAAGTGGGGTTGGAAATGCTTTTCAGGCTCAGTACTGGGCTCAAAAGATTCAGCTCTGAGGTCTCTCCTGATAGGAGGTAGATAAGTAGAACTTCGCAGCTCAGCGGACCCGGCAGGAGCAAATGTATGCCAAAAATGTACGCAGAATGAGCTTTTCAGTGAAGAGCAGCCAGGCACATTCTAGCAAGTTTTACTTGTAAGTGGGGTTGGAAACGCTTTTCAGGCTCAGTACTGCGCTCAAAAGATAGCAGGTCGTTAAGTAGAAATTTGCCACTTGGCTAACCCAGCAGGAGCAAACGTATGCCAAAAATGTACACAGAATGAGCTTTTCAGTGAATAGCTGCCAGGCACATTTAAGCTAGTTTTACTTGTGTGGGGTTGGAAACTCTTTTCAGGATCAGTACTGGGCTCAAAACATGCAGCCCTGAGGTCTCTCATGACAGCAGGTGGTTAAATAGAAATTCGCTGCTCAGCTGACCCAGCAGGAGCAAACGAATGCCAAAAATGTACGCAGAATGAGCTTTTCAGTGATGAACTGCCAGGCACATTATAGCTAGTTTTACTTGTAAGTGGGGTTAGAAACGCTTTTCAGGCTCAGTACTGGGCTCAAAATATGCAGCCCTGAGGTCTCTCATGATAGCAGGTGGTTAAATAGAAATTCGCTGCTCAGCTGACCCGGTAGGAGCAACCGTATGCCAAAAATGTAAGCAGAATGAGCTTTTCAGTGAATAGCAGCCAGGCACATTTTAGCTTGTTTTACTTGTAAGTGGGGTTGGAAATGCTTTTCAGGCTCAGTACTGGGCTCAAAAGATGCAGCTCCGAGGTCTCTCCTGATAGGAGGTAGTTAAGTAGAACTTCGCTGCTCAGCTGACCCGGCAAGAACAAATGTATGCCAAAAATGTACGCAGAATAAGCTTTTTAGTGAAGAGCAGCCAGGCACATTCTAGCAAGTTTTACTTGTAAGTGGGGTTGGAAATGCTTTTCCGGCTCAGTACTGCGCTCAAAAGATGCAGCCGTGAGGTCTCTCATGATAGCAGGTGGTTAAGTAGAAATTTGCCACTTGGCTGACCCAGCAGGAGCAAACGTATGCCAAAAATGTTCACAGAATGAGCTTTTCAGTGAATAGCAGCCAGGCACATTTTAGCTAGTTTTACTAGTAAGTGGGGTTGGAAACGCTTTTCAGGATCAGTACTGGGCTCAAAACATGCAGCCCTGAGGTCTCTCATGATAGCAGGTGGTTAAATAGAAATTCGCTGCTCAGCTGACCCGGTAGGAGCAAACGTATGCCAAAAATGTAAGCAGAATGAGCTTTTCAGTGAATGCACATTGTAGCTAGTTTTACTTGTAAGTGGGGTTGGAAATGCTTTTCAGGCTCAGTACTGGGCTCAAAAGATTCAGCTCTGAGGTCTCTCCTGATAGGAGGTAGATAAGTAGAACTTCGCTGCTCAGCTGACCCGGCAGGAGCAAATGTATGCCAAAAATGTACGCAGAATGAGCTTTTCAGTGAAGAGCAGCCAGGCACATTCTAGCAAGTTTTACTTGTAAATGGGGTTGGAAACGCTTTTCAGGCTCAGTACTGCACTCAAAAGATAGCAGGTGGTTAAGTAGAAATTTGCCACTTGGCTAACCCAGCTGGAGCAAACGTATGCAAAAAATGTACACAGAATGAGCTTTTCAGTGAATAGCTGCCAGGCACATTTAAGCTAGTTTTACTTGTAAGTGGGGTTGAAAACTCTTTTCAGGATCAGTACTGGGCTCAAAACATGCAGGCCTGAGGTCTCTCATGACAGCAGGTGGTTAAATAGAAATTCGCTGCTCAGCTGACCCAGCAGGAGCAAACGAATGCCAAAAATGTACGCAGAATGAGCTTTTCAGTGATGAACTGCCAGGCACATTTTAGCTAGTTTTACTTGTAAGTGGGGTTAGAAACGCTTTTCAGGCTCAGTACTGAGCTCAAAATATGCAGCCCTGAGGTCTCTCATGATAGCAGGTGGTTAAATAGAAATTCGCTGCTCAGCTGACCCGGCAGGAGCAAACGTATGCCAAAAATGTACGCAGAATGAGCTTTTCAGTGAAGAGCAGCCAGGCACATTTTAGATAGTTTTACTTGTAAGTGGGGTTGGAAATGCTTTTCAGGCTCAGTACTGGGCTCAAAACATGCAGCTCTGAGGTCTCTCCTGATAGGAGGTAGTTAAGTAGAACTTCACTGCTCAGCTGACCCGGCAGGAGCAAATGTATGCCAAAAATGTACGCAGAATGAGCTTTTCAGTGTAGAGCAGCCAGGCACATTCTAGCAAGTTTTACTTGTAAGTGGGGTTGGAAACGCTTTTCAGGCTCAGTACTGCGCTCAAAAGATGCAGCCCGAGGTCTCTCATGATAGCAGGTGTTTAAGTAGAAATTTGCCACTTGGCTGACCCAGCAGGAGCAAACGTATGCCAAAAATGTACACAGAATGAGCTTTTCAGTGAATAGCAGCCAGGCACATTTTAGCTAGTTTTACTTGTAAGTGGGGTTGGAAACGCTTTTCAGGATCAGTACTGGGCTCAAAACATGCAGCCCTGAGGTATCTCATGATAGCAGGTGGTTAAATAGAAATTTGCTGCTCAGCTGACCCGGCAGGAACAAACGTATGCCAAAAATGTACGCAGAATGAGCTTTTCAGTGAAGATCAGCCAGGCACATTTTAGCTAGTTTTACTTGAAAGTGGGGTTGGAAACGCTTTTCAGGCTCAGTACTGGGCTCAAAACATGCAGCCCTGAGGTCTCTCATGATAGCAGGTGGTTAAATAGAAATTTGCTGCTCAGCTGACCCGGCAGGAGCAAATGTATGCCAAAAATGTACGCAGAATAAGCTTTTCAGTGAATAGCAGCCAGGCACATTTTAGCTAGTTTTACTTGTAAGTGGGGTTGGAAACGCTTTTCAGGCTCAATACTGGGCTCAAAACATGCAGCCCTGAGGTCTCTCCTGATAGGAGGTAGTTAAGTTGAACTTCGCTGCTCAGCTGACCCAGCAGGAGCAAATGTATGCCAAAAATGTACGCAGAATGAGCTTTTTAGTGAAGAGCAGCCAGGCACATTCTAGCAAGTTTTACTTGTAAGTGGGGTTGGAAACGCTTTTCAGGCTCAGTACTGCGCTCAAAAGATAGCAGGTCGTTAAGTAGAAATTTGCCACTTGGCTAACCCAGCAGGAGCAAACGTATGCCAAAAATGTACACAGAATGAGCTTTTCAGTGAATAGCTGCCAGGCACATTTAAGCTAGTTTTACTTGTGTGGGGTTGGAAACTCTTTTCAGGATCAGTACTGGGCTCAAAACATGCAGCCCTGAGGTCTCTCATGACAGC
This sequence comes from Lissotriton vulgaris, assembly GCF_964263255.1. Taxonomy (NCBI): domain Eukaryota; kingdom Metazoa; phylum Chordata; class Amphibia; order Caudata; family Salamandridae; genus Lissotriton; species Lissotriton vulgaris. The sequence continues at coordinate 1,638,218 of NW_028244430.1, read as the reverse complement.
AGGTGGTTAAATAGAAATTCGCTGCTCAGCTGACCCAGCAGGAGCAAACGAATGCCAAAAATGTACGCAGAATGAGCTTTTCAGTGATGAACTGCCAGGCACATTATAGCTAGTTTTACTTGTAAGTGGGGTTAGAAACGCTTTTCAGGCTCAGTACTGGGCTCAAAATATGCAGCCCTGAGGTCTCTCATGATAGCAGGTGGTTAAATAGAAATTCGCTGCTCAGCTGACCCGGTAGGAGCAACCGTATGCCAAAAATGTAAGCAGAATGAGCTTTTCAGTGAATAGCAGCCAGGCACATTTTAGCTTGTTTTACTTGTAAGTGGGGTTGGAAATGCTTTTCAGGCTCAGTACTGGGCTCAAAAGATGCAGCTCCGAGGTCTCTCCTGATAGGAGGTAGTTAAGTAGAACTTCGCTGCTCAGCTGACCCGGCAAGAACAAATGTATGCCAAAAATGTACGCAGAATAAGCTTTTTAGTGAAGAGCAGCCAGGCACATTCTAGCAAGTTTTACTTGTAAGTGGGGTTGGAAATGCTTTTCCGGCTCAGTACTGTGCTCAAAAGATGCAGCCCTGAGGTCTCTCATGATAGCAGGTGGTTAAGTAGAAATTTGCCACTTGGCTGACCCAGCAGGAGCAAACGTATGCCAAAAATGTTCACAGAATGAGCTTTTCAGTGAATAGCAGCCAGGCACATTTTAGCTAGTTTTACTAGTAAGTGGGGTTGGAAACGCTTTTCAGGATCAGTACTGGGCTCAAAACATGCAGCCCTGAGGTCTCTCATGATAGCAGGTGGTTAAATAGAAATTCGCTGCTCAGCTGACCCGGTAGGAGCAAACGTATGCCAAAAATGTAAGCAGAATGAGCTTTTCAGTGAATGCACATTGTAGCTAGTTTTACTTGTAAGTGGGGTTGGAAATGCTTTTCAGGCTCAGTACTGGGCTCAAAAGATTCAGCTCTGAGGTCTCTCCTGATAGGAGGTAGATAAGTAGAACTTCGCTGCTCAGCTGACCCGGCAGGAGCAAATGTATGCCAAAAATGTACGCAGAATGAGCTTTTCAGTGAAGAGCAGCCAGGCACATTCTAGCAAGTTTTACTTGTAAATGGGGTTGGAAACGCTTTTCAGGCTCAGTACTGCGCTCAAAAGATAGCAGGTGGTTAAGTAGAAATTTGCCACTTGGCTAACCCAGCTGGAGCAAACGTATGCAAAAAATGTACACAGAATGAGCTTTTCAGTGAATAGCTGCCAGGCACATTTAAGCTAGTTTTACTTGTAAGTGGGGTTGAAAACTCTTTTCAGGATCAGTACTGGGCTCAAAACATGCAGGCCTGAGGTCTCTCATGACAGCAGGTGGTTAAATAGAAATTCGCTGCTCAGCTGACCCAGCAGGAGCAAACGAATGCCAAAAATGTACGCAGAATGAGCTTTTCAGTGATGAACTGCCAGGCACATTTTAGCTAGTTTTACTTGTAAGTGGGGTTAGAAACGCTTTTCAGGCTCAGTACTGAGCTCAAAATATGCAGCCCTGAGGTCTCTCATGATAGCAGGTGGTTAAATAGAAATTCGCTGCTCAGCTGACCCGGCAGGAGCAAACGTATGCCAAAAATGTACGCAGAATGAGCTTTTCAGTGAAGAGCAGCCAGGCACATTTTAGATAGTTTTACTTGTAAGTGGGGTTGGAAATGCTTTTCAGGCTCAGTACTGGGCTCAAAACATGCAGCTCTGAGGTCTCTCCTGATAGGAGGTAGTTAAGTAGAACTTCACTGCTCAGCTGACCCGGCAGGAGCAAATGTATGCCAAAAATGTACGCAGAATGAGCTTTTCAGTGTAGAGCAGCCAGGCACATTCTAGCAAGTTTTACTTGTAAGTGGGGTTGGAAACGCTTTTCAGGCTCAGTACTGCGCTCAAAAGATGCAGCCCGAGGTCTCTCATGATAGCAGGTGTTTAAGTAGAAATTTGCCACTTGGCTGACCCAGCAGGAGCAAACGTATGCCAAAAATGTACACAGAATGAGCTTTTCAGTGAATAGCAGCCAGGCACATTTTAGCTAGTTTTACTTGTAAGTGGGGTTGGAAACGCTTTTCAGGATCCGTACTGGGCTCAAAACATGCAGCCCTGAGGTATCTCATGATAGCAGGTGGTTAAATAGAAATTTGCTGCTCAGCTGACCCGGCAGGAACAAACGTATGCCAAAAATGTACGCAGAATGAGCTTTTCAGTGAAGATCAGCCAGGCACATTTTAGCTAGTTTTACTTGAAAGTGGGGTTGGAAACGCTTTTCAGGCTCAGTACTGGGCTCAAAACATGCAGCCCTGAGGTCTCTCATGATAGCAGGTGGTTAAATAGAAATTTGCTGCTCAGCTGACCCGGCAGGAGCAAATGTATGCCAAAAATGTACGCAGAATAAGCTTTTCAGTGAATAGCAGCCAGGCACATTTTAGCTAGTTTTACTTGTAAGTGGGGTTGGAAACGCTTTTCAGGCTCAATACTGGGCTCAAAACATGCAGCCCTGAGGTCTCTCCTGATAGGAGGTAGTTAAGTTGAACTTCGCTGCTCAGCTGACCCAGCAGGAGCAAATGTATGCCAAAAATGTACGCAGAATGAGCTTTTTAGTGAAGAGCAGCCAGGCACATTCTAGCAAGTTTTACTTGTAAGTGGGGTTGGAAACACTTTTCCGGCTCAGTACTGCGCTCAAAAGATGCAGCCCTGAGGTCTCTCAATATAGCAGGTGGTTAAGTAGAAATTTGCCACTTGGCTGACCCAGCAGGAGCAAACATATGCCAAAAATGTACACAGAATGAGCTTTTCAGTGAATAGCAGCCAGGCACATTTTAGCTAGTTTTACTTGTAAGTGGGGTTGGAAACGCTTTTCAGGATCAGTACTGGGCTCAAAACATGCAGCCCTGAGGTCTCTCATGATAGCAGGTGGTTAAATAGAAATTCGCTGCTCAGCTGACCCGGTAGGAGCAAACGTATGCCAAAAATGTAAGCAGAATGAGCTTTTCAGTGAATAGCAGCCAGGCACATTTTAGCTTGTTTTACTTGTAAGTGGGGTTGGAAATGCTTTTCAGGCTCAGTACTGGGCTCAAAAGATGCAGGTCTGAGGTCTCTCCTGAAAGGAGGTAGTTAAGTAGATCTTCGCTGCTCAGCTGACCCGGCAGGAGCAAATGTATGCCAAAAATGTAAGCAGAATGAGCTTTTCAGTGAATGCACATTGTAGCTAGTTTTACTTGTAAGTGGGGTTGGAAATGCTTTTCAGGCTCAGTACTGGGTTCAAAAGATTCAGCTCTGAGGTCTCTCTTGATAGGAGGTAGATAAGTAGAACATCGCTGCTCAGCTGACCCGGCAGGAGCAAATGTATGCCAAAAATGTACGCAGAATGAACTTTTCAGTGAAGAGCAGCCAGGCACATTCTAGCAAGTTTTACTTGTAAGTGGGGTTGGAAACGCTTTTCAGGCTCAGTACTGCGCTCAAAAGATAGCAGGTGGTTAAGTAGAAATTTGCCACTTGGCTGACCCAGCAGGAGCAAACGTATGCCAAAAATGTACACAGAATGAGCTTTTCAGTGAATAGCAGCCAGGCACATTTTAGCTAGTTTTACTTGTAAGTTGGGTTGGAAACTTTTTTCAGGCTAAGTACTGGGCTCAAAACATGCAGCCCTGAGGTCTCTCATGACAGCAGGTGGTTAAATAGAAATTTGCAACTCAGCTGACCCAGCAGGAGCAAACGTATGCCAAAAATGTACGCAGAATGAGCTTTTCAGTGAAGAGCTGCCAGGCACATTTTAGCTAGTTTTACTAGTAAGTGGGGTTGGAAACGCTTTTCAGGCTCAGTACTGGGCTCAAAACATGCAGCCCTGAGGTCTCTCATGATAGCAGGTGGTTAAATAGAAATTCGCTGCTCAGCTGACCCGGTAGGATCAACCGTATGCCAAAAATGTAAGCAGAATGAGCTTTTCAGTGAATAGCAGCCAGGCACATTTTAGCTTGTTTTACTTGTAAGTGGGGTTGGGAATGCTTTTCAGGCTCAGTACTGGGCTCAAAAGATGCAGCTCTGAGGTCTCTCCTGATAGGAGGTAGCTAAGTAGAACTTCGCTGCTCAGCTGACCCGGCAAGAGCAAATGTATGCCAAAAATGTACGCAGAATGAGCTTTTGTGAAGAGCAGCCAGGCACATTCTAGCAAGTTTTACTTGTAAGTGGGGTTGGAAACGCTTTTCAGGCTCAGTACTGCGCTCAAAAGATACAGCCCTGAGGTCTCTCATGATGGCAGGTGGTTAAGTAGAAATTTGCCACTTGGCTGACCCAGCAGGAGCAAACGTATGCCAAAAATGTACACAGAATGAGCTTTTCAGTGAATAGCAGCCAGGCACATTTTAGCTAGTTTTACTTGTAAGTGGGGTTGGAAACGCTTTTCAGGCTCAGTACTGGGCTCAAAACATGCAGCCCTGAGGTCTCTCATGATAGCAGGTGGTTAAATAGAAATTCGCTGCTCAGCTGACCCGGTAGGAGCAAACGTATGCCAAAAATGTAAGCAGAATTAGCTTTTCAGTGAATAGCAGCCAGGCACATTTTAGCTTGTTTTACTTGTAAGTGGGGTTGGAAATGCTTTTCAGGCTCAGTACTGGGCTCAAAAGATGCAGCTCTGAGGTCTCTCCTGATAGGAGGTAGTTAAGTAGAACTTCGCTGCTCAGCTGACCCGGCAGGAGTAAATGTATGCCAAAAATGTAAGCAGAATGAACTTTTCAGTGAATAGCAGCCAGGCACATTTTAGCTGGTTTTACTTGTAAGTGGGGTTGGAAACGCTTTTCAGGCTCAGTACTGGGCTCAAAATATTCAGCTCTGAGGTCTCTCCTGATAGGAGGTAGTTAAGTAGAACTTCGCTGCTTAGCTGACCCGGCAGGAGCAAACATATGCCAAAAATGTACGCAGAATGAGCTTTTCAGTGAAGAGCAGCCAGGCACATTTTAGCTTGTTTTACTTGTAAGTGGGGTTAGAAATGCTTTTCAGGCTCAGTACAGGGCTCAAAAGATGCAGCTCTGAGGTCTCTCCTGATAGGAGGTAGTTAAGTAGAACTTCGCTGCTCAGCTGATCCGGCAAGAGCAAATGTATGCCAAAAATGTACGCAGAATGAGCTTTAGTGAAGAGCAGCCAGGCGCATTCTAGCAAGTTTTACTTGTAAGTGGGGTTGGAAACGCTTTTCAGGCTCAGTACTGCGCTCAAAAGATGCAGCCCTGAGGTCTCTCATGATAGCAGGTGGTTAAGTAGAAATTTGCCACTTGGCTGACCCAGCAGGAGCAAATGTATGCCAAAAATGTACACAGAATGAGCTTTTCAGTGAATAGCAGCCAGGCACATTTTAGCTAGTTTTACTTGTAAGTGGGGTTGGAAACGCTTTTCAGGCTCAGTACTGGGCTCAAAACATGCAGCCCTGAGGTCTCTCATGATAGCAGGTGGTTAAATATAAATTCGCTGCTCAGCTGACCCGGTAGGAGCAAACGTATGCCAAAAATGTACACAGAATGAGCTTTTCAGTGAATAGCAGCCAGGCACATTCTAGCAAGTTTTACTTGTTAGTGGGGTTGGAAACGCTTTTCAGGCTCAGTACTGCGCTCAAAAGATGCAGCCCTGAGGTCTCTCATGATAGCAGGTGGTTAAATAGAAATTCGCTGCTCAGCTGACCCGGCAGGAGCAAACGTATGCCAAAAATATACGCAGAATGAGCTTTTCAGTGAAGAGCAGCCAGGCACATTTTAGCTAGTTTTACTTGTAAGTGGGGTTGGAAATGCTTTTCAGGCTAAGTACTGGGCTCAAAACATGCAGCTCTGAGGTGTCTCCTGATAGGAGGTAGTTAAGTAGAACTTCGCTGCTCAGCTGACCCGGTAGGAGCAACCGTATGCCAAAAATGTAAGTAGAATGAGCTTTTCAGTGAATAGTAGCCAGGCACATTTTAGCTAGTTTTACTTGTAAGTGGGGTTGGAAACACTTTTCAGGCTCAGTACTGGGCTCAAAACATGCAGCCCTGAGGTCTCTCATGATAGCAGGTGGTTAAATAGAAATTCATTGCTCAGCTGATCCGGCAGGAGCAAACGTATGCCAAAAATGTACGCAGAATGAGCTTTTTAGTGAAGAGCAGCCAGGCACATTTGAGCTAGTTTTACTTGTAAGTGGGGTTGGAAACGCTTTTCAGGCTCAATACTGGGCTCAAAACATGCAGCCCTGAGGTCTCTCATGATAGCAGGTGGTTAAATATAAATTCGCTGCTCAGCTGACCCGGTAGGAGAAACGTATGCCAAAAATGTAAGCAGAATGAGCTTTTCAGTGAATAGAAGCCAGGCTTATTTTAGCTAGTTTTACTTGTTAGTGGGGTTGGAAATGCTTTTCAGGCTCAGTACTGAGCTCAAAAGATGCAGCTCTGAGGTCTCTCCTGATAGGAGGTAGTTAAGTTGAACTTCGCTGCTCAGCTGACCCAGCAGGAGCAAATGTATGCCAAAAATGTACGCAGAATGAGCTTTTCAGTGAAGAGCAGCCAGGCACATTCTAGCAAGTTTTACTTGTAAGTGGGGTTGGAAACACTTTTCAGGCTCAGTACTTCGCTCAAAAGATGCAGCCCTGAGGTGTCTCATGATAGCAGGTGGTTAAGTAGAAATTTGCCACTTGGCTGACCCAGCAGGAGCAAACGTATGCCAAAAATGTACACAGAATGAGCTTTTCAGTGAATAGCAGCCAGGCACATTTTAGCTAGTTTTACTTGTAAGTGGGGTTGAAAACGCTTTTCAGGATCAGTACTGGGCTCAAAACATGCAGCCCTGAGGTCTCTCATGATAGCAGGTGGTTAAATAGAAATTCACTGCTCAGCTGACCCGGTAGGAGCAAACGTATGCCAAAAATGTAAGCAGAATGAGCTTTTCAGTGAATAGCAGCTAGGCACATTTTAGCTTGTTTTACTTGTAAGTGGGGTTGGAAATGCTTTTCAGGCTCAGTATTGGGCTCAAAAGATGCAGCTCTGAGGTCTCTCCTGATAGGAGGTAGTTCAGTAGAACTTCGCTGCTCAGCTGACCCGGCAGGAGCAAATGTATGCCAAAAATGTAAGCAGAATGAGCTTTTCAGTGAATGCACATTGTAGCTAGTTTTACTTTTAAGTGGGGTTGGAAATGCTTTTCAGGCTCAGTACTGGGCTCAAAAGATGCAGCTCTGAGGTCTCTCCTGATAGGATGTAGTTAAGTAGAACTTCGCTGCTCAGCTGACCCGGCAGGAGCAAATGTACGCCAAAAATGTACGCAGAATGAGCTTTTCAGTGAAGAGCAGCCAGGCACATTCTAGCAAGTTTTACTTGTAAGTGGGGTTGGAAACGCTTTTCAGGCTCAGTACTGCGCTCAAAAGACGCAGCCCTGAGGTCTCTCATGACAGCAGGTGGTTAAATAGAAATTCGCTGCTCAGCTGACCCAGCAGGAGAAAACGTATGCCAAAAATGTACGCAGAGTGAGCTTTTCAGTGAAGAGCTGCCAGGCACATTTTAGCTAGTTTTACTTGTAAGTGGGGTTGGAAATGCTTTTCAGGCTCAGTACTGGGCTCAAAACATGCAGCCCTGAGGTCTCTCATGATAGCAGGTGGTTAAATAGAAATTCGCTGCTCAGCTGACCCGGTAGGAGCAACCGTATGCCAAAAATGTAAGCAGAATGAGCTTTTCAGTGAATAGCAGCCAGGCACATTTTAGCTTGTTTTACTTGTAAGTGGGGTTGGAAATGCTTTTCAGGCTCAGTACTGGGCTCAAAAGATGCAGCTCTGAGGTCTCTCCTGATAGGAGGTAGTTAAGTAGAACTTCGCTGCTCAGCTGACCCGGCAGGAGCAAATGTATGCCAAAAATGTACGCAGAATGAACTTTTCAGTGAAGAGCAGCCAGGCACATTCTAGTTTTACTTGTAAGTGGGGTTGGAAACGCTTTTCAGGCTCAGTACTGCGCTCAAAAGATAGCAGGTGGTTAAGTAGAAATTTGCCACTTGGCTGACCCAGCAGGAGCAAACGTATGCCAAAAATGTACACAGAATGAGCTTTTCAGTGAATAGCAGCCAGGCACATTTTAGCTAGTTTTACTTGTAAGTTGGGTTGGAAACTTTTTCAGGCTAAGTACTGGGCTCAAAACATGCAGCCCTGTGGTCTCTCATGACAGCAGGTGGTTAAATAGAAATTTGCAACTCAGCTGACCCAGCAGGAGCAAACGTATGCCAAAAATGTACGCAGAATGAGCTTTTCAGTGAAGAGCTGCCAGGCACATTTTAGCTAGTTTTACTAGTAAGTGGGGTTGGAAACGCTTTTCAGGCTCAGTACTGGGCTCAAAACATGCAGCCCTGAGGTCTCTCATGATAGCAGGTGGTTAAATAGAAATTCGCTGCTCAGCTGACCCGGTAGGATCAACCGTATGCCAAAAATGTAAGCAGAATGAGCTTTTCAGTGAATAGCAGCCAGGCACATTTTAGCTTGTTTTACTTGTAAGTGGGGTTGGGAATGCTTTTCAGGCTCAGTACTGGGCTCAAAAGATGCAGCTCTGAGGTCTCTCCTGATAGGAGGTAGTTAAGTAGAACTTCGCTGCTCAGCTGACCCGGCAAGAGCAAATGTATGCCAAAAATGTACGCAGAATGAGCTTTTTTGAAGAGCAGCCAGGCACATTCTAGCAAGTTTTACTTGTAAGTGGGTTTGGAAACGCTTTTCAGGCTCAGTACTACGCTCAAAAGATACAGCCCTGAGGTCTCTCATGATGGCAGGTGGTTAAGTTTAAATTTGCCACTTGGCTGACCCAGCAGGAGCAAACGTATGCCAAAAATGTACACAGAATGAGCTTTTCAGTGAATAGCAGCCAGGCACATTTTAGCTAGTTTTACTTGTAAGTGGGGTTGGAAACGCTTTTCGGGCTCAGTACTGGGCTCAAAACATGCAGCCCTGAGGTCTCTCATGATAGCAGGTGGTTAAATAGAAATTCGCTGCTCAGCTGACCCGGTAGGAGCAAACGTATGCCAAAAATGTAAGCAGAATGAGCTTTTCAGTGAATAGCAGCCAGGCACATTTTAGCTTGTTTTACTTGTAAGTGGGGTTGGAAATGCTTTTCAGGCTCAGTACTGGGCTCAAAAGATGCAGCTCTGAGGTCTCTCCTGATAGGAGGTAGTTAAGTAGAACTTCGCTGCTCAGCTGACCCGGCAGGAGTAAATGTATGCCAAAAATGTAAGCAGAATGAACTTTTCAGTGAATAGCAGCCAGGCACATTTTAGCTGGTTTTACTTGTAAGTGGGGTTGGAAACGCTTTTCAGGCTCAGTACTGGGCTCAAAAGATTCAGCTCTGAGGTCTCTCCTGATAGGAGGTAGTTAAGTAGAACTTCGCTGCTCAGCTGACCCGGCAGGAGCAAACATATGCCAAAAATGTACGCAGAATGAGCTTTTCAGTGAAGAGCAGCCAGGCACATTTTAGCTAGTTTTACTTGTAAGTGGGGTTGGAAATGCTTTTCAGGCTCAGTACTGGTCTCAAAACATGCAGCTCTGAGGTCTCTCCTGATAGGAGGTAGTTAGGTAGAACTTCGCTACTCAGCTGACCCTGCAGGAGCAAATGTATGCCAAAAATGTACGCAGAATGAGCTTTTTAGTGAATAGCAGCCAGGCACATTTTAGCTTGTTTTACTTGTAAGTGGGGTTGGGAATGCTTTTCAGGCTCAGTACTGGGCTCAAAAGATGCAGCTCTGAGGTCTCTCCTGATAGGAGGTAGTTAAGTAGAACTTCGCTGCTCAGCTGACCCGGCAAGAGCAAATGTATGCCAAAAATGTACGCAGAATGAGCTTTTTTGAAGAGCAGCCAGGCACATTCTAGCAAGTTTTACTTGTAAGTGGGTTTGGAAACGCTTTTCAGGCTCAGTACTACGCTCAAAAGATACAGCCCTGAGGTCTCTCATGATGGCAGGTGGTTAAGTTTAAATTTGCCACTTGGCTGACCCAGCAGGAGCAAACGTATGCCAAAAATGTACACAGAATGAGCTTTTCAGTGAATAGCAGCCAGGCACATTTTAGCTAGTTTTACTTGTAAGTGGGGTTGGAAACGCTTTTCGGGCTCAGTACTGGGCTCAAAACATGCAGCCCTGAGGTCTCTCATGATAGCAGGTGGTTAAATAGAAATTCGCTGCTCAGCTGACCCGGTAGGAGCAAACGTATGCCAAAAATGTAAGCAGAATGAGCTTTTCAGTGAATAGCAGCCAGGCACATTTTAGCTTGTTTTACTTGTAAGTGGGGTTGGAAATGCTTTTCAGGCTCAGTACTGGGCTCAAAAGATGCAGCTCTGAGGTCTCTCCTGATAGGAGGTAGTTAAGTAGAACTTCGCTGCTCAGCTGACCCGGCAGGAGTAAATGTATGCCAAAAATGTAAGCAGAATGAACTTTTCAGTGAATAGCAGCCAGGCACATTTTAGCTGGTTTTACTTGTAAGTGGGGTTGGAAACGCTTTTCAGGCTCAGTACTGGGCTCAAAAGATTCAGCTCTGAGGTCTCTCCTGATAGGAGGTAGTTAAGTAGAACTTCGCTGCTCAGCTGACCCGGCAGGAGCAAACATATGCCAAAAATGTACGCAGAATGAGCTTTTCAGTGAAGAGCAGCCAGGCACATTTTAGCTAGTTTTACTTGTAAGTGGGGTTGGAAATGCTTTTCAGGCTCAGTACTGGTCTCAAAACATGCAGCTCTGAGGTCTCTCCTGATAGGAGGTAGTTAGGTAGAACTTCGCTACTCAGCTGACCCTGCAGGAGCAAATGTATGCCAAAAATGTACGCAGAATGAGCTTTTTAGTGAATAGCAGCCAGGCACATTTTAGCTTGTTTTACTTGTAAGTGGGGTTGGAAATGCTTTTCAGGCTCAGTACTGGGCTCAAAAGATGCAGCTCTGAGGTCTCTCCTGATAGGAGGTAGTTAAGTAGAACTTCGCTGCTCAGCTGACCCGGCAGGAGCAAACGTATGCCAAAAATGTATACAGAATGAGATTTTCAGTGAATAGCAGCCAGGCACATTTTAGCTAGTTTTACTTGTAAGTGGGGTTGGAAACTCTTTTCAGGATCAGTACTGGGCTCAAAACATGCAGCCCTGAGATCTCTCATGACAGCAGGTGGTTAAATAGAAATTCGCTGCTCAGCTGACCCAGCAGGAGCAAACGTATGCCAAAAATGTACGCAGAATGAGCTTTTCAGTGAAGAGCTGCCAGGCACATTTTAGCTAGTTTTACTTGTAAGTGGGGTTGGAAATGCTTTTCAGGCTCAGTACTGGGCTCAAAACATGCAGCCCTGAGGTCTCTCATGATAGCAGGTGGTTAAATAGAAATTCGCTGCTCAGCTGACCCGGTAGGAGCAACCGTATGCCAAAAATGTAAGCAGAATGAGCTTTTTAGTGAATAGCAGCCAGGCACATTTTAGCTTGTTTTACTTGTAAGTGGGGTTGGAAATGCTTTTCAGGCTCAGTACAGGGCTCAAAAGATGCAGCTCTGAGGTCTCTCCTGATAGGAGGTAGTTAAGTAGAACTTCGCTGCTCAGCTGATCCGGCAAGAGCAAATGTATGCCAAAAATGTACGCAGAATGAGCTTTAGTGAAGAGCAGCCAGGCGCATTCTAGCAAGTTTTACTTGTAAGTGGGGTTGGAAACGCTTTTCAGGCTCAGTACTGCGCTCAAAAGATGCAGCCCTGAGGTCTCTCATGATAGCAGGTGGTTAAGTAGAAATTTGCCACTTGGCTGACCCAGCAGGAGCAAACGTATGCCAAAAATGTACACAGAATGAGCTTTTCAGTGAATAGCAGCCAGGCACATTTTAGCTAGTTTTACTTGTAAGTGGGGTTGGAAACGCTTTTCAGGCTCAGTACTGCGCTCAAAAGATGCAGCTCTGAGGTCTCTCCTGATAGGAGGTAGTTAAGTAGAACTTCGCTGCTCAGCTGACCCGGCAGGAGCAAACATATGCCAAAAATGTACGCAGAATGAGCTTTTCAGTGAAGAGCAGCCAGGCACATTTTAGCTAGTTTTACTTGTAAGTGGGGTTGGAAATGCTTTTCAGGCTCAGTACTGGTCTCAAAACATGCAGCTCTGAGGTCTCTCCTGATAGGAGGTAGTTAGGTAGAACTTCGCTACTCAGCTGACCCTGCAGGAGCAAATGTATGCCAAAAATGTACGCAGAATGAGCTTTTTAGTGAATAGCAGCCAGGCACATTTTAGCTTGTTTTACTTGTAAGTGGGGTTGGGAATGCTTTTCAGGCTCAGTACTGGGCTCAAAAGATGCAGCTCTGAGGTCTCTCCTGATAGGAGGTAGTTAAGTAGAACTTCGCTGCTCAGCTGACCCGGCAAGAGCAAATGTATGCCAAAAATGTACGCAGAATGAGCTTTTTTGAAGAGCAGCCAGGCACATTCTAGCAAGTTTTACTTGTAAGTGGGTTTGGAAACGCTTTTCAGGCTCAGTACTACGCTCAAAAGATACAGCCCTGAGGTCTCTCATGATGGCAGGTGGTTAAGTTTAAATTTGCCACTTGGCTGACCCAGCAGGAGCAAACGTATGCCAAAAATGTACACAGAATGAGCTTTTCAGTGAATAGCAGCCAGGCACATTTTAGCTAGTTTTACTTGTAAGTGGGGTTGGAAACGCTTTTCGGGCTCAGTACTGGGCTCAAAACATGCAGCCCTGAGGTCTCTCATGATAGCAGGTGGTTAAATAGAAATTCGCTGCTCAGCTGACCCGGTAGGAGCAAACGTATGCCAAAAATGTAAGCAGAATGAGCTTTTCAGTGAATAGCAGCCAGGCACATTTTAGCTTGTTTTACTTGTAAGTGGGGTTGGAAATGCTTTTCAGGCTCAGTACTGGGCTCAAAAGATGCAGCTCTGAGGTCTCTCCTGATAGGAGGTAGTTAAGTAGAACTTCGCTGCTCAGCTGACCCGGCAGGAGTAAATGTATGCCAAAAATGTAAGCAGAATGAACTTTTCAGTGAATAGCAGCCAGGCACATTTTAGCTGGTTTTACTTGTAAGTGGGGTTGGAAACGCTTTTCAGGCTCAGTACTGGGCTCAAAAGATTCAGCTCTGAGGTCTCTCCTGATAGGAGGTAGTTAAGTAGAACTTCGCTGCTCAGCTGACCCGGCAGGAGCAAACATATGCCAAAAATGTACGCAGAATGAGCTTTTCAGTGAAGAGCAGCCAGGCACATTTTAGCTAGTTTTACTTGTAAGTGGGGTTGGAAATGCTTTTCAGGCTCAGTACTGGTCTCAAAACATGCAGCTCTGAGGTCTCTCCTGATAGGAGGTAGTTAGGTAGAACTTCGCTACTCAGCTGACCCTGCAGGAGCAAATGTATGCCAAAAATGTACGCAGAATGAGCTTTTTAGTGAATAGCAGCCAGGCACATTTTAGCTTGTTTTACTTGTAAGTGGGGTTGGAAATGCTTTTCAGGCTCAGTACTGGGCTCAAAAGATGCAGCTCTGAGGTCTCTCCTGATAGGAGGTAGTTAAGTAGAACTTCGCTGCTCAGCTGACCCGGCAGGAGCAAACGTATGCCAAAAATGTATACAGAATGAGATTTTCAGTGAATAGCAGCCAGGCACATTTTAGCTAGTTTTACTTGTAAGTGGGGTTGGAAACTCTTTTCAGGATCAGTACTGGGCTCAAAACATGCAGCCCTGAGATCTCTCATGACAGCAGGTGGTTAAATAGAAATTCGCTGCTCAGCTGACCCAGCAGGAGCAAACGTATGCCAAAAATGTACGCAGAATGAGCTTTTCAGTGAAGAGCTGCCAGGCACATTTTAGCTAGTTTTACTTGTAAGTGGGGTTGGAAATGCTTTTCAGGCTCAGTACTGGGCTCAAAACATGCAGCCCTGAGGTCTCTCATGATAGCAGGTGGTTAAATAGAAATTCGCTGCTCAGCTGACCCGGTAGGAGCAACCGTATGCCAAAAATGTAAGCAGAATGAGCTTTTTAGTGAATAGCAGCCAGGCACATTTTAGCTTGTTTTACTTGTAAGTGGGGTTGGAAATGCTTTTCAGGCTCAGTACAGGGCTCAAAAGATGCAGCTCTGAGGTCTCTCCTGATAGGAGGTAGTTAAGTAGAACTTCGCTGCTCAGCTGATCCGGCAAGAGCAAATGTATGCCAAAAATGTACGCAGAATGAGCTTTAGTGAAGAGCAGCCAGGCGCATTCTAGCAAGTTTTACTTGTAAGTGGGGTTGGAAACGCTTTTCAGGCTCAGTACTGCGCTCAAAAGATGCAGCCCTGAGGTCTCTCATGATAGCAGGTGGTTAAGTAGAAATTTGCCACTTGGCTGACCCAGCAGGAGCAAACGTATGCCAAAAATGTACACAGAATGAGCTTTTCAGTGAATAGCAGCCAGGCACATTTTAGCTAGTTTTACTTGTAAGTGGGGTTGGAAACGCTTTTCAGGCTCAGTACTGGGCTCAAAACATGCAGCCCTGAGGTCTCTCATGATAGCAGGTGGTTAAATATAAATTCGCTGCTCAGCTGACCCGGTAGGAGCAAACGTATGCCAAAAATGTACACAGAATGAGCTTTTCAGTGAATAGCAGCCAGGCACATTCTAGCAAGTTTTACTTGTTAGTGGGGTTGGAAACGCTTTTCAGGCTCAGTACTGCGCTCAAAAGATGCAGCCCTGAGGTCTCTCATGATAGCAGGTGGTTAAATAGAAATTCGCTGCTCAGCTGACCCGGCAGGAGCAAACGTATGCCAAAAATATACGCAGAATGAGCTTTTCAGTGAAGAGCAGCCAGGCACATTTTAGCTAGTTTTACTTGTAAGTGGGGTTGGAAATGCTTTTCAGGCTAAGTACTGGGCTCAAAACATGCAGCTCTGAGGTGTCTCCTGATAGGAGGTAGTTAAGTAGAACTTCGCTGCTCAGCTGACCCGGTAGGAGCAACCGTATGCCAAAAATGTAAGCAGAATGAGCTTTTCAGTGAATAGTAGCCAGGCACATTTTAGCTAGTTTTACTTGTAAGTGGGGTTGGAAACACTTTTCAGGCTCAGTACTGGGCTCAAAACATGCAGCCCTGAGGTCTCTCATGATAGCAGGTGGTTAAATAGAAATTCATTGCTCAGCTGATCCGGCAGGAGCAAACGTATGCCAAAAATGTACGCAGAATGAGCTTTTTAGTGAAGAGCAGCCAGGCACATTTGAGCTAGTTTTACTTGTAAGTGGGGTTGGAAACGCTTTTCAGGCTCAATACTGGGCTCAAAACATGCAGCCCTGAGGTCTCTCATGATAGCAGGTGGTTAAATATAAATTCGCTGCTCAGCTGACCCGGTAGGAGAAACGTATGCCAAAAATGTAAGCAGAATGAGCTTTTCAGTGAATAGAAGCCAGGCTTATTTTAGCTAGTTTTACTTGTTAGTGGGGTTGGAAATGTTTTCAGGCTCAGTACTGAGCTCAAAAGATGCAGCTCTGAGGTCTCTCCTGATAGGAGGTAGTTAAGTTGAACTTCGCTGCTCAGCTGACCCAGCAGGAGCAAATGTATGCCAAAAATGTACGCAGAATGAGCTTTTCAGTGAAGAGCAGCCAGGCACATTCTAGCAAGTTTTACTTGTAAGTGGGGTTGGAAACACTTTTCAGGCTCAGTACTTCGCTCAAAAGATGCAGCCCTGAGGTGTCTCATGATAGCAGGTGGTTAAGTAGAAATTTGCCACTTGGCTGACCCAGCAGGAGCAAACGTATGCCAAAAATGTACACAGAATGAGCTTTTCAGTGAATAGCAGCCAGGCACATTTTAGCTAGTTTTACTTGTAAGTGGGGTTGAAAACGCTTTTCAGGATCAGTACTGGGCTCAAAACATGCAGCCCTGAGGTGTCTCATGATAGCAGGTGGTTAAATAGAAATTCACTGCTCAGCTGACCCGGTAGGAGCAACTGTATGCCAAAAATGTAAGCAGAATGAGCTTTTCAGTGAATAGCAGCTAGGCACATTTTAGCTTGTTTTACTTGTAAGTGGGGTTGGAAATGCTTTTCAGGCTCAGTATTGGGCTCAAAAGATGCAGCTCTGAGGTCTCTCCTGATAGGAGGTAGTTCAGTAGAACTTCGCTGCTCAGCTGACCCGGCAGGAGCAAATGTATGCCAAAAATGTAAGCAGAATGAGCTTTTCAGTGAATGCACATTGTAGCTAGTTTTACTTTTAAGTGGGGTTGGAAATGCTTTTCAGGCTCAGTACTGGGCTCAAAAGATGCAGCTCTGAGGTCTCTCCTGATAGGATGTAGTTAAGTAGAGCTTCGCTGCTCAGCTGACCCGGCAGGAGCAAATGTACGCCAAAAATGTACGCAGAATGAGCTTTTCAGTGAAGAGCAGCCAGGCACATTCTAGCAAGTTTTACTTGTAAGTGGGGTTGGAAACGCTTTTCAGGCTCAGTACTGCGCTCAAAAGACGCAGCCCTGAGGTCTCTCATGATAGCAGGTGGTTAAGTAGAAATTTGCCATTTGGCTGACCCAGCAGGAGCAAACGTATGCCAAAAATGTACACAGAATGAGCTTTTCAGTGAATAGCAGCCAGGCACATTTTAGCTAGTTTTACTTGTAAGTGGGGTTGGAAACGCTTTTCAGGATCAGTACTGGGCTCAAAACATGCAGCCCTGAGGTCTCTCATGATAGCAGGTGGTTAAATAGAAATTCGCTGCTCAGCTGACCCGGCAGGAGCAAACGTATGCCAAAAATGTACGCAGAATGAGCTTTTCAGTGAATAGCAGCCAGGCACATTTTAGCTAGTTTTACTTGTTAGTGGGGTTGGAAATGCTTTTCAGGCTCAGTACTGAGCTCAAAAGATGCAGCTCTGAGGTCTCTCCTGATAGGAGGTAGTTAAGTTGAACTTCGCTGCTCAGCTGACCCAGCAGGAGCAAATGTATGCCAAAAATGTACGCAGAATGAGCTTTTTAGTGAAGAGCAGCCAGGCACATTCTAGCAAGTTTTACTTGTAAGTGGGGTTGGAAACGCTTTTCCGGCTCAGTATTGCGCTCAAAAGATGCAGCCCTGGGGTCTCTCAATATAGCAGGTGGTTAAGTAGAAATTTGCCACTTGGCTGACCCAGCAGGAGCAAACGTATGCCAAAAATGTACACAGAATGAGCTTTTCAGTGAATAGCAGCCAGGCACATTTTAGCTAGTTTTACTTGTAAGTGGGGTTGGAAACGCTTTTCAGGATCAGTACTGGGCTCAAAACATGCAGCCCTGAGGTCTCTCATGATAGCAGGTGGTTAAATAGAAATTCGCTGCTCAGCTGACCCGGTAGGAGCAAACGTATGCCAAAAATGTAAGCAGAATGAGCTTTTCAGTGAATAGCAGCCAGGCACATTTAGATAGTTTTACTTGTAAGTGGGGTTGGAAATGCTTTTCAGGTTCAGTACTGGGCTCAAAACATGCAGCTCTGAGGTCTCTCCTGAAAGGAGGTAGTTAAGTAGATCTTCGCTGCTCAGCTGACCCGGCAGGAGCAAATGTATGCCAAAAATGTAAGCAGAATGAGCTTTTCAGTGAATGCACATTGTAGCTAGTTTTACTTGTAAGTGGGGTTGGAAATGCTTTTCAGGCTCAGTACTGGGCTCAAAAGATTCAGCTCTGAGGTCTCTCTTGATAGGCGGTAGATAAGTAGAACATCGCTGCTCAGCTGACCCGGCAGGAGCAAATGTATGCCAAAAATGTACGCAGAATGAACTTTTCAGTGAAGAGCAGCCAGGCACATTCTAGTTTTACTTGTAAGTGGGGTTGGAAACGCTTTTCAGGCTCAGTACTGCGCTCAAAAGATAGCAGGTGGTTAAGTAGAAATTTGCCACTTGGCTGACCCAGCAGGAGCAAACGTATGCCAAAAATGTACACAGAATGAGCTTTTCAGTGAATAGCAGCCAGGCACATTTTAGCTAGTTTTACTTGTAAGTGGGGTTGGAAACTCTTTCAGGATCAGTACTGGGCTCAAAACATGCAGCACTGAGGTCTCTCATGACAGCAGGTGGTTAAATAGAAATTCGCTGCTCAGCTGACCCAGCAGGAGAAAACGTATGCCAAAAATGTACGCAGAGTGAGCTTTTCAGTGAAGAGCTGCCAGGCACATTTTAGCTAGTTTTACTTGTAAGTGGGGTTGGAAATGCTTTTCAGGCTCAGTACTGGGCTCAAAACATGCAGCCCTGAGGTCTCTCATGATAGCAGGTGGTTAAATAGAAATTCGCTGCTCAGCTGACCCGGTAGGAGCAACCGTATGCCAAAAATGTAAGCAGAATGAGCTTTTCAGTGAATAGCAGCCAGGCACATTTTAGCTTGTTTTACTTGTAAGTGGGGTTGGAAATGCTTTTCAGGCTCAGTACTGGGCTCAAAAGATGCAGCTCTGAGGTCTCTCCTGATAGGAGGTAGTTAAGTAGAACTTCGCTGCTCAGCTGACCCGGCAAGAGCAAATGTATGCCAAAAATGTACGCAGAATGAGCTTTGTGAAGAGCAGCCAGGCACATTCTAGCAAGTTTTACTTGTAAGTGGGATTGGAAACGCTTTTCAGGCTCAGTACTGCACTCAAAAGATGCAGCCCTGAGGTCTCTCATGATAGCAGGTGGTTAAAGAGAAATTTGCCACTTGGCTGACCCAGCAGGAGCAAACGTATGCCAAAAATGTACACAGAATGAGCTTTTCAGTGAATAGCAGCCAGGCACATTTTAGCTAGTTTTACTTGTAAGTGGGGTTGGAAACGCTTTTCAGGCTCAGTACTGGGCTCAAAACATGCAGCCCTGAGGTCTCTCATGATAGCAGGTGGTTAAATAGAAATTTGCTGCTCAGCTGACCCGGTAGGAGAAAACGTATGCCAAAAATGTAAGCAGAATGAGCTTTTCAGTGAATAGCAGCCAGGCACATTTTAGCTTGTTTTACTTGTAAGTGGGCTTGGAAATGCTTTCCAGGCTCAGTACTGGGCTCAAAAGATGCAGCTCTGAGGTCTCTCCTGATAGGAGGTAGTTAAGTAGAACTTCGCTGCTCAGCTGACCCGGCAGGAGTAAATGTATGCCAAAAATGTAAGCAGAATGAACTTTTCAGTGAATAGCAGCCAGGCACATTTTAGCTGGTTTTACTTGTAAGTGGGGTTGGAAACGCTTTTCAGGCTCAGTACTGGGCTCAAAACATGCAGCCCTGAGGTCTCTCATGATAGCAGGTGGGTAAATAGAAATTCGTTGCTCAGCTGATCCGGCAGGAGCAAACGTATGCCAAAAATGTACGCAGAATAAGCTTTTAATGAAGAGCAGCCAGGCACATTTTAGCTAGTTTTACTTGTAAGTGGGGTTGGAAACGCTTTTCAGGCTCAATACTGGGCTCAAAACATGCAGCCCTGAGGTCTCTCATAATAGCAGGTGGTTAAATATAAATTTGCTGCTCAGCTGACCCAGGAGGAGCAAACGAATGCCAAAAATGTACGCAGAATGAGCTTTTCAGTGATGAACTGCCAGGCACATTATAGCTAGTTTTACTTGTAAGTGGGGTTAGAAACGCTTTTCAGGCTCAGTACTGGGCTCAAAATATGCAGCCCTGAGGTCTCTCATAATAGCAGGTGGTTAAATATAAATTTGCTGCTCAGCTGACCCGGTAGGAGCAAACGTATACCAAAAATGTAAGCAGAATGAGCTTTTCAGTGAATAGCAGCCAGGCACATTTTAGCTAGTTTTACTTGTTAGTGGGGTTGGAAATGCTTTTCAGGCTCAGTACTGAGCTCAAAAGATGCAGCTCTGAGGTCTTTCCTGATAGGAGGTAGTTAAGTTGAACGTCGCTGCTCAGCTGACCCTGCAGGAGCAAATGTATGCCAAAAATGTACGCAGAATGAGCTTTTCAGTGAAGAGCAGCCAGGCACATTCTAGCAAGTTTTACTTGTAAGTGGGGTTGGAAACGCTTTTCAGGATCAGTACTGCGCTCAAAAGATGCAGCCCTGAGGTCTCTCATGATAGCAGGTGGTTAAAGAGAAATTCGCTGCTCAGCTGACCCGGCAGGAGCAAACGTATGCCAAAAATGTACGCAGAATGAGCTTTCCAGTGAAGAGCAGCCAGGCACATTTTAGCTAGTTTTACTTGTAAGTGGGGTTGGAAATGCTTTTCAGGCTCAGTACTGGGCTCAAAACATGCAGCTCTGAGGTGTCTCCTGATAGGAGGTAGTTAAGTAGAACTTCGCTGCTCAGCTGACCCGGTAGGAGCAACCGTATGCCAAAAATGTAAGCAGAATGAGCTTTTCAGTGAATAGCAGCCAGGCACATTTTAGCTTGTTTTACTTGTAAGTGGGGTTGGAAATGCTTTTCAGGCTCAGTACTGGGCTCAAAAGATGCAGCTCTGAGGTCTCTCCTGATAGGAGGTAGTTCAGTAGAACTTCGATGCTCAGCTGACCCGGCAAGAGCAAATGTATGCCAAAAATGTACGCAGAATGAGCTTTTCAGTGAAGATCAGCCAGGCACATTGTAGCAAGTTTTACTTGTAAGTGGGGTTGGAAATGCTTTTCAGGCTCAGTACTGCGCTCAAAAGATGCAGCCCTGAGGTCTCTCATGATGGCAGGTGGTTAAGTAGAAATTTTCCACTTGGCTGACCCAGCAGGAGCAAACGCATGCCAAAAATGTACACAGAATGAGCTTTTCAGTGAATAGCAGCCAGGCACATTTTAGCTAGTTTTACTTGTAAGTGGCTTTGGAAACGCTTTTCAGGATCAGTACTGGGCTCACAACATGCAGCCCTGAGGTCTCTCATGATAGCAGGTGGTTAAATAGAAATTCGCTGCTCAGCTGACCCGGCAGGAGCAAACGTATGCCAAAAATGTACGCAGAATGAGCTTTTCAGTGAAGAGCAGCCAGGCACATTTTAGCTAGTTTTACTTGTAAGTGGGGTTGGAAACGCTTTTCAGGCTCAGTACTGGGCTCAAAACTTGCAGCCCTGAGGTCTCTCATGATAGCAGGTGGTTGAACAGAAATTCGTTGCTCAGCTGACCCGGTAGGAGCAAACGTATGCCAAAAATGTAAGCAGAATGAGCTTTTCAGTGAATAGCAGCCAGGCACATTTTAGCTTGTTTTACTTGTAAGTGGGGTTGGAAATGCTTTTCAGGCTCAGTACTGGGCTCAAAAGATGCAGCTCCGAGGTCTCTCCTGATAGGAGGTAGTTAAGTAGAACTTCGCTGCTCAGCTGACCCGGCAGGAGTAAATGTATGCCAAAAATGTAAGCAGAATGAGCTTTTCAGTGAATAGCAGCCAGGCACATGTTAGCTGGTTTTACTTGTAAGTGGGGTTGGAACCGCTTTTCAGGCTCAGTACTGGGCTCAAAAGATTCAGCTCTGAGGTCTCTCCTAATAGGAGGTAGTTAAGTAGAACTTCGCTGCTCAGCTGACCCGGCAGGAGCAAACGTATGCCAAAAATGTACGCAGAATGAGCTTTTCAGTGAAGAGCAGCCAGGCACATTTTAGCTAGTTTTACTTGTAAGTGGGGTTGGAAATGCTTTTCAGGCTCAGTACTGGGCTCAAAACATGCAACTCTGAGGTCTCTCCTGATAGGAGGTAGTTAGGTAGAACTTCGCTGCTCAGCTGACCCGGCAGGAGCAAATGTATGCCAAAAATGTACACAGAATGAGCTTTTCAGTGAATAGCAGCCAGGCACATTTTAGCTAGTTTTACTTGTAAGTGGGGTTGGAAACGCTTTTCAGGATCAGTACTGGGCTCAAAACATGCAGCCCTGAGGTCTCTCATGATAGCAGGTGGTTAAATAGAAATTCGCTGCTCAGCTGACCCGGTAGGAGCAAACGTATGCCAAAAATGTAAGCAGAATGAGCTTTTCAGTGAATAGCAGCCAGGCACATTTTAGCTTGTTTTACTTGTAAGTGGGGTTGGAAATGCTTTTCAGGCTCAGTACTGGGCTCAAAAGATGCAGGTCTGAGGTCTCTCCTGAAAGGAGGTAGTTAAGTAGATCTTCGCTGCTCAGCTGACCCGGCAGGAGCAAATGTATGCCAAAAATGTAAGCAGAATGAGCTTTTCAGTGAATGCACATTGTAGCTAGTTTTACTTGTAAGTGGGGTTGGAAATGCTTTTCAGGCTCAGTACTGGGTTCAAAAGATTCAGCTCTGAGGTCTCTCTTGATAGGAGGTAGATAAGTAGAACATCGCTGCTCAGCTGACCCGGCAGGAGCAAATGTATGCCAAAAATGTACGCAGAATGAACTTTTCAGTGAAGAGCAGCCAGGCACATTCTAGCAAGTTTTACTTGTAAGTGGGGTTGGAAACGCTTTTCAGACTCAGTACTGCACTCAAAAGATAGCAGGTGGTTAAGTAGAAATTTGCCACTTGGCTGACCCAGCAGGAGCAAACGTATGCCAAAAATGTACACAGAATGAGCTTTTCAGTGAATAGCAGCTAGGCACATTTTAGCTAGTTTTACTTGTAAGTGGGGTTGGAAACTCTTTTCAGGATAAGTTCTGGGCTCAAAACATGCAGCCCTGAGGTCTCTCATGACAGCAGGTGGTTAAATAGAAATTTGCTGCTCAGCTGACCCGGCAAGAGCAAATGTATGCCAAAAATGTACGCAGAATGAGCTTTTGTGAAGAGCAGCCAGGCACATTCTAGCAAGTTTTACTTGTAAGTGGGGTTGGAAACGCTTTTCAGGCTCAGTACTGCGCTCAAAAGATGCAGCCCTGAGGTCTCTCATGATAGCAGGTGGTTAAGTAGAAATGTGCCACTTGGCTGACCCAGCAAGAGCAAACGTATGCCAAAAATTTACACAGAATGAGCTTTTCAGTGAATAGCAGCCAGGCACATTTTAGCTAGTTTTACTTGTGAGTGGGGTTGGAAACGCTTTTCAGGCTCAGTACTGGGCTCAAAACATGCAGCCCTGAGGTCTCTCATGATAGCAGGTGGTTAAATAGAAATTCGCTGCTCAGCTGACCCGGTAGGAGCAAACGTATGCCAAAAATGTAAGCAGAATGAGCTTTTCAGTGAATAGCAGCCAGGCACATTTTAGCTTGTTTTACTTGTAAGTGGGGTTGGAAATGCTTTTCAGGCTCAGTACTGGGCTCAAAAGATGCAGCTCTGAGGTCTCTCCTGATAGGAGGTAGTTAAGTAGAACTTCGCTGCTCAGCTGACCCGGCAGGAGTAAATGTATGCCAAAAATGTAAGCAGAATGAACTTTTCAGTGAATAGCAGCCAGGCACATTTTAGCTGGTTTTACTTGTAAGTGGGGTTGGAAACGCTTTTCAGGCTCAGTACTGGGCTCAAAAGATTCAGCTCTGAGGTCTCTCCTGATAGGAGGTAGTTAAGTAGAACTTCGCTGCTCAGCTGACCCGGCAGGAGCAAACATATGCCAAAAATGTACGCTGAATGAGCTTTTCAGTGAAGAGCAGCCAGGCACATTTTAGCTAGTTTTACTTGTAAGTGGGGTTGGAAATGCTTCTCAGGCTCAGTACTGGTCTCAAAACATGCAGCTCTGAGGTCTCTCCTGATAGGAGGTAGTTAGGTAGAACTTCGCTGCTCAGCTGACCCTGCAGGAGCAAATGTATGCCAAAAATGTACGCAGAATGAGCTTTTTAGTGAATAGCAGCCAGGCACATTTTAGCTTGTTTTACTTGTAAGTGGGGTTGGAAATGCTTTTCAGGCTCAGTACTGGGCTCAAAAGATGCAGCTCTGAGGTCTCTCCTGATAGAGGTAGTTAAGTAGAACTTCGCTGCTCAGCTGACCCGGCAGGAGCAAACTTATGCCAAAAATGTACACAGAATGAGCTTTTCAGTGAATAGCAGCCAGGCACATTTTAGCTAGTTTTACTTGTAAGTGGGGTTGGAAACGCTTTTCAGGCTCAGTACTGCGCTCAAAAGATGCAGCCCTGAGGTCTCTCATGATAGCAGGTGGTTAAGTAGAAATTTGCCACTTGGCTGACCCAGCAGGAGCAAACGTATGCCAAAAATGTACACAGAATGAGCTTTTCAGTGAATAGCAGCCAGGCACATTTTAGCTAGTTTTACTTGTAAGTGGGGTTGGAAACGCTTTTCAGGCTCAGTACTGGGCTCAAAACATGCAGCCCTGAGGTCTCTCATGATAGCAGGTGGTCAAATATAAATTCGCTGCTCAGCTGACCCGGTAGGAGCAAACGTATGCCAAAAATGTAAGCAGAATGAGCTTTTCAGTGAATAGCAGCCAGGCACATTTTAGCTAGTTTTACTTGTTAGTGGGGTGGAAATGCTTTTCAGGCTCAGTACTGAGCTCAAAAGATGCAGCTCTGAGGTCTTTCCTGATAGGAGGTAGTTAAGTTGAACGTCCCTGCTCAGCTGACCCGGCAGGAGCAAATGTATGCCATAAATGTACGCAGAATGAGCTTTTCAGTGAAGAGCAGCCAGGCACATTCTAGCAAGTTTTACTTGTTAGTGGGGTTGGAAACGCTTTTCAGGCTCAGTACTGCGCTCAAAAGATGCAGCCCTGAGGTCTCTCATGATAGCAGGTGGTTAAATAGAAATTTGCTGCTCAGCTGACCCGGCAGGAGCAAACGTATGCCAAAAATGTACGCAGAATGAGCTTTTCAGTGAATAGCAGCCAGGCACATTTTAGCTAGTTTTACTTGTAAGTGGGGTTGGAAATCCTTTTCAGGCTCAGTACTGGGCTCAAATCATGCAGCTCTGAGGTGTCTCCTGATACGAGGTAGTTAAGTAGAACTTCGCTGCTCAGCTGACCCGGTAGGAGCAACCGTATGCCAAAAATGTAAGCAGAATGAGCTTTTCAGTGAATAGTAGCCAGGCACATTTTAGCTAGTTTTACTTGTAAGTGGGGTTGGAAACGCTTTTCAGGCTCAGTACTGGGCTCAAAACATGCAGCCCTGAGGTCTCTCATGATAGCAGGTGGTTAAATAGAAATTCATTGCTCAGCTGATCCGGCAGGAGCAAACGTATGCCAAAAATGTACACAGAATGAGCTTTTCAGTGAATAGCAGCCAGGCACATTTTAGCTAGTTTTACTTGTAAGTGGGGTTGGAAACGCTTTTCAGGATCAGTACTGGGCTCAAAACATGCAGCCCTGAGGTCTCTCATGATAGCAGGTGGTTAAATAGAAATTCGCTGCTCAGCTGACCCGGCAGGAGCAAACGTATGCCAAAAATGTACGCAGAATGAGCTTTTTAGTGAAGAGCAGCCAGGCACATTCTAGCAAGTTTTACTTGTAAGTGGGGTTGGAAACGCTTTTCCGGCTCAGTATTGCGCTCAAAAGATGCAGACCTGGGGTCTCTCAATATAGCAGGTGGTTAAGTAGAAATTTGCCACTTGGCTGACCCAGCAGGAGCAAACGTATGCCAAAAATGTACACAGAATGAGCTTTTTAGTGAAGAGCAGCCAGGCACATTCTAGCAAGTTTTACTTGTAAGTGGGGTTGGAAACGCTTTTCCGGCTCAGTATTGCGCTCAAAAGATGCAGCCCTGGGGTCTCTCAATATAGCAGGTGGTTAAGTAGAAATTTGCCACTTGGCTGACCCAGCAGGAGCAAACGTATGCCAAAAATGTACACAGAATGAGCTTTTCAGTGAATAGCAGCCAGGCTCAGTACTGGGCTCAAAACATGCAGCTCTGAGGTCTCTCCTGAAAGGAGGTAGTTAAGTAGATCTTCGCTGCTCAGCTGACCCGGCAGGAGCAAATGTATGCCAAAAATGTAAGCAGAATGAGCTTTTCAGTGAATGCACATTGTAGCTAGTTTTACTTGTAAGTGGGGTTGGAAATGCTTTTGAGGCTCAGTACTGGGCTCAAAAGATTCAGCTCTGAGGTCTCTCTTGATAGGCGGTAGATAAGCAGAACAACGCTGCTCAGCTGACCCGGCAGGAGCAAATGTATGCCAAAAATGTACGCAGAATGAACTTTTCAGTGAAGAGCAGCCAGGCACATTCTAGTTTTACTTGTAAGTGGGGTTGGAAACGCTTTTCAGGCTCAGTACTGAGCTCAAAAGATAGCAGGTGGTTAAGTAGAAATTTGCCACTTGGCTGACCCAGCGGGAGCAAACGTATGCCAAAAATGTACACAGAATGAGCTTTTCAGTGAATAGCAGCCAGGCACATTTTAGCTAGTTTTACTTGTAAGTGGGGTTGGAAACTCTTTTCAGGATCAGTACTGGGCTCAAAACATGCAGCCCTGAGGTCTCTCATGACAGCAGGTGGTTAAATAGAAATTCGCTGCTCAGCTGACCCAGCAGGAGCAAACGTATGCCAAAAATGTACCCAGAGTGAGCTTTTCAGTGAAGAGCTGCCAGGCACATTTTAGCTAGTTTTACTTGTAAGTGGGGTTGGAAACGCTTTTCAGGCTCAGTACTGGGCTCAAAACATGCAGCCCTGAGGTCTCTCATGATAGCAGGTGGTTAAATAGAAATTTGCTGCTCAGCTGACCCGGTAGGAGCAACCGTATGCCAAAAATGTAAGCAGAATGAGCTTTTCAGTGAATAGCAGCCAGGCACATTTTAGCTTGTTTTACTTGTAAGTGGGGTTGGAAATGCTTTTCAGGCTCAGTACTGGGCTCAAAAGATGCAGCTCTGAGGTCTCTCCTGATAGGAGGTAGTTAAGTAGAACTTCGCTGCTCAGCTGACCCGGCAAGAGCAAATGTATGCCAAAAATGTACGCAGAATGAGCTTTGTGAAGAGCAGCCAGGCACATTCTAGCAAGTTTTACTTGTAAGTGGGGTTGGAAACGCTTTTCAGGCTCAGTACTGCACTCAAAAGATGCAGCCCTGAGGTCTCTCATGATAGCAGGTGGTTAAAGAGAAATTTGCCACTTGGCTGACCCAGCAGGAGCAAACGTATGCCAAAAATGTACACAGAATGAGCTTTTCAGTGAATAGCAGCCAGGCACATTTTAGCTAGTTTTACTTGTAAGTGGGGTTGGAAATGCTTTTCAGGCTCAGTACTGGGCTCAAAACATGCAGCCCTGAGGTCTCTCATGATAGCAGGTGGTTAAATAGAAATTCGCTGCTCAGCTGACCCGGTAGGAGAAAACGTATGCCAAAAATGTAAGCAGAATGAGCTTTTCAGTGAATAGCAGCCAGGCACATTTTAGCTTGTTTTACTTGTAAGTGGGGTTGGAAATGCTTTCCAGGCTCAGTACTGGGCTCAAAAGATGCAGCTCTGAGGTCTCTCCTGATAGGAGGTAGTTAAGTAGAACTTCGCTGCTCAGCTGACCCGGCAGGAGTAAATGTATGCCAACAATGTAAGCAGAATGAACTTTTCAGTGAATAGCAGCCAGGCACATTTTAGCTGGTTTTACTTGTAAGTGGGGTTGGAAACGCTTTTCAGGCTCAGTACTGGGCTCAAAAGATTCAGCTCTGAGGTCTCTCCTGATAGGAGGTAGTTAAGTAGAACTTCGCTGCTTAGCTGACCCGGCAGGAGCAAACATATGCCAAAAATGTACGCAGAATGAGCTTTCCAGTGAAGAGCAGCCAGGCACATTTTAGCTAGTTTTACTTGTAAGTGGGGTTGGAAATGCTTTTCAGGCTCAGTGCTGGTCTCAAAACATGCAGCCCTGAGGTCTCTCCTGATAGGAGGTAGTTAAGTAGAACTTCGCTGCTCAGCTGACCCGGCAGGAGCAAACGTATGCCAAAAATGTAAGCAGAATGAGCTTTTCAGTGAATAGTAGCCAGGCACATTTTAGCTAGTTTTACTTGTAAGTGGGGTTGGAAATGCTTTTCAGGCTCAGTACTGGGCTCAAAACATGCAGCCCTGAGGTCTCTCATGATAGCAGGTGGGTAAATAGAAATTCGTTGCTCAGCTGATCCGGCAGGAGCAAACGTATGCCAAAAATGTACGCAGAATAAGCTTTTCAGTGAAGAGCAGCCAGGCACATTTTAGCTAGTTTTACTTGTTAGTGGGGTTGGAAATGCTTTTCAGGCTCAGTACTGAGCTCAAAAGATGCAGCTCTGAGGTCTTTCCTGATAGGAGGTAGTTAAGTTGAACGTCGCTGCTCAGCTGACCCGGCAGGAGCAAATGTATGCCAAAAATGTACGCAGAATGAGCTTTTCAGTGAAGAGCAGCCAGGCACATTCTAGCAAGTTTTACTTGTAAGTGGGGTTGGAAACGCTTTTCAGGCTCAGTACTGCGCTCAAAAGATGCAGCCCTGAGGTGTCTCATGATAGCAGGTGGTTAAAGAGAAATTCGCTGCTCAGCTGACCCGGCAGGAGCAAATGTATGCCAAAAATGTACGCAGAATGAGCTTTTCAGTGAAGAGCAGCCAGGCACATTTTAGCTAGTTTTACTTGTAAGTGGGGTTGGAAATGCTTTTCAAGCTC
Source organism: Lissotriton vulgaris (assembly GCF_964263255.1). Taxonomy (NCBI): domain Eukaryota; kingdom Metazoa; phylum Chordata; class Amphibia; order Caudata; family Salamandridae; genus Lissotriton; species Lissotriton vulgaris. The sequence goes on along the minus strand of NW_028244430.1, from coordinate 1,609,993 downwards.
AGTACTGGGCTCAAAACATGCAGCTCTGAGGTGTCTCCTGATAGGAGGTAGTTAAGTAGAACTTCGCTGCTCAGCTGACCCGGTAGGAGCAACCGTATGCCAAAAATGTAAGCAGAATGAGCTTTTCAGTGAATAGCAGCCAGGCACATTTTAGCTTGTTTTACTTGTAAGTGGGGTTGGAAATGCTTTTCAGGCTCAGTACTGGGCTCAAAAGATGCAGCTCTGAGGTCTCTCCTGATAGGAGTTAGTTCAGTAGAACTTTGATGCTCAGCTGACCCGGCAAGAGCAAATGTATGCCAAAAATGTACGCAGAATGAGCTTTTCAGTGAAGATCAGCCAGGCACATTCTAGCAAGTTTTACTTGTAAGTGGGGTTGGAAATGCTTTTCAGGCTCAGTACTGCGCTCAAAAGATGCAGCCCTGAGGTCTCTCATGATGGCAGGTGGTTAAGTAGAAATTTGCCACTTGGCTGACCCAGCAGGAGCAAACGTATGCCAAAAATGTACTCAGAATGAGCTTTTCAGTGAATAGCAGCCAGGCACATTTTAGCTAGTTTTACTTGTAAGTGGCTTTGGAAACGCTTTTCAGGATCAGTACTGGGCTCAAAACATGCAGCCCTGAGGTCTCTCATGATAGCAGGTGGTTAAATAGAAATTCGCTGCTCAGCTGACCCGGCAGGAGCAAACGTATACCAAAAATGTACGCAGAATGAGCTTTTCAGTGAAGAGCAGCCAGGCACATTTTAGCTAGTTTTACTTGTAAGTGGGGTTGGAAACGCTTTTCAGGCTCAGTACTGGGCTCAAAACTTGCAGCCCTGAGGTCTCTCATGATAGCAGGTGGTTAAACAGAAATTCGCTGCTCAGCTGACCCGGTAGGAGCAAACGTATGCCAAAAATGTAAGCAGAATGAGCTTTTCAGTGAATAGCAGCCAGGCACATTTTAGCTTGTTTTACTTGTAAGTGGGGTTGGAAATGCTTTTCAGGCTCAGTACTGGGCTCAAAAGATGCAGCTCTGAGGTCTCTCCTGATAGGAGGTAGTTAAGTAGAACTTCGCTGCTCAGCTGACCCGGCAGGAGTAAATGTATGCCAAAAATGTAAGCAGAATGAGCTTTTCAGTGAATAGCAGCCAGGCACATGTTAGCTGGTTTTACTTGTAAGTGGGGTTGGAACCGCTTTTCAGGCTCAGTACTGGGCTCAAAAGATTCAGCTCTGAGGTCTCTCCTGATAGGAGGTAGTTAAGTAGAACTTCGCTGCTCAGCTGACCCGGCAGGAGCAAACGTATGCCAAAAATGTACGCAGAATGAGCTTTTCAGTGAAGAGCAGCCAGGCACATTTTAGCTAGTTTTACTTGTAAGTGGGGTTGGAAATGCTTTTCAGGCTCAGTACTGGGCTCAAAACATGCAGCTCTGAGGTCTCTCCTGATAGGAGGTAGTTAGGTAGAACTTCGCTGCTCAGCTGACCCGGCAGGAGCAAATGTATGCCAAAAATGTACACAGAATGAGCTTTTCAGTGAATAGCAGCCAGGCACATTTTAGCCAGTTTTACTTGTAAGTGGGGTTGAAAATGCTTTTCAGGCTCAGTACTGGGCTCAAAAGATGCAGCTCTGAGGTCTCTCCTGATAGGAGGTAGTTAAGTAGAACTTCGCTGCTCAGCTGACCCGGCAGGAGCAAACGTATGCCAAAAATGTAAGCAGAATGAGCTTTTCAGTGAATAGTAGCCAGGCACATTTAAGCTAGTTTTACTTGTAAGTGGGGTTGGAAACGCCTTTCAGGCTCAATACTGGGCTCAAAACATGCAGCCCTGAGGTCTCTCATGATAGCAGGTGGTTAAATAGAAATTCGTTGGTCAGCTGATCCGGCAGGAGCAAATGTATGCCAAAAATGTATGCAGAATGAGCTTTTCAGTGAAGAGCAGCCAGGCACATTTTAGCTAGTTTTACTTGTAAGTGGGGTTGGAAACGCCTTTCAGGCTCAATACTGGGCTCAAAACATGCAGCCCTGAGGTCTCTCATGATAGCAGGTGGTTAAATATAAATTCACTGCTCAGCTGACCCGGTAGGAGCAAACGTATGCCAAAAATGTAAGCAGAATGAGCTTTTCAGTGAATAGCAGCCAGGCACATTTTAGCTAGTTTTACTTGTTAGTGGGGTTGGAAATGCTTTTCAGGCTCAGTACTGAGCTCAAAAGATGCAGCTCTGAGGTCTCTTCTGATAGGAGGTAGTTAAGTTGAACTTCGCTGCTCAGCTGACCCGGCAGGAGCAAATGTATGCCAAAAATGTACGCAGAATGAGCTTTTCAGTGAATAGCAGCCAGGCACATTTTAGCTTGTTATACTTGTAAGTGGGGTTGGAAATGCTTTTCAGGCTCAGTACTGGGCTCAAAAGATGCAGCTCTGAGGTCTCTTCTGATAGGAGGTAGTTAAGTTGAACTTCGCTGCTCAGCTGACCCGGGAGGAGCAAATGTATGCCAAAAATGTACGCAGAATGAGCTTTTCAGTGAATAGCAGCCAGGCACATTTTAGCTTGTTATACTTGTAAGTGGGGTTGGAAATGCTTTTCAGGCTCAGTACTGGGCTCAAAAGATGCAGCTCTGAGGTCTCTTCTGATAGGAGGTAGTTAAGTTGAACTTCGCTGCTCAGCTGACCCGGCAGGAGCAAACGTATGCCAAAAATGTAAGCAGAATGAGCTTTTCAGTGAATAGTAGCCAGGCACATTTTAGCTAGTTTTACTTGTAAGTGGGGTTGGAAACGCTTTTCAGGCTCAGTACTGGACTCAAAACATTCAGCCCTGAGGTCTCTCATGATAGCAGGTGGTTAAATAGAAATTCATTGCTCAGCTGATCCGGCAGGAGCAAACGTATGCCAAAAATGTACGCAGAATGAGCTTTTCAGTGAAGAGCAGCCAGGCACATTTTAGCTAGTTTTACTTGTAAGTGGCTTTGGAAACGCTTTTCATGATCAGTACTGGGCTCAAAACATGCAGCCCTGAGGTCTCTCATGATAGCAGGTGGTTAAATAGAAATTCGCGGCTCAGCTGACCCGGCAGGAGCAAACGTATGCCAAAAATGTACGCAGAATGAGCTTTTCAGTGAAGAGCAGCCAGGCAAATTTTAGCTAGTTTTACTTGTAAGTGGGGTTGGAAACGCTTTTCAGGCTCAGTACTGGGCTCAAAACATGCGGACCTGAGGTCTCTCCTGATAGGAGGTAGTTAGTAGAACTTCGCTGCTCAGCTGACCCGGCAGGAGCAAATGTATGCCAAAAATGTACGCAGAATGAGCTTTTCAGTGAAGAGCAGCCAGGCACATTCTAGCAAGTTTTACTTGTAAGTGGGGTTGTAAACGCTTTTCAGGCTCAGTACTGCGCTCAAAAGATGCAGCCCTGAGGTCTCTCATGATAGCAGGTGGTTAAGTAGAAATTTGCCACTTGGCTGACCCAGCAGGAGCAAACGTATGCCAAAAATGTACACAGAATGGGCTTTTCAGTGAATAGCAGCCAGGCACATTTTAGCTAGTTTTACTTGTAAGTGGGGTTGGAAACGCTTTTCAGGATCAGTACTGGGCTCTAAACATGCAGCCCTGAGGTCTCTCATGATAGCACGTGGTTAAATAGAAATTCGCTGCTCAGCTGACCCGGCAGGAGCAAACGTATGCCAAAAATGTACGCAGAATTAGCTTTTCAGTGAAGAGCAGCCAGGCACATTTGAGCTAGTTTTACTTGTAAGTGGGGTTGGAAACGCTTTTCAGGCTCAGTACTGGGCTCAAAACATGCAGCCCTGAGGTCGCTCATGATAGCAGGTGGTTAAACAGAAATTCGCTGCTCAGCTGACCCGGTAGGAGCAAACGTATGCCAAAAATGTAAGCAGAATGAGCTTTTCACTGAATAGCAGCCAGGCACATTTTAGCTTGTTTTACTTGTAAGTGGGGTTGGAAATGCTTTTCAGGCTCAGAACTGGGCTCAAAAGATGCAGCTCCGAGGTCTCTCCTGTTAGGAGGTAGTTAAGTAGAACTTCGCTGCTCAGCTGACCCGGCAGGAGTAAATGTATGCCAAAAATGTAAGCAGAATGAGCTTTTCAGTGAATAGCAGCCAGGCACATGTTAGCTGGTTTTACTTGTAAGTGGGGTTGGAACCGCTTTTCAGGCTCAGTACTGGGCTCAAAAGATTCAGCTCTGAGGTCTCTCCTGATAGGAGGTAGTTAAGTAGAACTTCGCTGCTCAGCTGACCCGGCAGGAGCAAACGTATGCCAAAAATGTACGCAGAATGAGCTTTTCAGTGAAGAGCAGCCAGGCACATTTTAGCTAGTTTTACTTGTAAGTGGGGTTGGAAATGCTTTTCAGGCTCAGTACTGGGCTCAAAAGATGCAGCTCTGAGGTCTCTCCTGATAGGAGGTAGTTAAGTAGAACTTCGCTGCTCAGCTGACCCGGCAGGAGCAAACGTATGCCAAAAATGTAAGCAGAATGAGCTTTTCAGTGAAGAGCAGCCAGGCACATTTTAGCTAGTTTTACTTGTAAGTGGGGTTGGAAATGCTTTTCAGGCTCAGTACTGGGCTCAAAACATGCAGCTCTGAGGTCTCTCCTGATAGGAGGTAGTTAGGTAGAACTTCGCTGCTCAGCTGACCCGGCAGCAGCAAATGTATGCCAAAAATGTATGCAGAATGAGCTTTTCAGTGAATAGCAGCCAGGCACATTTTAGCTTGTTTTACTTGTAAGTGGGGTTGGAAATGCTTTTCAGGCTCAGTACTGGGCTCAAAAGATGCAGCTCTGAGGTCTCTCCTGATAGGAGGTAGTTAAGTAGAACTTCGCTGCTCAGCTGACCCGGCAGGAGCAAACGTATGCCAAAAATGTAAGCAGAATGAGCTTTTCAGTGAATAGTAGCCAGGCACATTTTAGCTAGTTTTACTTGTAAGTGGGGTTGGAAACACTTTTCAGGCTCAGTACTGGGCTCAAAACATGCAGCCCTGAGGTCTCTCATGATAGCAGGTGGTTAAATAGAAATTTGTTGCTCAGCTGATCCGGCAGGAGCAAACGTATGCCAAAAATGTACGCAGAATGAGCTTTTCAGTGAAGAGCAGCCAGGCACATTTTAGCTAGTTTTACTAGTAAGTAGGGTTGCAAACGCTTTTCAGGCTCAATACTGGGCTCAAAACATGCAGCCCTGAGGTCTCTCCTGATAGGAGGTAGTTAAGTTGAACTTCGCTGCTCAGCTGACCCGGCAGGAGCAAATGTATGCCAAAAATGTACGCAGAATGAGCTTTTCAGTGAAGAGCAGCCAGGCACATTTGAGCTAGTTTTACTTGTAAGTGGGGTTGGAAACGCTTTTCAGGCTCAGTACTGGGCTCACAACATGCAGCCATGAGGTCTCTCATGATAGCAGGTGGTTAAACAGAAATTCGCTGCTCAGCTGACCCGGTAGGAGCAAACGTATGCCAAAAATGTAAGCAGAATGAGCTTTTCAGTGAATAGCAGCCAGGCACATTTTAGCTTGTTTTACTTGTAAGTGGGGTTGGAAATGCTTTTCAGGCTCAGTACTGGGCTCAAAAGATGCAGCTCCGAGGTCTCTCCTGTTTGGAGGTAGTTACGTAGAACTTCGCTGCTCAGCTGACCCGGCAGGAGTAAATGTATGCCAAAAATGTAAGCAGAATGCGCTTTTCAGTGAATAGCAGCCAGGCACATGTTAGCTGGTTTTACTTGTAAGTGGGGTTGGAACCGCTTTTCAGGCTCAGTACTGGGCTCAAAAGATTCAGCTCTGAGGTCTCTCCTGATAGGAGGTAGTTAAGTAGAACTTCGCTGCTCAGCTGACCTGGCAGGAGCAAACGTATGCCAAAAATGTACGCAGAATGAGCTTTTCAGTGAAGAGCAGCCAGGCACATTTTAGCTAGTTTTACTTGTAAGTGGGGTTGGAAATGCTTTTCAGGCTCAGTACTGGGCTCAAAAGATGCAGCTCTGAGGTCTCTCCTGATAGGAGGTAGTTAAGTAGAACTTCGCTGCTCAGCTGACCCGGCAGGAGCAAACGTATGCCAAAAATGTAAGCAGAATGAGCTTTTCAGTGAAGAGCAGCCAGGCACATTTTAGCTAGTTTTACTTGTAAGTGGGGTTGGAAATGCTTTTCAGGCTCAGTACTGGGCTCAAAACATGCAGCTCTGAGGTCTCTCCTGATAGGAGGTAGTTAGGTAGAACTTCGCTGCTCAGCTGACCCGGCAGCAGCAAATGTATGCCAAAAATGTATGCAGAATGAGCTTTTCAGTGAATAGCAGCCAGGCACATTTTAGCTTGTTTTACTTGTAAGTGGGGTTGGAAATGCTTTTCAGGCTCAGTACTGGGCTCAAAAGATGCAGCTCTGAGGTCTCTCCTGATAGGAGGTAGTTAAGTAGAACTTCGCTGCTCAGCTGACCCGGCAGGAGCAAATGTATGCCAAAAATGTACGCAGAATGAGCTTTTCAGTGAATAGCAGCCAGGCACATTTTAGCTTGTTATACTTGTAAGTGGGGTTGGAAATGCTTTTCAGGCTCAGTACTGGGCTCAAAAGATGCAGCTCTGAGGTCTCTTCTGATAGGAGGTAGTTAAGTTGAACTTCGCTGCTCAGCTGACCCGGCAGGAGCAAATGTATGCCAAAAATGTACGCAGAATGAGCTTTTCAGTGAATAGCAGCCAGGCACATTTTAGCTTGTTATACTTGTAAGTGGGGTTGGAAATGCTTTTCAGGCTCAGTACTGGGCTCAAAAGATGCAGCTCTGAGGTCTCTTCTGATAGGAGGTAGTTAAGTTGAACTTCGCTGCTCAGCTGACCCGGCAGGAGCAAACGTATGCCAAAAATGTAAGCAGAATGAGCTTTTCAGTGAATAGTAGCCAGGCACATTTTAGCTAGTTTTACTTGTAAGTGGGGTTGGAAACGCTTTTCAGGCTCAGTACTGGGCTCAAAACATTCAGCCCTGAGGTCTCTCATGATAGCAGGTGGTTAAATAGAAATTCATTGCTCAGCTGATCCGGCAGGAGCAAACGTATGCCAAAAATGTACGCAGAATGAGCTTTTCAGTGAAGAGCAGCCAGGCACATTTTAACTAGTTTTACTTGTAAGTGGCTTTGGAAACGCTTTTCAGGATCAGTACTGGGCTCAAAACATGCAGCCCTGAGGTCTCTCATGATAGCAGGTGGTTAAATAGAAATTCGCGGCTCAGCTGACCCGGCAGGAGCAAACGTATGCCAAAAATGTACGCAGAATGAGCTTTTCAGTGAAGAGCAGCCAGGCAAATTTTAGCTAGTTTTACTTGTAAGTGGGGTTGGAAACGCTTTTCAGGCTCAGTACTGGGCTCAAAACATGCGGACCTGAGGTCTCTCCTGATAGGAGGTAGTTAGTAGAACTTCGCTGCTCAGCTGACCCGGCAGGAGCAAATGTATGCCAAAAATGTACACAGAATGGGCTTTTCAGTGAATAGCAGCCAGGCACATTTTAGCTAGTTTTACTTGTAAGTGGGGTTGGAAACGCTTTTCAGGATCAGTACTGGGCTCAAAACATGCAGCCCTGAGGTCTCTCATGATAGCACGTGGTTAAATAGAAATTCGCTGCTCAGCTGACCCGGCAGGTTCAAACGTATGCAAAAAATGTACGCAGAATGAGCTTTTCAGTGAAGAGCAGCCAGGCACATTTTAGCTAGTTTTACTTGTAAGTGGGGTTGGAAATGTTTTTCAGGCTCAGTACTGGAATCAAAAGATGCAGCTCTGAGGTCTCTCCTGATAGGAGGTAGTTAAGTTGAACTTCGCTGCTCAGCTGAGCCGGCAGGAGCAAATGTGTGCCAAAAATGTACGCAGAATGAGCTTTTCAGTGAAGAGCAGCCAGGCACATTCTAGCAAGTTTTACATGTAAGTGGAGTTAGAAACACTTTTCAGGCTCAGTACTGCGCTCAAAAGATGCAGCCCTGAGGTTTCTCATGATAGCAGGTGGGTAAATAGAAATGTGCCACTTGGCTGACCCAGCAGGAGCAAACGTATGAAAATGTACACAGAATGAGCTTTTCAGTGAATAGTAGCCAGGCACATTTTAGCTAGTTTTACTTGTAAGTGGGGTTGGAAACGCTTTTTAGGATCAGTACTGGGCTCAAAACATGCAGCCCTGAGGTCTCTCATGATAGCAGGTGGTTAAATAGAAATTCGCTGCTCAGCTGACCCGGCAGGAGCAAACGTATGCCAAAAATGTACGCAGAATGAGCTTTTCAGTGAATAGCAGCCAGGCAAATTTTAGCTAGTTTTACTTGTAAGTGGGGTTGGAAATGCTTTACAGGCTCAGTATTGGCTCAAAACATGCAGCTCTGAGGTGTCTCCTGATAGGAGGTAGTTAAGTAGAACTTCGCTGCTCAGCTGACCCGGTAGGAGCAAATGTATGCCAAAAATGTATGCAGAATGAGCTTTTCAGTGAATAGCAGCCAGGCACATTTTAGCTTGTTTTACTTGTAAGTGGGGTTGGAAATGCTTTTCAGGCTCAGTACTGGGCTCAAAACATGCAGCTCTGAGGTCTCTCCTGATAGGAGGTAGTTAGGTAGAACTTCGCTGCTCAGCTGACCCGGCAGGAGCAAATGTATGCCAAAAATGTATGCAGAATGAGCTTTTCAGTGAATAGCAGCCAGGCACATTTTAGCTTGTTTTACTTGTAAGTGGGGTTGGAAATGCTTTTCAGGCTCAGTACTGGGCTCAAAAGATGCAGCTCTGAGGTCTCTCCTGATAGGAGGTAGTTAAGTAGAACTTCGCTGCTCAGCTGACCCGGCAGGAGCAAACGTATGCCAAAAATGTAAGCAGAATGAGCTTTTCAGTGAAGAGCAGCCAGGCACATTTTAGCTAGTTTTACTTGTAAGTGGGGTTGGAAATGCTTTTCAGGCTCAGTACTGGGCTCAAAACATGCAGCTCTGAGGTCTCTCCTGATAGGAGGTAGTTAGGTAGAACTTCGCTGCTCAGCTGACCCGGCAGGAGCAAATGTATGCCAAAAATGTATGCAGAATGAGCTTTTCAGTGAATAGCAGCCAGGCACATTTTAGCTTGTTTTACTTGTAAGTGGGGTTGGAAATGCTTTTCAGGCTCAGTACTGGGCTCAAAAGATGCAGCTCTGAGGTCTCTCCTGATAGGAGGTAGTTAAGTAGAACTTCGCTGCTCAGCTGACCCGGCAGGAGCAAACGTATGCCAAAAATGTAAGCAGAATGAGCTTTTCAGTGAATAGTAGCCAGGCACATTTTAGCTAGTTTTACTTGTAAGTGGGGTTGGAAACGCTTTTCAGGCTCAGTACTGGGCTCAAAACATGCAGCCCTGAGGTCTCTCATGATAGCAGGTGGTTAAATAGAAATTTGTCGCTCAGCTGATCCGGCAGGAGCAAACGTATGCCAAAAATGTACGCAGAATGAGCTTTTCAGTGAAGAGCAGCCAGGCACATTTTAGCTAGTTTTACTTGTAAGTATGGTTGGAAACGCTTTTCAGGCTCAATACTGGGCTCAAAACATGCAGCCCTGAGGTCTCTCCTGATAGGAGGTAGTTAAGTTGAACTTCGCTGCTCAGCTGACCCGGCAGGAGCAAATGTATGCCAAAAATGTACGCAGAATGAGCTTTTCAGTGAAGAGCAGCCAGGCACATTCTAGCAAGTTTTACTTGTAAGTGGGGTTGGAAACGCTTTTCAGGCTCAGGACTGGGCTAGAAACATGCAGCCCTGTGGTCTCTCATGATAGCAGGTGGGTAAATAGAAATTCGTTGCTCAGCTGATCCGGCAGGAGCAAACGTATGCCAAAAATGTACGCAGAATAAGCTTTTCAGTGAAGAGCAGCCAGGCACATTTTAGCTAGTTTTACTTGTAAGTGGGGTTGGAAATGCTTTACAGGCTCAGTATTGGCTCAAAACATGCAGCTCTGAGGTGTCTCCTGATAGGAGGTAGTTAAGTAGAACTTCGCTGCTCAGCTGAGCCGGCAGGAGCAAATGTGTGCCAAAAATGTACGCAGAATGAGCTTTTCAGTGAAGAGCAGCCAGGCACATTCTAGCAAGTTTTACTTGTAAGTGGAGTTAGAAACACTTTTCAGGCTCAGTACTGCGCTCAAAAGATGCAGCCCTGAGGTTTCTCATGATAGCAGGTGGGTAAATAGAAATGTGCCACTTGGATGACCCAGCAGGAGCAAACGTATGAAAATGTACACAGAATGAGCTTTTCAGTGAATAGTAGCCAGGCACATTTTAGCTAGTTTTACTTGTAAGTGGGGTTGGAAACGCTTTTTAGGATCAGTACTGGGCTCAAAACATGCAGCCCTGAGGTCTCTCATGATAGCAGGTGGTTAAATAGAAATTTGCTGCTCAGCTGACCCGGCAGGAGCAAACGTATGCCAAAAATGTACGCAGAATGAGCTTTTCAGTGAATAGCAGCCAGGCAAATTTTAGCTAGTTTTACTTGTAAGTGGGGTTGGAAATGCTTTACAGGCTCAGTATTGGCTCAAAACATGCAGCTCTGAGGTGTCTCCTGATAGGAGGTAGTTAAGTAGAACTTCGCTGCTCAGCTGACCCGGAAGGAGCAAATGTATGCCAAAAATGTATGCAGAATGAGCTTTTCAGTGAATAGCATTCAGGCACATTTTAGCTTGTTTTACTTGTAAGTGGGGTTGGAAATGCTTTTCAGGCTCAGTACTGGGCTCAAAACATGCAGCTCTGAGGTCTCTCCTGATAGGAGGTAGTTAGGTAGAACTTCGCTGCTCAGCTGACCCGGCAGGAGCAAATGTATGCCAAAAATGTATGCAGAATGAGCTTTTCAGTGAATAGCAGCCAGGCACATTTTAGCTTGTTTTACTTGTAGGTGGGGTTGGAAATGCTTTTCAGGCTCAGTACTGGGCTCAAAAGATGCAGCTCTGAGGTCTCTCCTGATAGGAGGTAGTTAAGTAGAACTTCGCTGCTCAGCTGACCCGGCAGGAGCAAACGTATGCCAAAAATGTAAGCAGAATGAGCTTTTCAGTGAAGAGCAGCCAGGCACATTTTAGCTAGTTTTACTTGTAAGTGGGGTTGGAAATGCTTTTCAGGCTCAGTACTGGGCTCAAAACATGCAGCTCTGAGGTCTCTCCTGATAGGAGGTAGTTAAGTAGAACTTCGCTGCTCAGCTGACCCGGCAGCAGCAAATGTATGCCAAAAATGTATGCAGAATGAGCTTTTCAGTGAATAGCAGCCAGGCACATTTTAGCTTGTTTTACTTGTAAGTGGGGTTGGAAATGCTTTTCAGGCTCAGTACTGGGCTCAAAAGATGCAGCTCTGAGGTCTCTCCTGATAGGAGGTAGTTAAGTAGAACTTCGCTGCTCAGCTGACCCGGCAGGAGCAAACGTATGCCAAAAATGTAAGCAGAATGAGCTTTTCAGTGAATAGTAGCCAGGCACATTTTAGCTAGTTTTACTTGTAAGTGGGGTTGGAAACGCTTTTCAGGCTCAGTACTGGGCTCAAAACATGCAGCCCTGAGGTCTCTCATGATAGCAGGTGGTTAAATAGAAATTTGTTGCTCAGCTGATCCGGCAGGAGCAAACGTATGCCAAAAATGTACGCAGAATGAGCTTTTCAGTGAAGAGCAGCCAGGCACATTTTAGCTAGTTTTACTTGTAAGTAGGGTTGGAAACGCTTTTCAGGCTCAATACTGGGCTAAAAACATGAAGCCCTGAGGTCTCTCCTGATAGGAGGTAGTTAAGTTGAACTTCGCTGCTCAGCTGACCCGGCAGGAGCAAATGTATGCCAAAAATGTACGCAGAATGAGCTTTTCAGTGAAGAGCAGCCAGGCACATTCTAGCAAGTTTTACTTGTAAGTGGGGTTGGAAATGCTTTTCAGGCTCAGTACTGCGCTCAAAAGATGCAGCCCTGAGGTCAATGATGATAGCAGGTGGTTAAATAGAAATTCGCTGCTCAGCTGACCCGGCAGGAGCAAACAAATGCCAAAAATGTACGCAGAATGAGCTTTTCAGTGAATAGCAGCCAGGCACATTTTAGCTAGTTTTACTTGTAAGTGGGGTTGGAAACGCTTTTCAGGCTCAGGACTGGGCTAGAAACATGCAGCCCTGAGGTCTCTCATGATAGCAGGTGGGTAAATAGAAATTCGTTGCTCAGCTGATCCGGCAGGAGCAAACGTATGCCAAAAATGTACGCAGAATAAGCTTTTCAGTGAAGAGCAGCCAGGCACATTTTAGCTAGTTTTACTTGTAAGTGGGGTTGGAAACGCTTTTCAGGCTCAATACTGGGCTCAAAACATGCAGACCTGAGGTCTCTCATAATAGCAGGTGGTTAAATATAAATTTGCTGCTCAGCTGACCCGGTAGGAGCAAACGTATACCAAAAATGTAAGCAGAATGAGCTTTTCAGTGAATAGCAGCCAGGCACATTTTAGCTAGTTTTACTTGTTAGTGGGGTTGGAAATGCTTTTCAGGCTCAGTACTGAGCTCAAAAGATGCAGCTCTGAGGTCTTTCCTGATAGGAGGTAGTTAAGTTGAACGTCGCTGCTCAGCTGACCCGGCAGGAGCAAATGTATGCCAAAAATGTACGCAGAATGAGCTTTTCAGTGAAGAGCAGCCAGGCACATTCTAGCAAGTTTTACTTGTAAGTGGGGTTGGAAACGCTTTTCAGGCTCAGTACTGCGCTCAAAAGATGCAGCCCTGAGGTCTCTCATGATAGCAGGTGGTTAAATAGAAATTCGCTGCTCAGCTGACCCGGCAGGAGCAAACGTATGCCAAAAATGTACGCAGAATGAGCTTTTCAGTGAAGAGCAGCCAGGCACATTTTAGCTAGTTTTACTTGTAAGTGGGGTTGGAAATGCTTTTCAGGCTCAGTACTGGGCTCAAAACATGCAGCTCTGAGGTGTCTCCTGATAGGAGGTAGTTAAGTAGAACTTCGCTGCTCAGCTGACCCGGTAGGAGCAACCGTATGCCAAAAATGTAAGCAGAATGAGCTTTTCAGTGAATAGCAGCCAGGCACATTTTAGCTTGTTTTACTTGTAAGTGGGGTTGGAAATGCTTTTCAGGCTCAGTACTGGGCTCAAAAGATGCAGCTCTGAGGTCTCTCCTGATAGGAGGTAGTTGAGTAGAACTTCGATGCTCAGCTGACCCCGCAAGAGCAAATGTATGCCAAAAATGTACGCAGAATGAGCTTTTCAGTGAAGATCAGCCAGGCACATTCTAGCAAGTTTTACTTGTAAGTGGGGTTGGAAATGCTTTTCAGGCTCAGTACTGCGCTCAAAAGATGCAGCCCTGAGGTCTCTCATGATGGCAGGTGGTTAAGTAGAAATTTGCCACTTGGCTGACCCAGCAGGAGCAAACGTATGCCAAAAATGTACACAGAATGAGCTTTTCAGTGAATAGCAGCCAGGCACATTTTAGCTAGTTTTACTTGTAAGTGGCTTTGGAAACGCTTTTCAGGATCAGTACTGGGCTCAAAACATGCAGCCCTGAGGTCTCTCATGATAGCAGGTGGTTAAATAGAAATTCGCTGCTCAGCTGACCCGGCAGGAGCAAACGTATGCCAAAAATGTACGCAGAATGAGCTTTTCAGTGAAGAGCAGCCAGGCACATTTGAGCTAGTTTTACTTGTAAGTGGGGTTGGAAACGCTTTTCAGGCTCAGTACTGGGCTCAAAACATGCAGCCCTGAGGTCTCTCATGATAGCAGGTGGTTAAACAGAAATTCGCTGCTCAGCTGACCCGGTAGGAGCAAACGTATGCCAAAAATGTAAGCAGAATGAGCTTTTCACTGAATAGCAGCCAGGCACATTTTAGCTTGTTTTACTTGTAAGTGGGGTTGGAAATGCTTTTCAGGGTCAGTACTGGGCTCAAAAGATGCAGCTCCGAGGTCTCTCCTGTTAGGAGGTAGTTAAGTAGAACTTCGCTGCTCAGCTGACCCGGCAGGAGTAAATGTATGCCAAAAATGTAAGCAGAATGAGCTTTTCAGTGAATAGCAGCCAGGCACATGTTAGCTGGTTTTACTTGTAAGTGGGGTTGGAACCGCTTTTCAGGCTCAGTACTGGGCTCAAAAGATTCAGCTCTGAGGTCTCTCCTGATAGGAGGTAGTTAAGTAGAACTTCGCTGCTCAGCTGACCCGGCAGGAGCAAACGTATGCCAAAAATGTACGCAGAATGAGCTTTTCAGTGAAGAGCAGCCAGGCACATTTTAGCTAGTTTTACTTGTAAGTGGGGTTGGAAATGCTTTTCAGGCTCAGTACTGGGCTCAAAAGATGCAGCTCTGAGGTCTCTCCTGATAGGAGGTAGTTAAGTAGAACTTCGCTGCTCAGCTGACCCGGCAGGAGCAAACGTATGCCAAAAATGTAAGCAGAATGAGCTTTTCAGTGAAGAGCAGCCAGGCACATTTTAGCTAGTTTTACTTGTAAGTGGGGTTGGAAATGCTTTTCAGGCTCAGTACTGGGCTCAAAACATGCAGCTCTGAGGTCTCTCCTGATAGGAGGTAGTTAGGTAGAACTTCGCTGCTCAGCTGACCCAGCAGCAGCAAATGTATGCCAAAAATGTATGCAGAATGAGCTTTTCAGTGAATAGCAGCCAGGCACATTTTAGCTTGTTTTACTTGTAAGTGGGGTTGGAAATGCTTTTCAGGCTCAGTACTGGGCTCAAAAGATGCAGCTCTGAGGTCTCTCCTGATAGGAGGTAGTTAAGTAGAACTTCGCTGCTCAGCTGACCCGGCAGGAGCAAACGTATGCCAAAAATGTAAGCAGAATGAGCTTTTCAGTGAATAGTAGCCAGGCACATTTTAGCTAGTTTTACTTGTAAGTGGGGTTGGAAACGCTTTTCAGGCTCAGTACTGGGCTCAAAACATGCAGCCCTGAGGTCTCTCATGATAGCAGGTGGTTAAATAGAAATTTGTTGCTCAGCTGATCCGGCAGGAGCAAACGTATGCCAAAAATGTACGGAGAATGAGCTTTTCAGTGAAGAGCAGCCAGGCACATTTTAGCTAGTTTTACTAGTAAGTAGGGTTGCAAACGCTTTTCAGGCTCAATACTGGGCTCAAAACATGCAGCCCTGAGGTCTCTCCTGTTAGGAGGTAGTTAAGTAGAACTACGCTGCTCAGCTGACCCGGCAGGAGTAAATGTATGCCAAA
Source organism: Lissotriton vulgaris (assembly GCF_964263255.1). NCBI lineage: Eukaryota > Metazoa > Chordata > Amphibia > Caudata > Salamandridae > Lissotriton > Lissotriton vulgaris. The sequence continues at coordinate 1,594,928 of NW_028244430.1, read as the reverse complement.
AATGTAAGCAGAATGAGCTTTTCAGTGAATAGCAGCCAGGCACATTTTAGCTTGTTTTACTTGTAAGTGGGGTTGGAAATGCTTTTCAGGCTCAGTACTGGGCTCAAAAGATGCAGCTCCGAGGTCTCTCCTGTTAGGAGGTAGTTAAGTAGAACTACGCTGCTCAGCTGACCCGGCAGGACTAAATGTATGCCAAAAATGTAAGCAGAATGCGCTTTTCAGTGAATAGCAGCCAGGCACATGTTAGCTGGTTTTACTTGTAAGTGGGGTTGGAACCGCTTTTCAGGCTCAGTACTGGGCTCAAAAGATTCAGCTCTGAGGTCTCTCCTGATAGGAGGTAGTTAAGTAGAACTTCGCTGCTCAGCTGACCCGGCAGGAGCAAACGTATGCCAAAAATGTACGCAGAATGAGCTTTTCAGTGAAGAGCAGCCAGGCACATTTTAGCTAGTTTTACTTGTAAGTGGGGTTGGAAATGCTTTTCAGGCTCAGTACTGGGCTCAAAAGATGCAGCTCTGAGGTCTCTCCTGATAGGAGGTAGTTAAGTAGAACTTCGCTGCTCAGCTGACCCGGCAGGAGCAAACGTATGCCAAAAATGTAAGCAGAATGAGCTTTTCAGTGAAGAGCAGCCAGGCACATTTTAGCTAGTTTTACTTGTAAGTGGGGTTGGAAATGCTTTTCAGGCTCAGTACTGGGCTCAAAACATGCAGCTCTGAGGTCTCTCCTGATAGGAGGTAGTTAGGTAGAACTTCGCTGCTCAGCTGACCCGGCAGCAGCAAATGTATGCCAAAAATGTATGCAGAATGAGCTTTTCAGTGAATAGCAGCCAGGCACATTTTAGCTTGTTTTACTTGTAAGTGGGGTTGGAAATGCTTTTCAGGCTCAGTACTGGGCTCAAAAGATGCAGCTCTGAGGTCTCTCCTGATAGGAGGTAGTTAAGTAGAACTTCGCTGCTCAGCTGACCCGGCAGGAGCAAACGTATGCCAAAAATGTAACAGAATGAGCTTTTCAGTGAATAGTAGCCAGGCACATTTTAGCTAGTTTTACTTGTAAGTGGGGTTGGAAACGCTTTTCAGGCTCAGTACTGGGCTCAAAACATGCAGCCCTGAGGTCTCTCATGATAGCAGGTGGTTAAATAGAAATGTGTTGCTCAGCTGATCCGGCAGGAGCAAACGTATGCCAAAAATGTACGCAGAATGAGCTTTTCAGTGAAGAGCAGCCAGGCACATTTTAGCTAGTTTTACTAGTAAGTAGGGTTGGAAACGCTTTTCAGGCTCAATACTGGGCTCAAAACATGCAGCCCTGAGGTCTCTCCTGATAGGAGGTAGTTAAGTTGAACTTCGCTGCTCAGCTGACCCGGCAGGAGCAAATGTATGCCAAAAATGTACGCAGAATGAGCTTTTCAGTGAAGAGCAGCCAGGCACATTCTAGCAAGTTTTACTTGTAAGTGGGGTTGGAAATGCTTTTCAGGCTCAGTACTGGGCTCAAAAGATGCAGCTCTGAGGTCTCTCCTGATAGGAGGTAGTTAAGTAGAACTTCGCTGCTCAGCTGACCCGGCAGGAGCAAACGTATGCCAAAAATGTAAGCAGAATGAGCTTTTCAGTGAATAGTAGCCAGGCACATTTTAGCTAGTTTTACTTGTAAGTGGGGTTGGAAACGCTTTTCAGGCTCAGTAATGGGCTCAAAACATGCAGCCCTGAGGTCTCTCATGATAGCAGGTGGTTAAATAGAAATTTGTCGCTCAGCTGATCCGGCAGGAGCAAACGTATGCCAAAAATGTACGCAGAATGAGCTTTTCAGTGAAGAGCAGCCAGGCACATTTTAGCTAGTTTTACTTGTAAGTATGGTTGGAAACGCTTTTCAGGCTCAATACTGGGCTCAAAACATGCAGCCCTGAGGTCTCTCCTGATAGGAGGTAGTTAAGTTGAACTTCGCTGCTCAGCTGACCCGGCAGGAGCAAATGTATGCCAAAAATGTACGCAGAATGAGCTTTTCAGTGAAGAGCAGCCAGGCACATTCTAGCAAGTTTTACTTGTAAGTGGGGTTGGAAACGCTTTTCAGGCTCAGGACTGGGCTAGAAACATGCAGCCCTGTGGTCTCTCATGATAGCAGGTGGGTAAATAGAAATTCGTTGCTCAGCTGATCCGGCAGGAGCAAACGTATGCCAAAAATGTACGCAGAATAAGCTTTTCAGTGAAGAGCAGCCAGGCACATTTTAGCTAGTTTTACTTGTAAGTGGGGTTGGAAATGCTTTACAGGCTCAGTATTGGCTCAAAACATGCAGCTCTGAGGTGTCTCCTGATAGGAGGTAGTTAAGTAGAACTTCGCTGCTCAGCTGAGCCGGCAGGAGCAAATGTGTGCCAAAAATGTACGCAGAATGAGCTTTTCAGTGAAGAGCAGCCAGGCACATTCTAGCAAGTTTTACTTGTAAGTGGAGTTAGAAACACTTTTCAGGCTCAGTACTGCGCTCAAAAGATGCAGCCCTGAGGTTTCTCATGATAGCAGGTGGGTAAATAGAAATGTGCCACTTGGATGACCCAGCAGGAGCAAACGTATGAAAATGTACACAGAATGAGCTTTTCAGTGAATAGTAGCCAGGCACATTTTAGCTAGTTTTACTTGTAAGTGGGGTTGGAAACGCTTTTTAGGATCAGTACTGGGCTCAAAACATGCAGCCCTGAGGTCTCTCATGATAGCAGGTGGTTAAATAGAAATTTGCTGCTCAGCTGACCCGGCAGGAGCAAACGTATGCCAAAAATGTACGCAGAATGAGCTTTTCAGTGAATAGCAGCCAGGCAAATTTTAGCTAGTTTTACTTGTAAGTGGGGTTGGAAATGCTTTACAGGCTCAGTATTGGCTCAAAACATGCAGCTCTGAGGTGTCTCCTGATAGGAGGTAGTTAAGTAGAACTTCGCTGCTCAGCTGACCCGGAAGGAGCAAATGTATGCCAAAAATGTATGCAGAATGAGCTTTTCAGTGAATAGCATTCAGGCACATTTTAGCTTGTTTTACTTGTAAGTGGGGTTGGAAATGCTTTTCAGGCTCAGTACTGGGCTCAAAACATGCAGCTCTGAGGTCTCTCCTGATAGGAGGTAGTTAGGTAGAACTTCGCTGCTCAGCTGACCCGGCAGGAGCAAACGTATGCTAAAAATGTACTCAGAATGAGCTTTTCAGTGAAGAGAAGCCAGGCACATTTTAGCTAGTTTTACTTGTAAGTGGGGTTGGAAATGCTTTTCAGGCTCAGTACTGCGCTCAAAAGATGCAGCCCTGAGGTCAATGATGATAGCAGGTGGTTAAATAGAAATTCGCTGCTCAGCTGACCCGGCAGGAGCAAACAAATGCCAAAAATGTACGCAGAATGAGCTTTTCAGTGAATAGCAGCCAGGCACATTTTAGCTAGTTTTACTTGTAATTGGGGTTGGAAACGCTTTTCAGGCTCAGGACTGGGCTAGAAACATGCAGCCCTGAGGTCTCTCATGATAGCAGGTGGGTAAATAGAAATTCGTTGCTCAGCTGATCCGGCAGGAGCAAACGTATGCCAAAAATGTACGCAGAATAAGCTTTTCAGTGAAGAGCAGCCAGGCACATTTTAGCTAGTTTTACTTGTAAGTGGGGTTGGAAACGCTTTTCAGGCTCAATACTGGGCTCAAAACATGCAGACCTGAGGTCTCTCATAATAGCAGGTGGTTAAATATAAATTTGCTGCTCAGCTGACCCGGTAGGAGCAAACGTATACCAAAAATGTAAGCAGAATGAGCTTTTCAGTGAATAGCAGCCAGGCACATTTTAGCTAGTTTTACTTGTTAGTGGGGTTGGAAATGCTTTTCAGGCTCAGTACTGAGCTCAAAAGATGCAGCTCTGAGGTCTTTCCTGATAGGAGGTAGTTAAGTTGAACGTCGCTGCTCAGCTGACCCGGCAGGAGCAAATGTATGCCAAAAATGTACGCAGAATGAGCTTTTCAGTGAAGAGCAGCCAGGCACATTCTAGCAAGTTTTACTTGTAAGTGGGGTTGGAAACGCTTTTCAGGCTCAGTACTGCGCTCAAAAGATGCAGCCCTGAGGTCTCTCATGATAGCAGGTGGTTAAATAGAAATTCGCTGCTCAGCTGACCCGGCAGGAGCAAACGTATGCCAAAAATGTACGCAGAATGAGCTTTTCAGTGAAGAGCAGCCAGGCACATTTTAGCTAGTTTTACTTGTAAGTGGGGTTGGAAATGCTTTTCAGGCTCAGTACTGGGCTCAAAACATGCAGCTCTGAGGTGTCTCCTGATAGGAGGTAGTTAAGTAGAACTTCGCTGCTCAGCTGACCCGGTAGGAGCAACCGTATGCCAAAAATGTAAGCAGAATGAGCTTTTCAGTGAATAGCAGCCAGGCACATTTTAGCTTGTTTTACTTGTAAGTGGGGTTGGAAATGCTTTTCAGGCTCAGTACTGGGCTCAAAAGATGCAGCTCTGAGGTCTCTCCTGATAGGAGGTAGTTGAGTAGAACTTCGATGCTCAGCTGACCCCGCAAGAGCAAATGTATGCCAAAAATGTACGCAGAATGAGCTTTTCAGTGAAGATCAGCCAGGCACATTCTAGCAAGTTTTACTTGTAAGTGGGGTTGGAAATGCTTTTCAGGCTCAGTACTGCGCTCAAAAGATGCAGCCCTGAGGTCTCTCATGATGGCAGGTGGTTAAGTAGAAATTTGCCACTTGGCTGACCCAGCAGGAGCAAACGTATGCCAAAAATGTACACAGAATGAGCTTTTCAGTGAATAGCAGCCAGGCACATTTTAGCTAGTTTTACTTGTAAGTGGCTTTGGAAACGCTTTTCAGGATCAGTACTGGGCTCAAAACATGCAGCCCTGAGGTCTCTCATGATAGCAGGTGGTTAAATAGAAATTCGCTGCTCAGCTGACCCGGCAGGAGCAAACGTATGCCAAAAATGTACGCAGAATGAGCTTTTCAGTGAAGAGCAGCCAGGCACATTTGAGCTAGTTTTACTTGTAAGTGGGGTTGGAAACGCTTTTCAGACTCAGTACTGGGCTCAAAACATGCAGCCCTGAGGTCTCTCATGATAGCAGGTGGTTAAACAGAAATTCGCTGCTCAGCTGACCCGGTAGGAGCAAACGTATGCCAAAAATGTAAGCAGAATGAGCTTTTCACTGAATAGCAGCCAGGCACATTTTAGCTTGTTTTACTTGTAAGTGGGGTTGGAAATGCTTTTCAGGGTCAGTACTGGGCTCAAAAGATGCAGCTCCGAGGTCTCTCCTGTTAGGAGGTAGTTAAGTAGAACTTCGCTGCTCAGCTGACCCGGCAGGAGTAAATGTATGCCAAAAATGTAAGCAGAATGAGCTTTTCAGTGAATAGCAGCCAGGCACATGTTAGCTGGTTTTACTTGTAAGTGGGGTTGGAACCGCTTTTCAGGCTCAGTACTGGGCTCAAAAGATTCAGCTCTGAGGTCTCTCCTGATAGGAGGTAGTTAAGTAGAACTTCGCTGCTCAGCTGACCCGGCAGGAGCAAACGTATGCCAAAAATGTACGCAGAATGAGCTTTTCAGTGAAGAGCAGCCAGGCACATTTTAGCTAGTTTTACTTGTAAGTGGGGTTGGAAATGCTTTTCAGGCTCAGTACTGGGCTCAAAAGATGCAGCTCTGAGGTCTCTCCTGATAGGAGGTAGTTAAGTAGAACTTCGCTGCTCAGCTGACCCGGCAGGAGCAAACGTATGCCAAAAATGTAAGCAGAATGAGCTTTTCAGTGAAGAGCAGCCAGGCACATTTTAGCTAGTTTTACTTGTAAGTGGGGTTGGAAATGCTTTTCAGGCTCAGTACTGGGCTCAAAACATGCAGCTCTGAGGTCTCTCCTGATAGGAGGTAGTTAGGTAGAACTTCGCTGCTCAGCTGACCCGGCAGCAGCAAATGTATGCCAAAAATGTATGCAGAATGAGCTTTTCAGTGAATAGCAGCCAGGCACATTTTAGCTTGTTTTACTTGTAAGTGGGGTTGGAAATGCTTTTCAGGCTCAGTACTGGGCTCAAAAGATGCAGCTCTGAGGTCTCTCCTGATAGGAGGTAGTTAAGTAGAACTTCGCTGCTCAGCTGACCCGGCAGGAGCAAACGTATGCCAAAAATGTAAGCAGAATGAGCTTTTCAGTGAATAGTAGCCAGGCACATTTTAGCTAGTTTTACTTGTAAGTGGGGTTGGAAACGCTTTTCAGGCTCAGTACTGGGCTCAAAACATGCAGCCCTGAGGTCTCTCATGATAGCAGGTGGTTAAATAGAAATTTGTTGCTCAGCTGATCCGGCAGGAGCAAAGGTATGCCAAAAATGTACGGAGAATGAGCTTTTCAGTGAAGAGCAGCCAGGCACATTTTAGCTAGTTTTACTAGTAAGTAGGGTTGCAAACGCTTTTCAGGCTCAATACTGGGCTCAAAACATGCAGCCCTGAGGTCTCTCCTGTTAGGAGGTAGTTAAGTAGAACTACGCTGCTCAGCTGACCCGGCAGGAGTAAATGTATGCCAAAAATGTAAGCAGAATGAGCTTTTCAGTGAATAGCAGCCAGGCACATTTTAGCTTGTTTTACTTGTAAGTGGGGTTGGAAATGCTTTTCAGGCTCAGTACTGGGCTCAAAAGATGCAGCTCCGAGGTCTCTCCTGTTAGGAGGTAGTTAAGTAGAACTACGCTGCTCAGCTGACCCGGCAGGAGTAAATGTATGCCAAAAATGTAAGCAGAATGCGCTTTTCAGTGAATAGCAGCCAGGCACATGTTAGCTGGTTTTACTTGTAAGTGGGGTTGGAACCGCTTTTCAGGCTCAGTACTGGGCTCAAAAGATTCAGCTCTGAGGTCTCTCCTGATAGGAGGTAGTTAAGTAGAACTTCGCTGCTCAGCTGACCCGGCAGGAGCAAACGTATGCCAAAAATGTACGCAGAATGAGCTTTTCAGTGAAGAGCAGCCAGGCACATTTTAGCTAGTTTTACTTGTAAGTGGGGTTGGAAATGCTTTTCAGGCTCAGTACTGGGCTCAAAAGATGCAGCTCTGAGGTCTCTCCTGATAGGAGGTAGTTAAGTAGAACTTCGCTGCTCAGCTGACCCGGCAGGAGCAAACGTATGCCAAAAATGTAAGCAGAATGAGCTTTTCAGTGAAGAGCAGCCAGGCACATTTTAGCTAGTTTTACTTGTAAGTGGGGTTGGAAATGCTTTTCAGGCTCAGTACTGGGCTCAAAACATGCAGCTCTGAGGTCTCTCCTGATAGGAGGTAGTTAGGTAGAACTTCGCTGCTCAGCTGACCCGGCAGCAGCAAATGTATGCCAAAAATGTATGCAGAATGAGCTTTTCAGTGAATAGCAGCCAGGCACATTTTAGCTTGTTTTACTTGTAAGTGGGGTTGGAAATGCTTTTCAGGCTCAGTACTGGGCTCAAAAGATGCAGCTCTGAGGTCTCTCCTGATAGGAGGTAGTTAAGTAGAACTTCGCTGCTCAGCTGACCCGGCAGGAGCAAACGTATGCCAAAAATGTAACAGAATGAGCTTTTCAGTGAATAGTAGCCAGGCACATTTTAGCTAGTTTTACTTGTAAGTGGGGTTGGAAACGCTTTTCAGGCTCAGTACTGGGCTCAAAACATGCAGCCCTGAGGTCTCTCATGATAGCAGGTGGTTAAATAGAAATGTGTTGCTCAGCTGATCCGGCAGGAGCAAACGTATGCCAAAAATGTACGCAGAATGAGCTTTTCAGTGAAGAGCAGCCAGGCACATTTTAGCTAGTTTTACTAGTAAGTAGGGTTGGAAACGTTTTTCAGGCTCAATACTGGGCTCAAAACATGCAGCCCTGAGGTCTCTCCTGATAGGAGGTAGTTAAGTTGAACTTCGCTGCTCAGCTGACCCGGCAGGAGCAAATGTATGCCAAAAATGTACGCAGAATGAGCTTTTCAGTGAAGAGCAGCCAGGCACATTCTAGCAAGTTTTACTTGTAAGTGGGGTTGGAAATGCTTTTCAGGCTCAGTACTGCGCTCAAAAGATGCAGCCCTGAGGTCTCTCATGATAGCAGGTGGTTAAATAGAAATTCGCTGCTCAGCTGACCCGGCAGGAGCAAACGAATGCCAAAAATGTACGCAGAATGAGCTTTTCAGTGAATAGCAGCCAGGCACATTTTAGCTAGTTTTACTTGTAAGTGGGGTTGGAAACGCTTTTCAGGCTCAGGACTGGGCTAGAAACATGCAGCCCTGAGGTCTCTCATGATAGCAGGTGGGTAAATAGAAATTCGTTGCTCAGCTGATCCGGCAGGAGCAAACGTATGCCAAAAATGTACGCAGAATAATCTTTTCAGTGAAGAGCAGCCAGGCACATTTTAGCTAGTTTTACTTGTAAGTGGGGTTGGAAACGCTTTTCAGGCTCAATACTGGGCTCAAAACATGCAGCCCTGAGGTCTCTCATAATAGCAGGTGGTTAAATAGAAATTCGCTGCTCAGCTGACCCGGCAGGAGCAAACGTATGCCAAAAATGTACGCAGAATGAGCTTTTCAGTGAAGAGCAGCCAGGCACATTTTAGCTAGTTTTACTTGTAAGTGGGGTTGGAAATGCTTTTCAGGCTCAGTACTGGGCTCAAAACATGCAGCTCTGAGGTGTCTCCTCATAGGAGGTAGTTAAGTAGAACTTCGCTGCTCAGCTGACCCGGTAGGAGCAACCGTATGCCAACAATGTAAGCAGAATGAGCTTTTCAGTGAATAGCAGCCAGGCACATTTTAGCTTGTTTTACTTTTAAGTGGGGTTGGAAATGCTTTTCAGGCTCAGTACTGGGCTCAAAAGATGCAGCTCTGAGGTCTCTCCTGATAGGAGGTAGTTGAGTAGAACTTCGATGCTCAGCTGACCCCGCAAGAGCAAATGTATGCCAAAAATGTACGCAGAATGAGCTTTTCAGTGAAGATCAGCCAGGCACATTCTAGCAAGTTTTACTTGTAAGTGGGGTTGGAAATGCTTTTCAGGCTCAGTACTGCGCTCAAAAGATGCAGCCCTGAGGTCTCTCATGATGGCAGGTGGTTAAGTAGAAATTTGCCACTTGGCTGACCCAGCAGGAGCAAACGTATGCCAAAAATGTACACAGAATGAGCTTTTCAGTGAATAGCAGCCAGGCACATTTAGCTAGTTTTACTTCTAAGTGGCTTTGGAAACGCTTTTCAGGATCAGTTCTGGGCTCAAAACATGCAGCCCTGAGGTCTCTCATGATAGCAGGTGGTTAAATAGAAATTCGCTGCTCAGCTGACCCGGCAGGAGCAAACGTATGCCAAAAATGTACGCAGAATGAGCTTTTCAGTGAAGAGCAGCCAGGCACATTTGAGCTAGTTTTACTTGTAAGTGGGGTTGGAAACGCTTTTCAGGCTCAGTACTGGGCTCAAAACATGCAGCCCTGAGGTCTCTCATGATAGCAGGTGGTTAAACAGAAATTCGCTGCTCAGCTGACCCGGTAGGAGCAAACGTATGCCAAAAATGTAAGCAGAATGAGCTTTTCAGTGAATAGCAGCCAGGCACATTTTAGCTTGTTTTACTTGTAAGTGGGGTTGGAAATGCTTTTCAGGCTCAGTACTGGGCTCAAAAGATGCAGCTCCGAGGTCTCTCCTGTTAGGAGGTAGTTAAGTAGAACTTCGCTGCTCAGCTGACCCGGCAGGAGTAAATGTATGCCAAAAATGTAAGCAGAATGAGCTTTTCAGTGAATAGCAGCCAGGCACATGTTAGCTGGTTTTACTTGTAAGTGGGGTTGGAACCGCTTTTCAGGCTCAGTACTGGGCTCAAAAGATTCAGCTCTGAGGTCTCTCCTGATAGGAGGTAGTTAAGTAGAACTTCGCTGCTCAGCTGACCCGGCAGGAGCAAACGTATGCCAAAAATGTACGCAGAATGAGCTTTTCAGTGAAGAGCAGCCAGGCACATTTTAGCTAGTTTTACTTGTAAGTGGGGTTGGAAATGCTTTTCAGGCTCAGTACTGGGCTCAAAACATACAGCTCTGAGGTCTCTCCTGATAGGAGGTAGTTAGGTAGAACTTCGCTGCTCAGCTGTCCCGGCAGGAGCAAATGTATGCCAAAAATGTACACAGAATGAGCTTTTCAGTGAATAGCAGCCAGGCACATTTTAGCCAGTTTTACTTGTAAGTGGGGTTGAAAATGCTTTTCAGGCTCAGTACTGGGCTCAAAAGATGCAGCTCTGAGGTCTCTCCTGATAGGAGGTAGTTAAGTAGAACTTCGCTGCTCAGCTGACCCGGCAGGAGCAAACGTATGCCAAAAATGTACGCAGAATGAGCTTTTCAGTGAAGAGCAGCCAGGCACATTTTAGCTAGTTTTACTTGTAAGTGGGGTTGGAAACGCATTTCAGGCACTGTACTGGGCTCAAAAGATGCAGCCCTGAGGTCTCTTCTGATAGGAGGTAGTTAAGTTGAACTTCGCTGCTCAGCTGACCCGGCAGGAGCAAATGTATGCCAAAAATGTACGCAAAATGAGCTTTTCAGTGAATAGCAGCCAGGCACATTTTAGCTAGTTATACTTGTAAGTGGGGTTGGAAATGCTTTTCAGGCTCAGTACTGGGCTCAAAAGATGCAGCTCTGAGGTCTCTTCTGATAGGAGGTAGTTAAGTTGAACTTCGCTGCTCAGCTGACCCGGCAGGAGCAAATGTATGCCAAAAATGTACGCAGAATGAGCTTTTCAGTGAATAGCAGCCAGGCACATTTTAGCTTGTTATACTTGTAAGTGGGGTTGGAAATGCTTTTCAGGCTCAGTACTGGGCTCAAAAGATGCAGCTCTGAGGTCTCTTCTGATAGGAGGTAGTTAAGTTGAACTTCGCTGCTCAGCTGACCCGGCAGGAGCAAACGTATGCCAAAAATGTAAGCAGAATGAGCTTTTCAGTGAATAGTAGCCAGGCACATTTTAGCTAGTTTTACTTGTAAGTGGGGTTGGAAACGCTTTTCAGGCTCAGTACTGGGCTCAAAACATTCAGCCCTGAGGTCTCTCATGATAGCAGGTGGTTAAATAGAAATTCATTGCTCAGCTGATCCGGCAGGAGCAAACATATGCCAAAAATGTACGCAGAATGAGCTTTTCAGTGAAGAGCAGCCAGGCACATTTTAGCTAGTTTTACTTGTAAGTGGGGTTGGAAACGCTTTTCAGGCTCAGTACTGGGCTCAAAACATGCGGACCTGAGGTCTCTCCTGATAGGAGGTAGTTAGTAGAACTTCGCTGCTCAGCTGACCCGGCAGGAGCAAATGTATGCCAAAAATGTACGCAGAATGAGCTTTTCAGTGAAGAGCAGCCAGGCACATTCTAGCAAGTTTTACTTGTAAGTGGGGTTGGAAACGCTTTTCAGGCTCAGTACTGCGCTCAAAAGATGCAGCCCTGAGGTCTCTCATGATAGCAGGTGGTTACGTAGAAATTTGCCACTTGGCTGACCCAGCAGGAGCAAACGTATGCCAAAAATGTACACAGAATGGGCTTTTCAGTGAATAGCAGCCAGGCACATTTTAGCTAGTTTTACTTGTAAGTGGGGTTGGAAACGCTTTTTAGGATCAGTACTGGGCTCAAAACATGCAGCCCTGAGGTCTCTCATGATAGCACGTGGTTAAATAGAAATTCGCTGCTCAGCTGACCCGGCAGGTTCAAACGTATGCAAAAAATGTACGCAGAATGAGCTTTTCAGTGAAGAGCAGCCAGGCACATTTTAGCTAGTTTTACTTGTAAGTGGGGTTGGAAATGTTTTTCAGGCTCAGTACTGGGCTCAAAAGATCAGCTCTGAGGTCTCTCCTGATAGGAGGTAGTTAAGTTGAACTTCGCTGCTCAGCTGAGCCGGCAGGAGCAAATGTGTGCCAAAAATGTACGCAGAATGAGCTTTTCAGTGAAGAGCAGCCAGGCACATTCTAGCAAGTTTTACTTGTAAGTGGAGTTAGAAACACTTTTCAGGATCAGTACTGGGCTCAAAACATGCAGCCCTGAGGTCTCTCATGATAGCAGGTGGTTAAATAGAAATTCGCTGCTCAGCTGACCCGGCAGGAGCAAACGTATGCCAAAAATGTACACAGAATGAGCTTTTCAGTGAATAGCAGCCAGGCAAATTTTAGCTAGTTTTACTTGTAAGTGGGGTTGGAAATGCTTTACAGGCTCAGTATTGGCTCAAAACATGCAGCTCTGAGGTGTCTCCTGATAGGAGGTAGTTAAGTAGAACTTCGCTGCTCAGCTGACCCGGTAGGAGCAATGTATGCCAAAAATGTATGCAGAATGAGCTTTTCAGTGAATAGCAGCCAGGCACATTTTAGCTTGTTTTACTTGTAAGTGGGGTTGGAAATGCTTTTCAGGCTCAGTACTGGGCTCAAAACATGCAGCTCTGAGGTCTCTCCTGATAGGAGGTAGTTAGGTAGAACTTCGCTGCTCAGCTGACCCGGCAGGAGCAAATGTATGCCAAAAATATATGCAGAATGAGCTTTTCAGTGAATAGCAGCCAGGCACATTTTAGCTTGTTTTACTTGTAAGTGGGGTTGGAAATGCTTTTCAGGCTCAGTACTGGGCTCAAAAGATGCAGCTCTGAGGTCTCTCCTGATAGGAGGTAGTTAAGTAGAACTTCGCTGCTCAGCTGACCCGGCAGGAGCAAACGTATGCCAAAAATGTAAGCAGAATGAGCTTTTCAGTGAAGAGCAGCCAGGCACATTTTAGCTTGTTTTACTTGTAAGTGGGGTTGGAAATGCTTTTCAGGCTCAGTACTGGGCTCAAAAGATGCAGCTCTGAGGTCTCTCCTGATAGGAGGTAGTTAAGTAGAACTTCGCTGCTCAGCTGACCCGGCAGGAGCAAACGTATGCCAAAAATGTAAGCAGAATGAGCTTTTCAGTGAATAGTAGCCAGGCACATTTTAGCTAGTTTTACTTGTAAGTGGGGTTGGAAACGCTTTTCAGGCTCAGTACTGGGCTCAAAACATGCAGCCCTGAGGTCTCTCATGATAGCAGGTGGTTAAATAGAAATTTGTTGCTCAGCTGATCCGGCAGGAGCAAACGTATGCCAAAAATGTACGCAGAATGAGCTTTTCAGTGAAGAGCAGCCAGGCACATTTTAGCTAGTTTTACTTGTAAGTAGGGTTGGAAACGCTTTTCAGGCTCAATACTGGGCTCAAAACATGCAGCCCTGAGGTCTCTCCTGATAGGAGGTAGTTAAGTTGAACTTCGCTGCTCAGCTGACCCGGCAGGAGCAAACGTATGCCAAAAATGTAAGCAGAATGAGCTTTTCAGTGAATAGTAGCCAGGCACATTTAAGCTAGTTTTACTTGTAAGTGGGGTTGGAAATGCTTTTCAGGCTCAGTACTGGGCTCAAAACATGCAGCCCTGAGGTCTCTCATGATAGCAGGTGGTTAAATAGAAATTCGTTGGTCAGCTGATCCGGCAGGAGCAAATGTATGCCAAAAATGTATGCAGAATGAGCTTTTCAGTGAAGAGCAGCCAGGCACATTTTAGCTAGTTTTACTTGTAAGTGGGGTTGGAAACGCTTTTCAGGCTCAATACTGGGCTCAAAACATGCAGCCCTGAGGTCTCTCATGATAGCAGTTGGTTAAATATAAATTCGCTGCTCAGCTGACCCGGTAGGAGCAAACGTATGCCAAAAATGTAAGCAGAATGAGCTTTTCAGTGAATAGCAGCCAGGCACATTTTAGCTAGTTTTACTTGTTAGTGGGGTTGGAAATGCTTTTCAGGCTCTGTACTGAGCTCAAAAGATGCAGCTCTGAGGTCTCTTCTGATAGGAGGTAGTTAAGTTGAACTTCGCTGCTCAGCTGACCCGGCAGGAGCAAATGTATGCCAAAAATGTACGCAAAATGAGCTTTTCAGTGAATAGCAGCCAGGCACATTTTAGCTAGTTATACTTGTAAGTGGGGTTGGAAATGCTTTTCAGGCTCAGTACTGGGCTCAAAAGATGCAGCTCTGAGGTCTCTTCTGATAGGAGGTAGTTAAGTTGAACTTCGCTGCTCAGCTGACCCGGCAGGAGCAAATGTATGCCAAAAATGTACGCAGAATGAGCTTTTCAGTGAATAGCAGCCAGGCACATTTTAGCTTGTTATACTTGTAAGTGAGGTTGGAAATGCTTTTCAGGCTCAGTACTGGGCTCAAAAGATGCAGCTCTGAGGTCTCTTCTGATAGGAGGTAGTTAAGTTGAACTTCGCTGCTCAGCTGACCCGGCAGGAGCAAACGTATGCCAAAAATGTAAGCAGAATGAGCTTTTCAGTGAATAGTAGCCAGGCACATTTTAGCTAGTTTTACTTGTAAGTGGGGTTGGAAACGCTTTTCAGGCTCAGTACTGGGCTCAAAACATTCAGCCCTGAGGTCTCTCATGATAGCAGGTGGTTAAATAGAAATTCATTGCTCAGCTGATCCGGCAGGAGCAAACGTATGCCAAAAATGTACGCAGAATGACCTTTTCAGTGAAGAGCAGCCAGGCACATTTTAGCTAGTTTTACTTGTAAGTGGCTTTGGAAACGCTTTTCAGGATCAGTACTGGGCTCAAAACATGCAGCCCTGAGGTCTCTCATGATAGCAGGTGGTTAAATAGAAATTTGCTGCTCAGCTGACCCGGCAGGAGCAAACGTATGCCAAAAATGTACGCAGAATGAGCTTTTCAGTGAAGAGCAGCCAGGCACATTTTAGCTAGTTTTACTTGTAAGTGGGGTTGGAAACGCTTTTCAGGCTCAGTACTGGGCTCAAAACATGCGGACCTGAGGTCTCTCCTGATAGGAGGTAGTTAGTAGAACTTCGCTGCTCAGCTGACCCGGCAGGAGCAAATGTATGCCAAAAATGTACGCAGAATGAGCTTTTCAGTGAAGAGCAGCCAGGCACATTCTAGCAAGTTTTACTTGTAAGTGGGGTTGGAAACGCTTTTCAGGCTCAGTACTGCGCTCAAAAGATGCAGCCCTGAGGTCTCTCATGATAGCAGGTGGTTAAGTAGAAATTTGCCACTTGGCTGACCCAGCAGGAGCAAACGTATGCCAAAAATGTACACAGAATGGGCTATTCAGTGAATAGCAGCCAGGCACATTTTAGCTAAATTAACTTGTAAGTGGGGTTGGAAACGCTTTTTAGGATCAGTACTGGGCTCAAAACATGCAGCCCTGAGGTGTCTCATGATAGCACGTGGTTAAATAGAAATTCGATGCTCAGCTGACCCGGCAGGTTCAAACGTATGCAAAAAATGTACGCAGAATGAGCTTTTCAGTGAAGAGCAGCCAGGCACATTTTAGCTAGTTTTACTTGTAAGTGGGGTTGGAAATGTTTTTCAGGCTCAGTACTGGGCTCAAAAGATGCAGCTCTGAGGTCTCTCCTGATAGGAGGTAGTTAAGTTGAACTTCGCTGCTCAGCTGAGCCGGCAGGAGCAAATGTGTGCCAAAAATGTACGCAGAATGAGCTTTTCAGTGAAGAGCAGCCAGGCACATTCTAGCAAGTTTTACTTGTAAGTGGAGTTAGAAACACTCTTCAGGCTCGGTACTGCGCTCAAAAGATGCAGCCCTGAGGTTTCTCATGATAGCAGGTGGGTAAATAGAAATGTGCCACTTGGCTGACCCAGCAGGAGCAAAGGTATGAAAATGTACACAGAATGAGCTTTTCAGTGAATAGTAGCCAGGCACATTTTAGCTAGTTTTACTTGTAAGTGGGGTTGGAAACGCTTTTTAGGATCAGTACTGGGCTCAAAACATGCAGCCCTGAGGTCTCTCATGATAGCAGGTGGTTAAATAGAAATTCGCTGCTCAGCTGACCCGGCAGGAGTAAACGTATGCCAAAAATGTACACAGAATGAGCTTTTCAGTGAATAGCAGCCAGGCAAATTTTAGCTAGTTTTACTTGTAAGTGGGGTTGGAAATGCTTTACAGGCTCAGTATTGGCTCAAAACATGCAGCTCAGAGGTGTCTCCTGATAGGAGGTAGTTAAGTAGAACTTCGCTGCTCAGCTGACCCGGTAGGAGCAAATGTATGCCAAAAATGTATGCAGAATGAGCTTTTCAGTGAATAGCAGCCAGGCACATTTTAGCTTGTTTTACTTGTAAGTGGGGTTGGAAATGCTTTTCAGGCTCAGTACTGGGCTCAAAACATGCAGCTCTGATGTCTCTCCTGATAGGAGGTAGTTAGGTAGAACTTCGCTGCTCAGCTGACCCGGCAGGAGCAAATGTATGCCAACAATGTATGCAGAATGAGCTTTTCAGTGAATAGCAGCCAGGCACATTTTAGCTTGTTTTACTTGTAAGTGGGGTTGGAAATGCTTTTCAGGCTCAGTACTGGGCTCAAAAGATGCAGCTCTGAGGTCTCTCCTGATAGGAGGTAGTTAAGTAGAACTTCGCTGCTCAGCTGACCCGGCAGGAGCAAACGTATGCCAAAAATGTAAGCAGAATGAGCTTTTCAGTGAATAGTAGCCAGGCACATTTTAGCTAGTTTTACTTGTAAGTGGGGTTGGAAACGCTTTTCAGGCTCAGTACTGGGCTCAAAACATGCAGCCCCGAGGTCTCTCATGATAGCAGGTGGTTAAATAGAAATTTGTTGCTCAGCTGATCCGGCAGGAGCAAACGTATGCCAAAAATGTACGCAGAATGAGCTTTTCAGTGAAGAGCAGCCAGGCACATTTTAGCTAGTTTTACTTGTAAGTAGGGTTGGAAACGCTTTTCAGGCTCAATACTGGGCTCAAAACATGCAGCCCTGAGGTCTCTCCTGATAGGAGGTAGTTAAGTTGAACTTCGCTGCTCAGCTGACCCGGCAGGAGCAAACGTATGCCAAAAATGTAAGCAGAATGAGCTTTTCAGTGAATAGTAGCCAGGCACATTTAAGCTACTTTTACTTGTAAGTGGGGTTGGAAATGCTTTTCAGGCTCAGTACTGGGCTCAAAACATGCAGCCCTGAGGTCTCTCATGATAGCAGGTGGTTAAATAGAAATTCGTTGGTCAGCTGATCCGGCAGGAGCAAATGTATGCCAAAAATGTATGCAGAATGAGCTTTTCAGTGAAGAGCAGCCAGGCACATTTTAGCTAGTTTTACTTGTAAGTGGGGTTGGAAACGCTTTTCAGGCTCAATACTGGGCTCAAAACATGCAGCCCTGAGGTCTCTCATGATAGCAGGTGGTTAAATATAAATTCGCTGCTCAGCTGACCCGGTAGGAGCAAACGTATGCCAAAAATGTAAGCAGAATGAGCTTTTCAGTGAATAGCAGCCAGGCACATTTTAGCTAGTTTTACTTGTTAGTGGGGTTGGAAATGCTTTTCAGGCTCAGTACTGAGCTCAAAAGATGCAGCTCTGAGGTCTCTTCTGATAGGAGGTAGTTAAGTTGAACTTCGCTGCTCAGCTGACCCGGCAGGAGCAAATGTATGCCAAAAATGTACGCAGAATGAGCTTTTCAGTGAATAGCAGCCAGGCACATTTTAGCTTGTTATACTTGTAAGTGGGGTTGGAAATGCTTTTCAGGCTCAGTACTGGGCTCAAAAGATGCAGCTCTGAGGTCTCTCCTGATAGGAGGTAGTTAAGTAGAACTTCGCTGCTCAGCTGACCCGGCAGGAGCAAACGTATGCCAAAAATGTAAGCAGAATGAGCTTTTCAGTGAATAGTAGCCAGGCACATTTTAGCTAGTTTTACTTGTAAGTGGGGTTGGAAACGCTTTTCAGGCTCAGTACTGGGCTCAAAACATGCAGCCCTGAGGTCTCTCATGATAGCAGGTGGTTAAATAGAAATTTGTTGCTCAGCTGATCCGGCAGGAGCAAACGTATGCCAAAAATGTACACAGAATGAGCTTTTCAGTGAAGAGCAGCCAGGCACATTTTAGCTAGTTTTACTTGTAAGTAGGGTTGGAAACGCTTTTCAGGCTCAATACTGGGCTCAAAACATGCAGCCCTGAGGTCTCTCCTGATAGGAGGTAGTTAAGTTGAACTTCGCTGCTCAGCTGACCCGGCAGGAGCAAATGTATGCCAAAAATGTACGCAGAATGAGCTTTTCAGTGAAGAGCAGCCAGGTACATTCTAGCAAGTTTTACTTGTAAGTGGGGTTGGAAACGCTTTTCAGGCTCAATACTGGGCTCAAAACATGCAGCCCTGAGGTCTCTCATGATAGCAGGTGGGTAAATAGAAATTCGTTGCTCAGCTGATCCGGCAGGAGCAAACGTATGCCAAAAATGTACGCAGAATAAGCTTTTCAGTGAAGAGCAGCCAGGCACATTTTAGCTAGTTTTACTTGTAAGTGGGGTTGGAAACACTTTTCAGGCTCAATACTGGGCTCAAAACATGCAGCCCTGAGGTCTCTCATAATAGCAGGTGGTTAAATATAAATTTGCTGCTCAGCTGACCCGGTAGGAGCAAACGTACACCAAAAATGTAAGCAGAATGAGCTTTTCAGTGAATAGCAGCCAGGCACATTTTAGCTAGTTTTACTTGTTAGTGGGGTTGGAAATGCTTTTCAGGCTCAGTACTGAGCTCAAAAGATGCAGCTCTGAGGTCTTTCCTGATAGGAGGTAGTTAAGTTGAACGTCGCTGCTCAGCGGACCCGGCAGGAGCAAATGTATGCCAAAAATGTACGCAGAATGAGCTTTTCAGTGAAGAGCAGCCAGGCACATTCTAGCAAGTTTTACTTGTAAGTGGGGTTAGAAACGCTTTTCAGGCTCAGTACTGTGCTCAAAAGATGCAGCCCTGAGGTCTCTCATGATAGCAGGTGGTTAAATAGAAATTCGCTGCTCAGCTGACCCGGCAGGAGCAAACGTATGCCAAAAATGTACGCAGAATGAGCTTTTCAGTGAAGAGCAGCCAGGCACATTTTAGCTAGTTTTACTTGTTAGTGGGGTTGGAAATGCTTTTCAGGCTCAGTACTGAGCTCAAAAGATGCAGCTCTGAGGTCTTTCCTGATAGGAGGTAGTTAAGTTGAACGTCGCTGCTCAGCGGACCCGGCAGGAGCAAATGTATGCCAAAAATGTACGCAGAATGAGCTTTTCAGTGAAGAGCAGCCAGGCACATTCTAGCAAGTTTTACTTGTAAGTGGGGTTGGAAACGCTTTTCAGGCTCAGTACTGTGCTCAAAAGATGCAGCCCTGAGGTCTCTCATGATAGCAGGTGGTTAAATAGAAATTCGCTGCTCAGCTGACCCGGCAGGAGCAAACGTATGCCAAAAATGTACGCAGAATGAGCTTTTCAGTGAAGAGCAGCCAGGCACATTTTAGCTAGTTTTACTTGTAAGTGGGGTTGGAAATGCTTTTCAGGCTCAGTACTGGGCTCAAAACATGCAGCTCTGAGGTGTCTCCTGATAGGGGGTAGTTAAGTAGAACTTCGCTGCTCAGCTGACCCGGTAGGAGCAACCGTATGCCAAAAATGTAAGCAGAATGAGCTTTTCAGTGAATAGCAGCCAGGCACATTTTAGCTAGTTTTACTTGTAAGTGGGGTTGGAAACGCTTTTCAGGCTCAGTACTACGCTCAAAAGATGCAGCCCTGAGGTCTCTCATGATGGCAGGTGGTTAAGTAGAAATTTGCCACTTGGCTGACCCAGCAGGATCAAACGTATGCCAAAAATGTACACAGAATGAGCTTTTCAGTGAATAGCAGCCAGGCACATTTTAGCTAGTTTTACTTGTAAGTGGCTTTGGAAACGCTTTTCAGGATCAGTACTGGGCTCAAAACATGCAGCCCTGAGGTCTCTCATGATAGCAGGTGGTTAAATAGAAATTCGCTGCTCAGCTGACCCAGCAGGAGCAAACGTATGCCAAAAATGTACGCAGAATGAGCTTTTCAGTGAAGAGCAGCCAGGCACATTTTAGCTAGTTTTACTTGTAAGTGGGGTTGGAAACGCTTTTCAGGCTCAGTACTGGGCTCAAAACATGCAGCCCTGAGGTCTCTCATGATAGCAGGTGGTTAAACAGAAATTCGCTGCTCAGCTGACCCGGTAGGAGCAAACGTATGCCAAAAATGTAAGCAGAATGAGCTTTTCAGTGAATAGCAGCCAGGCACATTTTAGCTTGTTTTACTTGTAAGTGGGGTTGGAAATGCTTTTCAGGCTCAGTACTGGGCTCAAAAGATGCAGCTCCGAGGTCTCTCCTGATAGGAGGTAGTTAAGTAGAACTTCGCTGCTCAGCTGACCCGGCAGGAGTAAATGTATGCCAAAAATGTAAGCAGAATGAGCTTTTCAGTGAATAGCAGCCAGGCACATGTTAGCTGGTTTTACTTGTAAGTGGGGTTGGAACCGCTTTTCAGGCTCAGTACTGGGCTCAAAAGATTCAGCTCTGAGGTCTCTCCTGATAGGAGGTAGTTAAGTAGAACTTCGCTGCTCAGCTGACCCGGCAGGAGCAAACGTATGCCAAAAATGTACGCAGAATGAGCTTTTCAGTGAAGAGCAGCCAGGCACATTTTAGCTAGTTTTACTTGTAAGTGGGGTTGGAAATGCTTTTCAGGCTCAGTACTGGGCTCAAAACATGCAGCTCTGAGGTCTCTCCTGATAGGAGGTAGTTAGGTAGAACTTCGCTGCTCAGCTGACCCGGCAGGAGCAAATGTATGCCAAAAATGTACACAGAATGAGCTTTTCAGTGAATAGCAGCCAGGCACATTTTAGCCAGTTTTACTTGTAAGTGGGGTTGAAAATGCTTTTCAGGCTCAGTACTGGGCTCAAAAGATGCAGCTCTGAGGTCTCTCCTGATAGGAGGTAGTTAAGTAGAACTTCGCTGCTCAGCTGACCCGGCAGGAGCAAACGTATGCCAAAAATTTAAGCAGAATGAGCTTTTCAGTGAATAGTAGCCAGGCACATTTAAGCTAGTTTTACTTGTAAGTGGGGTTGGAAATGCTTTTCAGGCTCAGTACTGGGCTCAAAACATGCAGCCCTGAGGTCTCTCATGATAGCAGGTGGTTAAATAGAAATTCATTGGTCAGCTGATCCGGCAGGAGCAAATGTATGCCAAAAATGTATGCAGAATGAGCTTTTCAGTGAAGAGCAGCCAGGCACATTTTAGCTAGTTTTACTTGTAAGTGGGGTTGGAAACGCTTTTCAGGCTCAATACTGGGCTCAAAACATGCAGCCCTGAGGTCTCTCATGATAGCAGGTGGTTAAATATAAATTCGCTACTCAGCTGACCCGGTAGGAGCAAACGTATGCCAAAAATGTAAGCAGAATGAGCTTTTCAGTGAATAGCAGCCAGGCACATTTTAGCTAGTTTTACTTGTTAGTGGGGTTGGAAATGCTTTTCAGGCTCAGTACTGAGCTCAAAAGATGCAGCTCTGATGTCTCTTCTGATAGGAGGTAGTTAAGTTGAACTTCGCTGCTCAGCTGACCCGGCAGGAGCAAATGTATGCCAAAAATGTACGCAGAATGAGCTTTTCAGTGAATAGCAGCCAGGCACATTTTAGCTTGTTATACTTGTAAGTGGGGTTGGAAATGCTTTTCAGGCTCAGTACTGGGCTCAAAAGATGCAGCTCTGAGGTCTCTTCTGATAGGAGGTAGTTAAGTTGAACTTCGCTGCTCAGCTGACCCGGCAGGAGCAAACGTATGCCAAAAATGTAAGCAGAATGAGCTTTTCAGTGAATAGTAGCCAGGCACATTTTAGCTAGTTTTACTTGTAAGTGGGGTTGGAAACGCTTTTCAGGCTCAGTACTGGGCTCAAAACATTCAGCCCTGCGGTCTCTCATGATAGCAGGTGGTTAAATAGAAATTCATGGCTCAGCTGATCCGGCAGGAGCAAACGTATGCCAAAAATGTACGCAGAATGAGCTTTTCAGTGAAGAGCAGCCAGGCACATTTTAGCTAGTTTTACTTGTAAGTGGCTTTGGAAACGCTTTTCAGGATCAGTACTGGGCTCAAAACATGCAGCCCTGAGGTCTCTCATGATAGCAGGTGGTTAAATAGAAATTTGCTGCTCAGCTGACCCGGCAGGAGCAAACGTATGCCAAAAATGTACGCAGAATGAGCTTTTCAGTGAAGAGCAGCCAGGCACATTTTAGCTAGTTTTACTTGTAAGTGGGGTTGGAAACGCTTTTCAGGCTCAGTACTGGGCTCAAAACATGCGGACCTGAGGTCTCTCCTGATAGGAGGTAGTTAGTAGAACTTCGCTGCTCAGCTGACCCGGCAGGAGCAAATGTATGCCAAAAATGTACACAGAATGAGCTTTTCAGTGAATAGCAGCCAGGCACATTTTAGCAAGTTTTACTTGTAAGTGGGGTTGGAAACGCTTTTCAGGCTCAGTACTGCGCTCAAAAGATGCAGCCCTGAGGTCTCTCATGATAGCAGGTGGTTAAGTAGAAATTTGCCACTTGGCTGACCCAGCAGGAGCAAGCGTATGCCAAAAATGTACACAGAATGGGCTTTTCAGTGAATAGCAGCCAGGCACATTTTAGCTAGTTTTACTTGTAAGTGGGGTTGGAAACGCTTTTCAGGATCAGTACTGGGCTCAAAACATGCAGCCCTGGGGTCTCTCATGATAGCACGTGGTTAAATAGAAATTCGCTGCTCAGCTGACCCGGCAGGTTCAAACGTATGCAAAAAATGTACGCAGAATGAGCTTTTCAGTGAAGAGCAGCCAGGCACATTTTAGCTAGTTTTACATGTAAGTGGGGTTGGAAATGTTTTTCAGGCTCAGTACTGGGCTCAAAAGATGCAGCTCTGAGGTCTCTCCTGATAGGAGGTAGTTAAGTTGAACTTCGCTGCTCAGCTGAGCCGGCAGGAGCAAATGTATGCCAAAAATGTACGCAGAATGAGCTTTTCAGTGAAGAGCAGCCAGGCACATTCTAGCTAGTTTTACTTGTAAGTGGGGTTGGAAACGCTTTTCAGGCTCAGTACTACGCTCAAAAGATGCAGCCCTGAGGTTTCTCATGATAGCAGGTGGGTAAATAGAAATGTGCCACTTGGCTGACCCAGCAGGAGCAAACGTATGAAAATGTACACAGAATGAGCTTTTCAGTGAATAGTAGCCAGGCACATTTTAGCTAGTTTTACTTGTAAGTGGGGTTGGAAACGCTTTTTAGGATCAGTACTGGGCTCAAAACATGCAGCCCTGAGGTCTCTCATGATAGCAGGTGGTTAAATAGAAATTCGCTGCTCAGCTGACCCGGCAGGAGCAAACGTATGCCAAAAATGTACGCAGAATGAGCTTTTCAGTGAATAGCAGCCAGGCACATTTTAGCTAGTTTTACTTGTAAGTGGGGTTGGAAATGCTTTACAGGCTCAGTATTGGCTCAAAACATGCAGCTCTAAGGTGTCTCCTGATAGGAGGTAGTTAAGTAGAACTTCGCTGCTCAGCTGACCCGGTAGGAGCAACCGTATGCCAAAAATGTAAGCAGAATGAGCTTTTCAGTGAATAGCAGCCAGGCACATTTTAGCTAGTTTTACTTGTAAGTGGGGTTGGAAACGCTTTTCAGGCTCAGTACTACGCTCAAAAGATGCAGCCCTGAGGTCTCTCATGATGGCAGGTGGTTAAGTAGAAATTTGCCACTTGGCTGACCCAGCAGGAGCAAACGTATGCCAAAAATGTACACAGAATGAGCTTTTCAGTGAATAGCAGCCAGGCACATTTTAGCTAGTTTTACTTGTAAGTGGCTTTGGAAACGCTTTTCAGGATCAGTATTGGGCTCAAAACATGCAGCCCTGAGGTCTCTCATGATAGCAGGTGGTTAAATAGAAATTCGCTGCTCAGCTGACCCAGCAGGAGCAAACGTATGCCAAAAATGTACGCAGAATGAGCTTTTCAGTGAAGAGCAGCCAGGCACATTTTAGCTAGTTTTACTTGTAAGTGGGGTTGGAAACGCTTTTCAGGCTCAGTACTGGGCTCAAAACATGCAGCCCTGAGGTCTCTCATGATAGCAGGTGGTTAAACAGAAATTCGCTGCTCAGCTGACCCGGTAGGAGCAAACGTATGCCAAAAATGTAAGCAGAATGAGCTTTTCAGTGAATAGCAGCCAGGCACATTTTAGCTTGTTTTACTTGTAAGTGGGGTTGGAAATGCTTTTCAGGCTCAGTACTGGGCTCAAAAGATGCAGCTCCGAGGTCTCTCCTGATAGGAGGTAGTTAAGTAGAACTTCGCTGCTCAGCTGACCCGGCAGGAGTAAATGTATGCCAAAAATGTAAGCAGAATGAGCTTTTCAGTGAATAGCAGCCAGGCACATGTTAGCTGGTTTTACTTGTAAGTGGGGTTGGAACCGCTTTTCAGGCTCAGTACTGGGCTCAAAAGATTCAGCTCTGAGGTCTCTCCTGATAGGAGGTAGTTAAGTAGAACTTCGCTGCTCAGCTGACCCGGCAGGAGCAAACGTATGCCAAAAATGTACGCAGAATGAGCTTTTCAGTGAAGAGCAGCCAGGCACATTTTAGCTAGTTTTACTTGTAAGTGGGGTTGGAAATGCTTTTCAGGCTCAGTACTGGGCTCAAAAGATGCAGCTCTGAGGTCTCTCCTGATAGGAGGTAGTTAAGTAGAACTTCGCTGCTCAGCTGACCCGGCAGGAGCAAACGTATGCCAAAAATGTAAGCAGAATGAGCTTTTCAGTGAATAGTAGCCAGGCACATTTTAGCTAGTTTTACTTGTAAGTGGGGTTGGAAACGCTTTTCAGGCTCAGTACTGGGCTCAAAACATGCAGCCCTGAGGTCTCTCATGATAGCAGGTGGTTAAATAGAAATTTGTTGCTCAGCTGATCCGGCAGGAGCAAACGTATGCCAAAAATGTACGCAGAATGAGCTTTTCAGTGAAGAGTAGCCAGGCACATTTTAGCTAGTTTTACTTGTAAGTAGGGTTGGAAACGCTTTTCAGGCTCAATACTGGGCTCAAAACATGCAGCCCTGAGGTCTCTCCTGATAGGATGTAGTTAAGTTGAACTTCGCTGCTCAGCTGACCCGGCAGGAGCAAATATATGCCAAAAAAGTACGCAGAATGAGCTTTTTAGTGAAGAGCAGCCAGGCACATTCTTGCAAGTTTTACTTGTAAGTGGGGTTGGAAACGCTTTTCAGGCTCAGTACTGCGCTCAAAAGATGCAGCCCTGAGGTCTCTCATGATAGCAGGTGGTTAAATAGAAATTCGCTGCTCAGCTGACCCGGCAGGAGCAAACGAATGCCAAAAATGTATGCAGAATGAGCTTTTCAGTGAATAGCAGCCAGGCACATTTTAGCTAGTTTTACTTGTAAGTGGGGTTGGAAATGCTTTTCAGGCTCAGTACTGGGCTCAAAACATGCAGCTCTGAGGTGTCTCCTGATAGGAGGTAGTTAAGTAGAACTTCGCTGCTCAGCTGACCCGGTAGGAGCAACCGTATGCCAAAAATGTAAGCAGAATGAGCTTTTCAGTAAATAGCAGCCAGGCACATTTTAGCTTGTTTTACTTGTAAGTGGGGTTGGAAATGCTTTTCAGGCTCAGTACTGGGCTCAAAAGATGCAGCTCTGAGGTCTCTCCTGATAGGAGGTAGTTAAGTAAAACTTCGCTGCTCAGCTGACCCGGCAAGAGCAAATGTATGCCAAAAATGTACGCAGAATGAGCTTTTCAGTGAAGAGCAGCCAGGCACATTCTAGCAAGTTTTACTTGTAAGTGGGGTTGGAAACGCTTTTCAGGCTCAGTACTGCGCTCAAAAGATGCAGCCCTGAGGTCTCTCATGATGGCAGGTGGTTAAGTAGAAATTTGCCACTTGGCTGACCCAGCAGGAGCAAACGTATGCCAAAAATGTACACAGAATGAGCTTTTCAGTGAATAGCAGCCAGGAACATTTTAGCTAGTTTTACTTGTAAGTGGCTTTGGAAACGCTTTTCAGGATCAGTACTGGGCTCAAAACATGCAGCCCTGAGGTCTCGCATGATAGCAGGTGGTTAAATAGAAATTCGCTGCTCAGCTGACCCGGCATTAGCAAACGTATGCCAAAAATGTACGCAGAATGAGCTTTTCAGTGAAGAGCAGCCAGGCACATTTTAGCTAGTTTTACTTGTAAGTGGGGTTGGAAACGCTTTTCAGGCTCAGTACTGGGCTCAAAACATGCAGCCCTGAGGTCTCTCATGATAGCAGGTGGTTAAACAGAAATTCGCTGCTCAGCTGACCCGGTAGGAGCAAACGTATGCCAAAAATGTAAGCAGAATGAGCTTTTCAGTGAATAGCAGCCAGGCACATTTTAGCTTGTTTTACTTGTAAGTGGGGTTGGAAATGCTTTTCAGGCTCAGTACTGGGCTCAAAAGATGCAGCTCCGAGGTCTCTCCTGATAGGAGGTAGTTAAGTAGAACTTCGCTGCTCAGCTGACCCGGCAGGAGTAAATGTATGCCAAAAATGTAAGCAGAATGAGCTTTTCAGTGAATAGCAGCCAGGCACATGTTAGCTGGTTTTACTTGTAAGTGGGGTTGGAACCGCTTTTCAGGCTCAGTACTGGGCTCAAAAGATTCAGCTCTGAGGTCTCTCCTGATAGGAGGTAGTTAAGTAGAACTTCGCTGCTCAGCTGACCCGGCAGGAGCAAACGTATGCCAAAAATGTACGCAGAATGAGCTTTTGAGTGAAGAGCAGCCAGGCACATTTTAGCTAGTTTTACTTGTAAGTGGGGTTGGACATGCTTTTCAGGCTCAGTACTGGGCTCAAAACATGCAGCTCTGAGGTCTCTCCTGATAGGAGGTAGTTAGGTAGAACTTCGCTGCTCAGCTGACCCGGCAGGAGCAAATGTATGCCAAAAATGTACACAGAATGAGCTTTTCAGTGAATAGCAGCCAGGCACATTTTAGCCAGTTTTACTTGTAAGTGGGGTTGAAAATGCTTTTCAGGCTCAGTACTGGGCTCAAAAGATGCAGCTCTGAGGTCTCTCCTGATAGGAGGTAGTTAAGTAGAACTTCGCTGCTCAGCTGACCCGGCAGGAGCAAACGTATGCCAAAAATTTAAGCAGAATGAGCTTTTCAGTGAATAGTTGCCAGGCACATTTAAGCTAGTTTTACTTGTAAGTGGGGTTGGAAATGCTTTTCAGGCTCAGTACTGGGCTCAAAACATGCAGCCCTGAGGTCTCTCATGATAGCAGGTGGTTAAATAGAAATTCATTGGTCAGCTGATCCGGCAGGAGCAAATGTATGCCAAAAATGTATGCAGAATGAGCTTTTCAGTGAAGAGCAGCCAGGCACATTTTAGCTAGTTTTACTTGTAAGTGGGGTTGGAAACGCTTTTCAGGCTCAATACTGGGCTCAAAACATGCAGCCCTGAGGTCTCTCATGATAGCAGGTGGTTAAATATAAATTCGCTGCTCAGCTGACCCGGTAGGAGCAAACGTATGCCAAAAATGTAAGCAGAATGAGCTATTCAGTGAATAGCAGCCAGGCACATTTTAGCTAGTTTTACTTGTTAGTGGGGTTGGAAATGCTTTTCAGGCTCAGTACTGAGCTCAAAAGATGCAGCTCTGATGTCTCTTCTGATAGGAGGTAGTTAAGTTGAACTTCGCTGCTCAGCTGACCCGGCAGGAGCAAATGTATGCCAAAAATGTACGCAGAATGAGCTTTTCAGTGAATAGCAGCCAGGCACATTTTAGCTTGTTATACTTGTAAGTGGGGTTGGAAATGCTTTTCAGGCTCAGTACTGGGCTCAAAAGATGCAGCTCTGAGGTCTCTTCTGATAGGAGGTAGTTAAGTTGAACTTCGCTGCTCAGCTGACCCGGCAGGAGCAAACGTATGCCAAAAATGTAAGCAGAATGAGCTTTTCAGTGAATAGTAGCCAGGCACATTTTAGCTAGTTTTACTTGTAAGTGGGGTTGGAAACGCTTTTCAGGCTCAGTACTGGGCTCAAAACATTCAGCCCTGCAGTCTCTCATGATAGCAGGTGGTTAAATAGAAATTCATGGCTCAGCTGATCCGGCAGGAGCAAACGTATGCCAAAAATGTACGCAGAATGAGCTTTTCAGTGAAGAGCAGCCAGGCACATTTTAGCTAGTTTTACTTGTAAGTGGCTTTGGAAACGCTTTTCAGGATCAGTACTGGGCTCAAAACATGCAGCCCTGAGGTCTCTCATGATAGCAGGTGGTTAAATAGAAATTCGCTGCTCAGCTGACCCGGCAGGAGCAAACGTATGCCAAAAATGTACGCAGAATGAGCTTTTCAGTGAAGAGCAGCCAGGCACATTTTAGCTAGTTTTACATGTAAGTGGGGTTGGAAATGTTTTTCAGGCTCAGTACTGGGCTCAAAAGATGCAGCTCTGAGGTCTCTCCTGATAGGAGGTAGTTAAGTTGAACTTCGCTGCTCAGCTGAGCCGGCAGGAGCAAATGTATGCCAAAAATGTACGCAGAATGAGCTTTTCAGTGAAGAGCAGCCAGGCACATTCTAGCAAGTTTTACTTGTAAGTGGAGTTAGAAACACTTTTCAGGCTCAGTACTGCGCTCAAAAGATGTAGCCCTGAGGTTTCTCATGATAGCAGGTGGGTAAATAGAAATGTGCCACTTGGCTGACCCAGCAGGAGCAAACGTATGAAAATGTACACAGAATGAGCTTTTCAGTGAATAGTAGCCAGGCACATTTTAGCTAGTTTTACTTGTAAGTGGGGTTGGAAATGCTTTTTAGGATCAGTACTGGGCTCAAAACATGCAGCCCTGAGGTCTCTCATGATAGCAGGTGGTTAAATAGAAATTCGCTGCTCAGCTGACCCGGCAGGAGCAAACGTATGCCAAAAATGTACGCAGAATGAGCTTTTCAGTGAATAGCAGCCAGGCACATTTTAGCTAGTTTTACTTGTAAGTGGGGTTGGAAATACTTTACAGGCTCAGTATTGGCTCAAAACATGCAGCTCTAAGGTGTCTCCTGATAGGAGGTAGTTAAGTAGAACTTCGCTGCTCAGCTGACCCGGTAGGAGCAAATGTATGCCAAAAATGTATGCAGAATGAGCTTTTCAGTGAATAGCAGCCAGGCACATTTTAACTTGTTTTACTTGGATGTGGGGTTGGAAATGCTTTTCAGGCTCAGTACTGGGCTCAAAACATGCAGCTCTGAGGTCTCTCCTGATAGGAGGTAGTTAGGTAGAACTTCGCTGCTCAGCTGACCCGGCAGGAGCAAATGTATGCCAAAAATGTATGCAGAATGAGCTTTTCAGTGAATAGCAGCCAGGCACATTTTAGCTTGTTTTACTTGTAAGTGGGGTTGGAAATGCTTTTCAGGCTCAGTACTGGGCTCAAAAGATGCATCTCTGAGGTCTATCCTGATAGGAGGTAGTTAAGTAGAACTTCGCTGCTCAGCTGACCCGGCAGGAGCAAATGTATGCCAAAAATGTAAGCAGAATGAGCTTTTCAGTGAATAGTAGCCAGGCACATTTTAGCTAGTTTTACTTGTAAGTGGGGTTGGAAACGCTTTTCAGGCTCAGTACTGGGCTCAAAACATGCAGCCCCAAGGTCTCTCATGATAGCAGGTGGTTAAATAGAAATTTGTTGCTCAGCTGATCCGGCAGGAGCAAACGTATGCCAAAAATGTACGCAGAATGAGCTTTTCAGTGAAGAGCAGCCAGGCACATTTTAGCTAGTTTTACTTGTAAGTAGGGTTGGAAACGCTTTTCAGGCTCAATACTGGGCTCAAAACATGCAGCCCTGAGGTCTCTCCTGATAGGAGGTAGTTAAGTTGAACTTCGCTGCTCAGCTGACCCGGCAGGAGCAAACGTATGCCAAAAATGTTAGCAGAATGAGCTTTTCAGTGAATAGTAGCCAGGCACATTTAAGCTAGTTTTACTTGTAAGTGGGGTTGGAAATGCTTTTCAGGCTCAGTACTGGGCTCAAAACATGCAGCCCTGAGGTCTCTCATGATAGCAGGTGGTTAAATAGAAATTCGTTGGCCAGCTGATCCGGCAGGAGCAAATGTATGCTAAAAATGTATGCAGAATGAGCTTTTCAGTGAAGAGCAGCCAGGCACATTTTAGCTAGTTTTACTTGTAAGTGGGGTTGGAAACGCTTTTCAGGCTCAATACTGGGCTCAAAACATGCAGCCCTGAGGTCTCTCATGATAGCAGGTGGTTAAATATAAATTCGCTGCTCAGCTGACCCGGTAGGAGCAAACGTATGCCAAAAATGTAAGCAGAATGAGCTTTTCAGTGAATAGCAGCCAGGCACATTTTAGCTAGTTTTACTTGTTAGTGGGGTTGGAAATGCTTTTCAGGCTCAGTACTGAGCTCAAAAGATGCAGCTCTGAGGTCTCTTCTGATAGGAGGTAGTTAAGTTGAACTTCGCTGCTCAGCTGACCCGGCAGGAGCAAATGTATGCCAAAAATGTACGCAGAATGAGCTTTTCAGTGAATAGCAGCCAGGCACATTTTAGCTTGTTATACTTGTAAGTGGGGTTGGAAATGCTTTTCAGGCTCAGTACTGGGCTCAAAAGATGCAGCTCAGAGGTCTCTCCTGATAGGAGGTAGTTAAGTAGAACTTCGCTGCTCAGCTGACCCGGCAGGAGCAAACGTATGCCAAAAATGTAAGCAGAATGAGCTTTTCAGTGAATAGTAGCCAGGCACATTTTAGCTAGTTTTACTTGTAAGTGGGGTTGGAAACGCTTTTCAGGCTCAGTACTGGGCTCAAAACATGCAGCCCTGAGGTCTCTCATGATAGCAGGTGGTTAAATAGAAATTTGTTGCTCAGCTGATCCGGCAGGAGCAAACGTATGCCAAAAATGTACACAGAATGAGCTTTTCAGTGAAGAGCAGCCAGGCACATTTTAGCTAGTTTTACTTGTAAGTAGGGTTGGAAACGCTTTTCAGGCTCAATACTGGGCTCAAAACATGCAGCCCTGAGGTCTCTCCTGATAGGAGGTAGTTAAGTTGAACTTCGCTGCTCAGCTGACCCGGCAGGAGCAAATGTATGCCAAAAATGTACGCAGAATGAGCTTTTCAGTGAAGAGCAGCCAGGTACATTCTAGCAAGTTTTACTTGTAAGTGGGGTTGGAAACGCTTTTAAGGCTCAATACTGGGCTCAAAACATGCAGCCCTGAGGTCTCTCATGATAGCAGGTGGGTAAATAGAAATTCGTTGCTCAGCTGATCCGGCAGGAGCAAACGTATGCCAAAAATGTACGCAGAATAAGCTTTTCAGTGAAGAGCAGCCAGGCACATTTTAGCTAGTTTTACTTGTAAGTGGGGTTGGAAACGCTTTTCAGGCTCAATACTGGGCTCAAAACATGCAGCCCTGAGGTCTCTCATAATAGCAGGTGGTTAAATATAAATTTGCTGCTCAGCTGACCCGGTAGGAGCAAACGTACACCAAAAATGTAAGCAGAATGAGCTTTTCAGTGAATAGCAGCCAGGCACATTTTAGCTAGTTTTACTTGTTAGTGGGGTTGGAAATGCTTTTCAGGCTCAGTACTGAGCTCAAAAGATGCAGCTCTGAGGTCTTTCCTGATAGGAGGTAGTTAAGTTGAACGTCGCTGCTCAGCGGACCCAGCAGGAGCAAATGTATGCCAAAAATGTACGCAGAATGAGCTTTTCAGTGAAGAGCAGCCAGGCACATTTTAGCAAGTTTTACTTGTAAGTGGGGTTAGAAACGCTTTTCAGGCTCAGTACTGTGCTCAAAAGATGCAGCCCTGAGGTCTCTCATGATAGCAGGTGGTTAAATAGAAATTCGCTGCTCAGCTGACCCGGCAGGAGCAAACGTATGCCAAAAATGTACGCAGAATGAGCTTTTCAGTGAAGAGCAGCCAGGCACATTTTAACTAGTTTTACTTGTTAGTGGGGTTGGAAATGCTTTTCAGGCTCAGTACTGAGCTCAAAAGATGCAGCTCTGAGGTCTTTCCTGATAGGAGGTAGTTAAGTTGAACGTCGCTGCTCAGCGGACCCGGCAGGAGCAAATGTATGCCAAAAATGTACGCAGAATGAGCTTTTCAGTGAAGAGCAGCCAGGCACATTCTAGCAAGTTTTACTTGTAAGTGGGGTTGGAAACGCTTTTCAGGCTCAGTACTGTGCTCAAAAGATGCAGCCCTGAGGTCTCTCTTGATAGCAGGTGGTTAAATAGAAATTCGCTGCTCAGCTGACCCGGCAGGAGCAAACCTATGCCAAAAATGTACGCAGAATGAGCTTTTCAGTGAAGAGCAGCCAGGCACATTTTAGCTAGTTTTACTTGTAAGTGGGGTTGGAAATGCTTTTCAGGCTCAGTACTGGGCTCAAAACATGCAGCTCTGAGGTGTCTCCTGATAGGGGGTAGTTAAGTAGAACTTCGCTGCTCAGCTGACCCGGTAGGAGCAACCGTATGCCAAAAATGTAAGCAGAATGAGCTTTTCAGTGAATAGCAGCCAGGCACATTTTAGCTAGTTTTACTTGTAAGTGGGGTTGGAAACGCTTTTCAGGCTCAGTACTACGCTCAAAAGATGCAGCCCTGAGGTCTCTCATGATGGCAGGTGGTTAAGTAGAAATTTGCCACTTGGCTGACCCAGCAGGAGCAAACGTATGCCAAAAATGTACACAGAATGAGCTTTTCAGTGAATAGCAGCCAGGCACATTTTAGCTAGTTTTACTTGTAAGTGGCTTTGGAAACGCTTTTCAGGATCAGTACTGGGCTCAAAACATGCAGCCCTGAGGTCTCTCATGATAGCAGGTGGTTAAATAGAAATTCGCTGCTCAGCTGACCCAGCAGGAGCAAACGTATGCCAAAAATGTACGCAGAATGAGCTTTTCAGTGAAGAGCAGCCAGGCACATTTTAGCTAGTTTTACTTGTAAGTGGGGTTGGAAACGCTTTTCAGGCTCAGTACTGGGCTCAAAACATGCAGCCCTGAGGTCTCTCATGATAGCAGGTGGTTAAACAGAAATTCGCTGCTCAGCTGACCCGGTAGGAGCAAACGTATGCCAAAAATGTAAGCAGAATGAGCTTTTCAGTGAATAGCAGCCAGGCACATTTTAGCTTGTTTTACTTGTAAGTGGGGTTGGAAATGCTTTTCAGGCTCAGTACTGGGCTCAAAAGATGCAGCTCCGAGGTCTCTCCTGATAGGAGGTAGTTAAGTAGAACTTCGCTGCTCAGCTGACCCGGCAGGAGTAAATGTATGCCAAAAATGTAAGCAGAATGAGCTTTTCAGTGAATAGCAGCCAGGCACATGTTAGATGGTTTTACTTGTAAGTGGGGTTGGAACCGCTTTTCAGGCTCAGTACTGGGCTCAAAAGATTCAGCTCTGAGGTCTCTCCTGATAGGAGGTAGTTAAGTAGAACTTCGCTGCTCAGCTGACCCGGCAGGAGCAAACGTATGCCAAAAATGTACGCAGAATGAGCTTTTC
Source organism: Lissotriton vulgaris (assembly GCF_964263255.1). Taxonomy (NCBI): domain Eukaryota; kingdom Metazoa; phylum Chordata; class Amphibia; order Caudata; family Salamandridae; genus Lissotriton; species Lissotriton vulgaris. Next base: position 1,561,835 of record NW_028244430.1, on the reverse strand, counting down.
AGTGAAGAGCAGCCAGGCACATTTTAGCTAGTTTTACTTGTAAGTGGGGTTGGAAATGCTTTTCAGGCTCAGTACTGGGCTCAAAACATGCAGCTCTGAGGTCTCTCCTGATAGGAGGTAGTTAGGTAGAACTTCGCTGCTCAGCTGACCCGGCAGGAGCAAATGTATGCCAAAAATGTACACAGAATGAGCTTTTCAGTGAATAGCAGCCAGGCACATTTTAGCCAGTTTTACTTGTAAGTGGGGTTGAAAATGCTTTTCAGGCTCAGTACTGGGCTCAAAAGATGCAGCTCTGAGGTCTCTCCTGATAGGAGGTAGTTAAGTAGAACTTCGCTGCTCAGCTGACCCGGCAGGAGCAAACGTATGCCAAAAATTTAAGCAGAATGAGCTTTTCAGTGAATAGTAGCCAGGCACATTTAAGCTAGTTTTACTTGTAAGTGGGGTTGGAAATGCTTTTCAGGCTCAGTACTGGGCTCAAAACATGCAGCCCTGAGGTCTCTCATGATAGCAGGTGGTTAAATAGAAATTCATTGGTCAGCTGATCCGGCAGGAGCAAATGTATGCCAAAAATGTATGCAGAATGAGCTTTTCAGTGAAGAGCAGCCAGGCACATTTTAGCTAGTTTTACTTGTAAGTGGGGTTGGAAACGCTTTTCAGGCTCAATACTGGGCTCAAAACATGCAGCCCTGAGGTCTCTCATGATAGCAGGTGGTTAAATATAAATTCGCTACTCAGCTGACCCGGTAGGAGCAAACGTATGCCAAAAATGTAAGCAGAATGAGCTTTTCAGTGAATAGCAGCCAGGCACATTTTAGCTAGTTTTACTTGTTAGTGGGGTTGGAAATGCTTTTCAGGCTCAGTACTGAGCTCAAAAGATGCAGCTCTGATGTCTCTTCTGATAGGAGGTAGTTAAGTTGAACTTCGCTGCTCAGCTGACCCGGCAGGAGCAAATGTATGCCAAAAATGTACGCAGAATGAGCTTTTCAGTGAATAGCAGCCAGGCACATTTTAGCTTGTTATACTTGTAAGTGGGGTTGGAAATGCTTTTCAGGCTCAGTACTGGGCTCAAAAGATGCAGCTCTGAGGTCTCTTCTGATAGGAGGTAGTTAAGTTGAACTTCGCTGCTCAGCTGACCCGGCAGGAGCAAACGTATGCCAAAAATGTAAGCAGAATGAGCTTTTCAGTGAATAGTAGCCAGGCACATTTTAGCTAGTTTTACTTGTAAGTGGGGTTGGAAACGCTTTTCAGGCTCAGTACTGGGCTCAAAACATTCAGCCCTGCGGTCTCTCATGATAGCAGGTGGTTAAATAGAAATTCATGGCTCAGCTGATCCGGCAGGAGCAAACGTATGCCAAAAATGTACGCAGAATGAGCTTTTCAGTGAAGAGCAGCCAGGCACATTTTAGCTAGTTTTACTTGTAAGTGGCTTTGGAAACGCTTTTCAGGATCAGTACTGGGCTCAAAACATGCAGCCCTGAGGTCTCTCATGATAGCAGGTGGTTAAATAGAAATTCGCTGCTCAGCTGACCCGGCAGGAGCAAACGTATGCCAAAAATGTACGCAGAATGAGCTTTTCAGTGAATAGCAGCCAGGCACATTTTAGCTAGTTTTACTTGTAAGTGGGGTTGGAAATGCTTTACAGGCTCAGTATTGGCTCAAAACATGCAGCTCTAAGGTGTCTCCTGATAGGAGGTAGTTAAGTAGAACTTCGCTGCTCAGCTGACCCGGTAGGAGCAACCGTATGCCAAAAATGTAAGCAGAATGAGCTTTTCAGTGAATAGCAGCCAGGCACATTTTAGCTAGTTTTACTTGTAAGTGGGGTTGGAAACGCTTTTCAGGCTCAGTACTACGCTCAAAAGACGCAGCCCTGAGGTCTCTCATGATGGCAGGTGGTTAAGTAGAAATTTGCCACTTGGCTGACCCAGCAGGAGCAAACGTATGCCAAAAATGTACACAGAATGAGCTTTTCAGTGAATAGCAGCCAGGCACATTTTAGCTAGTTTTACTTGTAAGTGGCTTTGGAAACGCTTTTCAGGATCAGTACTGGGCTCAAAACATGCAGCCCTGAGGTCTCTCATGATAGCAGGTGGTTAAATAGAAATTCGCTGCTCAGCTGACCCAGCAGGAGCAAACGTATGCCAAAAATGTACGCAGAATGAGCTTTTCAGTGAAGAGCAGCCAGGCACATTTTAGCTAGTTTTACTTGTAAGTGGGGTTGGAAACGCTTTTCAGGCTCAGTACTGGGCTCAAAACATGCAGCCCTGAGGTCTCTCATGATAGCAGGTGGTTAAACAGAAATTCGCTGCTCAGCTGACCCGGTAGGAGCAAACGTATGCCAAAAATGTAAGCAGAATGAGCTTTTCAGTGAATAGCAGCCAGGCACATTTTAGCTTGTTTTACTTGTAAGTGGGGTTGGAAATGCTTTTCAGGCTCAGTACTGGGCTCAAAAGATGCAGCTCCGAGGTCTCTCCTGATAGGAGGTAGTTAAGTAGAACTTCGCTGCTCAGCTGACCCGGCAGGAGTAAATGTATGCCAAAAATGTAAGCAGAATGAGCTTTTCAGTGAATAGCAGCCAGGCACATGTTAGCTGGTTTTACTTGTAAGTGGGGTTGGAACCGCTTTTCAGGCTCAGTACTGGGCTCAAAAGATTCAGCTCTGAGGTCTCTCCTGATAGGAGGTAGTTAAGTAGAACTTCGCTGCTCAGCTGACCCGGCAGGAGCAAACGTATGCCAAAAATGTACGCAGAATGAGCTTTTCAGTGAAGAGCAGCCAGGCACATTTTAGCTGGTTTTACTTGTAAGTGGGGTTGGAAATGCTTTTCAGGCTCAGTACTGGGCTCAAAAGATGCAGCTCTGAGGTCTCTCCTGATAGGAGGTAGTTAAGTAGAACTTCGCTGCTCAGCTGACCCGGCAGGAGCAAACGTATGCCAAAAATGTAAGCAGAATGATCTTTTCAGTGAATAGTAGCCAGGCACATTTTAGCTAGTTTTACTTGTAAGTGGGGTTGGAAACGCTTTTCAGGCTCAGTACTGGGCTCAAAACATGCAGCCCTGAGGTCTCTCATGATAGCAGGTGGTTAAATAGAAATTTGTTGCTCAGCTGATCCGGCAGGAGCAAACGTATGCCAAAAATGTACGCAGAATGAGCTTTTCAGTGAAGAGTAGCCAGGCACATTTTAGCTAGTTTTACTTGTAAGTAGGGTTGGAAATGCTTTTCAGGCTCAATACTGGGCTCAAAACATGCAGCCCTGAGGTCTCTCCTGATAGGATGTAGTTAAGTTGAACTTCGCTGCTCAGCTGACCCGGCAGGAGCAAATATATGCCAAAAAAGTACGCAGAATGAGCTTTTTAGTGAAGAGCAGCCAGGCACATTCTTGCAAGTTTTACTTGTAAGTGGGGTTGGAAACGCTTTTCAGGCTCAGTACTGCGCTCAAAAGATGCAGCCCTGAGGTCTCTCATGATAGCAGGTGGTTAAATAGAAATTCGCTGCTCAGCTGACCCGGCAGGAGCAAACGAATGCCAAAAATGTATGCAGAATGAGCTTTTCAGTGAATAGCAGCCAGGCACATTTTAGCTAGTTTTACTTGTAAGTGGGGTTGGAAATGCTTTTCAGGCTCAGTACTGGGCTCAAAAGATGCAGCTCCGAGGTCTCTCCTGATAGGAGGTAGTTAAGTAGAACTTCGCTGCTCAGCTGACCCGGCAGGAGTAAATGTATGCCAAAAATGTAAGCAGAATGAGCTTTTCAGTGAATAGCAGCCAGGCACATGTTAGCTGGTTTTACTTGTAAGTGGGGTTGGAACTGCTTTTCAGGCTCAGTACTGGGCTCAAAAGATTCAGCTCTGAGGTCTCTCCTGATAGGAGGTAGTTAAGTAGAACTTCGCTGCTCAGCTGACCCGGCAGGAGCAAACGTATGCCAAAAATGTACGCAGAATGAGCTTTTGAGTGAAGAGCAGCCAGGCACATTTTAGCTAGTTTTACTTGTAAGTGGGGTTGGACATGCTTTTCAGGCTCAGTACTGGGCTCAAAACATGCAGCTCTGAGGTCTCTCCTGATAGGAGGTAGTTAGGTAGAACTTCGCTGCTCAGCTGACCCGGCAGGAGCAAATGTATGCCAAAAATGTACACAGAATGAGCTTTTCAGTGAATAGCAGCCAGGCACATTTTAGCCAGTTTTACTTGTAAGTGGGGTTGAAAATGCTTTTCAGGCTCAGTACTGGGCTCAAAAGATGCAGCTCTGAGGTCTCTCCTGATAGGAGGTAGTTAAGTAGAACTTCGCTGCTCAGCTGACCCGGCAGGAGCAAACGTATGCCAAAAATTTAAGCAGAATGAGCTTTTCAGTGAATAGTTGCCAGGCACATTTAAGCTAGTTTTACTTGTAAGTGGGGTTGGAAATGCTTTTCAGGCTCAGTACTGGGCTCAAAACATGCAGCCCTGAGGTCTCTCATGATAGCAGGTGGTTAAATAGAAATTCATTGGTCAGCTGATCCGGCAGGAGCAAATGTATGCCAAAAATGTATGCAGAATGAGCTTTTCAGTGAAGAGCAGCCAGGCACATTTTAGCTAGTTTTACTTGTAAGTGGGGTTGGAAACGCTTTTCAGGCTCAATACTGGGCTCAAAACATGCAGCCCTGAGGTCTCTCATGATAGCAGGTGGTTAAATATAAATTCGCTGCTCAGCTGACCCGGTAGGAGCAAACGTATGCCAAAAATGTAAGCAGAATGAGCTATTCAGTGAATAGCAGCCAGGCACATTTTAGCTAGTTTTACTTGTTAGTGGGGTTGGAAATGCTTTTCAGGCTCAGTACTGAGCTCAAAAGATGCAGCTCTGATGTCTCTTCTGATAGGAGGTAGTTAAGTTGAACTTCGCTGCTCAGCTGACCCGGCAGGAGCAAATGTATGCCAAAAATGTACGCAGAATGAGCTTTTCAGTGAATAGCAGCCAGGCACATTTTAGCTTGTTATACTTGTAAGTGGGGTTGGAAATGCTTTTCAGGCTCAGTACTGGGCTCAAAAGATGCAGCTCTGAGGTCTCTTCTGATAGGAGGTAGTTAAGTTGAACTTCGCTGCTCAGCTGACCCGGCAGGAGCAAACGTATGCCAAAAATGTAAGCAGAATGAGCTTTTCAGTGAATAGTAGCCAGGCACATTTTAGCTAGTTTTACTTGTAAGTGGGGTTGGAAACGCTTTTCAGGCTCAGTACTGGGCTCAAAACATTCAGCCCTGCAGTCTCTCATGATAGCAGGTGGTTAAATAGAAATTCATGGCTCAGCTGATCCGGCAGGAGCAAACGTATGCCAAAAATGTACGCAGAATGAGCTTTTCAGTGAAGAGCAGCCAGGCACATTTTAGCTAGTTTTACTTGTAAGTGGCTTTGGAAACGCTTTTCAGGATCAGTACTGGGCTCAAAACATGCAGCCCTGAGGTCTCTCATGATAGCAGGTGGTTAAATAGAAATTCGCTGCTCAGCTGACCCGGCAGGAGCAAACGTATGCCAAAAATGTACGCAGAATGAGCTTTTCAGTGAAGAGCAGCCAGGCACATTTTAGCTAGTTTTACATGTAAGTGGGGTTGGAAATGTTTTTCAGGCTCAGTACTGGGCTCAAAAGATGCAGCTCTGAGGTCTCTCCTGATAGGAGGTAGTTAAGTTGAACTTCGCTGCTCAGCTGAGCCGGCAGGAGCAAATGTATGCCAAAAATGTACGCAGAATGAGCTTTTCAGTGAAGAGCAGCCAGGCACATTCTAGCAAGTTTTACTTGTAAGTGGAGTTAGAAACACTTTTCAGGCTCAGTACTGCGCTCAAAAGATGTAGCCCTGAGGTTTCTCATGATAGCAGGTGGGTAAATAGAAATGTGCCACTTGGCTGACCCAGCAGGAGCAAACGTATGAAAATGTACACAGAATGAGCTTTTCAGTGAATAGTAGCCAGGCACATTTTAGCTAGTTTTACTTGTAAGTGGGGTTGGAAATGCTTTTTAGGATCAGTACTGGGCTCAAAACATGCAGCCCTGAGGTCTCTCATGATAGCAGGTGGTTAAATAGAAATTCGCTGCTCAGCTGACCCGGCAGGAGCAAACGTATGCCAAAAATGTACGCAGAATGAGCTTTTCAGTGAATAGCAGCCAGGCACATTTTAGCTAGTTTTACTTGTAAGTGGGGTTGGAAATGCTTTACAGGCTCAGTATTGGCTCAAAACATGCAGCTCTAAGGTGTCTCCTGATAGGAGGTAGTTAAGTAGAACTTCGCTGCTCAGCTGACCCGGTAGGAGCAAATGTATGCCAAAAATGTATGCAGAATGAGCTTTTCAGTGAATAGCAGCCAGGCACATTTTAACTTGTTTTACTTGGATGTGGGGTTGGAAATGCTTTTCAGGCTCAGTACTGGGCTCAAAACATGCAGCTCTGAGGTCTCTCCTGATAGGAGGTAGTTAGGTAGAACTTCGCTGCTCAGCTGACCCGGCAGGAGCAAATGTATGCCAAAAATGTATGCAGAATGAGCTTTTCAGTGAATAGCAGCCAGGCACATTTTAGCTTGTTTTACTTGTAAGTGGGGTTGGAAATGCTTTTCAGGCTCAGTACTGGGCTCAAAACATGCAGCCCTGAGGTCTCTCATGATAGCAGGTGGTTAAATAGAAATTCGTTGGCCAGCTGATCCGGCAGGAGCAAATGTATGCTAAAAATGTATGCAGAATGAGCTTTTCAGTGAAGAGCAGCCAGGCACATTTTAGCTAGTTTTACTTGTAAGTGGGGTTGGAAACGCTTTTCAGGCTCAATACTGGGCTCAAAACATGCAGCCCTGAGGTCTCTCATGATAGCAGGTGGTTAAATATAAATTCGCTGCTCAGCTGACCCGGTAGGAGCAAACGTATGCCAAAAATGTAAGCAGAATGAGCTTTTCAGTGAATAGCAGCCAGGCACATTTTAGCTAGTTTTACTTGTTAGTGGGGTTGGAAATGCTTTTCAGGCTCAGTACTGAGCTCAAAAGATGCAGCTCTGAGGTCTCTTCTGATAGGAGGTAGTTAAGTTGAACTTCGCTGCTCAGCTGACCCGGCAGGAGCAAATGTATGCCAAAAATGTACGCAGAATGAGCTTTTCAGTGAATAGCAGCCAGGCACATTTTAGCTTGTTATACTTGTAAGTGGGGTTGGAAATGCTTTTCAGGCTCAGTACTGGGCTCAAAAGATGCAGCTCAGAGGTCTCTCCTGATAGGAGGTAGTTAAGTAGAACTTCGCTGCTCAGCTGACCCGGCAGGAGCAAACGTATGCCAAAAATGTAAGCAGAATGAGCTTTTCAGTGAATAGTAGCCAGGCACATTTTAGCTAGTTTTACTTGTAAGTGGGGTTGGAAACGCTTTTCAGGCTCAGTACTGGGCTCAAAACATGCAGCCCTGAGGTCTCTCATGATAGCAGGTGGTTAAATAGAAATTTGTTGCTCAGCTGATCCGGCAGGAGCAAACGTATGCCAAAAATGTACACAGAATGAGCTTTTCAGTGAAGAGCAGCCAGGCACATTTTAGCTAGTTTTACTTGTAAGTAGGGTTGGAAACGCTTTTCAGGCTCAATACTGGGCTCAAAACATGCAGCCCTGAGGTCTCTCCTGATAGGAGGTAGTTAAGTTGAACTTCGCTGCTCAGCTGACCCGGCAGGAGCAAATGTATGCCAAAAATGTACGCAGAATGAGCTTTTCAGTGAAGAGCAGCCAGGTACATTCTAGCAAGTTTTACTTGTAAGTGGGGTTGGAAACGCTTTTAAGGCTCAATACTGGGCTCAAAACATGCAGCCCTGAGGTCTCTCATGATAGCAGGTGGGTAAATAGAAATTCGTTGCTCAGCTGATCCGGCAGGAGCAAACGTATGCCAAAAATGTACGCAGAATAAGCTTTTCAGTGAAGAGCAGCCAGGCACATTTTAGCTAGTTTTACTTGTAAGTGGGGTTGGAAACGCTTTTCAGGCTCAATACTGGGCTCAAAACATGCAGCCCTGAGGTCTCTCATAATAGCAGGTGGTTAAATATAAATTTGCTGCTCAGCTGACCCGGTAGGAGCAAACGTACACCAAAAATGTAAGCAGAATGAGCTTTTCAGTGAATAGCAGCCAGGCACATTTTAGCTAGTTTTACTTGTTAGTGGGGTTGGAAATGCTTTTCAGGCTCAGTACTGAGCTCAAAAGATGCAGCTCTGAGGTCTTTCCTGATAGGAGGTAGTTAAGTTGAACGTCGCTGCTCAGCGGACCCAGCAGGAGCAAATGTATGCCAAAAATGTACGCAGAATGAGCTTTTCAGTGAAGAGCAGCCAGGCACATTCTAGCAAGTTTTACTTGTAAGTGGGGTTAGAAACGCTTTTCAGGCTCAGTACTGTGCTCAAAAGATGCAGCCCTGAGGTCTCTCATGATAGCAGGTGGTTAAATAGAAATTCGCTGCTCAGCTGACCCGGCAGGAGCAAACGTATGCCAAAAATGTACGCAGAATGAGCTTTTCAGTGAAGAGCAGCCAGGCACATTTTAACTAGTTTTACTTGTTAGTGGGGTTGGAAATGCTTTTCAGGCTCAGTACTGAGCTCAAAAGATGCAGCTCTGAGGTCTTTCCTGATAGGAGGTAGTTAAGTTGAACGTCGCTGCTCAGCGGACCCGGCAGGAGCAAATGTATGCCAAAAATGTACGCAGAATGAGCTTTTCAGTGAAGAGCAGCCAGGCACATTCTAGCAAGTTTTACTTGTAAGTGGGGTTGGAAACGCTTTTCAGGCTCAGTACTGTGCTCAAAAGATGCAGCCCTGAGGTCTCTCTTGATAGCAGGTGGTTAAATAGAAATTCGCTGCTCAGCTGACCCGGCAGGAGCAAACCTATGCCAAAAATGTACGCAGAATGAGCTTTTCAGTGAAGAGCAGCCAGGCACATTTTAGCTAGTTTTACTTGTAAGTGGGGTTGGAAATGCTTTTCAGGCTCAGTACTGGGCTCAAAACATGCAGCTCTGAGGTGTCTCCTGATAGGGGGTAGTTAAGTAGAACTTCGCTGCTCAGCTGACCCGGTAGGAGCAACCGTATGCCAAAAATGTAAGCAGAATGAGCTTTTCAGTGAATAGCAGCCAGGCACATTTTAGCTAGTTTTACTTGTAAGTGGGGTTGGAAACGCTTTTCAGGCTCAGTACTACGCTCAAAAGATGCAGCCCTGAGGTCTCTCATGATGGCAGGTGGTTAAGTAGAAATTTGCCACTTGGCTGACCCAGCAGGAGCAAACGTATGCCAAAAATGTACACAGAATGAGCTTTTCAGTGAATAGCAGCCAGGCACATTTTAGCTAGTTTTACTTGTAAGTGGCTTTGGAAACGCTTTTCAGGATCAGTACTGGGCTCAAAACATGCAGCCCTGAGGTCTCTCATGATAGCAGGTGGTTAAATAGAAATTCGCTGCTCAGCTGACCCAGCAGGAGCAAACGTATGCCAAAAATGTACGCAGAATGAGCTTTTCAGTGAAGAGCAGCCAGGCACATTTTAGCTAGTTTTACTTGTAAGTGGGGTTGGAAACGCTTTTCAGGCTCAGTACTGGGCTCAAAACATGCAGCCCTGAGGTCTCTCATGATAGCAGGTGGTTAAACAGAAATTCGCTGCTCAGCTGACCCGGTAGGAGCAAACGTATGCCAAAAATGTAAGCAGAATGAGCTTTTCCGTGAATAGCAGCCAGGCACATTTTAGCTTGTTTTACTTGTAAGTGGGGTTGGAAATGCTTTTCAGGCTCAGTACTGGGCTCAAAAGATGCAGCTCCGAGGTCTCTCCTGATAGGAGGTAGTTAAGTAGAACTTCGCTGCTCAGCTGACCCGGCAGGAGTAAATGTATGCCAAAAATGTAAGCAGAATGAGCTTTTCAGTGAATAGCAGCCAGGCACATGTTAGATGGTTTTACTTGTAAGTGGGGTTGGAACCGCTTTTCAGGCTCAGTACTGGGCTCAAAAGATTCAGCTCTGAGGTCTCTCCTGATAGGAGGTAGTTAAGTAGAACTTCGCTGCTCAGCTGACCCGGCAGGAGCAAACGTATGCCAAAAATGTACGCAGAATGAGCTTTTCAGTGAAGAGCAGCCAGGCACATTTTAGCTAGTTTTACTTGTAAGTGGGGTTGGAAATGCTTTTCAGGCTCAGTACTGGGCTCAAAACATGCAGCTCTGAGGTCTCTCCTGATAGGAGGTAGTTAGGTAGAACTTCGCTGCTCAGCTGACCCGGCAGGAGCAAATGTATGCCAAAAATGTACACAGAATGAGCTTTTCAGTGAATAGCAGCCAGGCACATTTTAGCCAGTTTTACTTGTAAGTGGGGTTGAAAATGCTTTTCAGGCTCAGTACTGGGCTCAAAAGATGCAGCTCTGAGGTCTCTCCTGATAGGAGGTAGTTAAGTAGAACTTCGCTGCTCAGCTGACCCGGCAGGAGCAAACGTATGCCAAAAATTTAAGCAGAATGAGCTTTTCAGTGAATAGTAGCCAGGCACATTTAAGCTAGTTTTACTTGTAAGTGGGGTTGGAAATGCTTTTCAGGCTCAGTACTGGGCTCAAAACATGCAGCCCTGAGGTCTCTCATGATAGCAGGTGGTTAAATAGAAATTCATTGGTCAGCTGATCCGGCAGGAGCAAATGTATGCCAAAAATGTATGCAGAATGAGCTTTTCAGTGAAGAGCAGCCAGGCACATTTTAGCTAGTTTTACTTGTAAGTGGGGTTGGAAACGCTTTTCAGGCTCAATACTGGGCTCAAAACATGCAGCCCTGAGGTCTCTCATGATAGCAGGTGGTTAAATATAAATTCGCTACTCAGCTGACCCGGTAGGAGCAAACGTATGCCAAAAATGTAAGCAGAATGAGCTTTTCAGTGAATAGCAGCCAGGCACATTTTAGCTAGTTTTACTTGTTAGTGGGGTTGGAAATGCTTTTCAGGCTCAGTACTGAGCTCAAAAGATGCAGCTCTGATGTCTCTTCTGATAGGAGGTAGTTAAGTTGAACTTCGCTGCTCAGCTGACCCGGCAGGAGCAAATGTATGCCAAAAATGTACGCAGAATGAGCTTTTCAGTGAATAGCAGCCAGGCACATTTTAGCTTGTTATACTTGTAAGTGGGGTTGGAAATGCTTTTCAGGCTCAGTACTGGGCTCAAAAGATGCAGCTCTGAGGTCTCTTCTGATAGGAGGTAGTTAAGTTGAACTTCGCTGCTCAGCTGACCCGGCAGGAGCAAACGTATGCCAAAAATGTAAGCAGAATGAGCTTTTCAGTGAATAGTAGCCAGGCACATTTTAGCTAGTTTTACTTGTAAGTGGGGTTGGAAACGCTTTTCAGGCTCAGTACTGGGCTCAAAACATTCAGCCCTGCGGTCTCTCATGATAGCAGGTGGTTAAATAGAAATTCATGGCTCAGCTGATCCGGCAGGAGCAAACGTATGCCAAAAATGTACGCAGAATGAGCTTTTCAGTGAAGAGCAGCCAGGCACATTTTAGCTAGTTTTACTTGTAAGTGGCTTTGGAAACGCTTTTCAGGATCAGTACTGGGCTCAAAACATGCAGCCCTGAGGTCTCTCATGATAGCAGGTGGTTAAATAGAAATTCGCTGCTCAGCTGACCCGGCAGGAGCAAACGTATGCCAAAAATGTACGCAGAATGAGCTTTTCAGTGAATAGCAGCCAGGCACATTTTAGCTAGTTTTACTTGTAAGTGGGGTTGGAAATGCTTTACAGGCTCAGTATTGGCTCAAAACATGCAGCTCTAAGGTGTCTCCTGATAGGAGGTAGTTAAGTAGAACTTCGCTGCTCAGCTGACCCGGTAGGAGCAACCGTATGCCAAAAATGTAAGCAGAATGAGCTTTTCAGTGAATAGCAGCCAGGCACATTTTAGCTAGTTTTACTTGTAAGTGGGGTTGGAAACGCTTTTCAGGCTCAGTACTACGCTCAAAAGACGCAGCCCTGAGGTCTCTCATGATGGCAGGTGGTTAAGTAGAAATTTGCCACTTGGCTGACCCAGCAGGAGCAAACGTATGCCAAAAATGTACACAGAATGAGCTTTTCAGTGAATAGCAGCCAGGCACATTTTAGCTAGTTTTACTTGTAAGTGGCTTTGGAAACGCTTTTCAGGATCAGTACTGGGCTCAAAACATGCAGCCCTGAGGTCTCTCATGATAGCAGGTGGTTAAATAGAAATTCGCTGCTCAGCTGACCCAGCAGGAGCAAACGTATGCCAAAAATGTACGCAGAATGAGCTTTTCAGTGAAGAGCAGCCAGGCACATTTTAGCTAGTTTTACTTGTAAGTGGGGTTGGAAACGCTTTTCAGGCTCAGTACTGGGCTCAAAACATGCAGCCCTGAGGTCTCTCATGATAGCAGGTGGTTAAACAGAAATTCGCTGCTCAGCTGACCCGGTAGGAGCAAACGTATGCCAAAAATGTAAGCAGAATGAGCTTTTCAGTGAATAGCAGCCAGGCACATTTTAGCTTGTTTTACTTGTAAGTGGGGTTGGAAATGCTTTTCAGGCTCAGTACTGGGCTCAAAAGATGCAGCTCCGAGGTCTCTCCTGATAGGAGGTAGTTAAGTAGAACTTCGCTGCTCAGCTGACCCGGCAGGAGTAAATGTATGCCAAAAATGTAAGCAGAATGAGCTTTTCAGTGAATAGCAGCCAGGCACATGTTAGCTGGTTTTACTTGTAAGTGGGGTTGGAACCGCTTTTCAGGCTCAGTACTGGGCTCAAAAGATTCAGCTCTGAGGTCTCTCCTGATAGGAGGTAGTTAAGTAGAACTTCGCTGCTCAGCTGACCCGGCAGGAGCAAACGTATGCCAAAAATGTACGCAGAATGAGCTTTTCAGTGAAGAGCAGCCAGGCACATTTTAGCTGGTTTTACTTGTAAGTGGGGTTGGAAATGCTTTTCAGGCTCAGTACTGGGCTCAAAAGATGCAGCTCTGAGGTCTCTCCTGATAGGAGGTAGTTAAGTAGAACTTCGCTGCTCAGCTGACCCGGCAGGAGCAAACGTATGCCAAAAATGTAAGCAGAATGATCTTTTCAGTGAATAGTAGCCAGGCACATTTTAGCTAGTTTTACTTGTAAGTGGGGTTGGAAACGCTTTTCAGGCTCAGTACTGGGCTCAAAACATGCAGCCCTGAGGTCTCTCATGATAGCAGGTGGTTAAATAGAAATTTGTTGCTCAGCTGATCCGGCAGGAGCAAACGTATGCCAAAAATGTACGCAGAATGAGCTTTTCAGTGAAGAGTAGCCAGGCACATTTTAGCTAGTTTTACTTGTAAGTAGGGTTGGAAATGCTTTTCAGGCTCAATACTGGGCTCAAAACATGCAGCCCTGAGGTCTCTCCTGATAGGATGTAGTTAAGTTGAACTTCGCTGCTCAGCTGACCCGGCAGGAGCAAATATATGCCAAAAAAGTACGCAGAATGAGCTTTTTAGTGAAGAGCAGCCAGGCACATTCTTGCAAGTTTTACTTGTAAGTGGGGTTGGAAACGCTTTTCAGGCTCAGTACTGCGCTCAAAAGATGCAGCCCTGAGGTCTCTCATGATAGCAGGTGGTTAAATAGAAATTCGCTGCTCAGCTGACCCGGCAGGAGCAAACGAATGCCAAAAATGTATGCAGAATGAGCTTTTCAGTGAATAGCAGCCAGGCACATTTTAGCTAGTTTTACTTGTAAGTGGGGTTGGAAATGCTTTTCAGGCTCAGTACTGGGCTCAAAACATGCAGCTCTGAGGTGTCTCCTGATAGGAGGTAGTTAAGTAGAACTTCGCTGCTCAGCTGACCCGGTAGGAGCAACCGTATGCCAAAAATGTAAGCAGAATGAGCTTTTCAGTAAATAGCAGCCAGGCACATTTTAGCTTGTTTTACTTGTAAGTGGGGTTGGAAATGCTTTTCAGGCTCAGTACTGGGCTCAAAAGATGCAGCTCTGAGGTCTCTCCTGATAGGAGGTAGTTAAGTAAAACTTCGCTGCTCAGCTGACCCGGCAAGAGCAAATGTATGCCAAAAATGTACGCAGAATGAGCTTTTCAGTGAAGAGCAGCCAGGCACATTCTAGCAAGTTTTACTTGTAAGTGGGGTTGGAAACGCTTTTCAGGCTCAGTACTGCGCTCAAAAGATGCAGCCCTGAGGTCTCTCATGATGGCAGGTGGTTAAGTAGAAATTTGCCACTTGGCTGACCCAGCAGGAGCAAACGTATGCCAAAAATGTACACAGAATGAGCTTTTCAGTGAATAGCAGCCAGGAACATTTTAGCTAGTTTTACTTGTAAGTGGCTTTGGAAACGCTTTTCAGGATCAGTACTGGGCTCAAAACATGCAGCCCTGAGGTCTCGCATGATAGCAGGTGGTTAAATAGAAATTCGCTGCTCAGCTGACCCGGCATTAGCAAACGTATGCCAAAAATGTACGCAGAATGAGCTTTTCAGTGAAGAGCAGCCAGGCACATTTTAGCTAGTTTTACTTGTAAGTGGGGTTGGAAACGCTTTTCAGGCTCAGTACTGGGCTCAAAACATGCAGCCCTGAGGTCTCTCATGATAGCAGGTGGTTAAACAGAAATTCGCTGCTCAGCTGACCCGGTAGGAGCAAACGTATGCCAAAAATGTAAGCAGAATGAGCTTTTCAGTGAATAGCAGCCAGGCACATTTTAGCTTGTTTTACTTGTAAGTGGGGTTGGAAATGCTTTTCAGGCTCAGTACTGGGCTCAAAAGATGCAGCTCCGCGGTCTCTCCTGATAGGAGGTAGTTAAGTAGAACTTCGCTGCTCAGCTGACCCGGCAGGAGTAAATGTATGCCAAAAATGTAAGCAGAATGAGCTTTTCAGTGAATAGCAGCCAGGCACATGTTAGCTGGTTTTACTTGTAAGTGGGGTTGGAACCGCTTTTCAGGCTCAGTACTGGGCTCAAAAGATTCAGCTCTGAGGTCTCTCCTGATAGGAGGTAGTTAAGTAGAACTTCGCTGCTCAGCTGACCCGGCAGGAGCAAACGTATGCCAAAAATGTACGCAGAATGAGCTTTTGAGTGAAGAGCAGCCAGGCACATTTTAGCTAGTTTTACTTGTAAGTGGGGTTGGACATGCTTTTCAGGCTCAGTACTGGGCTCAAAACATGCAGCTCTGAGGTCTCTCCTGATAGGAGGTAGTTAGGTAGAACTTCGCTGCTCAGCTGACCCGGCAGGAGCAAATGTATGCCAAAAATGTACACAGAATGAGCTTTTCAGTGAATAGCAGCCAGGCACATTTTAGCCAGTTTTACTTGTAAGTGGGGTTGAAAATGCTTTTCAGGCTCAGTACTGGGCTCAAAAGATGCAGCTCTGAGGTCTCTCCTGATAGGAGGTAGTTAAGTAGAACTTCGCTGCTCAGCTGACCCGGCAGGAGCAAACGTATGCCAAAAATTTAAGCAGAATGAGCTTTTCAGTGAATAGTAGCCAGGCACATTTAAGCTAGTTTTACTTGTAAGTGGGGTTGGAAATGCTTTTCAGGCTCAGTACTGGGCTCAAAACATGCAGCCCTGAGGTCTCTCATGATAGCAGGTGGTTAAATAGAAATTCATTGGTCAGCTGATCCGGCAGGAGCAAATGTATGCCAAAAATGTATGCAGAATGAGCTTTTCAGTGAAGAGCAGCCAGGCACATTTTAGCTAGTTTTACTTGTAAGTGGGGTTGGAAACGCTTTTCAGGCTCAATACTGGGCTCAAAACATGCAGCCCTGAGGTCTCTCATGATAGCAGGTGGTTAAATATAAATTCGCTGCTCAGCTGACCCGGTAGGAGCAAACGTATGCCAAAAATGTAAGCAGAATGAGCTTTTCAGTGAATAGCAGCCAGGCACATTTTAGCTAGTTTTACTTGTTAGTGGGGTTGGAAATGCTTTTCAGGCTCAGTACTGAGTTCAAAAGATGCAGCTCTGATGTCTCTTCTGATAGGAGGTAGTTAAGTTGAACTTCGCTGCTCAGCTGACCCGGCAGGAGCAAATGTATGCCAAAAATGTACGCAGAATGAGCTTTTCAGTGAATAGCAGCCAGGCACATTTTAGCTTGTTATACTTGTAAGTGGGGTTGAAAATGCTTTTCAGGCTCAGTACTGGGCTCAAAAGATGCAGCTCTGAGGTCTCTCCTGATAGGAGGTAGTTAAGTAGAACTTCGCTGCTCAGCTGACCCGGCAGGAGCAAACGTATGCCAAAAATTTAAGCAGAATGAGCTTTTCAGTGAATAGTAGCCAGGCACATTTAAGCTAGTTTTACTTGTAAGTGGGGTTGGAAATGCTTTTCAGGCTCAGTACTGGGCTCAAAACATGCAGCCCTGAGGTCTCTCATGATAGCAGGTGGTTAAATAGAAATTCATTGGTCAGCTGATCCGGCAGGAGCAAATGTATGCCAAAAATGTATGCAGAATGAGCTTTTCAGTGAAGAGCAGCCAGGCACATTTTAGCTAGTTTTACTTGTAAGTGGGGTTGGAAACGCTTTTCAGGCTCAATACTGGGCTCAAAACATGCAGCCCTGAGGTCTCTCATGATAGCAGGTGGTTAAATATAAATTCGCTGCTCAGCTGACCCGGTAGGAGCAAACGTATGCCAAAAATGTAAGCAGAATGAGCTTTTCAGTGAATAGCAGCCAGGCACATTTTAGCTAGTTTTACTTGTTAGTGGGGTTGGAAATGCTTTTCAGGCTCAGTACTGAGCTCAAAAGATGCAGCTCTGATGTCTCTTCTGATAGGAGGTAGTTAAGTTGAACTTCGCTGCTCAGCTGACCCGGCAGGAGCAAATGTATGCCAAAAATGTACGCAGAATGAGCTTTTCAGTGAATAGCAGCCAGGCACATTTTAGCTTGTTATACTTGTAAGTGGGGTTGGAAATGCTTTTCAGGCTCAGTACTGGGCTCAAAAGATGCAGCTCTGAGGTCTCTTCTGATAGGAGGTAGTTAAGTTGAACTTCGCTGCTCAGCTGACCCGGCAGGAGCAAACGTATGCCAAAAATGTAAGCAGAATGAGCTTTTCAGTGAATAGTAGCCAGGCACATTTTAGCTAGTTTTACTTGTAAGTGGGGTTGGAAACGCTTTTCAGGCTCAGTACTGGGCTCAAAACATTCAGCCCTGCGGTCTCTCATGATAGCAGGTGGTTAAATAGAAATTCATGGCTCAGCTGATCCGGCAGGAGCAAACGTATGCCAAAAATGTACGCAGAATGAGCTTTTCAGTGAAGAGCAGCCAGGCACATTTTAGCTAGTTTTACTTGTAAGTGGCTTTGGAAACGCTTTTCAGGATCAGTACTGGGCTCAAAACATGCAGCCCTGAGGTCTCTCATGATAGCAGGTGGTTAAATAGAAATTCGCTGCTCAGCTGACCCGGCAGGAGCAAACGTATGCCAAAAATGTACGCAGAATGAGCTTTTCAGTGAAGAGCAGCCAGGCACATTTTAGCTAGTTTTACATGTAAGTGGGGTTGGAAATGTTTTTCAGGCTCAGTACTGGGCTCAAAAGATGCAGCTCTGAGGTCTCTCCTGATAGGAGGTAGTTAAGTTGAACTTTGCTGCTCAGCTGAGCCGGCAGGAGCAAATGTATGCCAAAAATGTACGCAGAATGAGCTTTTCAGTGAAGAGCAGCCAGGCACATTCTAGCAAGTTTTACTTGTAAGTGGAGTTAGAAACACTTTTCAGGCTCAGTACTGCGCTCAAAAGATGTAGCCCTGAGGTTTCTCATGATAGCAGGTGGGTAAATAGAAATGTGCCACTTGGCTGACCCAGCAGGAGCAAACGTATGAAAATGTACACAGAATGAGCTTTTCAGTGAATAGTAGCCAGGCACATTTTAGCTAGTTTTACTTGTAAGTGGGGTTGGAAATGCTTTTCAGGCTCAGTACTGGGCTCAAAAGATGCATCTCTGAGGTCTATCCTGATAGGAGGTAGTTAAGTAGAACTTCGCTGCTCAGCTGACCCGGCAGGAGCAAATGTATGCCAAAAATGTAAGCAGAATGAGCTTTTCAGTGAAGAGCAGCCAGGCACATTTTAGCTAGTTTTACTTGTAAGTGGGGTTGGAAATGCTTTTCAGGCTCAGTACTGGGCTCAAAAGATGCAGCTCTGAGGTCTCTCCTGATAGGAGGTAGTTAGGTAGAACTTCGCTACTCAGCTGACCCGGCAGGAGCAAATGTATGCCAAAAATGTATGCAGAATGAGCTTTTCAGTGAATAGCAGCCAGGCACATTTTAGCTAGTTTTACTTGTAAGTGGGGTTGGAAATGCTTTTCAGGCTCAGTACTGGGCTCAAAAGATGCAGCTCTGAGGTCTCTCCTGATAGGAGGTAGTTAGGTAGAACTTCGCTGCTCAGCTGACCCGGCAGGAGCAAATGTATGCCAAAAATGTATGCAGAATGAGCTTTTCAGTGAATAGCAGCCAGGCACATTTTAGCTTGTTTTACTTGTAAGTGGGGTTGGAAATGCTTTTCAGGCTCAGTACTGGGTTCAAAAGATGCAGCTCTGAGGTCTCTCCTGATAGGAGGTAGTTAAGTAGAACTTCGCTGCTCAGCTGACCCGGCAGGAGCAAATGTATGCCAAAAATGTAAGCAGAATGAGCTTTTCAGTGAATAGTAGCCAGGCACATTTTAGCTAGTTTTACTTTTAAGTGGGGTTGGAAACGCTTTTCAGGCTCAGTACTGGGCTCAAAACATGCAGCCCTGAGGTCTCTCATGATAGCAGGTGGTTAAATAGAAATTTGTTGCTCAGCTGATCCGGCAGGAGCAAACGTATGCCAAAAATGTACGCAGAATGAGCTTTTCAGTGAAGAGCAGCCAGGCACATTTTAGCTAGTTTTACTTGTAAGTAGGGTTGGAAACGCTTTTCAGGCTCAATACTGGGCTCAAAACATGCAGCCCTGAGGTCTCTCCTGATAGGATGTAGTTAAGTTGAACTTCGCTGCTCAGCTGACCCGGCAGGAGCAAATATATGCCAAAAAAGTACGCAGAATGAGCTTTTTAGTGAAGAGCAGCCAGGCACATTCTTGCAAGTTTTACTTGTAAGTGGGGTTGGAAACGCTTTTCAGGCTCAGTACTGCGCTCAAAAGATGCAGCCCTGAGGTCTCTCATGATAGCAGGTGGTTAAATAGAAATTCGCTGCTCAGCTGACCCGGCAGGAGCAAACGAATGCCAAAAATGTATGCAGAATGAGCTTTTCAGTGAATAGCAGCCAGGCACATTTTAGCTAGTTTTACTTGTAAGTGGGGTTGGAAATGCTTTTCAGGCTCAGTACTGGGCTCAAAACATGCAGCTCTGAGGTGTCTCCTGATAGGAGGTAGTTAAGTAGAACTTCGCTGCTCAGCTGACCCGGTAGGAGCAACCGTATGCCAAAAATGTAAGCAGAATGAGCTTTTCAGTAAATAGCAGCCAGGCACATTTTAGCTTGTTTTACTTGTAAGTGGGGTTGGAAATGCTTTTCAGGCTCAGTACTGGGCTCAAAAGATGCAGCTCTGAGGTCTCTCCTGATAGGAGGCAGTTAAGTAAAACTTCGCTGCTCAGCTGACTCGGCAAGAGCAAATGTATGCCAAAAATGTACGCAGAATGAGCTTTTCAGTGAAGAGCAGCCAGGCACATTCTAGCAAGTTTTACTTGTAAGTGGGGTTGGAAACGCTTTTCAGGCTCAGTACTGCACTCAAAAGATACAGCCCTGAGGTCTCTCATGATGGCAGGTGGTTAAGTAGAAATTTGCCACTTGGCTGACCCAACAGGAGCAAACGTATGCCAAAAATGTACACAGAATGAGCTTTTCAGTGAATAGCAGCCAGGAACATTTTAGCTAGTTTTACTTGTAAGTGGCTTTGGAAACGCTTTTCAGGATCAGTACTGGGCTCAAAACATGCAGCCCTGAGGTCTCGCATGATAGCAGGTGGTTAAATAGAAATTCGCTGCTCAGCTGACCCGGCATTAGCAAACGTATGCCAAAAATGTACGCAGAATGAGCTTTTCAGTGAAGAGCAGCCAGGCACATTTTAGCTAGTTTTACTTGTAAGTGGGGTTGGAAACGCTTTTCAGGCTCAGTACTGGGCTCAAAACATGCAGCCCTGAGGTCTCTCATGATAGCAGGTGGTTAAACAGAAATTCGCTGCTCAGCTGACCCGGTAGGAGCAAACGTATGCCAAAAATGTAAGCAGAATGAGCTTTTCAGTGAATAGCAGCCAGGCACATTTTAGCTTGTTTTACTTGTAAGTGGGGTTGGAAATGCTTTTCAGGCTCAGTACTGGGCTCAAAAGATGCAGCTCCGAGGTCTCTCCTGATAGGAGGTAGTTAAGTAGAACTTCGCTGCTCAGCTGACCCGGCAGGAGTAAATGTATGCCAAAAATGTAAGCAGAATGAGCTTTTCAGTGAATAGCAGCCAGGCACATGTTAGCTGGTTTTACTTGTAAGTGGGGTTGGAACCGCTTTTCAGGCTCAGTACTGGGCTCAAAAGATTCAGCTCTGAGGTCTCTCCTGATAGGAGGTAGTTAAGTAGAACTTCGCTGCTCAGCTGACCCGGCAGGAGCAAACGTATGCCAAAAATGTACGCAGAATGAGCTTTTCAGTGAAGAGCAGCCAGGCACATTTTAGCTAGTTTTATTTGTAAGTGGGGTTGGACATGCTTTTCAGGCTCAGTACTGGGCTCAAAACATGCAGCTCTGAGGTCTCTCCTGATAGGAGGTAGTTAGGTAGAACTTCGCTGCTCAGCTGACCCGGCAGGTGCAAATGTATGCCAAAAATGTACACAGAATGAGCTTTTCAGTGAATAGCAGCCAGGCACATTTTAGCCAGTTTTACTTGTAAGTGGGGTTGAAAATGCTTTTCAGGCTCAGTACTGGGCTCAAAAGATGCAGCTCTGAGGTCTCTCCTGATAGGAGGTAGTTAAGTAGAACTTCGCTGCTCAGCTGACCCGGCAGGAGCAAACGTATGCCAAAAATTTAAGCAGAATGAGCTTTTCAGTGAATAGTAGCCAGGCACATTTAAGCTAGTTTTACTTGTAAGTGGGGTTGGAAATGCTTTTCAGGCTCAGTACTGGGCTCAAAACATGCAGCCCTGAGGTCTCTCATGATAGCAGGTGGTTAAATAGAAATTCATTGGTCAGCTGATCCGGCAGGAGCAAATGTATGCCAAAAATGTATGCAGAATGAGCTTTTCAGTGAAGAGCAGCCAGGCACATTTTAGCTAGTTTTACTTGTAAGTGGGGTTGGAAACGCTTTTCAGGCTCAATACTGGGCTCAAAACATGCAGCCCTGAGGTCTCTCATGATAGCAGGTGGTTAAATATAAATTCGCTGCTCAGCTGACCCGGTAGGAGCAAACGTATGCCAAAAATGTAAGCAGAATGAGCTTTTCAGTGAATAGCAGCCAGGCACATTTTAGCTAGTTTTACTTGTTAGTGGGGTTGGAAATGCTTTTCAGGCTCAGTACTGAGCTCAAAAGATGCAGCTCTGATGTCTCTTCTGATAGGAGGTAGTTAAGTTGAACTTCGCTGCTCAGCTGACCCGGCAGGAGCAAATGTATGCCAAAAATGTACGCAGAATGAGCTTTTCAGTGAATAGCAGCCAGGCACATTTTAGCTTGTTATACTTGTAAGTGGGGTTGGAAATGCTTTTCAGGCTCAGTACTGGGCTCAAAAGATGCAGCTCTGAGGTCTCTTCTGATAGGAGGTAGTTAAGTTGAACTTCGCTGCTCAGCTGACCCGGCAGGAGCAAACGTATGCCAAAAATGTAAGCAGAATGAGCTTTTCAGTGAATAGTAGCCAGGCACATTTTAGCTAGTTTTACTTGTAAGTGGGGTTGGAAACGCTTTTCAGGCTCAGTACTGGGCTCAAAACATTAAGCCCTGCGGTCTCTCATGATAGCAGGTGGTTAAATAGAAATTCATGGCTCAGCTGATCCGGCAGGAGCAAACGTATGCCAAAAATGTACGCAGAATGAGCTTTTCAGTGAAGAGCAGCCAGGCACATTTTAGCTAGTTTTACTTGTAAGTGGCTTTGGAAACGCTTTTCAGGATCAGTACTGGGCTCAAAACATGCAGCCCTGAGGTCTCTGATGATAGCAGGTGGTTAAATAGAAATTCGCTGCTCAGCTGACCCGGCAGGAGCAAACGTATGCCAAAAATGTACGCAGAATGAGCTTTTCAGTGAAGAGCAGCCAGGCACATTTTAGCTAGTTTTACTTGTAAGTGGGGTTGGAAACGCTTTTCAGGCTCAGTACTGGGCTCAAAACATGCGGACCTGAGGTCTCTCCTGATAGGAGGTAGTTAGTAGAACTTCACTGCTCAGCTGACCCGGCAGGAGCAAATGTATGCCAAAAATGTACGCAGAATGAGCTTTTCAGTGAAGAGCAGCCAGGCACATTCTAGCAAGTTTTACTTGTAAGTGGGGTTGGAAACGCTTTTCAGGCTCAGTACTGCGCTCAAAAGATGCAGCCCTGAGGTCTCTCATGATAGCAGGTGGTTAAGTAGAAATTTGCCACTTGGCTGACCCAGCAGGAGCAAACGTATGCCAAAAATGTACACAGAATGGGCTTTTCAGTGAATAGCAGCCAGGCACATTTTAGCTAGTTTTACTTGTAAGTGGGGTTGGAAACGCTTTTCAGGATCAGTACTGGGCTCAAAACATGCAGCCCTGGGGTCTCTCATGATAGCACGTGGTTAAATAGAAATTCGCTGCTCAGCTGACCCGGCAGGTTCAAACGTATGCAAAAAATGTACGCAGAATGAGCTTTTCAGTGAAGAGCAGCCAGGCACATTTTAGCTAGTTTTACATGTAAGTGGGGTTGGAAATGTTTTTCAGGCTCAGTACTGGGCTCAAAAGATGCAGCTCTGAGGTCTCTCCTGATAGGAGGTAGTTAAGTTGAACTTCGCTGCTCAGCTGAGCCGGCAGGAGCAAATGTATGCCAAAAATGTACGCAGAATGAGCTTTTCAGTGAAGAGCAGCCAGGCACATTCTAGCAAGTTTTACTTGTAAGTGGAGTTAGAAACACTTTTCAGGCTCAGTACTGCGCTCAAAAGATGTAGCCCTGAGGTTTCTCATGATAGCAGGTGGGTAAATAGAAATGTGCCACTTGGCTGACCCAGCAGGAGCAAACGTATGCCAAAAATGTACACAGAATGGGCTTTTCAGTGAATAGCAGCCAGGCACATTTTAGCTAGTTTTACTTGTAAGTGGGGTTGGAAACGCTTTTCAGGATCAGTACTGGGCTCAAAACATGCAGCCCTGGGGTCTCTCATGATAGCACGTGGTTAAATAGAAATTCGCTGCTCAGCTGACCCGGCAGGTTCAAACGTATGCAAAAAATGTACGCAGAATGAGCTTTTCAGTGAAGAGCAGCCAGGCACATTTTAGCTAGTTTTACATGTAAGTGGGGTTGGAAATGTTTTTCAGGCTCAGTACTGGGCTCAAAAGATGCAGCTCTGAGGTCTCTCCTGATAGGAAGTAGTTAGGTAGAACTTCGCTGCTCAGCTGACCCGGCAGGAGCAAATGTATGCCAAAAATGTATGCAGAATGAGCTTTTCAGTGAATAGCAGCCAGGCACATTTTAGCTTGTTTTACTTGTAAGTGGGGTTGGAAATGCTTTTCAGGCTCAGTACTGGGCTCAAAAGATGCATCTCTGAGGTCTCTCCTGATAGGAGGTAGTTAAGTAGAACTTCGCTGCTCAGCTGACCCGGCAGGAGCAAACGTATGCCAAAAATTTAAGCAGAATGAGCTTTTCAGTGAAGAGCAGCCAGGCACATTTTAGCTAGTTTTACTTGTAAGTGGGGTTGGAAATGCTTTTCAGGCTCAGTACTGGGCTCAAAAGATGCAGCTCTGAGGTCTCTCCTGATAGGAGGTAGTTAGGTAGAACTTCGCTGCTCAGCTGACCCGGCAGGAGCAAATGTATGCCAAAAATGTATGCAGAATGAGCTTTTCAGTGAATAGCAGCCAGGCACATTTTAGCTAGTTTTACTTGTAAGTGGGGTTGGAAATGCTTTTCAGGCTCAGTACTGGGCTCAAAAGATGCAGCTCTGAGGTCTCTCCTGATAAGAGGTAGTTAGGTAGAACTTCGCTGCTCAGCTGACCCGGCAGGAGCAAACGTATGCCAAAAATGTAAGCAGAATGAGCTTTTCAGTGAATAGTAGCCAGGCACATTTTAGCTAGTTTTACTTGTAAGTGGGGTTGGAAACGCTTTTCAGGCTCAGTACTGGGCTCAAAACATGCAGCCCTGAGGTCTCTCATGATAGCAGGTGGTTAAATAGAAATTTGTTGCTCAGCTGATCCGGCAGGAGCAAACGTATGCCAAAAATGTACGCAGAATGAGCTTTTCAGTGAATAGCAGCCAGGCACATTTTAGCTAGTTTTACTTGTAAGTGGGGTTGGAAACGCTTTTCAGGCTCAGTACTGGGCTCAAAACATGCAGCCCTGAGGTCTCTCATGATAGCAGGTGGTTAAATAGAAATTTGTTGCTCAGCTGATCCGGCAGGAGCAAACGTATGCCAAAAATGTACGCAGAATGAGCTTTTCAGTGAAGAGCAGCCAGGCACATTTTAGCTAGTTTTACTTGTAAGTAGGGTTGGAAACGCTTTTCAGGCTCAATACTGGGCTCAAAACATGCAGCCCTGAGGTCTCTCCTGATAGGATGTAGTTAAGTTGAACTTCGCTGCTCAGCTGACCCGGCAGGAGCAAATATATGCCAAAAAAGTACGCAGAATGAGCTTTTCAGTGAAGAGCAGCCAGGCACATTCTTGCAAGTTTTACTTGTAAGTGGGGTTGGAAACGCTTTTCAGGCTCAGTACTGCACTCAAAAAATGCAGCCCTGAGGTCTCTCATGATAGCAGGTGGTTAAATAGAAATTCGCTGCTCAGCTGACCCGGCAGGAGCAAACGAATGCCAAAAATGTATGCAGAATGAGCTTTTCAGTGAATAGCAGCCAGGCACATTTTAGCTAGTTTTACTTGTAAGTGGGGTTGGAAATGCTTTTCAGGCTCAGTACTGGGCTCAAAACATGCAGCTCTGAGGTGTCTCCTGATAGGAGGTAGTTAAGTAGAACTTCGCTGCTCAGCTGACCCGGTAGGAGCAACCGTATGCCAAAAATGTAAGCAGAATGAGCTTTTCAGTAAATAGCAGCCAGGCACATTTTAGCTTGTTTTACTTGTAAGTGGGGTTGGAAATGCTTTTCAGGCTCAGTACTGGGCTCAAAAGATGCAGCTCTGAGGTCTCTCCTGATAGGAGGTAGTTAAGTAGAACTTCGCTGCTCAGCTGACCCGGCAAGAGCAAATGTATGCCAAAAATGTACGCAGAATGAGCTTTTCAGTGAAGAGCAGCCAGGCACATTCTAGCAAGTTTTACTTGTAAGTGGGGTTGGAAACGCTTTTCAGGCTCAGTACTGCGCTCAAAAGATGCAGCCCTGAGGTCTCTCATGATGGCAGGTGGTTAAGTAGAAATTTGCCACTTGGCTGACCCAGCAGGAGCAAACGTATGCCAAAAATGTACACAGAATGAGCTTTTCAGTGAATAGCAGCCAGGCACATTTTAGCTAGTTTTACTTGTAAGTGGGGTTGGAAACGCTTTTCAGGATCAGTACTGGGCTCAAAACATGCAGCCCTGGGGTCTCTCATGATAGCACGTGGTTAAATAGAAATTCGCTGCTCAGCTGACCCGGCAGGTTCAAACGTATGCAAAAAATGTACGCAGAATGAGCTTTTCAGTGAAGAGCAGCCAGGCACATTTTAGCTAGTTTTACATGTAAGTGGGGTTGGAAATGTTTTTCAGGCTCAGTACTGGGCTCAAAAGATGCAGCTCTGAGGTCTCTCCTGATAGGAAGTAGTTAGGTAGAACTTCGCTGCTCAGCTGACCCGGCAGGAGCAAATGTATGCCAAAAATGTATGCAGAATGAGCTTTTCAGTGAATAGCAGCCAGGCACATTTTAGCTTGTTTTACTTGTAAGTGGGGTTGGAAATGCTTTTCAGGCTCAGTACTGGGCTCAAAAGATGCATCTCTGAGGTCTCTCCTGATAGGAGGTAGTTAAGTAGAACTTCGCTGCTCAGCTGACCCGGCAGGAGCAAACGTATGCCAAAAATTTAAGCAGAATGAGCTTTTCAGTGAAGAGCAGCCAGGCACATTTTAGCTAGTTTTACTTGTAAGTGGGGTTGGAAATGCTTTTCAGGCTCAGTACTGGGCTCAAAAGATGCAGCTCTGAGGTCTCTCCTGATAGGAGGTAGTTAGGTAGAACTTCGCTGCTCAGCTGACCCGGCAGGAGCAAATGTATGCCAAAAATGTATGCAGAATGAGCTTTTCAGTGAATAGCAGCCAGGCACATTTTAGCTAGTTTTACTTGTAAGTGGGGTTGGAAATGCTTTTCAGGCTCAGTACTGGGCTCAAAAGATGCAGCTCTGAGGTCTCTCCTGATAAGAGGTAGTTAGGTAGAACTTCGCTGCTCAGCTGACCCGGCAGGAGCAAACGTATGCCAAAAATGTAAGCAGAATGAGCTTTTCAGTGAATAGTAGCCAGGCACATTTTAGCTAGTTTTACTTGTAAGTGGGGTTGGAAACGCTTTTCAGGCTCAGTACTGGGCTCAAAACATGCAGCCCTGAGGTCTCTCATGATAGCAGGTGGTTAAATAGAAATTTGTTGCTCAGCTGATCCGGCAGGAGCAAACGTATGCCAAAAATGTACGCAGAATGAGCTTTTCAGTGAATAGCAGCCAGGCACATTTTAGCTAGTTTTACTTGTAAGTGGGGTTGGAAACGCTTTTCAGGCTCAGTACTGGGCTCAAAACATGCAGCCCTGAGGTCTCTCATGATAGCAGGTGGTTAAATAGAAATTTGTTGCTCAGCTGATCCGGCAGGAGCAAACGTATGCCAAAAATGTACGCAGAATGAGCTTTTCAGTGAAGAGCAGCCAGGCACATTTTAGCTAGTTTTACTTGTAAGTAGGGTTGGAAACGCTTTTCAGGCTCAATACTGGGCTCAAAACATGCAGCCCTGAGGTCTCTCCTGATAGGATGTAGTTAAGTTGAACTTCGCTGCTCAGCTGACCCGGCAGGAGCAAATATATGCCAAAAAAGTACGCAGAATGAGCTTTTCAGTGAAGAGCAGCCAGGCACATTCTTGCAAGTTTTACTTGTAAGTGGGGTTGGAAACGCTTTTCAGGCTCAGTACTGCACTCAAAAAATGCAGCCCTGAGGTCTCTCATGATAGCAGGTGGTTAAATAGAAATTCGCTGCTCAGCTGACCCGGCAGGAGCAAACGAATGCCAAAAATGTATGCAGAATGAGCTTTTCAGTGAATAGCAGCCAGGCACATTTTAGCTAGTTTTACTTGTAAGTGGGGTTGGAAATGCTTTTCAGGCTCAGTACTGGGCTCAAAACATGCAGCTCTGAGGTGTCTCCTGATAGGAGGTAGTTAAGTAGAACTTCGCTGCTCAGCTGACCCGGTAGGAGCAACCGTATGCCAAAAATGTAAGCAGAATGAGCTTTTCAGTAAATAGCAGCCAGGCACATTTTAGCTTGTTTTACTTGTAAGTGGGGTTGGAAATGCTTTTCAGGCTCAGTACTGGGCTCAAAAGATGCAGCTCTGAGGTCTCTCCTGATAGGAGGTAGTTAAGTAGAACTTCGCTGCTCAGCTGACCCGGCAAGAGCAAATGTATGCCAAAAATGTACGCAGAATGAGCTTTTCAGTGAAGAGCAGCCAGGCACATTCTAGCAAGTTTTACTTGTAAGTGGGGTTGGAAACGCTTTTCAGGCTCAGAACTGCGCTCAAAAGATGCAGCCCTGAGGTCTCTCATGATGGCAGGTGGTTAAGTAGAAATTTGCCACTTGGCTGACCCAGCAGGAGCAAACGTATGCCAAAAATGTACACAGAATGAGCTTTTCAGTGAATAGCAGCCAGGAACATTTTAGCTAGTTTTACTTGTAAGTGGCTTTGGAAACGCTTTTCAGGATCAGTACTGGGCTCAAAACATGCAGCCCTGAGGTCTCGCATGATAGCAGGTGGTTAAATAGAAATTCGCTGCTCAGCTGACCCGGCATTAGCAAACGTATGCCAAAAATGTACGCAGAATGAGCTTTTCAGTGAAGAGCAGCCAGGCACATTTTAGCTAGTTTTACTTGTAAGTGGCTTTGGAAACGCTTTCAGGATCAGTACTGGGCTCAAATCATGCAGCCCTGAGGTCTCTCATGGTAGCAGGTGGTTAAATAGAAATTCGCTGCTCAGCTGACCCGGCATTAGCAAACGTATGCCAAAAATGTACGCAGAATGAGCTTTTCAGTGAAAAGCAGCCAGGCACATTTTAGCTTGTTTTACTTGTAAGTGGGGTTGGAAATGCTTTTCAGGCTCAGTACTGGGCTCAAAAGATGTAGCTCTGAGGTCTCTCCTGATAGGAGGTAGTTAAGTAGAACTTCGCTGCTCAGCTGACCCGGCAGGAGCAAACGTAGGCCAAAAATGTACACAGAATGAGCTTTTCAGTGAATAGCAGCCAGGCACATTTTAGCTAGTTTTACTTGTAAGTGGGGTTGGAAACTCTTTTCAGGATCAGTACTGGGCTCAAAACATGCAGCCCTGGGGTCTCTCATGACAGCAGGTGGTTAAATAGAAATTCGCTGCTCAGCTGACCCAGCAGGAACAAACGTATGCCAAAAATGTACGCAGAATGAGCTTTTCAGTGAAGAGCTGCCAGGCACATTTTAGCTAGTTTTACTTGTAAGTGGGGTTGGAAATGCTTTTCAGGCTCAGTACTGGGCTCAAAACATGCAGCCCTGAGGTCTCTCATGATAGCGGGTGGTTAAATAGAAATTCGCTGCTCAGCTGACCCGGTAGGAGCAACCGTATGCCAAAAATGTAAGCAGAATGAGCTTTTTAGTGAATAGCAGCCAGGCACATTTTAGCTTGTTTTACTTGTAAGTGGGGTTGGAAATGCTTTTCAGGCTCAGTACTGGGCTCAAAAGATGCAGCTCTGAGGTCTCTCCTGATAGGAGGTAGTTAAGTAGAACTTCGCTGCTCAGCTGACCCGGCAAGAGCAAATGTATGCCAAAAATGTACGCAGAATGAGCTTTAGTGAAGAGCAGCCAGGCACATTCTAGCAAGATTTACTTGTAAGTGGGGTTGGAAACGCTTTTCAGGCTCAGTACTGCGCTCAAAAGATGCAGCCCTGAGGTCTTTCATGATAGCAGGTGGTTAAGTAGAAATTTACCACTTGGCTGACCCAGCAGCAGCAAACGTATGCCAAAAATGTACACAGAATGAGCTTTTCAGTGAATAGCAGCCAGGCACATTTTAGCTAGTTTTACTTGTAAGTGGGGTTGGAAACGCTTTTCAGGCTCAGTTCTGGGCTCAAAACAGGCAGCCCTGAGGTCTCTCATGATAGCAGGTGGTTAAATAGAAATTCGCTGCTCAGCTGACCCGGTAGGAGTAAATGTATGCCAAAAATGTAAGCAGAATGAGCTTTTCAGTGAATAGCAGCCAGGCACATTTTAGCTGGTTTTACTTGTAAGTGGGGTTGGAAACGCTTTTCAGGCTCAGTACTGGGCTCAAAAGATTCAGCTCTGAGGTCTCTCCTGATAGGAGGTAGTTAAGTAGAACTTCGCTGCTTAGCTGACCCTGCAGGAGCAAACATATGCCAAAAATGTACGCAGAATGAGCTTTTCAGTGAAGAGCAGCCAGGCACATTTTAGCTAGTTTTACTTGTAAGTGGCTTTGGAAACGCTTTCAGGATCAGTACTGGGCTCAAATCATGCAGCCCTGAGGTCTCTCATGGTAGCAGGTGGTTAAATAGAAATTCGCTGCTCAGCTGACCCGGCATTAGCAAACGTATGCCAAAAATGTACGCAGAATGAGCTTTTCAGTGAAAAGCAGCCAGGCACATTTTAGCTTGTTTTACTTGTAAGTGGGGTTGGAAATGCTTTTCAGGCTCAGTACTGGGCTCAAAAGATGTAGCTCTGAGGTCTCTCCTGATAGGAGGTAGTTAAGTAGAACTTCGCTGCTCAGCTGACCCGGCAGGAGCAAACGTAGGCCAAAAATGTACACAGAATGAGCTTTTCAGTGAATAGCAGCCAGGCACATTGTAGCTAGTTTTACTTGTAAGTGGGGTTGGAAATGCTTTTCAGGCTCAGTACTGGGCTCAAAAGATGCAGCTCTGAGGTCTCTCCTGATAGGAGGTAGTTAAGTAGAACTTCGCTGCTCAGCTGACCCGGTAGGAGCAACCGTATGCCAAAAATGTAAGCAGAATGAGCTTTTCAGTAAATAGCAGCCAGGCACATTTTAGCTTGTTTTACTTGTAAGTGGGGTTGGAAATGCTTTTCAGGCTCAGTACTGGGCTCAAAAGATGCAGCTCTGAGGTCTCTCCTGATAGGAGGTAGTTAAGTAGAACTTCGCTGCTCAGCTGACCCGGCAAGAGCAAATGTATGCCAAAAATGTACGCAGAATGAGCTTTTCAGTGAAGAGCAGCCAGGCACATTCTAGCAAGTTTTACTTGTAAGTGGGGTTGGAAACGCTTTTCAGGCTCAGTACTGCGCTCAAAAGATGCAGCCCTGAGGTCTCTCATGATGGCAGGTGGTTAAGTAGAAATTTGCCACTTGGCTGACCCAGCAGGAGCAAACGTATGCCAAAAATGTACACAGAATGAGCTTTTCAGTGAATAGCAGCCAGGAACATTTTAGCTAGTTTTACTTGTAAGTGGCTTTGGAAACGCTTTTCAGGATCAGTACTGGGCTCAAAACATGCAGCCCTGAGGTCTCGCATGATAGCAGGTGGTTAAATAGAAATTCGCTGCTCAGCTGACCCGGCATTAGCAAACGTATGCCAAAAATGTACGCAGAATGAGCTTTTCAGTGAAGAGCAGCCAGGCACATTTTAGCTAGTTTTACTTGTAAGTGGCTTTGGAAACGCTTTCAGGATCAGTACTGGGCTCAAATCATGCAGCCCTGAGGTCTCTCATGGTAGCAGGTGGTTAAATAGAAATTCGCTGCTCAGCTGACCCGGCATTAGCAAACGTATGCCAACAATGTACGCAGAATGAGCTTTTCAGTGAAAAGCAGCCAGGCACATTTTAGCTTGTTTTACTTGTAAGTGGGGTTGGAAATGCTTTTCAGGCTCAGTACTGGGCTCAAAAGATGTAGCTCTGAGGTCTCTCCTGATAGGAGGTAGTTAAGTAGAACTTCGCTGCTCAGCTGACCCGGCAGGAGCAAACGTAGGCCAAAAATGTACACAGAATGAGCTTTTCAGTGAATAGCAGCCAGGCACATTTTAGCTAGTTTTACTTGTAAGTGGGGTTGGAAACTCTTTTCAGGATCAGTACTGGGCTCAAAACATGCAGCCCTGGGGTCTCTCATGACAGCAGGTGGTTAAATAGAAATTCGCTGCTCAGCTGACCCAGCAGGAACAAACGTATGCCAAAAATGTACGCAGAATGAGCTTTTCAGTGAAGAGCTGCCAGGCACATTTTAGCTAGTTTTACTTGTAAGTGGGGTTGGAAATGCTTTTCAGGCTCAGTACTGGGCTCAAAACATGCAGCCCTGAGGTCTCTCATGATAGCGGGTGGTTAAATAGAAATTCGCTGCTCAGCTGACCCGGTAGGAGCAACCGTATGCCAAAAATGTAAGCAGAATGAGCTTTTTAGTGAATAGCAGCCAGGCACATTTTAGCTTGTTTTACTTGTAAGTGGGGTTGGAAATGCTTTTCAGGCTCAGTACTGGGCTCAAAAGATGCAGCTCTGAGGTCTCTCCTGATAGGAGGTAGTTAAGTAGAACTTCGCTGCTCAGCTGACCCGGCAAGAGCAAATGTATGCCAAAAATGTACGCAGAATGAGCTTTAGTGAAGAGCAGCCAGGCACATTCTAGCAAGATTTACTTGTAAGTGGGGTTGGAAACGCTTTTCAGGCTCAGTACTGCGCTCAAAAGATGCAGCCCTGAGGTCTTTCATGATAGCAGGTGGTTAAGTAGAAATTTACCACTTGGCTGACCCAGCAGCAGCAAACGTATGCCAAAAATGTACACAGAATGAGCTTTTCAGTGAATAGCAGCCAGGCACATTTTAGCTAGTTTTACTTGTAAGTGGGGTTGGAAACGCTTTTCAGGCTCAGTTCTGGGCTCAAAACAGGCAGCCCTGAGGTCTCTCATGATAGCAGGTGGTTAAATAGAAATTCGCTGCTCAGCTGACCCGGTAGGAGTAAATGTATGCCAAAAATGTAAGCAGAATGAGCTTTTCAGTGAATAGCAGCCAGGCACATTTTAGCTGGTTTTACTTGTAAGTGGGGTTGGAAACGCTTTTCAGGCTCAGTACTGGGCTCAAAAGATTCAGCTCTGAGGTCTCTCCTGATAGGAGGTAGTTAAGTAGAACTTCGCTGCTTAGCTGACCCTGCAGGAGCAAACATATGCCAAAAATGTACGCAGAATGAGCTTTTCAGTGAAGAGCAGCCAGGCACATTTTAGCTAGTTTTACTTGTAAGTGGCTTTGGAAACGCTTTCAGGATCAGTACTGGGCTCAAATCATGCAGCCCTGAGGTCTCTCATGGTAGCAGGTGGTTAAATAGAAATTCGCTGCTCAGCTGACCCGGCATTAGCAAACGTATGCCAAAAATGTACGCAGAATGAGCTTTTCAGTGAAAAGCAGCCAGGCACATTTTAGCTTGTTTTACTTGTAAGTGGGGTTGGAAATGCTTTTCAGGCTCAGTACTGGGCTCAAAAGATGTAGCTCTGAGGTCTCTCCTGATAGGAGGTAGTTAAGTAGAACTTCGCTGCTCAGCTGACCCGGCAGGAGCAAACGTAGGCCAAAAATGTACACAGAATGAGCTTTTCAGTGAATAGCAGCCAGGCACATTGTAGCTAGTTTTACTTGTAAGTGGGGTTGGAAACTCTTTTCAGGATCAGTACTGGGCTCAAAACATGCAGCCCTGGGGTCTCTCATGACAGCAGGTGGTTAAATAGAAATTCGGTGCTCAGCTGACCCAGCAGGAACAAACGTATGCCAAAAATGTACGCAGAATGAGCTTTTCAGTGAAGAGCTGCCAGGCACATTTTAGCTAGTTTTACTTGTAAGTGGGGTTGGAAATGCTTTTCAGGCTCAGTACTGGGCTCAAAACATGCAGCCCTGAGGTCTCTCATGATAGCGGGTGGTTAAATAGAAATTCGCTGCTCAGCTGACCCGGTAGGAGCAACCGTATGCCAAAAATGTAAGCAGAATGAGCTTTTTAGTGAATAGCAGCCAGGCACATTTTAGCTTGTTTTACTTGTAAGTGGGGTTGGAAATGCTTTTCAGGCTCAGTACTGGGCTCAAAAGATGCAGCTCTGAGGTCTCTCCTGATAGGAGGTAGTTAAGTAGAACTTCGCTGCTCAGCTGACCCGGCAAGAGCAAATGTATGCCAAAAATGTACGCAGAATGAGCTTTAGTGAAGAGCAGCCAGGCACATTCTAGCAAGATTTACTTGTAAGTGGGGTTGGAAACGCTTTTCAGGCTCAGTACTGCGCTCAAAAGATGCAGCCCTGAGGTCTCTCATGATAGCAGGTGGTTAAGTAGAAATTTACCACTTGGCTGACCCAGCAGCAGCAAACGTATGCCAAAAATGTACACAGAATGAGCTTTTCAGTGAATAGCAGCCAGGCACATTTTAGCTAGTTTTACTTGTAAGTGGGGTTGGAAACGCTTTTCAGGCTCAGTTCTGGGCTCAAAACAGGCAGCCCTGAGGTCTCTCATGATAGCAGGTGGTTAAATAGAAATTCGCTGCTCAGCTGACCCGGTAGGAGTAAATGTATGCCAAAAATGTAAGCAGAATGAGCTTTTCAGTGAATAGCAGCCAGGCACATTTTAGCTGGTTTTACTTGTAAGTGGGGTTGGAAACGCTTTTCAGGCTCAGTACTGGGCTCAAAAGATTCAGCTCTGAGGTCTCTCCTGATAGGAGGTAGTTAAGTAGAACTTCGCTGCTTAGCTGACCCTGCAGGAGCAAACATATGCCAAAAATGTACGCAGAATGAGCTTTTCAGTGAAGAGCAGCCAGGCACATTTTAGCTTGTTTTACGTGTAAGTGGGGTTGGAAATGCTTTTCAGGCTCAGTACTGGGCTCAAAAGATGCAGCTCTGAGGTCTCTCCTGATAGGAGGTAGTTAAGTAGAACTGCGCTGCTTAGCTGACCCGGCAGGAGCAAACATATGCCTAAAATGTACGCAGAATGAGCTTTTCAGTGAAGAGCAGCCAGGCACATTTTAGCTAGTTTTACTTGTAAGTGGGGTTGGAAATGCTTTTCAGGCTCAGTACTGGTCTCAAAACATGCAGCCCTGAGGTCTCTCCTGATAGGAGGTAGTTAGGTTGAACTTCGCTGCTCAGCTGACCCTGCAGGAGCAAATGTATGCCAAAAATGTACGCAGAATGAGCTTTTCAGTGAATAGCAGCCAGGCACATTTTAGCTTGTTTTACTTGTAAGTGGGGTTGGAAATGCTTTTCAGGCTCAGTACTGGGCTCAAAAGATGCAGCTCTGAGGTCTCTCCTGATAGGAGGTAGTTAAGTAGAACTTCGCTGCTCAGCTGACCCGGCAGGAGCAAACGTATGCCAAAAATGTAAGCAGAATGAGCTTTTCAGTGAATAGTAGCCAGGCACATTTTAGCTAGTTTTACTCGTAAGTGGGGTTGGAAACGCTTTTCAGGCTCAGTACTGGGCTCAAAACATGCAGCCCTGAGGTCTCTCATGATAGCAGGTGGGTAAATAGAAATTCGTTGCTCAGCTGATCCGACAGGAGCAAACGTATGCCAAAAATGTACGCAGAATAAGCTTTTCAGTTAAGAGCAGCCAGGCACATTTTAGCTAGTTTTACTTGTAAGTGGGGTTGGAAACACTTTTCAGGCTCAATACTGGGCTCAAAACATGCAGCCCTGAGGTCTCTCATAATAGCAGGTGGTTAAATATAAATTTGCTGCTCAGCTGACCCGGTAGGAGCAAACGTATGCCAAAAATGTAAGCAGAATGAGCTTTTCAGTGAATAGCAGCCAGGCACATTTTAGCTAGTTTTACTTGTTAGTGGTGTTGGAAATGCTTTTCAGGCTCAGTACTGAGCTCAAAAGATGCAGCTCTGAGGTCTTTCGTGATAGGAGGTAGTTAAGTTGAACGTCGCTGCTCAGCTGACCCGGCAGGAGCAAATGTATGCCAAAAATGTACGCAGAATGAGCTTTTCAGTGAAGAGCAGCCAGGCACATTCTAGCAAGTTTTACTTGTAAGTGGGGTTGGAAACGCTTTTCAGGCTCAGTACTGCGCTCAAAAGATGCAGCCCTGAGGTCTCTCATGATAGCAGGTGGTTAAATAGAAATTCGCTGCTCAGCTGACCCGGCAGGAGCAAACGTATGCCAAAAATGTACGCAGAATGAGCTTTTCAGTGAAGAGCAGCCAGGCACATTTTAGCTAGTTTTACTTGTAAGTGGGGTTGGAAATGCTTTTCAGGCTCAGTACTGGGCTCAAAACATGCAGCTCTGAGGTGTCTCCTGATAGGAGGTAGTTAAGTAGAACTTCGCTGCTCAGCTGACCCGGTAGGAGCAACCGTATGCCAAAAATGTAAGCAGAATGAGCTTTTCAGTGAATAGCAGCCAGGCAGATTTTAGCTTGTTTTACTTGTAAGTGGGGTTGGAA
This sequence comes from Lissotriton vulgaris, assembly GCF_964263255.1. Classification (NCBI taxonomy): domain Eukaryota; kingdom Metazoa; phylum Chordata; class Amphibia; order Caudata; family Salamandridae; genus Lissotriton; species Lissotriton vulgaris. The sequence goes on along the minus strand of NW_028244430.1, from coordinate 1,526,340 downwards.
ATGCTTTTCAGGCTCAGTACTGGGCTCAAAAGATGCAGCTCTGAGGTCTCTCCTGATAGGAGGTAGTTCAGTAGAACTTCGATGCTCAGCTGACCCGGCAAGAGCAAATGTATGCCAAAAATGTACGCAGAATGAGCTTTTCAGTGAAGATCAGCCAGGCACATTCTAGCAAGTTTTACTTGTAAGTGGGGTTGGAAATGCTTTTCAGGCTCAGTACTGCGCTCAAAAGATGCAGCCCTGAGGTCTCTCATGATGGCAGGTGGTTAAGTAGAAATTTGCCACTTGGCTGACCCAGCAGGAGCAAACGTATGCCAAAAATGTACGCAGAATGAGCTTTTCAGTGAAGAGCAGCCAGGCACATTTTAGCTAGTTTTACTTGTAAGTGGGGTTGGAAATGCTTTTCAGGCTCAGTAGTGAGCTCAAAAGATGCAGCTCTGAGGTCTCTCCTGATAGGAGGTAGTTAAGTAGAACTTCGCTGCTCAGCTGACCCGGCAGGAGCAAACGTATGCCAAAAATGTACGCAGAATGAGCTTTTCAGTGAAGAGCAGCCCGGCACATTTTAGCTAGTTTTACTTGTAAGTGGGGTTGGAAATGCTTTTCAGGCTCAGTACTGGGCTCAAAACATGCAGCTCTGAGGTCTCTCCTGATAGGAGGTAGTTAGGTAGAACTTCGCTGCTCAGCTGACCCGGCAGGAGCAAATGTATGCCAAAAATGTACACAGAATGAGCTTTTCAGTGAATAGCAGCCAGGCACATTTTAGCCAGTTTGACTTGTAAGTGGGGTTGAAAATGCTTTTCAGGCTCGGTACTGGGCTCAAAACATGCAGCCCTGAGGTCTCTCATGATAGCAGGTGGTTAAATAGAAATTCGTTGGTCAGCTGATCCGGCAGGAGCAAATGTATGCCAAAAATGTATGCAGAATGAGCTTTTCAGTGAAGAGCAGCCAGGCACATTTTAGCTAGTTTTACTTGTAAGTGGGGTTGGAAACGCTTTTCAGGCTCAATACTGGGCTCAAAACATGCAGCCCTGAGGTCTCTCATGATAGCAGGTGGTTAAATATAAATTCGCTGCTCAGCTGACCCGGTAGGAGCAAACGTATGCCAAAAATGTAAGCAGAATGAGCTTTTCAGTGAATAGCAGCCAGGCACATTTTAGCTAGTTTTACTTGTTAGTGGGGTTGGAAATGCTTTTCAGGCTCAGTAGTGAGCTCAAAAGATGCAGCTCTGAGGTCTCTCCTGATAGGAGGTAGTTAAGTTGAACTTCGCTGCTCAGCTGACCCGGCAGGAGCAAATGTATGCCAAAAATGTACGCAGAAAGAGCTTTTCAGTGAATAGCAGCCAGGCACATTTTAGCTTGTTATACTTGTAAGTGGGGTTGGAAATGCTTTTCAGGCTCAGTACTGGGCTCAAAAGATGCAGCTCTGAGGTCTCTCCTGATAGGAGGTAGTTAAGTAGAAATTCGCTGCTCAGCTAACCCGGCAGGAGCAAACGTATACCAAAAATGTACGCAGAATGAGCTTTTCAGTGAAGAGCAGCCAGGCACATTTTAGCTAGTTTTACTTGTAAGTGGGGTTGGAAACTCTTTTCAGGCTCAGTACTGGGCTCAAAACATGCGGACCTGAGGTCTCTCCTGATAGGAGGTAGTTAGTAGAACTTTGCTGCTCAGCTGACCCGGCAGGAGCAAATGTATGCCAAAAATGTACGCAGAATGAGCTTTTCAGTGAAGAGCAGCCAGGCACATTCTAGCAAGTTTTACTTGTAAGTGGGGTTGGAAACGCTTTTCAGGCTCAGTACTGCGCTCAAAAGATGCAGCCCTGAGGTCTCTCATGATGGCAGGTGGTTAAGTAGAAATTTGCCACTTGGCTGACCCAGCAGGAGCAAACGTATCCCAAAAATGTACACAGAATGGGCTTTTCAGTGAATAGCAGCCAGGCACATTTTAGCTAGTTTTACTTGTAAGTGGGGTTGGAAACGCTTTTCAGGATCAGTACTGGGCTCAAAACATGCAGCCCTGAGGTCTCTCATGATAGCACGTGGTTAAATAGAAATTCGCTGCTCAGCTGACCTTGCAGGTTCAAACGTATGCAAAAAATGTACGCAGAATGAGCTTTTCACTGAAGAGCAGCCAGGCACATTTTAGCTAGTTTTACTTGTAAGTGGGGTTGGAAATGTTTTTCAGGCTCAGTACTGGGCTCAAAAGATGCAGCTCTGAGGTCTCTCCTGATAGGAGGTAGTTAAGTTGAACTTCGCTGCTCAGCTGACCCGGCAGGAGCAAATGTATGCCAAAAATGTACGCAGAATGAGCTTTTCAGTGAAGAGCAGCCAGGCACATTCTAGCAAGTTTTACTTGTAAGTGGAGTTAGAAACACTTTTCAGGCTCAGTACTGCGCTCAAAAGATGCAGCCCTGAGGTTTCTCATGATAGCAGGTGGGTAAATAGAAATGTGCCACTTGGCTGACCCAGCTGGAGCAAACGTATGAAAATGTACACAGAATGAGCTTTTCCGTGAATAGTAGCCAGGCACATTTTAGCTAGTTTTACATGTAAGTGGGGTTGGAAACGCTTTTTAGGATCAGTACTGGGCTCAAAACATGCAGCCCTGAGGTCTCTCATGATAGCAGGTGGTTAAATAGGAATTCGCTGCTCAGTTGACCCGGCAGGAGCAAACGTATGCCAAAAATGTACGCAGAATGAGCTTTTCAGTGAATAGCAGCCAGGCACATTTTAGCTAGTTTTACTTGTAAGTGGGGTTGGAAATGCTTTACAGGCTCAGTATTGGCTCAAAACATGCAGCTCTGAGGTGTCTCCTGATAGGAGGTAGTTAAGTAGAACTTCGCTGCTCAGCTGACCCGGTAGGAGCAAATGTATGCCAAAAATGTAAGCAGAATGAGCTTTTCAGTGAAGAGCAGCCAGGGACATTTTAGCTAGTTTTACTTGTAAGTGGGGTTGGAAATGCTTTTCAGGCTCAGTACTGGGCTCAAAATATGCAGCCCTGAAGTCTCTCATGATAGCACGTGGTTAAATAGAAATTCGCTGCTCAGCTGACCCGGTAGGAGCAAACGTATGCCAAAAATGTAAGCAGAATGAGCTTTTCAGTGAATAGCAGCCAGGCACATTTTAGCTTGTTTTACTTGTAAGTGGGGTTGGAAATGCTTTTCAGGCTCAGTACTGGGCTCAAAAGATGCAGCTCTGAGGTCTCTCCTGATAGGAGGTAGTTAAGTAGAACTTCGCTGCTCAGCTGACTCGGCAGGAGCAAATGTATGCCAAAAATGTAAGCAGAATGAGCTTTTCAGTGAATAGCAGCCAGGCACATTTTAGCTGGTTTTACTTGTAAGTGGGGTTGGAACCGCTTTTCAGGCTCAGTACTGGGCTCAAAAGATTTAGCTCTGAGGTCTCTCCTGATAGGAGGTAGTTAAGTAGAACTTCGCTGTTCAGCTGACCCGGCAGGAGCAAACGTATGCCAAAAATGTACGCAGAATGAGCTTTTCAGTGAAGAGCAGCCAGGCACATTTTAGCTAGTTTTACTTGTAAGTGGGGTTGGAAATGCTTTTCAGGCTCAGTACTGGGCTCAAAACATGCAGCTCTGAGGTCTCTCCTGATAGGAAGTAGTTAGGTAGAACTTCGCTGCTCAGCTGACCCGACAGGAGCAAATGTATGCCAAAAATGTACACAGAATGAGCTTTTCAGTGAATAGCAGCCAGGCACATTTTAGCCAGTTTTACTTGTAAGTGGGGTTGAAAATGCTTTTCAGACTCAGTACTGGGCTCAAAAGATGCAGCTCTGAGGTCTCTCCTGATAGGAGGTAGTTAAGTAGAACTTCGCTGCTCAGCTGACCCAGCAGGAGCAAACGTATGCCAAAAATGTAAGCAGAATGAGCTTTTCAGTGAATAGCAGCCAGGCACATTTTAGCTAGTTTTACTTGTAAGTGGGGTTGGAAACTCTTTTCAGGATCAGTACTGGGCTCAAAACATGCAGCCCTGGGGTCTCTCATGACAGCAGGTGGTTAAATAGAAATTCGCTGCTCAGCTGACCCAGCAGGAACAAACGTATGCCAAAAATGTACGCAGAATGAGCTTTTCAGTGAAGAGCTGCCAGGCACATTTTAGCCAGTTTTACTTGTAAGTGGGGTTGGAAATGCTTTTCAGGCTCAGTACTGGGCTCAAAACATGCAGCCCTGAGGTCTCTCATGATAGCGGGTGGTTAAATAGAAATTCGCTGCTCAGCTGACCCGGTAGGAGCAACCGTATGCCAAAAATGTAAGCAGAATGAGCTTTTTAGTGAATAGCAGCCAGGCACATTTTAGCTTGTTTTACTTGTAAGTGGGGTTGGAAATGCTTTTCAGGCTCAGGACTGGGCTCAAAAGATGCAGCTCTGTGGTCTCTCCTGATAGGAGGTAGTTAAGTAGAACTTCGCTGCTCAGCTGACCCGGCAAGAGCAAATGTATGCCAAAAATGTACGCAGAATGAGCTTTAGTGAAGAGCAGCCAGGCACATTCTAGCAAGATTTACTTGTAAGTGGGGTTGGAAACGCTTTTCAGGCTCAGTACTGCGCTCAAAAGATGCAGCCCTGAGGTCTCTCATGATAGCAGGTGGTTAAGTAGAAATTTACCACTTGGCTGACCCAGCAGCAGCAAACGTATGCCAAAAATGTACACAGAATGAGCTTTTCAGTGAATAGCAGCCAGGCACATTTTAGCTAGTTTTACTTGTAAGTGGGGTTGGAAACGCTTTTCAGGCTCAGTTCTGGGCTCAAAACATGCAGCCCTGAGGTCTCTCATGATAGCAGGTGGTTAAATAGAAATTCGCTGCTCAGCTGACCCGGTAGGAGTAAATGTATGCCAAAAATGTAAGCAGAATGAGCTTTTCAGTGAATAGCAGCCAGGCACATTTTAGCTGGTTTTACTTGTAAGTGGGGTTGGAAACGCTTTTCAGGCTCAGTACTGGGCTCAAAAGATTCAGCTCTGAGGTCTCTCCTGATAGGAGGTAGTTAAGTAGAACTGCGCTGCTTAGCTGACCCGGCAGGAGCAAACATATGCCAAAAATGTACGCAGAATGAGCTTTTCAGTGAAGAGCAGCCAGGCACATTTTAGCTAGTTTTACTTGTAAGTGGGGTTAGAAATGCTTTTCAGGCTCAGTACTGGTCTCAAAACATGCAGCCCTGAGGTCTCTCCTGATAGGAGGTAGTTAGGTTGAACTTCGCTGCTCAGCTGACCCTGCAGGAGCAAATGTATGCCAAAAATGTACGCAGAATGAGCTTTTCAGTGAATAGCAGCCAGGCACATTTTAGCTTGTTTTACTTGTAAGTGGGGTTGGAAATGCTTTTCAGGCTCAGTACTGGGCTCAAAAGATGCAGCTCTGAGGTCTCTCCTGATAGGAGGTAGTTAAGTAGAACTTCGCTGCTCAGCTGACCCGGCAGGAGCAAACGTATGCCAAAAATGTAAGCAGAATGAGCTTTTCAGTGAATAGTAGCCAGGCACATTTTAGCTAGTTTTACTCGTAAGTGGGGTTGGAAACGCTTTTCAGGCTCAGTACTGGGCTCAAAACATGCAGCCCTGAGGTCTCTCATGATAGCAGGTGGGTAAATAGAAATTCGTTGCTCAGCTGATCCGACAGGAGCAAACGTATGCCAAAAATGTACGCAGAATAAGCTTTTCAGTTAAGAGCAGCCAGGCACAATTTAGCTAGTTTTACTTGTAAGTGGGGTTGGAAACGCTTTTCAGGCTCAATACTGGGCTCAAAACATGCAGCCCTGTGGTCTCTCATAACAGCAGGTGGTTAAATATAAATTTGCTGCTCAGCTGACCCGGTAGGAGCAAACGTATGCCAAAAATGTAAGCAGAATGAGCTTTTCAGTGAATAGCAGCCAGGCACATTTTAGCTAGTTTTATTTGTTAGTGGGGTTGGAAATGCTTTTCAGGCTCAGTACTGAGCTCAAAAGATGCAGCTCTGAGGTCTTTCCTGATAGGAGGTAGTTAAGTTGAACGTCGCTGCTCAGCTGACCCGGCAGGAGCAAATGTATGCCAAAAATGTACGCAGAATGAGCTTTTCAGTGAAGAGCAGCCGGGCACATTCTAGCAAGTTTTACTTGTAAGTGGGGTTGGAAACGCTTTTCAGGCTCATTACTGCGCTCAAAAGATGCAGCCCTGAGGTCTCTCATGATAGCAGGTGGTTAAATAGAAATTCGCTGCTCAGCTGACCCGGCAGGAGCAAACGTATGCCAAAAATGTACGCAGAATGAGCTTTTCAGTGAAGAGCAGCCAGGCACATTTTAGCTTGTTATACTTGTAAGTGGGGTTGGAAACGCTTTTCAGGCTCAGTACTGGGCTCAAAAGATGCAGCTCTGAGGTCTCTCCTGATAGGAGGTAGTTAAGTAGAACTTCGCTGCTCAGCTGACCCGGCAGGAGCAAACGTATGCCAAAAATGTAAGCAGAATGAGCTTTTCAGTGAATAGTAACCAGGCACATTTTAGCTAGTTTTACTTGTAAGTGGGGTTGGAAACGCTTTTCAGGCTCAGTACTGGGCTCAAAACATGCAGCCCTGAGGTCTCTCATGATAGCTGGTGGTTAAATAGAAATTCGCTGCTCAGCTGACCCGGCAGGAGCAAACGTATGCCAAAAATGTACGCAGAATGAGCTTTTCAGTGAAGAGCAGCCAGGCACATTTGAGCTAGTTTTACTTGTAAGTGGGGTTGGAAACTCTTTTCAGGCTCAGTACTGGGCTCAAAACATGCGGACCTGAGGTCTCTCCTGATAGGAGGTAGTTAGTAGAACTTCGCTGCTCAGCTGACCCGGCAGGAGCAAATGTATGCCAAAAATGTACGCAGAATGAGCTTTTCAGTGAAGAGCAGCCAGGCACATTCTAGCAAGTTTTACTTGTAAGTGGGGTTGGAAACGCTTTTCAGGCTTATTACTGCGCTCAAAAGATGCAGCCCTGAGGTCTCTCATGATAGCAGGTGGTTAAGTAGAAATTTGCCACTTGGCTGACCCAGCAGGAGCAAACGTATCCCAAAAATGTACACAGAATGGGCTTTTCAGTGAATAGCAGCCAGGCACATTTTAGCTAGTTTTACTTGTAAGTGGGGTTGGAAACGCTTTTCAGGCTCAGTACTGGGCTCAAAACATGCAGCCCTGAGGTGTCTCATGATAGCAGGTGGGTAAATAGAAATTCGTTGCTCAGCTGATCCGACAGGGGCAAACGTATGCCAAAAATGTACGCAGAATAAGCTTTTCAGTTAAGAGCAGCCAGGCACAATTTAGCTAGTTTTACTTGTAAGTGGGGTTGGAAACGCTTTTCAGGCTCAATACTGGGCTCAAAACATGCAGCCCTGTGGTCTCTCATAACAGCAGGTGGTTAAATATAAATTTGCTGCTCAGCTGACCCGGTAGGAGCAAACGTATGCCAAAAATGTAAGCAGAATGAGCTTTTCAGTGAATAGCAGCCAGGCACATTTTAGCTGGTTTTACTTGTTAGTGGGGTTGGAAATGCTTTTCAGGCTCAGTACTGAGCTCAAAAGATGCAGCTCTGAGGTCTTTCCTGATAGGAGGTAGTTAAGTTGAACGTCGCTGCTCAGCTGACCCGGCAGGAGCAAATGTATGCCAAAAATGTACGCAGAATGAGCTTTTCAGTGAAGAGCAGCCCGGCACATTTTAGCTAGTTTTACTTGTAAGTGGGGTTGGAAATGCTTTTCAGGCTCAGTACTGGGCTCAAAACATGCAGCTCTGAGGTGTCTCCTGATAGGAGGTAGTTAAGTAGAACTTCGCTGCTCAGCTGACCCGGTAGGAGCAATCGTATGCCAAAAATGTAAGCAGAATGAGCTTTTCAGTGAATAGCAGCCAGGCACATTTTAGCTTGTTTTACTTGTAAGTGGGGTTGGAAATGCTTTTCAGGCTCAGTAGTGAGCTCAAAAGATGCAGCTCTGAGGTCTCTCCTGATAGGAGGTAGTTAAGTTGAACTTCGCTGCTCAGCTGACCCGGCAGGAGCAAATGTATGCCAAAAATGTACGCAGAATGAGCTTTTCAGTGAAGATCAGCCAGGCACATTCTAGCAAGTTTTACTTGTAAGTGGGGTTGGAAATGCTTTTCAGGCTCAGTACTGCGCTCAAAAGATGCAGCCCTGAGGTCTCTCATGATGGCAGGTGGTTAAGTAGAAATTTGCCACTTGGCTGACCCAGCAGGAGCAAACGTATGCCAAAAATGTACACAGAATGAGCTTTTCAGTGAATAGCAGCCAGGCACATTTTAGCTAGTTTTACTTGTAAGTGGCTTTGGAAACGCTTTTCAGGATCAGTACTGGGCTCAAAACATGCAGCCCTGAGGTCTCTCATGATAGCAGGTGGTTAAATAAAAATTTGCTGCTCAGCTGACCCGGCAGGAGCAAACGTATGCCAAAAATGTACGCAGAATGAGCTTTTCAGTGAAGAGCAGCCAGGCACATTTTAGCTAGTTTTACTTGTAAGTGGGGTTGGAAACGCTTTTCAGGCTCAGTACTGGGCTCAAAACATGCAGCCCTGAGGTCTCTCATGATAGCAGGTGGTTAAACAGAAATTCGCTGCTCAGCTGACCCGGTAGGAGCAAACGTATGCCAAAAATGTAAGCAGAATGAGCTTTTCAGTGAATAGCAGCCAGGCACATTTTAGCTTGTTTTACTTGTAAGTGGGGTTGGAAATGCTTTTCAGGCTCAGTACTGGGCTCAAAAGATGCAGCTCCGAGGTCTCTCCTGATAGGAGGTAGTTAAGTAGAACTTCGCTGCTCAGCTGACCCGGCAGGAGTAAATGTATGCCAAAAATGTAAGCAGAATGAGCTTTTCAGTGAATAGCAGCCAGGCACATTTTAGCTGGTTTTACTTGTAAGTGGGGTTGGAACCGCTTTTCAGGCTCAGTACTGGGCTCAAAAGATTCAGCTCTGAGGTCTCTCCTGATAGGAGGTAGTTAAGTAGAACTTCGCTGCTCAGCTGACCCGGCAGGAGCAAACGTATGCCAAAAATGTACGCAGAATGAGCTTTTCAGTGAAGAGCAGCCCGGCACATTTTAGCTAGTTTTACTTGTAAGTGGGGTTGGAAATGCTTTTCAGGCTCAGTACTGGGCTCAAAACATGCAGCTCTGAGGTCTCTCCTGATAGGAGGTAGTTAGGTAGAACTTCGCTGCTCAGCTGACCCGGCAGGAGCAAATGTATGCCAAAAATCTACACAGAATGAGCTTTTCAGTGAATAGCAGCCAGGCACATTTTAGCCAGTTTTACTTGTAAGTGGGGTTGAAAATGCTTTTCAGGCTCAGTACTGGGCTCAAAACATGCAGCCCTGAGGTCTCTCATGATAGCAGGTGGTTAAATAGAAATTCGTTGGTCAGCTGATCCGGCAGGAGCAAATGTATGCCAAAAATGTATGCAGAATGAGCTTTTCAGTGAAGAGCAGCCAGGCACATTTTAGCTTGTTATACTTGTAAGTGGGGTTAGAAACGCTTTTCAGGCTCAGTACTGGGCTCAAAAGATGCAGCTCTGAGGTCTCTCCTGATAGGAGGTAGTTAAGTAGAACTTCGCTGCTCAGCTGACCCGGCAGGAGCAAACGTATGCCAAAAATGTAAGCAGAATGAGCTTTTCAGTGAATAGTAGCCAGGCACATTTTAGCTAGTTTTACTTGTAAGTGGGGTTGGAAACGCTTTTCAGGCTCAGTACTGGGCTCAAAACATGCAGCCCTGAGGTCTCTCATGATAGCTGGTGGTTAAATAGAAATTCGCTGCTCAGCTGACCCGGCAGGAGCAAACGTATGCCAAAAATGTATGCAGAATGAGCTTTTCAGTGAAGAGCAGCCAGGCACATTTTAGCTAGTTTTACTTGTAAGTGGGGTTGGAAACTCTTTTCAGGCTCAGTACTGAGCTCAAAACATGCGGGCCTGAGGTCTCTCCTGATAGGAGGTAGTTAGTAGAACTTCGCTGCTCAGCTGACCCGGCAGGAGCAAATGTATGCCAAAAATGTACGCAGAATGAGCTTTTCAGTGAAGAGCAGCCAGGCACATTCTAGCAAGTTTTACTTGTAAGTGGGGTTGGAAACGCTTTTCAGGCTTAGTACTGCGCTCAAAAGATGCAGCCCTGAGGTCTCTCATGATAGCAGGTGGTTAAGTAGAAATTTGCCACTTGGCTGACCCAGCAGGAGCAAACGTATCCCAAAAATGTACACAGAATGGGCTTTTCAGTGAATAGCAGCCAGGCACATTTTAGCTAGTTTTACTTGTAAGTGGGGTTGGAAACGCTTTTCAGGATCAGTACTGGGCTCAAAACATGCAGCCCTGAGGTCTCTCATGATAGCACGTGGTTAAATAGAAATTCGCTGCTCAGCTGACCCGGCAGGTTCAAACGTATGCAAAAAATGTACGCAGAATGAGCTTTTCAGTGAAGAGCAGCCAGGCACATTTTAGCTAGTTTTACTTGTAAGTGGGGTTGGAAATGTTTTTCAGGCTCAGTACTGGGCTCAAAAGATGCAGCTCTGAGGTCTCTCCTGATAGGAGGTAGTTAAGTTGAACTTCGCTGCTCAGCTGAGCCGGCAGGAGCAAATGTATGCCAAAAATGTACGCAGAATGAACTTTTCAGTGAAGAGCAGCCAGGCACATTCTAGCAAGTTTTACTTGTAAGTGGAGTTAGAAACACTTTTCAGGCTCAGTACTGCGCTCAAAAGATGCAGCCCTGAGGTTTCTCATGATAGCAGGTGGGTAAATAGAAATGTGCCACTTGGCTGACCCAGCTGGAGCAAACGTATGAAAATGTACACAGAATGAGCTTTTCCGTGAATAGTAGCCAGGCACATTTTAGCTAGTTTTACTTGTAAGTGGGGTTGGAAACGCTTTTTAGGATCAGTACTGGGCTCAAAACATGCAGCCCTGAGGTCTCTCATGATAGCAGGTGGTTAAATAGGAATTCGCTGCTCAGCTGACCCGGCAGGAGCAAACGTATGCCAAAAATGTACGCAGAATGAGCTTTTCAGTGAATAGCAGCCAGGCACATTTTAGCTAGTTTTACTTGTAAGTGGGGTTGGAAATGCTTTACAGGCTCAGTATTGGCTCAAAACATGCAGCTCTGAGGTGTCTCCTGATAGGAGGTAGTTAAGTAGAACTTCGCTGCTCAGCTGACCCGGTAGGAGCAAATGTATGCCAAAAATGTACGCAGAATGAGCTTTTCAGTGAAGAGCAGCCAGGGACATTTTAGCTAGTTTTACTTGTAAGTGGGGTTGGAAACGCTTTTCAGGATCAGTACTGGGCTCAAAACATGCAGCCCTGAGGTCTCTCATGATAGCAGGTGGTTAAATAGAAATTCGCTGCTCAGCTGACCCAGTAGGAGCAAATTTATGCCATAAATGTACGCAGAATTAGCTTTTCAGTGAAGAACAGCCAGGCACATTTTAGCTAGTTTTACTTGTAAGTGGGGTTGGAAATGCTTTTCAGGCTCAGTACTGGGCTCAAAACATGCAGCCCTGAAGTCTCTCATGATAGCACGTGGTTAAATAGAAATTCGCTGCTCAGCTGACCCGGTAGGAGCAAACGTATGCCAAAAATGTAAGCAGAATGAGCTTTTCAGTGAATAGCAGCCAGGCACATTTTAGCTTGTTTTACTTGTAAGTGGGGTTGGAAATGCTTTTCAGGCTCAGTACTGGGCTCAAAAGATGCAGCTCTGAGGTCTCTCCTGATAGGAGGTAGTTAAGTAGAACTTCGCTGCTCAGCTGACTCGGCAGGAGCAAATGTATGCCAAAAATGTAAGCAGAATGAGCTTTTCAGTGAATAGCAGCCAGGCACATTTTAGCTGGTTTTACTTGTAAGTGGGGTTGGAACCGCTTTTCAGGCTCAGTACTGGGCTCAAAAGATTCAGCTCTGAGGTCTCTCCTGATAGGAGGTAGTTAAGTAGAACTTCGCTGCTCAGCTGACCCGGCAGGAACAAACGTATGCCAAAAATATACGCAGAATGAGCTTTTCAGTGAAGAGCAGCCAGGCACATTTTAGCTAGTTTTACTTGTAAGTGGGGTTGGAAATGTTTTTCAGGCTCAGTACTGGGCTCAAAACATGCAGCTCTGAGGTCTCTCCTGATAGGAAGTAGTTAGGTAGAACTTCGCTGCTCAGCTGACCCGACAGGAGCAAATGTATGCCAAAAATGTACACAGAATGAGCTTTTCAGTGAATAGCAGCCAGGCACATTTTAGCTTGTTTTACTTGTAAGTGGGGTTGAAAATGCTTTTCAGACTCAGTACTGGGCTCAAAAGATGCAGCTCTGAGGTCTCTCCTGATAGGAGGTAGTTAAGTAGAACTTCGCTGCTCAGCTGACCCGGCAGGAGCAAACGTATGCCAAAAATGTAAGCAGAATGAGCTTTTCAGTGAATAGTAGCCAGGCACATTTTAGCTAGTTTTACTTGTAAGTGGGGTTGGAAACGCTTTTCAGGCTCAGTACTGGGCTCAAAACATGCAGCCCTGAGGTCTCTCATGATAGCAGGTAGTTAAATAGAAATTTGTTGCTCAGCTGATCCGGCAGGAGCAAACGTATGCCAAAAATGTACGCATAATGAGCTTTTCAGTGAAGAGCAGCCAGGCACATTTTAGCTAGTTTTACTTGTAAGTAGGGTTGGAAACGCTTTTCAGGCTCAATACTGGGCTCAAAACATGCAGCCCTGAGGTCTCTCCTGATAGGAGGTAGTTAAGTTGAACTTCGCTGCTCAGCTGACCCGGCAGGAGCAAATGTATGCCAAAAATGTACGCAGAATGAGCTTTTCAGGGAAGAGCAGCCAGGCACATTCCAGCAAGTTTTACTTGTAAGTGGGGTTGGAAACGCTTTTCAGGCTCAGTACTGCGCTCAAAAGATGCAGCCCTGAGGTCTCTCATGATAGCAGGTGGTTAAATAGAAATTCGCTGCTCAGCTGACCCGGCAGGAGCAAACGAATGCCAAAAATGTACGCAGAATGAGCTTTTCAGTGAATAGCAGCCAGGCACCTTTTAGCTAGTTTTACTTGTAAGTGGGGTTGGAAATGCTTTTCAGGCTCAGTACTGGGCTCAAAACATGCAGCTCTGAGGTGTCTCCTGATAGGAGGTAGTTAAGTAGAACTTCGCTGCTCAGCTGACCCGGTAGGAGCAACCGTATGCCAAAAATGTAAGCAGATTGAGCTTTTCAGTGAAGAGCAGCCAGGCACATTCTAGCAAGTTTTACTTGTAAGTGGGGTTGGAAACGCTTTTCAGGCTCAGTACTGCGCTCAAAAGATGCAGCCCTAAGGTCTCTCATGATGGCAGGTGGTTAGGTAGAAATTTGCCACTTGGCTGACCCAGCAGGAGCAAACGTATGCCAAAAATGTACACAGAATGAGCTTTTCAGTGAATAGCAGCCAGGCACATTTTAGCTAGTTTTACTTGTAAGTGGCTTTGGAAACGCTTTTCAGGATCAGTACTGGGCTCAAAACATGCAGCCCTGAGGTCTTGCATGATAGCAGGTGGTTAAATAGAAATTTGCTGCTCAGCTGACCCGGCATTAGCAAACGTATGCCAAAAATGTACGCAGAATGAGCTTTTCAGTGAAGAGCAGCCAGGCACATTTTAGCTAGTTTTACTTGTAAGTGGCTTTGGAAATGCTTTTCAGGATCAGTACTGGGCTCAAAACATGCAGCCCTGAGGTCTCTCATGATAGCAGGTGGTTAAATAGAAATTCGCTGCTCAGCTGACCCGGCATTAGCAAACGTATGCCAAAAATGTACGCAGAATGAGCTTTTCAGTGAAGAGCAGCCAGGCACATTTTAGCTTGTTTTACTTGTAAGTGGGGTTGGAAATGCTTTTCAGGCTCAGTACTGGGCTCAAAAGATGTAGCTCTGAGGTCTCTCCTGATAGGAGGTAGTTAAGTAGAAATTCACTGCTCAGCTGACCCGGTAGGAGCAAACGTATGCCAAAAATGTAAGCAGAATGAGCTTTTCAGTGAATAGCAGCTAGGCACATTTTAGTTTGTTTTACTTGTAAGTGGGGTTGGAAATGCTTTTCAGGCTCAGTATTGGGCTCAAAAGATGCAGCTCTGAGGTCTCTCCTGATAGGAGGTAGTTAAGTAGAACTTCGCTGCTCAGCTGACCCGGCAGGAGCAAATGTATGCCAAAAATGTAAGCAGAATGAGCTTTTCAGTGAATGCACATTGTAGCTAGTTTTACTTTTAAGTGGGGTTGGAAATGCTTTTCAGGCTCAGTACTGGGCTCAAAAGATGCAGCTCTGAGGTCTCTCCTGATAGGAGGTAGTTAAGTAGAACTTCGCTGCTCAGCTGACCCAGCAAGAGCAAATGTATGCCAAAAATGTACGCAGAATGAGCTTTGTGAAGAGCAGCCAGAAACATTCTAGCAAGTTTTACTTGTAAGTGGGGTTGGAAACGCTTTTCAGGCTCAGTACTGCACTCAAAAGATGCAGCCCTGAGGTCTCTCATGATAGCAGGTGGTTAAGTAGAAATTTGCCACTTGGCTGACCCAGCAGGAGCAAACGTATGCCAAAAATGTACACAGAATGAGCTTTTCAGTGAATAGCAGCCAGGCACATTTTAGCTAGTTTTACTTGTAAGTGGGGTTGGAAACGCTTTTCAGGCTCAGTACTGGGCTCAAAACATGCAGCCCTGAGGTCTCTCATGATAGCAGGTGGTTAAATAGAAATTTGCTGCTCAGCTGACCCGGTAGGAGCAAACGTATGCCAAAAATGTAAGCAGAATGAGCTTTTCAGTGAATAGCAGCCAGGCACATTTTAGCTTGTTTTACTTGTAAGTGGGGTTGGAAATGCTTTCCAGGCTCAGTACTGGGCTCAAAAGATGCAGCTATGAGGTCTCTCCTGATAGGAGGTAGGTAAGTAGAACTTCGCTGCTCAGCTGACCCGGCAGGAGTAAATGTATGCCAAAAATGTAAGCAGAATGAACTTTTCAGTGAATAGCAGCCAGGCACATTTTAGCTGGTTTTACTTGTAAGTGGGGTTGGAAACGCTTTTCAGGCTCAGTACTGGGCTCAAAAGATTCAGCTCTGAGGTCTCTCCTGCTAGGAGGTAGTTAAGTAGAACTTCGCTGCTCAGCTGACCCGGCAGGAGCAAACATATGCCAAAAATGTACACAGAATGAGCTTTTCAGTGAAGAGCAGCCAGGCACATTTTAGCTAGTTTTACTTGTAAGTGGGGTTGGAAATGCTTTTCAGGCTCAGTACTGGTCTCAAAACATGCAGCTCTGAGGTATCTCCTGATAGGAGGTAGTTAGGTAGAACTTCGCTGCTCAGCTGACCCTGCAGGAGCAAACGTATGCCAAAAATGTACGCAGAATGAGCTTTCAGTGAAGAGCTGCCAGGCACATTTTAGCTAGTTTTACTTGTAAGTGGGGTTGGAAATGCTTTTCAGGCTCAGTACTGGGCTCAAAACATGCAGCCCTGCGGTCTTTCATGATAGCGGGTGGTTAAATAGAAATTCGCTGCTCAGCTGACCTGGTAGGAGCAACCGTATGCCAAAAATGTAAGCAGAATGAGCTTTTTAGTGAATAGCAGCCAGGCACATTTTACCTTGTTGTACTTGTAAGTGGGGTTGGAAATGCTTTTCAGGCTCAGTACTGGGCTCAAAAGATGCAGCTCTGAGGTCTCTCCTGATAGGAGGTAGTTAAGTAGAACTTCGCTGCTCAGCTGACCCGGCAAGAGCAAATGTATGCCAAAAATGTACGCAGAATGAGCTTTAGTGAAGAGCAGCCAGGCACATTCTAGCAAGTTTTACTTGTAAGTGGGGTTGGAAACGCTTTTCAGGCTCAGTACTGCGCTCAAAAGATGCAGCCCTGAGGTCTCTCATGATAGCAGGTGGTTAAGTAGAAATTTGCCACTTGGCTGACCCAGCAGGAGCAAACGTATGCCAAAAATTTACACAGAATGAGCTTTTCAGTGAATAGCAGCCAGGCACATTTTAGCTAGTTTTACTTGTAAGTGGGGTTGGAAACGCTTTTCAGGCTCAGTACTGGGCTCAAAACATGCAGCCCTGAGGTCTCTCATGATAGCAGGTGGTTAAATAGAAATTCGCTGCTCAGCTGACCCGGTAGGAGCAAACGTATGCCAAAAATGTAAGCAGAATGAGCTTTTCAGTGAATAGCAGCCAGGCACATTTTAGCTTGTTTTACTTGTAAGTGGGGCTGGAAATGCTTTTCAGGCTCAGTACTGGGCTCAAAAGATGCAGCTCTGAGGTCTCTCCTGATAGGAGGTAGTTAAGTAGAACTTCGCTGCTCATCTGACCCGGCAGGAGTAAATGTATGCCAAAAATGTAAGCAGAATGAGCTTTTCAGTGAATAGCAGCCAGGCACATTTTAGCTGGTTTTACTTGTAAGTGGGGTTGAAAACGCTTTTCAGGCTCAGTACTGGGCTCAAAAGATTCAGCTCTGAGGTCTCTCCTGATAGGAGGTAGTTAAGTAGAACTTCGCTGCTTAGCTGACCCGGCAGGAGCAAACATATGCCAAAAATGTACGCAGAATGAGCTTTTCAGTGAAGAGCAGCCAGGCACATTTTAGCTAGTTTTACTTGTAAGTGGGGTTGGAAATGCTTTTCAGGCTCAGTACTGGTCTCAAATCATGCAGCCCTGAGGTCTCTCCTGATAGGAGGTAGTTAGGTAGAACTTCGCTGCTCAGCTGACCCTGCAGGAGCAAATGTATGCCAAAAATGTACGCAGAATGAGCTTTTCAGTGAATAGCAGCCAGGCACATTTTAGCTTGTTTTACTTGTAAGTGGGGTTGGAAATGCTTTTCAGGCTCAGTACTGGGCTCAAAAGATGCAGCTCTGAGGTCTCCCCTGATAGGAGGTAGTTAAGTAGAACTTCGCTGCTCAGCTGACCCGGCAGGATCAAACGTATGCCAAAAATTTAAGCAGAATGAGCTTTTCAGTGAATAGTAGCCAGGCACATTTTAGCTAGTTTTACTTGTAAGTGGGGTTGGAAACGCTTTTCAGGCTCAGTACTGCGCTCAAAAGATGCAGCCCTGAGGTCTCTCATGATAGCAGGTGGTTAAATAGAAATTCGCTGCTCAGCTGACCCGACAGGAGCAAACGTATGCCAAAAATGTACGCAGAATGAGCTTTTCAGTGAAGAGCAGCCAGGCACATTTTAGCTAGTTTTACTTGTAAGTGGGGTTGGAAATGCTTTTCAGGCTCAGTACTGGGCTCAAAACATGCAGCTCTGAGGTGTCTCCTGATAGGAGGTAGTTAAGTAGAACTTCGCTGCTCAGCTGACCCGGTAGGAGCAACCGTATGCCAAAAATGTAAGCAGAATGAGCTTTTCAGTGAATAGCAGCCAGGCACATTTTAGCTTGTTTTACTTGTAAGTGGGGTTGGAAATGCTTTTCAGGCTCAGTACTGGGCTCAAAAGATGCAGCTCTGAGGTCTCTCCTGATAGGAGGTAGTTCAGTAGAACTTCGATGCTCAGCTGACCCGGCAAGAGCAAATGTATGCCAAAAATGTACGCAGAATGAGCTTTTCAGTGAAGATCAGCCAGGCACATTCTAGCAAGTTTTACTTGTAAGTGGGGTTGGAAATGCTTTTCAGGCTCAGTACTGCGCTCAAAAGATGCAGCCCTGAGGTCTCTCATGATGGCAGGTGGTTAAGTAGAAATTTGCCACTTGGCTGACCCAGCAGGAGCAAACGTATGCCAAAAATGTACACAGAATGAGCTTTTCAGTGAATAGCAGCCAGGCACATTTTAGCTAGTTTTACTTGTAAGTGGCTTTGGAAACGCTTTTCAGGATCAGTACTGGGCTCAAAACATGCAGCCCTGAGGTCTCTCATGATAGCAGATGGTTAAATAGAAATTCCTGCTCAGCTGACCCGGCAGGAGCAAACGTATGCCAAAAATGTACGCAGAATGAGCTTTTCAGTGAAGAGCAGCCAGGCACATTTTAGCTAGTTTTACTTGTAAGTGGGGTTGGAAACGCTTTTCAGGCTCAGTACTGGGCTCAAAACATGCAGCCCTGAGGTCTCTCATGATAGCAGGTGGTTAAACAGAAATTCGCTGCTCAGCTGACCCGGTGGGAGCAAACGTATGCCAAAAATGTAAGCAGAATGAGCTTTTCAGTGAATAGCAGCTAGGCACATTTTAGCTTGTTTTACTTGTAAGTGGGGTTGGAAATGCTTTTCAGGCTCAGTACTGGGCTCAAAAGATGCAGCTCCGAGGTCTCTCCTGATAGGAGGTAGTTAAGTAGAACTTCGCTGCTCAGCTGACCCGGCAGGAGTAAATGTATGCCAAAAATGTAAGCAGAATGAGCTTTTCAGTGAATAGCAGCCAGGCACATTTTAGCTGGTTTTACTTGTAAGTGGGGTTGGAACCGCTTTTCAGGCCCAGTACTGGGCTCAAAAGATTCAGCTCTGAGGTCTCTCCTGATAGGAGGTAGTTAAGTAGAACTTCGCTGCTCAGCTGACCCGGCAGGAGCAAATGTATGCCAAAAATGTACGCAGAATGAGCTTTTCAGTGAAGAGCAGCCAGGCACATTTTAGCTAGTTTTACTTGTAAGTGGGGTTGGAAATGCTTTTCAGGCTCAGTACTGGGCTCAAAACATGCAGCTCTGAGGTCTCTCCTGATAGGAGGTAGTTAGGTAGAACTTCGCTGCTCAGCTGACCCGGCAGGAGCAAATGTATGTCGAAAATGTACACAGAATGAGCTTTTCAGTGAATAGCA
Source organism: Lissotriton vulgaris (assembly GCF_964263255.1). Taxonomy (NCBI): domain Eukaryota; kingdom Metazoa; phylum Chordata; class Amphibia; order Caudata; family Salamandridae; genus Lissotriton; species Lissotriton vulgaris. The sequence continues at coordinate 1,507,698 of NW_028244430.1, read as the reverse complement.
GCCAGGCACATTTTAGCTAGTTTTACTTGTAAGTGGCTTTGGAAACGCTTTTCAGGATCAGTACTGGGCTCAAAACATGCAGCCCTGAGGTCTCTCATGATAGCAGATGGTTAAATAGAAATTCCTGCTCAGCTGACCCGGCAGGAGCAAACGTATGCCAAAAATGTACGCAGAATGAGCTTTTCAGTGAAGAGCAGCCAGGCACATTTTAGCTAGTTTTACTTGTAAGTGGGGTTGGAAACGCTTTTCAGGCTCAGTACTGGGCTCAAAACATGCAGCCCTGAGGTCTCTCATGATAGCAGGTGGTTAAACAGAAATTCGCTGCTCAGCTGACCCGGTGGGAGCAAACGTATGCCAAAAATGTAAGCAGAATGAGCTTTTCAGTGAATAGCAGCTAGGCACATTTTAGCTTGTTTTACTTGTAAGTGGGGTTGGAAATGCTTTTCAGGCTCAGTACTGGGCTCAAAAGATGCAGCTCCGAGGTCTCTCCTGATAGGAGGTAGTTAAGTAGAACTTCGCTGCTCAGCTGACCCGGCAGGAGTAAATGTATGCCAAAAATGTAAGCAGAATGAGCTTTTCAGTGAATAGCAGCCAGGCACATTTTAGCTGGTTTTACTTGTAAGTGGGGTTGGAACCGCTTTTCAGGCCCAGTACTGGGCTCAAAAGATTCAGCTCTGAGGTCTCTCCTGATAGGAGGTAGTTAAGTAGAACTTCGTTGCTCAGCTGACCCGGCAGGAGCAAATGTATGCCAAAAATGTACGCAGAATGAGCTTTTCAGTGAAGAGCAGCCAGGCACATTTTAGCTAGTTTTACTTGTAAGTGGGGTTGGAAATGCTTTTCAGGCTCAGTACTGGGCTCAAAACATGCAGCTCTGAGGTCTCTCCTGATAGGAGGTAGTTAGGTAGAACTTCGCTGCTCAGCTGACCCGGCAGGAGCAAATGTATGCCGAAAATGTACACAGAATGAGCTTTTCAGTGAATAGCAGCCAGGCACATTTTAGCCAGTTTTACTTGTAAGTGGGGTTGAAAATGCGTTTCAGGCTCAGTACTGGGCTCAAAAGATGCAGCTCTGAGGTCTCTCCTGATAGGAGGTAGTTAAGTAGAACTTCGCTGCTCAGCTGACCCGGCAGGAGCAAACGTTTACCAAAAATGTAAGCAGAATGAGCTTTTCAGTGAATAGTAGCCAGGCACATTTAAGCTAGTTTTACTTGTAAGTGGGGTTGGAAATGCTTTTCAGGCTCAGTACTGGGCTCAAAACATGCAGACCTGAGGTCTCTCAAGATAGCAGGTGGTTAAATAGAAATTCGTTGGTCAGCTGATCCGGCAGGAGCAAATGTATGCCAAAAATGTATGCAGAATGAGCTTTTCAGTGAAGAGCAGCCAGGCACATTTTAGCTAGTTTTACTTGTAAGTGGGGTTGGAAACGCTTTTCAGGCTCAATACTGGGCTCAAAACATGCAGCCCTGAGGTCTCTCATGATAGCAGGTAGTTAAATATAAATTTGCTGCTCAGCTGACCCGGTAGGAGCAAACGTATGCCAAAAATGTAAGCAGAATGAGCTTTTCAGTGAATAGCCGCCAGGCACATTTGAGCTAGTTTTACTTGTTAGTGGGGTTGGAAATGCTTTTCAGGTTCAGTACTGAGCTCAAAAGATGCAGCTCTGAGGTCTCTCCTGATAGGAGGTAGTTAAGTTGAACTTCGCTGCTCAGCTGACCCGGCAGGAGCAAATGTATGCCAAAAATGTACGCAGAATGAGCCTTTCAGTGAATAGCAGCCAGGCACATTTTAGCTTGTTATACTTGTAAGTGGGGTTGGAAATGCTTTTCAGGCTCAGTACTGGGCTCAAAAGATGCAGCTCTGAGGTCTCTCCTGATAGGAGGTAGTTAAGTAGAACTTCGCTGCTCAGCTGACCCGGCAGGAGCAAACGTATGCCAAAAATTTAAGCAGAATGAGCTTTTCAGTGAATAGTAGCCAGGCACATTTTAGCAAGTTTTACTTGTAAGTGGGGTTGGAAACGCTTTTCAGGCTCAGTACTGGGCTCAAAACATTCAGCCCTGAGGTCTCTCATGATAGCAGGTGGTTAAATAGAAATTCATTGCTCAGCTGATCCGGCAGGAGCAAACGTATGCCAAAAATGTACGCAGAATGGGCTTTTCAGTGAAGAGGAGCCAGGCACATTTTAGCTAGTTTTACTTGTAAGTGGCTTTGGAAACGCTTTTCAGGATCAGTACTGGGCTCAAAACATGCAGCCCTGAGGTCTCTCATGATAGCAATTGGTTAAATAGAAATTCGCTGCTCAGCTGACCCGGCAGGAGCAAACGTATGCCAAAAATGTACGCAGAATGAGCTTTTCAGTGAAGAGCAGCCAGGCACATTTTAGCTAGTTTTACTTGTAAGTGGGGTTGGAAATGCTTTTCAGGCTCAGTACTGGGCTCAAAAGATGCAGCTCTGAGGTCTCTCCTGATAGGAGGTAGTTAAGTAGAACTTCGCTGCTCAGCTGACCCGGCAGGAGCAAACGTATGCCAAAAATGTACACAGAATGAGCTTTTCAGTGAATAGCAGCCAGGCACATTTTAGCTAGTTTTACTTGTAAGTGGGGTTGGAAACTCTTTTCAGGATCAGTACTGGGCTCAAAACATGCAGCCCTGAAGTCTCTCATGACAGCAGGTGGTTAAATAGAAATTCGCTGCTCAGCTGACCCAGCAGGAACAAACGTATGCCAAAAATGTACGCAGAATGAGCTTTTCAGTGAAGAGCTGTCAGGCACATTTTAGCTAGTTTTACTTGTAAGTGGGTTTGGAAATGCTTTTCAGGCTCAGTACTGGGCTCAAAACATGCAGCCCTGAGGTCTCTCATGATAGCTGGTGGTTAAATATAAATTCGCTGCTCAGCGGACCCGGTAGGAGCAAACGTATGCCAAAAATGTAAGCAGAATGAGCTTTTCAGTGAATAGCCGCCAGGCACATTTGAGCTAGTTTTACTTGTTAGTGGGGTTGGAAATGCTTTTCAGGTTCAGTACTGAGCTCAAAAGATGCAGCTCTGAGGTCTCTCCTGATAGGAGGTAGTTAAGTTGAACTTCGCTGCTCAGCTGACCCGGCAGGAGCAAATGTATGCCAAAAATGTACGCAGAATGAGCCTTTCAGTGAATAGCAGCCAGGCACATTTTAGCTTGTTATACTTGTAAGTGGGGTTGGAAATGCTTTTCAGGCTCAGTACTGGGCTCAAAAGATGCAGCTCTGAGGTCTCTCCTGATAGGAGGTAGTTAAGTAGAACTTCGCTGCTCAGCTGACCCGGCAGGAGCAAACGTATGCCAAAAATTTAAGCAGAATGAGCTTTTCAGTGAATAGTAGCCAGGCACATTTTAGCTAGTTTTACTTGTAAGTGGGGTTGGAAACGCTTTTCAGGCTCAGTACTGGGCTCAAAACATTCAGCCCTGAGGTCTCTCATGATAGCAGGTGGTTAAATAGAAATTCATTGCTCAGCTGATCCGGCAGGAGCAAACGTATGCCAAAAATGTACGCAGAATGGGCTTTTCAGTGAAGAGGAGCCAGGCACATTTTAACTAGTTTTACTTGTAAGTGGCTTTGGAAATGCTTTTCAGGATCAGTACTGGGCTCAAAACATGCAGCCCTGAGGTCTCTCATGATAGCAGTTGGTTAAATAGAAATTCGCTGCTCAGCTGACCCGGCAGGAGCAAACGTATGCCAAAAATGTACGCAGAATGAGCTTTTCAGTGAAGAGCAGCCAGGCACATTTTAGCTAGTTTTACTTGTAAGTGGGGTTGGAAATGCTTTTCAGGCTCAGTACTGGGCTCAAAAGATGCAGCTCTGAGGTCTCTCCTGATAGGAGGTAGTTAAGTAGAACTTCGCTGCTCAGCTGACCCGGCAGGAGCAAACGTATGCCAAAAATGTACACAGAATGTGCTTTTCAGTGAATAGCAGCCAGGCACATTTTAGCTAGTTTTACTTGTAAGTGGGGTTGGAAACTCTTTTCAGGATCAGTACTGGGCTCAAAACATGCAGCCCTGAAGTCTCTCATGACAGCAGGTGGTTAAATAGAAATTCGCTGCTCAGCTGACCCAGCAGGAACAAACGTATGCCAAAAATGTACGCAGAATGAGCTTTTCAGTGAAGAGCTGTCAGGCACATTTTAGCTAGTTTTACTTGTAAGTGGGTTTGGAAATGCTTTTCAGGCTCAGTACTGGGCTCAAAACATGCAGCCCTGAGGTCTCTCATGATAGCTGGTGGTTAAATAGAAATTCGCTGCTCAGCGGACCCGGTAGGAGCAAACGTATGCCAAAAATGTAAGCAGAATGAGCTTTTCAGTGAATAGCCGCCAGGCACATTTGAGCTAGTTTTACTTGTTAGTGGGGTTGGAAATGCTTTTCAGGTTCAGTACTGAGCTCAAAAGATGCAGCTCTGAGGTCTCTCCTGATAGGAGGTAGTTAAGTTGAACTTCGCTGCTCAGCTGACCCGGCAGGAGCAAATGTATGCCAAAAATGTACGCAGAATGAGCCTTTCAGTGAATAGCAGCCAGGCACATTTTAGCTTGTTATACTTGTAAGTGGGGTTGGAAATGCTTTTCAGGCTCAGTACTGGGCTCAAAAGATGCAGCTCTGAGGTCTCTCCTGATAGGAGGTAGTTAAGTAGAACTTCGCTGCTCAGCTGACCCGGCAGGAGCAAACGTATGCCAAAAATTTAAGCAGAATGAGCTTTTCAGTGAATAGTAGCCAGGCACATTTTAGCTTGTTTTACTTGTAAGTGGGGTTGGAAATGCTTTTCAGGCTCAGTACTGGGCTCAAAAGATGCAGCTCTGAGGTCTCTCCTGATAGGAGGTAGTTAAGTAGAACTTCGCTGCTCAGCTGACCCGGCAAGAGCAAATGTATGCCAAAAATGTACGCAGAATGAGCTTTAGTGAAGAGCAGCCAGGCACATTCTAGCAAGTTTTACTTGTAAGTGGGGTTGGAAACGCTTTTCAGGCTCAGTACTCTGCTCAAAAGATGCAGCCCTGAGGTCTCTCATGATAGTGTTGCGTGTTTATCTAGGTTCCTGATCGATACTGTGACCTTATGCCCCTATTCGGCTATAAATCCATTTATTCCCTATATTGGCATAACCGTTCAAGTGCGATTTTCTGAAAAGTCATCTCTGGCCTCACACGAACAGAGCCACATTCCAGCATGACTCTCTGCTACTTCCTTTGCGACCAATTAGTGCAATGACAGTGCAGCAGTCCCTATCTGATATTCCTAGATAACACTCCGAGTTCTTCAACAAGATAAAAACTTAGCAAACCTGGAAATCCCCGCTTGCTATGTTTTGATTAGTAATGGAACTCTAATGAGCAACTGATAACTATCACTTCCTAGTGACATCTTTAATTGACGTCTTATGTCCAGCAAACTTGCGTCAAACCCGGCACCTGTCAGGTATAAATATTACCAACGTTGCCTTAAGCAATGTTCGTTGCCTGTTGCTGATGCCAGCTGCCTGCATGACCCTGTGTTGGTAAATCTAGCACTCTGTCGCTGCAGCCTGCTATCCTGTGGTGGTGAAGCTGCTGATTACCATTATCGCCGCTACAGCGCGAACTATGGTGCAGTACGCTTAAGGAGCTGAACAGCCGTCCTCTGCGAAGACATCCAGCAGATTCCAGCTGCCCGCGGACGCTGTCCCCCCTCCTTCCTCGACGCGCTGAAGAGAGCCGCTGCCTTTCTCGTGCAGAGAAATCCAGCTACGGCGCTTCCGGTTTACCCTCGCAGGTGACTGGGATATCGAGAGAGACCCCTGAAGGAGATACCAATCCTCCATCATTCTATTCAGAGGTATGGTGTTGACTAAACCCTTAGACAAGAATTCTTGAAACAAACCTTGGCAAAACCAACTTAACTTAAAGCTACTTACTTACTCCCCTTCTCACGTGTTAGGCTTAGGTCAGGCACACTGGGGTAGGCTTAGTTAGAAGCACCAGTTGAGTATGTTAGCCTAATGTATATATGACTGTATATATGTTTTATTACTTTTAAACCATTGTATGGCTAAGAAACCATATCAATGCTTTTACAGTTCTATTTCGCAATACTTATCTTAATGTACGTACTTTTTATAATAACAGTTATTGCAATTGTGGCAATACATTTCTCTTGTACGAGAAGAAAGACTGTTCAATAAATGTTAACCTTTATTGATACACGCCCGTCTCTCTGTTCTCTACATCTCGTGAAAGTAAACTGCACTAGACTGACTGAGTGAAATACATGTCTATTGTTTCACACGACCCTAGAGATTGACTCTTGATCTGAGGAGCAAAGTTGTCATGTTGCACGGTTGTTGGAAAACTGAATCCCTTCTTGTCTGTGCCAGGGAAGCTGATCACTCCCCATGCAGAGAAGAAAGTTTCCAGTGACCTCTGAGCTAGTTGGTAACACAACCCAATTAAGTTTAGCATAGTCAGTGGAGGCCTGGAATATCCGCAGTTCCACGTCGATACTACTGTTTATGTTATTCCAATGCGCAGGGCCTAGTGGGAAACTAGGAACTACACTACATGGCGCCCAACGTTTGGTAAGGCGATAAACTAACGCAAGACGTATAGAGTAACTCAGTCGTGCATATTTCACAGACCCCTTTCTCCCGTAAATACTCCAATAGACGTCTGGAGTGGGTGAAAGGTTAAAATCCGCCCGACCTTAGTAGGAAGAGATTCCTATGTAAAGCTCTGGTTTATTCAACGTTGAAGGATACAGTGTTCCAAAATATTGTGCACCTAATCTTTGTCTCCTTGGAGACCTACTCTGCAAACCTTGCATTTTTACAATGCCAGAGAATAACGGAACCTCTGGGGCCGCAGTAGATGCGACTCAGCAAGGTCCCGAACAAGCAGACCCGGATGCAATAATCATCCCGGTCCACTTAAGAAGATCTATAACTTTAAAACTTAGAGATAACGGACTGACACCACAAGGTGGTACAGTAGTCTTCGTGATAGAGGCTCACGAGTATCGGCAGACAGAGGTATTCTATTCATGGATAAACTTTCCAGCGGCAAACGCTACAACACAAGAGTTTCACTATTACAAAATAGAGAAACCTCCGGAAGAGTACGCTCCTTTCGAGGAGATTGAAATTCCACTTAAATTTCAAGAGCACCTGCTCTGGTTTAATGGCGCCCTAAAACACAATGATCACATAACCAGGCTCGGTCCTCTAGGTAGACCAGGAGCCACGTGGCCGGTTCTAGCCAGCTACACACCACATCCTGACATTGTAAAAATGTCTAGAGAAGAGCTGTTAGTACAGCTAAACACATTAATAAAAATACATAGGCAATTAGTCCAATATGTAATGCGGATTGCTACAATCCAGCCAGCTGTTAATACACCACAGCTGACCCCTCATCAGGGGAACACAAATAAAATTACACCACAGAACATACAGTCATGTCTTGGTAAAACACCCGTAAAACGGGAACAAATTCCTTTCTGGTTAGCACAGAAAATCACTCAAATAGAGGCAGTATTTCCTGATACTACCCCTATTGAGAAACACAGAATCTTGACCATCTGCCTTCCTATGGGAATCGCACCACACGTGGAGGACTGCGACACTTGGGGTACAGTCTTTGCTTCCATTTACACAAAAACACACGGTGTTCCGTCTATGGCGGTAATACCAGATGTGCTAAAACAGATTCAAAATGAATTCGGTCCAGAGCCCGCTTTAAATCTAGGTATGAAATTACTGAAAGATTTCAAGCAGGTCACGGCTATATTATTAACCAACGTAAAGGGAGAAGCAGCATCTGTGGCGATCCGCCAGAAGTTGAGGGAAACAGATATAAAAGATCCTGTTGAGCTAGCAAAAATCATAGAAAAATGCTATGAAGAATTAGGTAGAGACAGCTTGGGTGGGAAACCAGTAAAGCCCCAACTGCTCGAAAATCCAGAAAAATTATTTATTAAAAATAATTTAAACACTCCTAGAAAGAGCTGGGATGGAAATAAACAATCCACTCCCAAGGAAAGAGTTTTCCAGTCCAGAGGAAGGTCTCCTCGACGGAGGGAAAGAACTCCGACTCGAGAACGCCAGTCTCCCCAGAGGGAGCCCTCTGAGAAAAGATATAACCTTAGAAATAGGGATAATCTAAAAAAACCTGATAGATATCAAAGTATTGATACACGTCCCTCTCGATCTCTTCCACAGAATTCGGAAAGAAGAGGACGGTCAGACCCAGGAGAGCACACCAAGTCCAAAGACAAGGAACCTGCTCAAAATAAGAAATCTCAATTTCAGAAAAAGAAGGTAGCCAGTATTAGAGTAATCAACCATGCCGAGAATACTGAGGACACAGTTGAAAAACGGGGAGTGGGCATTGACAATGTTGGACAGTGCAGCAGAGATCAGTATAGTGCGCAAGAACTTGATGAGTCATCTGGAGACAGTGGACACGAATGAATACATTCAGGTTGAAACTGCCGACGCCAGACTTAGCGAGCCCCATAAAATATACGAAATAACATTGCGTATGGAGGGTGATAAGACTAGGAAAATTAAGGGTCTATTTTGGGATAAGCTCTCAAAAGGCTATGATATTCTGTTGGCTGAAAAAGATTGGCCCCCGGAGTTTGTCAGGGAGTGCCCTTGTGGCGAAGAAGTGATTATGCCTGCCTTCTCGAATCACATTCCGATTCACAAAAAATATACATATGCAAGGAAATGGGCAGTAGCCCAGGCTCCAGCATTGTATAAAAATCATGTAGGATGGGATGAGGAGTCTCCTTCTCACAAAATCCAATTAAAAAGTGAACCAACTGCTCAACGGCAGTATCCCATAAAGCAAGAAGCTAAAAAACAAGTCAGGGAGATCTTAGATCAACTTGAGTACCAGGGGGTGATTGAAACATGCACCTCTCAAATGAACAATCCTTTGTTTCCTGTCTCCAGGCCAGACAATTCATATCGTCTAGTTTTGGACTACAGACACCTTAATACATGTTGCAAAACTTTTGCAGTGCAAAATTCGCATAGTGCAGCCCTAATGAATAACATAATTAGGAAAAAATATAAAACAACATTAGACATATCTAATGGTTTCTTTTGTCAAAACATTGCACCAGAAAGCAGATATTTGACCGCTTTCTCCGCATTTGGGTCACAGAAAAATTTCTGTCGACTCCCACAGGGGTTCAAGAACAGCCCAGGATTATTCTCAGCTAGGGTAACAGAGTTACTACAAATCTATGATGATAAAGCATTATCTTACGTGGATGATATTTATCTCACAGATGACGACTTGGATACTCATTTGAAAAGAGTGAACACCATCATACTTGGGTTCGCAGCAGAGGGTTACAAATTCAACTTTAAAAAGTCTCGAATTGCCCATCTGACAGTACTGTTTTTAGGGTACGAATTATCAAGTGAAGGGAAAAGCCTAGCGGACAACTTCTTAGAGAAGTGCGCTGTACTCCAAGCTCCAAAAACGCTGAAGAATTTACAATCCATTCTAGGTTTTCTGAATTTCGGAAGAACTTACATTCTAAATTACGCAGAGAGGGTTAAACCTCTCTACGAACTAATAAAACCTGATTTTAAACAAATCAATTGGACTCAAAAACACACAGAAATTTTGAGATCACTGCAAACAGACATGTTAGCAAAAACAAAATTAGATACACGTGACAACACACGTGATCTTGTAATCCGAGTCATCCCAGGAAGATGCGGATTCACATACCTAACCTCTAATGAGGGAGAAAAGGTACCCATTTCAATTAAATCTCACTTGTACACACAAGCAGAAAAAGCATTCAGCCACACAGAAAGAACTGTGAACGCAGTGCAAATCGCATTAGCAAATGAACGAGAACTAGCACACGGCAAACAGATTAATATCCTTACAGCGGAATCCGCCTTCGAAGCGCTATTCAGCCCAGTAAATCTGCCTACAGTGTCACTGGATCCGAAATGGATACAGGGTATAGATTCTCTAGGAGCGGAAGATGTGAAATACTATTTCGCCCCGCAATACGAAGAACTGAATGACTTAGAATATGAAGAAGAATATCCTCTGCCAAACGAAATTCTGCCTCTCCCACAATACGCCTGTATAATCTATACGGATAGCTCTGTACAGCATTTCAACGTAGAGAGAAAATCCTACGATGCAGCATGTGCGATCATTAAATGTCGTTGGCTGTGCGGTAAAATCAAACCGAAAATAACCAAAACTGAATCAGTAAAGTACTGTTCGGCTCAAAGAACTGAAATCAGATGTTTAAAGATGGCGCTCGAAAATGCAGAACGCGAATTCCCCACACTTATAGTGTGCGATTCTCATTTTTGCGTCAATTCTTACAATAACAAACTGCAGAGTTGGATCGAAAACGACTACAAAGATGACACAGGGGCCACAATAAAGCATAAAAAGCTCTGGAACGAGGTAGCTCTTTTACACAAAGAACTACAAAAGACTCACGTGATTCACGCACAGAGTCTTCAACGTGATGGCGTTCACGTTGCAGGGAATTCATTGGCTAATACAGCCACCGCGGAAGCAACTAAACCGGCTTCCGTAGCCACAAAAAAGCGTACAGATAAGTACATAGACGGGGAAACCATGCTGGCGGTAAAAACGACCGTAAAAGGCGACCGTGCAGCACTACCCGTAAACTATCCACTCAATTATGCATACATAATCGATGCAAACTCCGTTCCTTTTGCTCGAATCCCTGGAGTGGGGGATAGAGTAATTCCAAACAGGAGCAGGAGGGGCTTCCTAATACTGGAAGCACACATGGGGTTGGGTCTGAAACACCAAACAATCAAAGCCTCTCTGAAAGAATTACAATCAGAGTACTGGTGGCCAGGAATGAGTATAGATATTCAATGTTTTGCTCAAAATTGTGAAGACTGCAACAGAGATCGCAGTAATGAACAGGCCAGTGTAGTTTCAGGATCCCTTCTAGACAGCATAAGGCGGTCTATCTGCGCAATCAAAGAAGAGAAGCGCGTCCCATTGTACACAGTTAAGGCTAAACACACTTAAAAAATGAGGCCTCCAGCGCTCGGCTGACGCTAGAACGGTTATAAAAGATTTGCGAGTCTTTATCGGCACATACGCAATTACCACGTTCCATTCTGACCAGGGTCCTGCTTTTAGCTCTCGAGCTTATAAGGAGGCCATGGCCAGCATGGGAATTGGGTTGCGGTATTCTTGTCCGTCGCACCCCGAAGGGAATAGTGTGGTAGAAAGAAAAAACCGTGACATAAAGCAATCTATAACAGCGAAGGTATTAGGTTCAGGCGCTGGGTGGGTCAAACATTTAATAAGTGTCCAGACTAGTCTTAACAACATGCCAAGAAATTCTCTAAAAGGTTTCAGCCCATACGAACTATTGTTCGGAATTAGAATGCGCGTTCAGGACCTCGATAGTCAGATGTCAGTGGTACAAGAAGAAACAACGAAGTTTGATGTAAAAGACCGTTTGGCTGTTTTACAGGAACTGAATGAAACAAGAAAATCGTTAAGCAACATAGAGTTAAAGCAACAGCCAAGTACCACTGACGAGGCACCACCCGCAACAGCCCCAGCAAGGCCTGTCTGGATTCCAAAGATTGGGGATCTAGTCAGAGAAAAGATCGCGGTGAAGAAGGAATTTGGGCCTTCTTACAGAAAAGCAGTACCTGTCTTGGCAGTCACCGGAACAAGATCAGTTGTGCTACCGCCCCTTGCTGGTAAAAAGGAGAACAGAGTCGTGTCCATCGATCTGGTAAAACCACAAGCATGTGGCCTATAATCAACAGTAGGCCCAGTGGACTCCCAAGAAACAACAGAATACCCAAACTTGCAACAATTCAAGAGGTTCAAACTGAAAGACTCATCACATTCGATCAGCCTGCAGTGCACAATGAAGGACTATGCAATAATGCCATGGAACTCGTGCCTCTTGAAACACAGATTGAAACAGTTCGTCAAGAAACAACACCAGTTTACAATGATGTGGCATCAGAAAGTGCTACCGAGAGACAGATTGAAAGAACAATCCCATCAATTGACAGAACTGCCTCTGGTTATTTCATCAACTTCGACAACTTCTCTGAAGATGAAAACGACCCCGAAGTAATGCCAGAAACAAAAAAGTCTTTTAAAGAAAAAGCAACGGAACTCTTTCATCAACTGAAGGAAATCTACCTTATTTCCCCTTGGCTAGAGTTCTGGTTCGGTCTAGGTGTATTTTTCCTCCTGCTTTGGCTCATCATGGTACTGTGTTTGGGAAAATTCATTGAAGGAAAATATATTACAATGGACACAGCAAGTCAGAACATCAACCTAGTCCTGAAACCACACAGATCATCCCACGTGAAGAAAAGAGAACTGTCAACAGTAAATGTCACAGCAATTCCAATACCTGGTGGGGTAGTATGGGAGAAAACAGACTATGAGATCTATGGTCCGGTCGAAATCCTGAAGTATCCTCATCAACTGAAGGTTTCCTTAAGTGACTTTGTGACACCGAGTACATTCTCTGATGATTGGGACTTTAACAGTATTAATGACATGATGTCTGATTTAGTAATGTCAGCTAGATTCACAGATCATGATTATTTACAAGGTTCTTCTAGTTATGAGCAGTTATTCTGTTACACCCACTATGGTGATCATTACTTGCATAAATCTGCACAGCCTAGAAATGTTTTTATGTATAATCAATGGGAACATTGTTCTACACCACCTAAAAGCAGTTCTAAAGCATTTTTTGAGAAATTCAAATATTTCTCAGGGTTTAACACAAGTTATGCAGAAACGTTTTATTATAAACTGTTAGATAAAACAGGAATGAAAACAATGCTGACAAATTCTAAATTGATATATTCAGAAGCATTTTATGACAAAATGATGACATTTGGTTTTGATTATTGGAAAAATAATATTGAAATGAAAACAATTTGGGGTACAAAAGATTGGCAGGTGCAAGGCATTGAAGCACTATTTAGAACCTGCATGATACCAGAACAAATGTTATTTTTAAATGACACTGTACACCAAACATCTTGTCTTGGCCTAGGTAAGAACAAAGACCTTAAAACACCGTCTATACCAAAGCCAACACCTGAGAATACAACCACAGATATTGAGTTAGACGTTTCACAAATTTTACATTTCAACAGAACACATCCTGATTGGAAAAAGTGGTTAATCTGGCCTACAGACACAAATAGCTGTCAAGATAGATTCCTGAATAAAACACAGGGTTTGAAAATGACCAGATTAGACTCAAGATATTCCCAGAGACAACATCCAGGGATTATTACAACATAGAGTGTAGGGAAACTCTGCCTAGAATGGCTAACATCGTCCAAACTGGCTGAAATTAAGCAACACTTGTCTTTACTAAAAGATGGTGCTGATTTGCGCGATTTCATTCTTGGATCACGCAAACAGCGTCAAAAGCGTTTCATAGCGACCAGCATCTATGCTGCTTACAACGAGGCTTGGAAAGTAAAGCAAATTGAAACTGCTGAGAAAATACGAGAAATTGATCGTATTCATTTGGAGAAATCACTTTCTGTGGTAGACAATGGGTTAATGACTCTGTCTTCCAGAATATATTCGTTGGACAATATTGTATCCTCTGCCTTTGATGTGATAGACAGAGATTTGCTTATGTTACAACATGGCCAGTCTCAATTACGTTCTATTATAGAATTAGGCTGGACGCTGCAAAATCTTCGTTCAGGCTATGTGCCTTGGCGTTTAATCAACACAACGTCATTATTTTCCAGTTTTAACCTTACTGATAAACAGATCAGTTTGGCACAGAAAGGAGCAGACTATACAATCCTGAGCATCGAAAAACTCGAGCGATTACCATTGACAATGTCAGAGAGTCCTGTCATTGAATGGATAATACACGGAATTATCACAATTCCGATAACAACTTTCCGATTTAAAAAGTGCCTTGAGTACATACCTGCTGGCCAGTATGAACAATTGGGTAAAGGATATGTAAAATCTATATGGAAATTACCATACACTCATTCTTGCTATAGTGACAGCGACAAAAATGTGTTTCTTAGTGGTGAGAACTGTAAACATTCACTGAGCGGTATACTTTTGTGTCAGGGTATTAATTTACACGGAGCATGTGATGGAAATTCAAACAACCTTTCATGCCACCAGCTAGTCACACCTGCAACTCAGATAGAGCCCTTCTTTATGCAACTCGCCAACGGGAGTTACATTCTTAGAACGGATCACAGATGTTGTGGCCTGACGCCAGGGAAAAGTTATCTAATTGAAGTAACGTCCATGGTCAAATGTTGTATGCAAGCATTGTTCCGAGCGGGCCTCCAGACATAGTGACACCCCTCTGGCCTCGTCTGAATCTCTATTCTATACGAATTGATACATTAAGCAAAATGAAATCTGTACTTTTACAGACAACAGTGCCTATAACGTCATCTAAAGAGACGTATGATCTTCTAGTCGCAAGGACGGCTACTGAGGTTCATGACCTTTTATCAACAAATTGCCCCGTGCATTTCGTAGAAATGTTCAGCCAACTCCTAACATGTCTAGTGCGACAAGCATCCCAGGCATATTTAAGACAGTCTTTACGGGACTGCTAACACCCTTCCAGGCAATTTTGGGAATCTTTCCTAATTTTGTGCACTCCATTTTTGGCGGCATACCACTATTTTTGGGACTCGTCGCAGGGATTCTATTTTTGACCCTCCTGCTTCGTTATGGCAAGCCTCGGCTCAGACATAGCTCCCATGGGAATGGAAGAGACAATCCTAGCAATGCGCTACAGGGACAGGATAACTAACGTCCTCGGATTGGCCAGGCTGAGAGATCTAAACATGACCTGGTTCCTTTCATTCAGACCGATATGGCAAAATTGCATTTTACCTGTGCTACGGTGTATGCTTTGCGGAGATGAATGCGTGTTGGACATCTGTCTTTCACTTCCATCAGCAGTACCAATGGACGTCGATACTTTGCTCAGTCCAATAACGGCTCACGCATTGTGTTGTCCCCAGCGGCTACCAATCCTGATGACGGCATTCGTGGAGACTCCTGTACTACAGCCAAGTGGTATCAGTGGAGCGAGTGACAAAAGCAGCATCACCCAGGTACAACACTCTGTGAGCATTGCTGGTCCTGCCTTCGATGACAGCATCATTCTCACACCTGCCAAGTTACAGCGCTATCTAATTTGGTTGAACTATCAACTGAATTTGTAGACCAATTCTTTGAGAGCCTGTCTGATACGATGTTCTCACCCATAGAGAAACAATAATTTTTGAGAAGCTTTCCGACACACAGTGTTCCCATGAACTCTGAATTCGGCCTTCAGTTTTGTTCAACAAAAAACTGCCAAGAGCTTTGGAAATATATTTTTCTTTGAATTGGACAAATTTTTTTTTCTAAATATTGACCTTTTTTGGCACGAACAATTCTTTGCTTAACGTAAAAACTATTCTTAGAGAACAGAAGCTTCACACTTCTATTTCTAAAAAAAAACACATCTAGAGACATAACAACATAACACCAGCCTCTAGCACAGATGTTATTACAATGCATTTTTATGTGATGATTTATCTCGCATTTCTTCTGTCAGAGATACTTCATGTGTAATTCCTTTTGCATAATCGTTCCTTGATTTCATATGCAATAATTTTTTTGAAAGATTACTATGCTTTAAAAACGTACAGTACCTAAATTCCATGTATTACAAGTACGCCTATTTCGAATGCATTTATGTATTTTGGGGTGGGCAATGTTACACATGCATCTAATTGCTTAGTTTTAGTAATTTTGATGGACATGAAAACGTGGAGTGGGTGTTGCGTGTTTATCTAGGTTCCTGATCGATACTGTGACCTTATGCCCCTATTCGGCTATAAATCCATTTATTCCCTATATTGGCATAACCGTTCAAGTGCGATTTTCTGAAAAGTCATCTCTGGCCTCACACGAACAGAGCCACATTCCAGCATGACTCTCTGCTACTTCCTTTGCGACCAATTAGTGCAATGACAGTGCAGCAGTCCCTATCTGATATTCCTAGATAACACTCCGAGTTCTTCAACAAGATAAAAACTTAGCAAACCTGGAAATCCCCGCTTGCTATGTTTTGATTAGTAATGGAACTCTAATGAGCAACTGATAATTATCACTTCCTAGTGACATCTTTAATTGACGTCTTATGTCCAGCAAACTTGCGTCAAACCCGGCACCTGTCAGGTATAAATATTACCAACGTTGCCTTAAGCAATGTTCGTTGCCTGTTGCTGATGCCAGCTGCCTGCATGACCCTGTGTTGGTAAATCTAGCACTCTGTCGCTGCAGCCTGCTATCCTGTGGTGGTGAAGCTGCTGATTACCATTATCGCCGCTACAGCGCGAACTATGGTGCAGTACGCTTAAGGAGCTGAACAGCCGTCCTCTGCGAAGACATCCAGCAGATTCCAGCTGCCCGCGGACGCTGTCCCCCCTCCTTCCTCGACGCGCTGAAGAGAGCCGCTGCCTTTCTCGTGCAGAGAAATCCAGCTACGGCGCTTCCGGTTTACCCTCGCAGGTGACTGGGATATCGAGAGAGACCCCTGAAGGAGATACCAATCCTCCATCATTCTATTCAGAGGTATGGTGTTGACTAAACCCTTAGACAAGAATTCTTGAAACAAACCTTGGCAAAACCAACTTAACTTAAAGCTACTTACTTACTCCCCTTCTCACGTGTTAGGCTTAGGTCAGGCACACTGGGGTAGGCTTAGTTAGAAGCACCAGTTGAGTATGTTAGCCTAATGTATATATGACTGTATATATGTTTTATTACTTTTAAACCATTGTATGGCTAAGAAACCATATCAATGCTTTTACAGTTCTATTTCGCAATACTTATCTTAATGTACGTACTTTTTATAATAACAGTTATTGCAATTGTGGCAATACATTTCTCTTGTACGAGAAGAAAGACTGTTCAATAAATGTTAACCTTTATTGATACACGCCCGTCTCTCTGTTCTCTACATCTCGTGAAAGTAAACTGCACTAGACTGACTGAGTGAAATACATGTCTATTGTTTCACACGACCCTAGAGATTGACTCTTGATCTGAGGAGCAAAGTTGTCATGTTGCACGGTTGTTGGAAAACTGAATCCCTTCTTGTCTGTGCCAGGGAAGCTGATCACTCCCCATGCAGAGAAGAAAGTTTCCAGTGACCTCTGAGCTAGTTGGTAACACAACCCAATTAAGTTTAGCATAGTCAGTGGAGGCCTGGAATATCCGCAGTTCCACGTCGATACTACTGTTTATGTTATTCCAATGCGCAGGGCCTAGTGGGAAACTAGGAACTACACTACATGGCGCCCAACGTTTGGTAAGGCGATAAACTAACGCAAGACGTATAGAGTAACTCAGTCGTGCATATTTCACAGACCCCTTTCTCCCGTAAATACTCCAATAGACGTCTGGAGTGGGTGAAAGGTTAAAATCCGCCCGACCTTAGTAGGAAGAGATTCCTATGTAAAGCTCTGGTTTATTCAACGTTGAAGGATACAGTGTTCCAAAATATTGTGCACCTAATCTTTGTCTCCTTGGAGACCTACTCTGCAAACCTTGCATTTTTACAATGCCAGAGAATAACGGAACCTCTGGGGCCGCAGTAGATGCGACTCAGCAAGGTCCCGAACAAGCAGACCCGGATGCAATAATCATCCCGGTCCACTTAAGAAGATCTATAACTTTAAAACTTAGAGATAACGGACTGACACCACAAGGTGGTACAGTAGTCTTCGTGATAGAGGCTCACGAGTATCGGCAGACAGAGGTATTCTATTCATGGATAAACTTTCCAGCGGCAAACGCTACAACACAAGAGTTTCACTATTACAAAATAGAGAAACCTCCGGAAGAGTACGCTCCTTTCGAGGAGATTGAAATTCCACTTAAATTTCAAGAGCACCTGCTCTGGTTTAATGGCGCCCTAAAACACAATGATCACATAACCAGGCTCGGTCCTCTAGGTAGACCAGGAGCCACGTGGCCGGTTCTAGCCAGCTACACACCACATCCTGACATTGTAAAAATGTCTAGAGAAGAGCTGTTAGTACAGCTAAACACATTAATAAAAATACATAGGCAATTAGTCCAATATGTAATGCGGATTGCTACAATCCAGCCAGCTGTTAATACACCACAGCTGACCCCTCATCAGGGGAACACAAATAAAATTACACCACAGAACATACAGTCATGTCTTGGTAAAACACCCGTAAAACGGGAACAAATTCCTTTCTGGTTAGCACAGAAAATCACTCAAATAGAGGCAGTATTTCCTGATACTACCCCTATTGAGAAACACAGAATCTTGACCATCTGCCTTCCTATGGGAATCGCACCACACGTGGAGGACTGCGACACTTGGGGTACAGTCTTTGCTTCCATTTACACAAAAACACACGGTGTTCCGTCTATGGCGGTAATACCAGATGTGCTAAAACAGATTCAAAATGAATTCGGTCCAGAGCCCGCTTTAAATCTAGGTATGAAATTACTGAAAGATTTCAAGCAGGTCACGGCTATATTATTAACCAACGTAAAGGGAGAAGCAGCATCTGTGGCGATCCGCCAGAAGTTGAGGGAAACAGATATAAAAGATCCTGTTGAGCTAGCAAAAATCATAGAAAAATGCTATGAAGAATTAGGTAGAGACAGCTTGGGTGGGAAACCAGTAAAGCCCCAACTGCTCGAAAATCCAGAAAAATTATTTATTAAAAATAATTTAAACACTCCTAGAAAGAGCTGGGATGGAAATAAACAATCCACTCCCAAGGAAAGAGTTTTCCAGTCCAGAGGAAGGTCTCCTCGACGGAGGGAAAGAACTCCGACTCGAGAACGCCAGTCTCCCCAGAGGGAGCCCTCTGAGAAAAGATATAACCTTAGAAATAGGGATAATCTAAAAAAACCTGATAGATATCAAAGTATTGATACACGTCCCTCTCGATCTCTTCCACAGAATTCGGAAAGAAGAGGACGGTCAGACCCAGGAGAGCACACCAAGTCCAAAGACAAGGAACCTGCTCAAAATAAGAAATCTCAATTTCAGAAAAAGAAGGTAGCCAGTATTAGAGTAATCAACCATGCCGAGAATACTGAGGACACAGTTGAAAAACGGGGAGTGGGCATTGACAATGTTGGACAGTGCAGCAGAGATCAGTATAGTGCGCAAGAACTTGATGAGTCATCTGGAGACAGTGGACACGAATGAATACATTCAGGTTGAAACTGCCGACGCCAGACTTAGCGAGCCCCATAAAATATACGAAATAACATTGCGTATGGAGGGTGATAAGACTAGGAAAATTAAGGGTCTATTTTGGGATAAGCTCTCAAAAGGCTATGATATTCTGTTGGCTGAAAAAGATTGGCCCCCGGAGTTTGTCAGGGAGTGCCCTTGTGGCGAAGAAGTGATTATGCCTGCCTTCTCGAATCACATTCCGATTCACAAAAAATATACATATGCAAGGAAATGGGCAGTAGCCCAGGCTCCAGCATTGTATAAAAATCATGTAGGATGGGATGAGGAGTCTCCTTCTCACAAAATCCAATTAAAAAGTGAACCAACTGCTCAACGGCAGTATCCCATAAAGCAAGAAGCTAAAAAACAAGTCAGGGAGATCTTAGATCAACTTGAGTACCAGGGGGTGATTGAAACATGCACCTCTCAAATGAACAATCCTTTGTTTCCTGTCTCCAGGCCAGACAATTCATATCGTCTAGTTTTGGACTACAGACACCTTAATACATGTTGCAAAACTTTTGCAGTGCAAAATTCGCATAGTGCAGCCCTAATGAATAACATAATTAGGAAAAAATATAAAACAACATTAGACATATCTAATGGTTTCTTTTGTCAAAACATTGCACCAGAAAGCAGATATTTGACCGCTTTCTCCGCATTTGGGTCACAGAAAAATTTCTGTCGACTCCCACAGGGGTTCAAGAACAGCCCAGGATTATTCTCAGCTAGGGTAACAGAGTTACTACAAATCTATGATGATGAAGCATTATCTTACGTGGATGATATTTATCTCACAGATGACGACTTGGATACTCATTTGAAAAGAGTGAACACCATCATACTTGGGTTCGCAGCAGAGGGTTACAAATTCAACTTTAAAAAGTCTCGAATTGCCCATCTGACAGTACTGTTTTTAGGGTACGAATTATCAAGTGAAGGGAAAAGCCTAGCGGACAACTTCTTAGAGAAGTGCGCTGTACTCCAAGCTCCAAAAACGCTGAAGAATTTACAATCCATTCTAGGTTTTCTGAATTTCGGAAGAACTTACATTCTAAATTACGCAGAGAGGGTTAAACCTCTCTACGAACTAATAAAACCTGATTTTAAACAAATCAATTGGACTCAAAAACACACAGAAATTTTGAGATCACTGCAAACAGACATGTTAGCAAAAACAAAATTAGATACACGTGACAACACACGTGATCTTGTAATCCGAGTCATCCCAGGAAGATGCGGATTCACATACCTAACCTCTAATGAGGGAGAAAAGGTACCCATTTCAATTAAATCTCACTTGTACACACAAGCAGAAAAAGCATTCAGCCACACAGAAAGAACTGTGAACGCAGTGCAAATCGCATTAGCAAATGAACGAGAACTAGCACACGGCAAACAGATTAATATCCTTACAGCGGAATCCGCCTTCGAAGCGCTATTCAGCCCAGTAAATCTGCCTACAGTGTCACTGGATCCGAAATGGATACAGGGTATAGATTCTCTAGGAGCGGAAGATGTGAAATACTATTTCGCCCCGCAATACGAAGAACTGAATGACTTAGAATATGAAGAAGAATATCCTCTGCCAAACGAAATTCTGCCTCTCCCACAATACGCCTGTATAATCTATACGGATAGCTCTGTACAGCATTTCAACGTAGAGAGAAAATCCTACGATGCAGCATGTGCGATCATTAAATGTCGTTGGCTGTGCGGTAAAATCAAACCGAAAATAACCAAAACTGAATCAGTAAAGTACTGTTCGGCTCAAAGAACTGAAATCAGATGTTTAAAGATGGCGCTCGAAAATGCAGAACGCGAATTCCCCACACTTATAGTGTGCGATTCTCATTTTTGCGTCAATTCTTACAATAACAAACTGCAGAGTTGGATCGAAAACGACTACAAAGATGACACAGGGGCCACAATAAAGCATAAAAAGCTCTGGAACGAGGTAGCTCTTTTACACAAAGAACTACAAAAGACTCACGTGATTCACGCACAGAGTCTTCAACGTGATGGCGTTCACGTTGCAGGGAATTCATTGGCTAATACAGCCACCGCGGAAGCAACTAAACCGGCTTCCGTAGCCACAAAAAAGCGTACAGATAAGTACATAGACGGGGAAACCATGCTGGCGGTAAAAACGACCGTAAAAGGCGACCGTGCAGCACTACCCGTAAACTATCCACTCAATTATGCATACATAATCGATGCAAACTCCGTTCCTTTTGCTCGAATCCCTGGAGTGGGGGATAGAGTAATTCCAAACAGGAGCAGGAGGGGCTTCCTAATACTGGAAGCACACATGGGGTTGGGTCTGAAACACCAAACAATCAAAGCCTCTCTGAAAGAATTACAATCAGAGTACTGGTGGCCAGGAATGAGTATAGATATTCAATGTTTTGCTCAAAATTGTGAAGACTGCAACAGAGATCGCAGTAATGAACAGGCCAGTGTAGTTTCAGGATCCCTTCTAGACAGCATAAGGCGGTCTATCTGCGCAATCAAAGAAGAGAAGCGCGTCCCATTGTACACAGTTAAGGCTAAACACACTTAAAAAATGAGGCCTCCAGCGCTCGGCTGACGCTAGAACGGTTATAAAAGATTTGCGAGTCTTTATCGGCACATACGCAATTACCACGTTCCATTCTGACCAGGGTCCTGCTTTTAGCTCTCGAGCTTATAAGGAGGCCATGGCCAGCATGGGAATTGGGTTGCGGTATTCTTGTCCGTCGCACCCCGAAGGGAATAGTGTGGTAGAAAGAAAAAACCGTGACATAAAGCAATCTATAACAGCGAAGGTATTAGGTTCAGGCGCTGGGTGGGTCAAACATTTAATAAGTGTCCAGACTAGTCTTAACAACATGCCAAGAAATTCTCTAAAAGGTTTCAGCCCATACGAACTATTGTTCGGAATTAGAATGCGCGTTCAGGACCTCGATAGTCAGATGTCAGTGGTACAAGAAGAAACAACGAAGTTTGATGTAAAAGACCGTTTGGCTGTTTTACAGGAACTGAATGAAACAAGAAAATCGTTAAGCAACATAGAGTTAAAGCAACAGCCAAGTACCACTGACGAGGCACCACCCGCAACAGCCCCAGCAAGGCCTGTCTGGATTCCAAAGATTGGGGATCTAGTCAGAGAAAAGATCGCGGTGAAGAAGGAATTTGGGCCTTCTTACAGAAAAGCAGTACCTGTCTTGGCAGTCACCGGAACAAGATCAGTTGTGCTACCGCCCCTTGCTGGTAAAAAGGAGAACAGAGTCGTGTCCATCGATCTGGTAAAACCACAAGCATGTGGCCTATAATCAACAGTAGGCCCAGTGGACTCCCAAGAAACAACAGAATACCCAAACTTGCAACAATTCAAGAGGTTCAAACTGAAAGACTCATCACATTCGATCAGCCTGCAGTGCACAATGAAGGACTATGCAATAATGCCATGGAACTCGTGCCTCTTGAAACACAGATTGAAACAGTTCGTCAAGAAACAACACCAGTTTACAATGATGTGGCATCAGAAAGTGCTACCGAGAGACAGATTGAAAGAACAATCCCATCAATTGACAGAACTGCCTCTGGTTATTTCATCAACTTCGACAACTTCTCTGAAGATGAAAACGACCCCGAAGTAATGCCAGAAACAAAAAAGTCTTTTAAAGAAAAAGCAACGGAACTCTTTCATCAACTGAAGGAAATCTACCTTATTTCCCCTTGGCTAGAGTTCTGGTTCGGTCTAGGTGTATTTTTCCTCCTGCTTTGGCTCATCATGGTACTGTGTTTGGGAAAATTCATTGAAGGAAAATATATTACAATGGACACAGCAAGTCAGAACATCAACCTAGTCCTGAAACCACACAGATCATCCCACGTGAAGAAAAGAGAACTGTCAACAGTAAATGTCACAGCAATTCCAATACCTGGTGGGGTAGTATGGGAGAAAACAGACTATGAGATCTATGGTCCGGTCGAAATCCTGAAGTATCCTCATCAACTGAAGGTTTCCTTAAGTGACTTTGTGACACCGAGTACATTCTCTGATGATTGGGACTTTAACAGTATTAATGACATGATGTCTGATTTAGTAATGTCAGCTAGATTCACAGATCATGATTATTTACAAGGTTCTTCTAGTTATGAGCAGTTATTCTGTTACACCCACTATGGTGATCATTACTTGCATAAATCTGCACAGCCTAGAAATGTTTTTATGTATAATCAATGGGAACATTGTTCTACACCACCTAAAAGCAGTTCTAAAGCATTTTTTGAGAAATTCAAATATTTCTCAGGGTTTAACACAAGTTATGCAGAAACGTTTTATTATAAACTGTTAGATAAAACAGGAATGAAAACAATGCTGACAAATTCTAAATTGATATATTCAGAAGCATTTTATGACAAAATGATGACATTTGGTTTTGATTATTTGAAAAATAATATTGAAATGAAAACAATTTGGGGTACAAAAGATTGGCAGGTGCAAGGCATTGAAGCACTATTTAGAACCTGCATGATACCAGAACAAATGTTATTTTTAAATGACACTGTACACCAAACATCTTGTCTTGGCCTAGGTAAGAACAAAGACCTTAAAACACCGTCTATACCAAAGCCAACACCTGAGAATACAACCACAGATATTGAGTTAGACGTTTCACAAATTTTACATTTCAACAGAACACATCCTGATTGGAAAAAGTGGTTAATCTGGCCTACAGACACAAATAGCTGTCAAGATAGATTCCTGAATAAAACACAGGGTTTGAAAATGACCAGATTAGACTCAAGATATTCCCAGAGACAACATCCAGGGATTATTACAACATAGAGTGTAGGGAAACTCTGCCTAGAATGGCTAACATCGTCCAAACTGGCTGAAATTAAGCAACACTTGTCTTTACTAAAAGATGGTGCTGATTTGCGCGATTTCATTCTTGGATCACGCAAACAGCGTCAAAAGCGTTTCATAGCGACCAGCATCTATGCTGCTTACAACGAGGCTTGGAAAGTAAAGCAAATTGAAACTGCTGAGAAAATACGAGAAATTGATCGTATTAATTTGGAGAAATCACTTTCTGTGGTAGACAATGGGTTAATGACTCTGTCTTCCAGAATATATTCGTTGGACAATATTGTATCCTCTGCCTTTGATGTGATAGACAGAGATTTGCTTATGTTACAACATGGCCAGTCTCAATTACGTTCTATTATAGAATTAGGCTGGACGCTGCAAAATCTTCGTTCAGGCTATGTGCCTTGGCGTTTAATCAACACAACGTCATTATTTTCCAGTTTTAACCTTACTGATAAACAGATCAGTTTGGCACAGAAAGGAGCAGACTATACAATCCTGAGCATCGAAAAACTCGAGCGATTACCATTGACAATGTCAGAGAGTCCTGTCATTGAATGGATAATACACGGAATTATCACAATTCCGATAACAACTTTCCGATTTAAAAAGTGCCTTGAGTACATACCTGCTGGCCAGTATGAACAATTGGGTAAAGGATATGTAAAATCTATATGGAAATTACCATACACTCATTCTTGCTATAGTGACAGCGACAAAAATGTGTTTCTTAGTGGTGAGAACTGTAAACATTCACTGAGCGGTATACTTTTGTGTCAGGGTATTAATTTACACGGAGCATGTGATGGAAATTCAAACAACCTTTCATGCCACCAGCTAGTCACACCTGCAACTCAGATAGAGCCCTTCTTTATGCAACTCGCCAACGGGAGTTACATTCTTAGAACGGATCACAGATGTTGTGGCCTGACGCCAGGGAAAAGTTATCTAATTGAAGTAACGTCCATGGTCAAATGTTGTATGCAAGCATTGTTCCGAGCGGGCCTCCAGACATAGTGACACCCCTCTGGCCTCGTCTGAATCTCTATTCTATACGAATTGATACATTAAGCAAAATGAAATCTGTACTTTTACAGACAACAGTGCCTATAACGTCATCTAAAGAGACGTATGATCTTCTAGTCGCAAGGACGGCTACTGAGGTTCATGACCTTTTATCAACAAATTGCCCCGTGCATTTCGTAGAAATGTTCAGCCAACTCCTAACATGTCTAGTGCGACAAGCATCCCAGGCATATTTAAGACAGTCTTTACGGGACTGCTAACACCCTTCCAGGCAATTTTGGGAATCTTTCCTAATTTTGTGCACTCCATTTTTGGCGGCATACCACTATTTTTGGGACTCGTCGCAGGGATTCTATTTTTGACCCTCCTGCTTCGTTATGGCAAGCCTCGGCTCAGACATAGCTCCCATGGGAATGGAAGAGACAATCCTAGCAATGCGCTACAGGGACAGGATAACTAACGTCCTCGGATTGGCCAGGCTGAGAGATCTAAACATGACCTGGTTCCTTTCATTCAGACCGATATGGCAAAATTGCATTTTACCTGTGCTACGGTGTATGCTTTGCGGAGATGAATGCGTGTTGGACATCTGTCTTTCACTTCCATCAGCAGTACCAATGGACGTCGATACTTTGCTCAGTCCAATAACGGCTCACGCATTGTGTTGTCCCCAGCGGCTACCAATCCTGATGACGGCATTCGTGGAGACTCCTGTACTACAGCCAAGTGGTATCAGTGGAGCGAGTGACAAAAGCAGCATCACCCAGGTACAACACTCTGTGAGCATTGCTGGTCCTGCCTTCGATGACAGCATCATTCTCACACCTGCCAAGTTACAGCGCTATCTAATTTGGTTGAACTATCAACTGAATTTGTAGACCAATTCTTTGAGAGCCTGTCTGATACGATGTTCTCACCCATAGAGAAACAATAATTTTTGAGAAGCTTTCCGACACACAGTGTTCCCATGAACTCTGAATTCGGCCTTCAGTTTTGTTCAACAAAAAACTGCCAAGAGCTTTGGAAATATATTTTTCTTTGAATTGGACAAATTTTTTTTTCTAAATATTGACCTTTTTTGGCACGAACAATTCTTTGCTTAACGTAAAAACTATTCTTAGAGAACAGAAGCTTCACACTTCTATTTCTAAAAAAAAACACATCTAGAGACATAACAACATAACACCAGCCTCTAGCACAGATGTTATTACAATGCATTTTTATGTGATGATTTATCTCGCATTTCTTCTGTCAGAGATACTTCATGTGTAATTCCTTTTGCATAATCGTTCCTTGATTTCATATGCAATAATTTTTTTGAAAGATTACTATGCTTTAAAAACGTACAGTACCTAAATTCCATGTATTACAAGTACGCCTATTTCGAATGCATTTATGTATTTTGGGGTGGGCAATGTTACACATGCATCTAATTGCTTAGTTTTAGTAATTTTGATGGACATGAAAACGTGGAGTGGGTGTTGCGTGTTTATCTAGGTTCCTGATCGATACTGTGACCTTATGCCCCTATTCGGCTATAAATCCATTTATTCCCTATATTGGCATAACCGTTCAAGTGCGATTTTCTGAAAAGTCATCTCTGGCCTCACACGAACAGAGCCACATTCCAGCATGACTCTCTGCTACTTCCTTTGCGACCAATTAGTGCAATGACAGTGCAGCAGTCCCTATCTGATATTCCTAGATAACACTCCGAGTTCTTCAACAAGATAAAAACTTAGCAAACCTGGAAATCCCCGCTTGCTATGTTTTGATTAGTAATGGAACTCTAATGAGCAACTGATAACTATCACTTCCTAGTGACATCTTTAATTGACGTCTTATGTCCAGCAAACTTGCGTCAAACCCGGCACCTGTCAGGTATAAATATTACCAACGTTGCCTTAAGCAATGTTCGTTGCCTGTTGCTGATGCCAGCTGCCTGCATGACCCTGTGTTGGTAAATCTAGCACTCTGTCGCTGCAGCCTGTTATCCTGTGGTGGTGAAGCTGCTGATTACCATTATCGCCGCTACAGCGCGAATTATGGTGCAGTACGCTTAAGGAGCTGAACAGCCGTCCTCTGCGAAGACATCCAGCAGATTCCAGCTGCCCGCGGACGCTGTCCCCCCTCCTTCCTCGACGCGCTGAAGAGAGCCGCCGCCTTTCTCGTGCAGAGAAATCCAGCTACGGCGCTTCCGGTTTACCCTCGCAGGTGACTGGGATATCGAGAGAGACCCCTGAAGGAGATACCAATCCTCCATCATTCTATTCAGAGGTATGGTGTTGACTAAACCCTTAGACGAGAATTCTTGAAACAAACCTTGGCAAAACCAACTTAACTTAAAGCTACTTACTTACTCCCCTTCTCACGTGTTAGGCTTAGGTCAGGCACACTGGGGTAGGCTTAGTTAGAAGCACCAGTTGAGTATGTTAGCCTAATGTATATATGACTGTATATATGTTTTATTACTTTTAAACCATTGTATGGCTAAGAAACCATATCAATGCTTTTACAGTTCTATTTCGCAATACTTATCTTAATGTACGTACTTTTTATAATAACAGTTATTGCAATTGTGGCAATACATTTCTCTTGTACGAGAAGAAAGACTGTTCAATAAATGTTAACCTTTATTGATACACGCCCGTCTCTCTGTTCTCTACATCTCGTGAAAGTAAACTGCACTAGACTGACTGAGTGAAATACATGTCTATTGTTTCACACGACCCTAGAGATTGACTCTTGATCTGAGGAGCAAAGTTGTCATGTTGCACGGTTGTTGGAAAACTGAATCCCTTCTTGTCTGTGCCAGGGAAGCTGATCACTCCCCATGCAGAGAAGAAAGTTTCCAGTGACCTCTGAGCTAGTTGGTAACACAACCCAATTAAGTTTAGCAAAGTCAGTGGAGGCCTGGAATATCCGCAGTTCCACGTCGATACTACTGTTTATGTTATTCCAATGCGCAGGGCCTAGTGGGAAACTAGGAACTACACTACAATAGCAGGTGGTTAAGTAGAAATTTGCCACTTGGCTGACCCAGCAGGAGCAAACGTATGCCAAAAATGTACACAGAATGAGCTTTTCAGTGAATAGCAGCCAGGCACATTTTAGCTAGTTTTACTTGTAAGTGGGGTTGGAAACGCTTTTCAGGCTCAGTATTGGGCTCAAAACATGCAGCCCTGAGGTCTCTCATGATAGCAGGTGGTTAAATAGAAATTCGCTGCTCAGCTGACCCGGTAGGAGCAAACGTATGCCAAAAATGTAAGCAGAATGAGCTTTTCAGTGAATAGCAGCCAGGCACATTTTAGCTTGTTTTACTTGTAAGTGGGGTTGGAAATGCTTTTCAGGCTCAGTACTGGGCTCAAAAGATGCAGCTCTGAGGTCTCTCCTGATAGGAGGTAGTTAAGTAGAACTTCGCTGCTCATCTGACCCGGCAGGAGTAAATGTATGCCAAAAATGTAAGCAGAATGAGCTTTTCAGTGAATAGCAGCCAGGCACATTTTAGCTGGTTTTACTTGTAAGTGGGGTTGGAAACGCTTTTCAGGCTCAGTACTGGGCTCAAAAGATTCAGCTCTGAGGTCTCTCCTGATAGGAGGTAGTTAAGTAGAACTTCGCTGCTTAGCTGACCCGGCAGGAGCAAACATATGCCAAAAATGTACGCAGAATGAGCTTTTCAGTGAAGAGCAGCCAGGCACATTTTAGCTAGTTTTACTTGTAAGTGGGGTTGGAAATGCTTTTCAGGCTCAGTACTGGTCTCAAATCATGCAGCCCTGAGGTCTCTCCTGATAGGAGGTAGTTAGGTAGAACTTCGCTGCTCAGCTGACCCTGCAGGATCAAATGTATGCCAAAAATGTACGCAGAATGAGCTTTTCAGTGAATAGCAGCCAGGCACATTTTAGCTTGTTTTACTTGTAAGTGGGGTTGGAAATGCTTTTCAGGCTCAGTACTGGGCTCAAAAGATGCAGCTCTGAGGTCTCTCCTGATAGGAGGTAGTTAAGTAGAACTTCGCTGCTCAGCTGACCCGGCAGGAGCAAACGTATGCCAAAAATGTAAGCAGAATGACCTTTTCAGTGAATAGTAGCCAGGCACATTTTAGATAGTTTTACTTGTAAGTGGGGTTGGAAACGCTTTTCAGGCTCAGTACTGCGCTCAAAAGATGCAGCCCTGAGGTCTCTCATGATAGCAGGTGGTTAAATAGAAATTCGCTGCTCAGCTGACCCGGCAGGAGCAAACGTATGCCAAAAATGTACGCAGAATGGGCTTTTCAGTGAAGAGGAGCCAGGCACATTTTAGCTAGTTTTACTTGTAAGTGGCTTTGGAAACGCTTTTCAGGATCAGTACTGGGCTCAAAACATGCAGCCCTGAGGTCTCTCATGATAGCAGTTGGTTAAATAGAAATTCGCTGCTCAGCTGACCCGGCAGGAGCAAACGTATGCCAAAAATGTACGCAGAATGAGCTTTTCAGTGAAGAGCAGCCAGGCACATTTTAGCTAGTTTTACTTGTAAGTGGGGTTGGAAATGCTTTTCAGGCTCAGTACTGGGCTCAAAAGATGCAGCTCTGAGGTCTCTCCTGATAGGAGGTAGTTAAGTAGAACTTCGCTGCTCAGCTGACCCGGCAGGAGCAAACGTATGCCAAAAATGTACACAAAATGAGCTTTTCAGTGAATAGCAGCCAGGCACATTTTAGCTAGTTTTACTTGTAAGTGGGGTTGGAAACTCTTTTCAGGATCAGTACTGGGCTCAAAACATGCAGCCCTGAAGTCTCTCATGACAGCAGGTGGTTAAATAGAAATTCGCTGCTCAGCTGACCCAGCAGGAACAAACGTATGCCAAAAATGTACGCAGAATGAGCTTTTCAGTGAAGAGCTGCCAGGCACATTTTAGCTAGTTTTACTTGTAAGTGGGGTTGGAAATGCTTTTCAGGCTCAGTACTGGGCTCAAAACATGCAGCCCTGAGGTCTCTCATGATAGCGGGTGGTTAAATAGAAATTCGCTGCTCAGCTGACCCGGTAGGAGCAACCGTATGCCAAAAATGTAAGCAGAATGAGCTTTTTAGTGAATAGCAGCCAGGCACATTTTAGCTTGTTTTACTTGTAAGTGGGGTTGGAAATGCTTTTCAGGCTCAGTACTGGGCTCAAAAGATGCAGCTCTGAGGTCTCTCCTGATAGGAGGTAGTTAAGTAGAACTTCGCTGCTCAGCTGACCCGGCAAGAGCAAATGTATGCCAAAAATGTACGCAGAATGAGCTTTAGTGAAGAGCAGCCAGGCACATTCTAGCAAGTTTTACTTGTAAGTGGGGTTGGAAACGCTTTTCAGGCTCAGTACTGCGCTCAAAAGATGCAGCCCTGAGGTCTCTCATGATAGCAGGTGGTTAAGTAGAAATTTGCCACTTGGCTGACCCAGCAGGAGCAAACGTATGCCAAAAATGTACACAGAATGAGCTTTTCAGTGAATAGCAGCCAGGCACATTTTAGCTAGTTTTACTTGTAAGTGGGGTTGGAAACGCTTTTCAGGCTCAGTACTGGGCTCAAAACATGCAGCCCTGAGGTCTCTCATGATAGCAGGTGGTTAAATAGAAATTCGCTGCTCAGCTGACCCGGTAGGAGCAAACGTATGCTAAAAATGTAAGCAGAATGAGCTTTTCAGTGAATAGCAGCCAGGCACATTTTAGCTTGTTTTACTTGTAAGTGGGGTTGGAAATGCTTTTCAGGCTCAGTACTGGGCTCAAAAGATGCAGCTCTGAGGTCTCTCCTGATAGGAGGTAGTTAAGTAGAACTTCGCTGCTCATCTGACCCGGCAGGAGTAAATGTATGCCAAAAATGTAAGCAGAATGAGCTTTTCAGTGAATAGCAGCCAGGCACATTTTAGCTGGTTTTACTTGTAAGTGGGGTTGGAACCGCTTTTCAGGCTCAGTACTGGGCTCAAAAGATTCAGCTCTGAGGTCTCTCCTGATAGGAGGTAGTTAAGTAGAACTTCGCTGCTCAGCTGACCCGGCAGGAGCAAACGTATGCCAAAAATGTACGCAGAATGAGCTTTTCAGTGAAGAGCAGCCAGGCACATTTTAGCTAGTTTTACTTGTAAGTGGGGTTGGAAATGCTTTTCAGGCTCAGTACTGGGCTCAAAACATGCAGCTCTGAGGTCTCTCCTGATAGGAGGTAGTTAGGTAGAACTTCGCTGCTCAGCTGACCCGGCAGGAGCAAATGTATGCCAAAAATGTACACAGAATGAGCTTTTCAGTGAATAGCAGCCAGGCACATTTTAGCCAGTTTTACTTGTAAGTGGGGTTGAAAATGCTTTTCAGGCTCAGTACTGGGCTCAAAAGATGCAGCTCTGAGGTCTCTCCTGATAGGAGGTAGTTAAGTAGAACTTCGCTGCTCAGCTGACCCGGCAGGAGCAAACGTTTGCCAAAAATGTAAGCAGAATGAGCTTTTCAGTGAATAGTAGCCAGGCACATTTAAGCTAGTTTTACTTGTAAGTGGGGTTGGAAATGCTTTTCAGGCTCAGTACTGGGCTCAAAACATGCAGCCCTGAGGTCTCTCAAGATAGCAGGTGGTTAAATAGAAATTCGTTGGTCAGCTGATCCGGCAGAAGCAAATGTATGCCAAAAATGTATGCAGAATGAGCTTTTCAGTGAAGAGCAGCCAGGCACATTTTAGCTAGTTTTACTTGTAAGTGGGGTTGGAAACGCTTTTCAGGCTCAATACTGGGCTCAAAACATGCAGCCCTGAGGTCTCTCCTGATAGGAGGTAGTTAAGTAGAACTTCGCTGCTCAGCTGACCCGGCAGGAGCAAACGTATGCCAAAAATGTAAGCAGAATGAGCTTTTCAGTGAATAGTAGCCAGGCACATTTTAGCTAGTTTTACTTGTAAGTGGGGTTGGAAACGCTTTTCAGGCTCAGTACTGGGCTCAAAACATTCAGCCCTGAGGTCTCTCATGATAGCAGGTGGTTAAATAGAAATTCATTGCTCAGCTGATCCGGCAGGAGCAAACGTATGCCAAAAATGTAAGCAGAATGAGCTTTTCAGTGAATAGTAGCCAGGCACATTTTAGCTAGTTTTACTTGTAAGTGGGGTTGGAAACGCTTTTCAGGCTCAGTACTGGGCTCAAAACATTCAGCCCTGAGGTCTCTCATGATAGCAGGTGGTTAAATAGAAATTCATTGCTCAGCTGATCCGGCAGGAGCAAACGTATGCCAAAAATGTACGCAGAAAGGGCTTTTCAGTGAAGAGGAGCCAGGCACATTTTAGCTAGTTTTACTTGTAAGTGGCTTTGGAAACGCTTTTCAGGATCAGTACTGGGCTCAAAACATGCAGCCCTGAGGTCTTTCATGATAGCAGTTGGTTAAATAGAAATTCGCTGCTCAGCTGACCCGGCAGGAGCAAACGTATGCCAAAAATGTACGCAGAATGAGCTTTTCAGTGAAGAGCAGCCAGGCACATTTTAGCTAGTTTTACTTGTAAGTGGGGTTGGAAATGCTTTTCAGGCTCAGTACTGGGCTCAAAAGATGCAGCTCTGAGGTCTCTCCTGATAGGAGGTAGTTAAGTAGAACTTCGCTGCTCAGCTGACCCGGCAGGAGCAAACGTATGCCAAAAATGTACACAGAATGAGCTTTTCAGTGAATAGCAGCCAGGCACATTTTAGCTAGTTTTACTTGTAAGTGGGGTTGGAAACTCTTTTCAGGATCAGTACTGGGCTCAAAACATGCAGCCCTGAAGTCTCTCATGACAGCAGGTGGTTAAATAGAAATTCGCTGCTCAGCTGACCCAGCAGGAACAAACGTATGCCAAAAATGTACGCAGAATGAGCTTTTCAGTGAAGAGCTGCCAGGCACATTTTAGCTAGTTTTACTTGTAAGTGGGGTTGGAAATGCTTTTCAGGCTCAGTACTGGGCTCAAAACATGCAGCCCTGAGGTCTCTCATGATAGCGGGTGGTTAAATAGAAATTTGCTGCTCAGCTGATCGGGTAGGAGCAACCGTATGCCAAAAATGTAAGCAGAATGAGCTTTTTAGTGAATAGCAGCCAGGCACATTTTAGCTTGTTTTACTTGTAAGTGGGGTTGGAAATGCTTTTCAGGCTCAGTACTGGGCTCAAAAGATGCAGCTCTGAGGTCTCTCCTGATAGGAGGTAGTTAAGTAGAACTTCGCTGCTCAGCTGACCCGGCAAGAGCAAATGTATGCCAAAAATGTACGCAGAATGAGCTTTAGTAAAGAGCAGCCAGGCACATTCTAGCAAGTTTTACTTGTAAGTGGGGTTGGAAACGCTTTTCAGGCTCAGTACTGCGCTCAAAAGATGCAGCCCTGAGGTCTCTCCTGATAGGAGGTAGTTAAGTAGAACTTCGCTGCTCAGCTGACCCGGCAGGAGCAAACGTATGCCAAAAATGTAAGCAGAATGAGCTTTTCAGTGAATAGTAGCCAGGCACACTTTAGCTAGTTTTACTTGTAAGTGGGGTTGGAAACGCTTTTCAGGCTCAGTACTGCGCTCAAAAGATGCAGCTCTGAGGTCTCTCCTGATAGGAGGTAGTTAAGTAGAACTTCGCTGCTCAGCTGACCCGGCAAGAGCAAATGTATGCCAAAAATGTACGCAGAATGAGCTTTAGTGAAGAGCAGCCAGGCACATTCTAGCAAGTTTTACTTGTAAGTGGGGTTGGAAACGCTTTTCAGGCTCAGTACTGCGCTCAAAAGATGCAGCCCTGAGGTCTCTCATGATAGCAGGTGGTTAAGTAGAAATTTGCCACTTGGCTGACCCAGCAGGAGCAAACGTATGCCAAAAATGTACACAGAATGAGCTTTTCAGTGAATAGCAGCCAGGCACATTTTAGCTAGTTTTACTTGTAAGTGGGGTTGGAAACGCTTTTCAGGCTCAGTACTGGGCTCAAAACATGCAGCCCTGAGGTCTCTCATGATAGCAGGTGGTTAAATAGAAATTCGCTGCTCAGCTGACCCGGTAGGAGCAAACGTATGCCAAAAATGTAAGCAGAATTAGCTTTTCAGTGAATAGCAGCCAGGCACATTTTAGCTTGTTTTACTTGTAAGTGGGGTTGGAAATGCTTTTCAGGCTCAGTACTGGGCTCAAAAGATGCAGCTCTGAGGTCTCTCCTGATAGGTGATAGTTAAGTAGAACTTCGCTGCTCATCTGACCCGGCAGGAGTAAATGTATTCCAAAAATGTAAGCAGAATGAGCTTTTCAGTGAATAGCAGCCAGGCACATTTTAGCTGGTTTTACTTGTAAGTGGGGTTGGAACCGCTTTTCAGGCTCAGTACTGGGCTCAAAAGATTCAGCTCTGAGGTCTCTCCTGATAGGAGGTAGTTAAGTAGAACTTCGCTGCTCAGCTGACCCGGTAGGAGCAAACGTATGCCAAAAATGTACGCAGAATGAGCTTTTCAGTGAAGAGCAGCCAGGCACATTTTAGCTATAGTTTTACTTGTAAGTGGTGTTGGAAATGCTTTTCAGGCTCAGTACTGGGCTCAAAACATGCAGCTCTGAGGTCTCTCCTGATAGGAGGTAGTTAGGTAGAACTTCGCTGCTCAGCTGACCCGGCAGGAGCAAATGTATGCCAAAAATGTACACAGAATGAGCTTTTCAGTGAATAGCAGCCAGGCACATTTTAGCCAGTTTTACTTGTAAGTGGGGTTGAAAATGCTTTTCAGGCTCAGTACTGGGCTCAAAAGATGCAGCTCTGAGGTCTCTCCTGATAGGAGGTAGTTAAGTAGAACTTCGCTGCTCAGCTGACCCGGCAGGAGCAAACGTTTGCCAAAAATGTAAGCAGAATGAGCTTTTCAGTGAATAGTAGCCAGGCACATTTAAGCTAGTTTTACTTGTTAGTGGGGTTGGAAATGCTTTTCAGGCTCAGTACTGGGCTCAAAACATGCAGCCCTGAGGTCTCTCAAGAGAGCAGGTGGTTAAATAGAAATTCGTTGGTCAGCTGATCCGGCAGGAGCAAATGTATGCCAAAAATGTATGCAGAATGAGCTTTTCAGTGAAGAGCAGCCAGGCACATTTTAGCTAGTTTTACTTGTAAGTGGGGTTGGAAACGCTTTTCAGGCTCAATACTGGGCTCAAAATATGCAGCCCTGAGGTCTCTCCTGATAGGAGGTAGTTAAGTAGAACTTCGCTGCTCAGCTGACCCGGCAGGAGCAAACGTATGCCAAAAATGTAAACAGAATGAGCTTTTCAGTGAATAGTAGCCAGGCACATTTTAGCTAGTTTTACTTGTAAGTGGGGTTGGAAACGCTTTTCAGGCTCAGTACTGGGCTCAAAACATTCAGCCCTGAGGTCTCTCATGATAGCAGGTGGTTAAATAGAAATTCATTGCTCAGCTGATCCGGCAGGAGCAAACGTATGCCAAAAATGTACGCAGAATGGGCTTTTCAGTGAAGAGGAGCCAGGCACATTTTAGCTAGTTTTACTTGTAAGTGGCTTTGGAAACGCTTTTCAGGATCAGTACTGGGCTCAAAACATGCAGCCCTGAGGTCTCTCATGATAGCAGTTGGTTAAATAGAAATTCGCTGCTCAGCTGACCCGGCAGGAGCAAACGTATGCCAAAAATGTACGCAGAATGAGCTTTTCAGTGAAGAGCAGCCAGGCACATTTTAGCTAGTTTTACTTGTAAGTGGGGTTGGAAATGCTTTTCAGGCTCAGTACTGGGCTCAAAAGATGCAGCTCTGAGGTCTCTCCTGATAGGAGGTAGTTAAGTAGAACTTCGCTGCTCAGCTGACCCGGCAGGAGCAAACGTATGCCAAAAATGTACACAGAATGAGCTTTTCAGTGAATTGCAGCCAGGCACATTTTAGCTAGTTTTACTTGTAAGTGGGGTTGGAAACTCTTTTCAGGATCAGTACTGGGCTCAAAACATGCAGCCCTGAAGTCTCTCATGACAGCAGGTGGTTAAATAGAAATTCGCTGCTCAGCTGACCCAGCAGGAACAAACGCATGCCAAAAATGTACGCAGAATGAGCTTTTCAGTGAAGAGCTGCCAGGCACATTTTAGCTAGTTTTACTTGTAAGTGGGGTTGGAAATGCTTTTCAGGCTCAGTAGTGGGCTCAAAACATGCAGCCCTGAGGTCTCTCATGATAGCTGGTGGTTAAATAGAAATTCGCTGCTCAGCTGACCCGGTAGGAGCAACCGTATGCCAAAAATGTAAGCAGAATGAGCTTTTTAGTGAATAGCAGCCAGGCACATTTTAGCTTGTTTTACTTGTAAGTGGGGTTGGAAATGCTTTTCAGGCTCAGTACTGGGCTCAAAAGATGCAGCTCTGAGGTCTCTCCTGATAGGAGGTAGTTAAGTAGAACTTCGCTGCTCAGCTGACCCGGCAAGAGCAAATGTATGCCAAAAATGTACGCAGAATGAGCTTTAGTGAAGAGCAGCCAGGCACATTCTAGCAAGTTTTACTTGTAAGTGGGGTTGGAAACGCTTTTCAGGCTCAGTACTGCGCTCAAAAGATGCAGCCCTGAGGTCTCTCATGATAGCAGGTGGTTAAGTAGAAATTTGCCACTTGGCTGACCCAGCAGGAGCAAACGTATGCCAAAAATGTACACAGAATGAGCTTTTCAGTGAATAGCAGCCAGGCACATTTTAGCTAGTTTTACTTGTAAGTGGGGTTGGAAACGCTTTTCAGGCTCAGTATTGGGCTCAAAACATGCAGCCCTGAGGTCTCTCATGATAGCAGGTGGTTAAATAGAAATTCGCTGCTCAGCTGACCCGGTAGGAGCAAACGTATGCCATAAATGTAAGCAGAATGAGCTTTTCAGTGAATAGCAGCCAGGCACATTTTAGCTTGTTTTACTTGTAAGTGGGGTTGGAAATGCTTTTCAGGCTCAGTACTGGGCTCAAAAGATGCAGCTCTGAGGTCTCTCCTGATAGGAGGTAGTTAAGTAGAACTTCGCTGCTCATCTGACCCGGCAGGAGTAAATGTATGCCAAAAATGTAAGCAGAATGAGCTTTTCAGTGAATAGCAGCCAGGCACATTTTAGCTGGTTTTACTTGTAAGTGGGGTTGGAAACGCTTTTCAGGCTCAGTACTGGGCTCAAAAGATTCAGCTCTGAGGTCTCTCCTGATAGGAGGTAGTTAAGTAGAGCTTCGCTGCTTAGCTGACCCGGCAGGAGCAAACATATGCCAAAAATGTACGCAGAATGAGCTTTTCAGTGAAGAGCAGCCAGGCACATTTTAGCTAGTTTTACTTGTAAGTTGGGTTGGAAATGCTTTTCAGGCTCAGTACTGGTCTCAAATCATGCAGCCCTGAGGTCTCTCCTGATAGGAGCTAGTTAGGTAGAACTTCGCTGCTCAGCTGACCCTGCAGGAGCAAATGTATGCCAAAAATGTACGCAGAATGAGCTTTTCAGTGAATAGCAGCCAGGCACATTTTAGCTTGTTTTACTTGTAAGTGGGGTTGGAAATGCTTTTCAGGCTCAGTACTGGGCTCAAAAGATGCAGCTCTGAGGTCTCTCCGGATAGGAGGTAGTTAAGTAGAACTTCGCTGCTCAGCTGACCCGGCAGGAGCAAACGTATGCCAAAAATGTAAGCAGAATGAGCTTTTCAGTGAATAGTAGCCAGGCACATTTTAGATAGTTTTACTTGTAAGTGGGGTTGGAAACGCTTTTCAGGCTCAGTACTGCGCTCAAAGGATGCAGCCCTGAGGTCTCTGATGATAGCAGGTGGTTAAATAGAAATTCGCTGCTCAGCTGACCCGGCAGGAGCAAACGTATGCCAAAAATGTACGCAGAATGAGCTTTTTAGTGAAGAGCAGCCAGGCACATTTCAGCTAGTTTTACTTGTAAGTGGGGTTGGAAATGCTTTTCAGGCTCAGTACTGGGCTCAAAACATGCAGCTCTGAGGTGTCTCCTGATAGGAGGTAGTTAAGTAGAACTTCGCTGCTCAGCTGACCTGGTAGGAGCAACCGTATGCCAAAAATGTAAGCAGAATGAGCTTTTCAGTGAATAGCAGCCAGGCACATTTTAGCTTGTTTTACTTGTAAGTGGGGTTGGAAATGCTTTTCAGGCTCAGTACTGGGCTCAAAAGATGCAGCTCTGAGGTCTCTCCTGATAGGAGGTAGTTCAGTAGAACTTCGATGCTCAGCTGACCCGGCAAGAGCAAATGTATGCCAAAAATGTACGCAGAATGAACTTTTCAGTGAAGATCAGCCAGGCACATTCTAGCAAGTTTTACTTGTAAGTGGGGTTGGAAATGCTTTTCAGGCTCAGTACTGCGCTCAAAAGATGCAGCCCTGAGGTCTCTCATGATGGCAGGTGGTTAAGTAGAAATTTGCCACTTGGCTGACCCAGCAGGAGCAAACGTATGCCAAAAATGTACACAGAATGAGCTTTTCAGTGAATAGCAGCCAGGCACATTTTAGCTAGTTTTACTTGTAAGTGGCTTTGGAAACGATTTTCAGGATCAGTACTGGGCTCAAAACATGCAGCCCTGAGGTCTCTCATGATAGCAGGTGGTTAAATAGAAATTCGCTGCTCAGCTGACCCGGCAGGAGCAAACGTATGCCAAAAATGTACGCAGAATGAGCTTTTCAGTGAAGAGCAGCCAGGCACATTTTAGCTAGTTTTACTTGTAAGTGGGGTTGGAAACGCTTTTCAGGCTCAGTACTGGGCTCAAAACATGCACCCCTGAGGTCTCTCATGATAGTAGGTGGTTAAACAGAAATTCGCTGCTCAGCTGACCCGGTGGGAGCAAACGTATGCCAAAAATGTAAGCAGAATGAGCTTTTCAGTGAATAGCAGCCAGGCACATTTTAGCTTGTTTTACTTGTAAGTGGGGTTGGAAATGCTTTTCAGGCTCAGTACTGGGCTCAAAAGATGCAGCTCCGAGGTCTCTCCTGATAAGAGGTAGTTAAGTAGAACTTCGCTGCTCAGCTGACCCGGCAGGAGTAAATGTATGCCAAAAATGTAAGCAGAATGAGCTTTTCAGTGAATAGCAGCCAGGCACATTTTAGCTGGTTTTACTTGTAAGTGGGGTTGGAACCGCTTTTCAGGCTCAGTACTGTGCTCAAAAGATTTAGCTCTGAGGTCTCTCCTGATAGGAGGTAGTTAAGTAGAACTTCGCTGCTCAGCTGACCCGGCAGGAGCAAACGTATGCCAAAAATGTACGCAGAATGAGCTTTTCAGTGAAGAGCAGCCAGGCACATTTTAGCTAGTTTTACTTGTAAGTGGGGTTGGAAATGCTTTTCAGGCTCAGTACTGGGCTCAAAACATGCAGCTCTGAGGTCTCTCCTGATAGGAGGTAGTTAGGTAGAACTTCGCTGCTCAGCTGACCCGGCAGAAGCAAATGTATGCCAAAAATGTACACAGAATGAGCTTTTCAGTGAATAGCAGCCAGGCACATTTTAGCCAGTTTTACTTGTAAGTGGGGTTGAAAATGCTTTTCAGGCTCAGTACTGGGCTCAAAAGATGCAGCTCTGAGGTCTCTCCTGATAGGAGGGAGTTAAGTAGAACTTCGCTGCTCAGCTGACCCGGCAGGAGCAAACGTTTGCCAAAAATGTAAGCAGAATGAGCTTTTCAGTGAATAGTAGCCAGGCACATTTAAGCTAGTTTTACTTGTAAGTGGGGTTGGAAATGCTTTTCAGGCTCAGTACTGGGCTCAAAACATGCAGCCCTGAGGTCTCTCAAGATAGCAGGTGGTTAAATAGAAATTCGTTGGTCAGCTGATCCGGCAGGAGCAAATGTATGCCAAAAATGTATGCAGAATGAGCTTTTCAGTGAAGAGCAGCCAGGCACATTTTAGCTAGTTTTACTTGTAAGTGGGGTTGGAAATGCTTTTCAGGCTCAATACTGGGCTCAAAACATGCAGCCCTGAGGTCTCTCATGATAGCAGGTGGTTAAATATAAATTCGCTGCTCAGCTGACCCAGTAGGAGCAAACGTATGCCAAAAATAAAAGCAGAATGAGCTTTTCAGTGAATAGCCGCCAGGCACATTTGAGCTAGTTTTACTTGTTAGTGGGGTTGGAAATGCTTTTCAGGCTCAGTACTGAGCTCAAAAGATGCAGCTCTGAGGTCTCTCCTGATAGGAGGTAGTTAAGTTGAACTTCGCTGCTCAGCTGACCCGGCAGGAGCAAATGTATGCCAAAAATGTACGCAGAATGAGCTTTTCAGTGAATAGCAGCCAGGCACATTTTAGCTTGTTATACTTGTAAGTGGGGTTGGAAATGCTTTTCAGGCTCAGTACTGGGCTCAAAAGATGCAGCTCTGAGGTCTCTCCTGATAGGAGGTAGTTAAGTAGAACTTCGCTGCTCAGCTGACCCGGCAGGAGCAAACGTATGCCAAAAATGTAAGCAGAATGAGCTTTTCAGTGAATAGTAGCCAGGCACATTTTAGCTAGTTTTACTTGTAAGTGGGGTTGGAAACGCTTTTCAGGCTCAGTACTGGGCTCAAAACATTCAGCCCTGAGGTCTCTCATGATAGCAGGTGGTTAAATAGAAATTCATTGTTCAGCTGATCCGGCAGGAGCAAACGTGTGCCAAAAATGTACGCAGAATGGGCTTTTCAGTGAAGAGGAGCCAGGCACATTTTAGCTAGTTTTACTTGTAAGTGGCTTTGGAAACACTTTTCAGGATCAGTACTGGGCTCAAAACATGCAGCCCTGAGGTCTCTCATGATAGCAGGTGGTTAAATAGAAATTCGCTGCTCAGCTGACCCGGCAGGAGCAAACGTATGCCAAAAATGTACGCAGAATGAGCTTTTCAGTGAAGAGCAGCCAGGCACATTTTAGCTAGTTTTACTTGTAAGTGGGGTTGGAAACGCTTTTCAGGCTCAGTACTGGGCTCAAAACATGCGGACCTGAGGTCTCTCCTGATAGGAGGTAGTTAGTAGAACTTCGCTGCTCAGCTGACCCGGCAGGAGCAAATGTATGCCAAAAATGTACGCAGAATGAGCTTTTCAGTGAAGAGCAGCCAGGCACATTCTAGCAAGTTTTACTTGTAAGTGGGGTTGGAAACGCTTTTCAGGCTCAGTACTGCGCTCAAAAGATGCAGCCCTGAGGTCTCTCATGATAGCAGGTGGTTAAGTAGAAATTTGCCACTTGGCTGACCCAGCAGGAGCAAACGTATGCCAAAAATGTACACAGAATGGGCTTTTCAGTGATTAGCAGCCAGGCACATTTTAGCTAGTTTTACTTGTAAGTGGGGTTGGAAACGCTTTTCAGGATCAGTACTGGGCTCAAAACATGCAGCCCTGAGGTCTCTCATGATAGCACGTGGTTAAATAGAAATTCGCTGCTCAGCTGACCCGGCAGGTTCAAACGTATGCAAAAAATGTACGCAGAATGAGCTTTTCAGTGAAGAGCAGCCAGGCACATTTTAGCTAGTTTTACTTGTAAGTGGGGTTGGAAATGTTTTTCAGGCTCAGTACTGGGCTCAAAAGATGCAGCTTTGAGGTCTCTCCTGATAGGAGGTAGTTAAGTTGAACTTCGCTGCTCAGCTGAGCCGGCAGGAGCAAATGTATGCCAAAAATGTACGCAGAATGAGCTTTTCAGTGAAGAGCAGCCAGGCACATTCTAGCAAGTTTTACTTGTAAGTGGAGTTAGAAACACTTTTCAGGCTCAGTACTGCGCTCAAAAGATGCAGCCCTGAGGTTTCTCATGATAGCAGGTGGGTAAATAGAAATGTGCCACTTGGCTGACCCAGCAGGAGCAAACGTATGAAAATGTACACAGAATGAGCTTTTCAGTAAATAGTAGCCAGGCACATTTTAGCTAGTTTTACTTGTAAGTGGGGTTGGAAACGCTTTTTAGGATCAGTACTGGGCTCAAAAAATGCAGCCCTGAGGTCTCTCATGATAGCAGGTGGTTAAATAGAAATTCGCTGCTCAGCTGACCCGGCAGGAGCAAACGTATGCCAAAAATGTACGCAGAATGAGCTTTTCAGTGAATAGCAGCCAGGCACATTTTAGCTAGTTTTACTTGTAAGTGGGGTTGGAAATGCTTTACAGGCTCAGTATTGGCTCAAAACATGCAGCTCTGAGGTGTCTCCTGATAGGAGGTAGTTAAGTAGAACTTCGCTGCTCAGCTGACCCGGTAGGAGCAAATGTATGCCAAAAATGTATGCAGAATGAGCTTTTCAGTGAATAGCAGCCAGGCACATTTTAGCTTGGTTTACTTGTAAGTGGGGTTGGAAATGCTTTTCAGGCTCAGTACTGGGCTCAAAACATGCAGCTCTGAGGTCTCTCCTGATAGGAGGTAGTTAGGTAGAACTTCGCTGCTCATCTGACCCGGCAGGAGCAAATGTATGCCAAAAATGTATGCAGAATGAGCTTTTCAGTGAATAGCAGCCAGGCACATTTTAGCTTGTTTTACTTGTAAGTGGGGTTGGAAATGCTTTTCAGGCTCAGTACTGGGCTCAAAACATGCAGCTCTGAGGTCTCTCCTGATAGGAGGTAGTTAGGTAGAACTTCGCTGCTCAGCTGACACGGCAGGAGCAAATGTATGCCAAAAATGTACGCAGAATGAGCTTTTCAGTGAAGAGCAGCCAGGCACATTCTAGCAAGTTTTACTTGTAAGTGGGGTTGGAAACGCTTTTCAGGCTCAGTACTGCGCTCAAAAGATGCAGCCGTGAGGTCTCTCATGATAGCAGGTGGTTAAATAGAAATTTGCTGCTCAGCTGACCCGGCAGGAGCAAACGAATGCCAAAAATGTACGCAGAATGAGCTTTTCAGTGAATAGCAGCCAGGCACATTTTAGCTAGTTTTACTTGTAAGTGGGGTTGGAAATGCTTTTCAGGCTCAGTACTGGGCTCAAAACATGCAGCTCTGAGGTGTCTCCTGATAGGAGGTAGTTAAGTAGAACTTCGCTGCTCATCTGACCCGGTAGGAGCAACCGTATGCCAAAAATGTAAGCAGAATGAGCTTTTCAGTAAATAGCAGCCAGGCACATTTTAGCTTGTTTTACTTGTAAGTGGGGTTGGAAATGCTTTTCAGGCTCAGTACTGGGCTCAAAAGATGCAGCTCTGAGGTCTCTCCTGATAGGAGGTAGTTAAGTAGAAATTCGCTGCTCAGCTGACCCGGCAAGAGCAAATGTATGCCAAAAATGTACGCAGAATGAGCTTTTCAGTGAAGAGCAGCCAGGCACATTCTAGCAAGTTTTACTTGTAAGTGGGGTTGGAAACGCTTTTCAGGCTCAGTACTGCGCTCAAAAGATGCAGCCGTGAGGTCTCTCATGATAGCAGGTGGTTAAATAGAAATTTGCTGCTCAGCTGACCCAGCAGGAGCAAACGAATGCCAAAAATGTACGCAGAATGAGCTTTTCAGTGAATAGCAGCCAGGCACATTTTAGCTAGTTTTACTTGTAAGGGGGGATGGAAATGCTTTTCAGGCTCAGTACTGGGCTCAAAACATGCAGCTCTGAGGTGTTTCCTGATAGGAGGTAGTTAAGTAGAACTTCGCTGCTCAGCTGACCCGGTAGGAGCAACCGTATGCCAAAAAAGGAAGCAGAATGAGCTTTTCAGTAAATAGCAGCCAGGCACATTTTAGCTTGTTTTACTTGTAAGTGGGGTTGGAAACGCTTTTCAGGCTCAGTACTGCGCTCAAAAGATGCAGCCCTGAGGTCTCTCATGATGGCAGGTGGTTAAGTAGAAATTTGCCACTTGGCTGACCCAGCAGGAGCAAACGTATGCCAAAAATGTACACAGAATGAGCTTTTCAGTGAATAGCAGCCAGGCACATTTTAGCTAGTTTTACTTGTAAGTGGCTTTGGAAACGCTTTTCAGGATCAGTACTGGGCTCAAAACATGCAGCCATGAGGTCTCGCATGATAGCAGGTGGTTAAATAGAAATTCGCTGCTCAGCTGACCCGGTAGGAGCAACCGTATGCCAAAAATTTAAGCAGAACAAGCTTTTTAGTGAATAGCAGCCAGGCACATTTTAGCTTGTTTTACTTGTAAGTGGGGTTGGAAATGCTTTTAGGCTCAGTACTGGGCTCAAAAGATGCAGCTCTGAGGTCTCTCCTGATAGGAGGTAGTTAAGTAGAACTTCGCTGCTCAGCTGACCCGGCAGGAGTAAATGTATGCCAAAAATGTAAGCAGAATGAGCTTTTCAGTGAATAGCAGCCAGGCACATTTTAGCTGGTTTTACTTGTAAGTGGGGTTGGAAACGCTTTTCAGGCTCAGTACTGGGCTCAAAAGATTCAGCTCTGAGGTCTCTCCTGATAGGAGGTAGTTAAGTAGAACTTCGCTGCTTAGCTGACCCGGCAGGAGCAAACATATGCCAAAAATGTACGCAGAATGAGCTTTTCAGTGAAGAGCAGCCAGGCACATTTTAGCTAGTTTTACTTGTAAGTGGGGTTGGAAATGCTTTTCAGGCTCAGTACTGGTCTCAAAACATGCAGCCCTGAGGTCTCTCCTGATAGGAGGTAGTTAGG
Organism: Lissotriton vulgaris; assembly: GCF_964263255.1. Lineage (NCBI taxonomy): Eukaryota > Metazoa > Chordata > Amphibia > Caudata > Salamandridae > Lissotriton > Lissotriton vulgaris. The sequence goes on along the minus strand of NW_028244430.1, from coordinate 1,463,151 downwards.
TAGAACTTCGCTGCTCAGCTGACCCTGCAGGAGCAAACGTATGCCAAAAATGTAAGCAGAATGAGCTTTTCAGTGAATAGTAGCCAGGCACATTTTAGCTAGTTTTACTTGTAAGTGGGGTTGGAAACGCTTTTCAGGCTCAGTACTGGGCTCAAAACATGCAGCCCTGAGGTCTCTCATGATAGCAGGTGGGTAAATAGAAATTCGTTGCTCAGCTGATCCGGCAGGAGCAAACGTATGCCAAAAATGTACGCAGAATAAGCTTTTCAGTGAAGAGCAGCCAGGCACATTTTAGCTAGTTTTACTTGTAAGTGGGGTTGGAAACGCTTTTCAGGCTCAATACTGGGCTCAAAACATGCAGCCCTGAGGTCTCTCATAATAGCAGGTGGTTAAATATAAATTTGCTGCTCAGCTGACCCGGTAGGAGCAAACGTATGCCAAAAATGTAAGCAGAATGAGCTTTTCAGTGAATAGCAGCCAGGCACATTTTAGCTAATTTTACTTGTTAGTGGGGTTGGAAATGCTTTTCAGGCTCAGTACTGAGCTCAAAAGATGCAGCTCTGAGGTCTTTCCTGATAGGAGGTAGTTAAGTTGAACGTCGCTGCTCAGTTGACCCGGCAGGAGCAAACGTATGCCAAAAATGTACGCAGAGTGAGCTTTTCAGTGAAGAGCAGCCAGGCACATTTTAGCTAGTTTTACTTGTAAGTGGGGTTGGAAATGCTTTTCAGGCTCAGTACTGGGCTTAAAACATGCAGCTCTGAGGTGTCTCCTGATAGGAGGTAGTTAAGTAGACCTTCGCTGTTCAGATGACCCGGTAGGAGCAACCGTATGCCAAAAATGTAAGCAGAATAAGCTTTTCAGTGAATAGCAGCCAGGCACATTTTAGCTTGTTTTACTTGTAAGTGGGGTTGGAAATGCTTTTCAGGCTCAGTACTGGGCTCAAAAGATGCAGCTCTGAGGTCTCTCCTGTTAGGAGGTAGTTCAGTAGAACTTCGATGCTCAGCTGACCCGGCAAGAGCAAATGTATGCCAAAAATGTACGCAGAATGAGCTTTTCAGTGAAGATCAGCCAGGCACATTCTAGCAAGTTTTACTTGTAAGTGGGGTTGGAAATGCTTTTCAGGCTCAGTAATGCGCTCAAAAGATGCAGCCCTGAGGTCTCTCATGATGGCAGGTGGTTAAGTAGAAATTTGCCACTTGGCTGACCCAGCAGGAGCAAACGTATGCCAAAAATGTACACAGAATGAGCTTTTCAGTGAATAGCAGCCAGGCACATTTTAGCTAGTTTTACTTGTAAGTGGCTTTGGAAACGCTTTTCAGGATCAGTACTGGGCTCAAAACATGCAGCCCTGAGGTCTCTCATGATAGCAGGTGGTTAAATAGAAATTCGCTGCTCAGCTGACCCGGCAGGAGCAAACGTATGCCAAAAATGTACGCAGAATGAGCTTTTCAGTGAAGAGCAGCCAGGCACATTTTAGCTAGTTTTACTTGTAAGTGGGGTTGGAAACGCTTTTCAGGCTCAGTACTGGGCTCAAAACATGCAGCCCTGAGGTCTCTCATGATAGCAGGTGGTTAAACAGAAATTCGCTGCTCAGCTGACCCGGTAGGAGCAAACGTATGCCAAAAATGTAAGCAGAATGAGCTTTTCAGTGAATAGCAGCCAGGCACATTTTAGCTTGTTTTACTTGTAAGTGGGGTTGGAAATGCTTTTCAGGCTCAGTACTGGGCTCAAAAGATGCAGCTCCGAGGTCTCTCCTGATAGGAGGTAGTTAAGTAGAACTTCGCTGCTCAGCTGACCCGGCAGGAGCAAATGTATGCCAAAAATGTACGCAGAATGAGCTTTTCAGTGAAGAGCAGCCAGGCACATTTTAGCTAGTTTTACTTGTAAGTGGGGTTGGAAATGCTTTTCAGGCTCAGTACTGGGCTCAAAACATGCAGCTCTGAGGTCTCTCCTGATAGGAGGTAGTTAGGTAGAACTTCGCTGCTCAGCTGACCCGGCAGGAGTAAATGTATGCCAAAAATGTAAGCAGAATGAGCTTTTCAGTGAATAGCAGCCAGGCACATTTTAGCTGGTTTTACTTGTAAGTGGGGTTGGAACCGCTTTTCAGGCTCAGTACTGGGCTCAAAAGATTCAGCTCTGAGGTCTCTCCTGATAGGAGGTAGTTAAGTAGAACTTCGCTGCTCAGCTGACCCGGCAGGAGCAAACGTATGCCAAAAATGTACGCAGAATGAGCTTTTCAGTGAAGAGCAGCCAGGCACATTTTAGCTAGTTTTACTTGTAAGTGGGGTTGGAAACGCTTTTCAGGCTCAGTACTGGGCTCAAAAGATTCAGCTCTGAGGTCTCTCCTGATAGGAGGTAGTTAAGTAGAACTTCGCTGCTTAGCTGACCGGGCAGGAGCAAACATATGCCAAAAATGTTCGCAGAATGAGCTTTTCAGTGAAGAGCAGCCAGGCACATTTTAGCTAGTTTTACTTGTAAGTGGGGTTGGAAATGCTTTTCAGGCTCAGTACTGGTCTCAAAACATGCAGCCCTGAGGTCTCTCCTGATAGGAGGTAGTTAGGTAGAACTTCGCTGCTCAGCTGACCCTGCAGGAGCAAATGTATGCCAAAAATGTACGCAGAATGAGCTTTTCAGTGAATAGCAGCCAGACACATTTTAGCTTGTTTTACTTGTAAGTGGGGTTGGAAATGCTTTTCAGGCTCAGTACTGGGCTCAAAAGATGCAGCTCTGAGGTCTCTCCTGATAGGAGGTAGTTAAGTAGAACTTCGCTGCTCAGCTGACCCGGCAGGAGCAAACGTATGCCAAAAATGTAAGCAGAATGAGCTTTTCAGTGAATAGTAGCCAGGCACATTTTAGCTAGTTTTACTTGTAAGTGGGGTTGGAAACGCTTTTCAGGCTCAGTACTGGGCTCAAAACATGCAGCCCTGAGGTCTCTCATGATAGCAGGTGGGTAAATAGAAATTCGTTGCTCAGCTGATCCGGCAGGAGCAAACGTATGCCAAAAATGTACGCAGAATAAGCTTTTCAGTGAAGAGCAGCCAGGCACATTTTAGCTAGTTTTACTTGTAAGTGGGGTTGGAAACGCTTTTCAGGCTCAATACTGGGCTCAAAACATGCAGCCCTGAGGTCTCTCATAATAGGAGGTGGTTAAATATAAATGTGCTGCTCAGCTGACCCGGTAGGAGCAAACGTTTGCCAAAAATATAAGCAGAATGAGCTTTTCAGTGAATAGCAGCCAGGCACATTTTAGCTAGTTTTACTTGTTAGTGGGGTTGGAAATGCTTTTCAGGCTCATTACTGAGCTCAAAAGATGCAGCTCTGAGGTCTTTCCTGATAGGAGGTAGTTAAGTTGAACGTCGCTGCTCAGTTGACCCGGCAGGAGCAAATGTATGCCAAAAATGTACGCAGAATGAGCTTTTCAGTGAAGAGCAGCCAGGCACATTCTAGCAAGTTTTACTTGTAAGTGGGTTTGGAAACGCTTTTCAGGCTCAGTACTGCGCTCAAAAGATGCAGCCTTGAGGTCTCTCATGATAGCAGGTGGTTAAATAGAAATTCGCTGCTCAGCTGACCCGGCAGGAGCAAACGTATGCCAAAAATGTACGCAGAGTGAGCTTTTCAGTGAAGAGCAGCCAGGCACATTTTAGCTAGTTTTACTTGTAAGTGGGGTTGGAAATGCTTTTCAGGCTCAGTACTGGGCTTAAAACATGCAGCTCTGAGGTGTCTCCTGATAGGAGGTAGTTAAGTAGAACTTCGCTGTTCAGATGACCCGGTAGGAGCAACCGTATGCCAAAAATTTAAGCAGAATGAGCTTTTCAGTGAATAGCAGCCAGGCACATTTTAGCTTGTTTTACTTGTAAGTGGGGTTGGAAATGCTTTTCAGGCTCAGTACTGGGCTCAAAAGATGCAGCTCTGAGGTCTCTCCTGTTAGGAGGTAGTTCAGTAGAACTTCGATGCTCAGCTGACCCGGCAAGAGCAAATGTATGCCAAAAATGTACGCAGAATGAGCTTTTCAGTGAAGATCAGCCAGGCACATTCTAGCAAGTTTTACTTGTAAGTGGGGTTGGAAATGCTTTTCAGGCTCAGTAATGCGCTCAAAAGATGCAGCCCTGAGGTCTCTCATGATGGCAGGTGGTTAAGTAGAAATTTGCCACTTGGCTGACCCAGCAGGAGCAAACGTATGCCAAAAATGTACACAGAATGAGCTTTTCAGTGAATAGCAGCCAGGCACATTTTAGCTAGTTTTACTTGTAAGTGGCTTTGGAAACGCTTTTCAGGATCAGTACTGGGCTCAAAACATGCAGCCCTGAGGTCTCTCATGATAGCAGGTGGTTAAATAGAAATTCGCTGCTCAGCTGACCCGGCAGGAGCAAACGTATGCCAAAAATGTACGCAGAATGAGCTTTTCAGTGAAGAGCAGCCAGGCACATTTTAGCTAGTTTTACTTGTAAGTGGGGTTGGAAACGCTTTTCAGGCTCAGTACTGGGCTCAAAACATGCAGCCCTGAGGTCTCTCATGATAGCAGGTGGTTAAACAGAAATTCGCTGCTCAGCTGACCCGGTAGGAGCAAACGTATGCCAAAAATGTAAGCAGAATGAGCTTTTCAGTGAATAGCAGCCAGGCACATTTTAGCTTGTTTTACTTGTAAGTGGGGTTGGAAATGCTTTTCAGGCTCAGTACTGGGCTCAAAAGATGCAGCTCCGAGGTCTCTCCTGATAGGAGGTAGTTAAGTAGAACTTCGCTGCTCAGCTGACCCGGCAGGAGCAAATGTATGCCAAAAATGTACGCAGAATGAGCTTTTCAGTGAAGAGCAGCCAGGCACATTTTAGCTAGTTTTACTTGTAAGTGGGGTTGGAAATGCTTTTCAGGCTCAGTACTGGGCTCAAAACATGCAGCTCTGAGGTCTCTCCTGATAGGAGGTAGTTAGGTAGAACTTCGCTGCTCAGCTGACCCGGCAGGAGTAAATGTATGCCAAAAATGTAAGCAGAATGAGCTTTTCAGTGAATAGCAGCCAGGCACATTTTAGCTGGTTTTACTTGTAAGTGGGGTTGGAACCGCTTTTCAGGCTCAGTACTGGGCTCAAAAGATTCAGCTCTGAGGTCTCTCCTGATAGGAGGTAGTTAAGTAGAACTTCGCTGCTCAGCTGACCCGGCAGGAGCAAACGTATGCCAAAAATGTACGCAGAATGAGCTTTTCAGTGAAGAGCAGCCAGGCACATTTTAGCTAGTTTTACTTGTAAGTGGGGTTGGAAACGCTTTTCAGGCTCAGTACTGGGCTCAAAAGATTCAGCTCTGAGGTCTCTCCTGATAGGAGGTAGTTAAGTAGAACTTCGCTGCTTAGCTGACCGGGCAGGAGCAAACATATGCCAAAAATGTTCGCAGAATGAGCTTTTCAGTGAAGAGCAGCCAGGCACATTTTAGCTAGTTTTACTTGTAAGTGGGGTTGGAAATGCTTTTCAGGCTCAGTACTGGTCTCAAAACATGCAGCCCTGAGGTCTCTCCTGATAGGAGGTAGTTAGGTAGTACTTCGCTGCTCAGCTGACCCTGCAGGAGCAAATGTATGCCAAAAATGTACGCAGAATGAGCTTTTCAGTGAATAGCAGCCAGACACATTTTAGCTTGTTTTACTTGTAAGTGGGGTTGGAAATGCTTTTCAGGCTCAGTACTGGGCTCAAAAGATGCAGCTCTGGGGTCTCTCCTGATAGGAGGTAGTTAAGTAGAACTTCGCTGCTCAGCTGACCCGGCAGGAGCAAACGTATGCCAAAAATGTAAGCAGAATGAGCTTTTCAGTGAATAGTAGCCAGGCACATTTTAGCTAGTTTTACTTGTAAGTGGGGTTGGAAACGCTTTTCAGGCTCAGTACTGGGCTCAAAACATGCAGCCCTGAGGTCTCTCATGATAGCAGGTGGGTAAATAGAAATTCGTTGCTCAGCTGATCCGGCAGGAGCAAACGTATGCCAAAAATGTACGCAGAATAAGCTTTTCAGTGAAGAGCAGCCAGGCACATTTTAGCTAGTTTTACTTGTAAGTGGGGTTGGAAACGCTTTTCAGGCTCAATACTGGGCTCAAAACATGCAGCCCTGAGGTCTCTCATAATAGCAGGTGGTTAAATATAAATTTGCTGCTCAGCTGACCCGGTAGGAGCAAACGTATGCCAAAAATGTAAGCAGAATGAGCTTTTCAGTGAATAGCAGCCAGGCACATTTTAGCTAGTTTTACTTGTTAGTATGGTTGGAAATGCTTTTCAGGCTCAGTACTGAGCTCAAAAGATGCAGCTCTGAGGTCTTTCCTGATAGGAGGTAGTTAAGTTGAACGTCGCTGCTCAGCTGACCCGGCAGGAGCAAATGTATGCCAAAAATGTACGCAGAATGAGCTTTTCAGTGAAGAGCAGCCAGGCACATTCTAGCAAGTTTTACTTGTAAGTGGGGTTGGAAACGCTTTTCAGGCTCAGTACTGCGCTCAAAAGATGCAGCCCTGAGGTCTCTCATGATAGCAGGTGGTTAAATAGAAATTCGCTGCTCAGCTGACCCGGCAGGAGCAAACGTATGCCAAAAATGTACGCAGAGTGAGCTTTTCAGTGAAGAGCAGCCAGGCACATTTTAGCTAGTTTTACTTGTAAGTGGGGTTGGAAATGCTTTTCAGGCTCAGTACTGGGCTCAAAACATGCAGCTCTGAGGTGTCTCCTGATAGGAGGTAGTTAAGTAGAACTTCGCTGTTCAGATGACCCGGTAGGAGCAACCGTATGCCAAAAATGCAAGCAGAATGAGCTTTTCAGTGAATAGCAGCCAGGCACATTTTAGCTTGTTTTACTTGTAAGTGGGGTTGGAAATGCTTTTCAGGCTCAGTACTGGGCTCAAAAGATGCAGCTCTGAGGTCTCTCCTGTTAGGAGTAGTTCAGTAGAACTTCGATGCTCAGCTGACCCGGCAAGAGCAAATGTATGCCAAAAATGTACGCAGAATGAGCTTTTCAGTGAAGATCAGCCAGGCACATTCTAGCAAGTTTTACTTGTAAGTAGGGTTGGAAATGCTTTTCAGGCTCAGTAATGCGCTCAAAAGATGCAGCCCTGAGGTCTCTCATGATGGCAGGTGGTTAAGTAGAAATTTGCCACTTGGCCGACCCAGCAGGAGCAAACGTATGCCAAAAATGTACACAGAATGAGCTTTTCAGTGAATAGCAGCCAGGCACATTTTAGCTAGTTTTACTTGTAAGTGGGGTTGGAAACGCTTTTCAGGCTCAGTACTGGGCTCAAAACATGCAGCCCTGAGGTCTCTCATGATAGCAGGTGGTTAAACAGAAATTCGCTGCTCAGCTGACCCGGTAGGAGCAAACGTATGCCAAAAATGTAAGCAGAATGAGCTTTTCAGTGAATAGCAGCCAGGCACATTTTAGCTTGTTTTACTTGTAAGTGGGGTTGGAAATGCTTTTCCGGCTCAGTACTGGGCTCAAAAGATGCAGCTCCGAGGTCTCTCCTGATAGGAGGTAGTTAAGTAGAACTTCGCTGCTCAGCTGACCCGGCAGGAGCAAATGTATGCCAAAAATGTACGCAGAATGAGCTTTTCAGTGAAGAGCAGCCAGGCACATTTTAGCTAGTTTTACTTGTAAGTGGGGTTGGAAATGCTTTTCAGGCTCAGTACTGGGCTCAAAACATGCAGCTCTGAGGTCTCTCCTGATAGGAGGTAGTTAGGTAGAACTTCGCTGCTCAGCTGACCCGGCAGGAGTAAATGTATGCCAAAAATGTAAGCAGAATGAGCTTTTCAGTGAATAGCAGCCAGGCACATTTTAGCTGGTTTTACTTGTAAGTGGGGTTGGAACCGCTTTTCAGGCTCAGTACTGGGCTCAAAAGATTCAGCTCTGAGGTCTCTCCTGATAGGAGGTAGTTAAGTAGAACTTCGCTGCTCAGCTGACCCGGCAGGAGCAAACGTATGCCAAAAATGTACGCAGAATGAGCTTTTCAGTGAAGAGCAGCCAGGCACATTTTAGCTAGTTTTACTTGTAAGTGGGGTTGGAAACGCTTTTCAGGCTCAGTACTGGGCTCAAAAGATTCAGCTCTGAGGTCTCTCCTGATAGGAGGTAGTTAAGTAGAACTTCGCTGCTTAGCTGACCCGGCAGGAGCAAACATATGCCAAAAATGTACGCAGAATGAGCTTTTCAGTGAAGAGCAGCCAGGCACATTTTAGCTAGTTTTACTTGTAAGTGGGGTTGGAAATGCTTTTCAGGCTCAGTACTGGTCTCAAAACATGCAGCCCTGAGGTCTCCCCTGATAGGAGGTAGTTAGGTAGAACTTCGCTGCTCAGCTGACCCTGCAGGAGCAAATGTATGCCAAAAATGTACGCAGAATGAGCTTTTCAGTGAATAGCAGCCAGACACATTTTAGCTTGTTTTACTTGTAAGTGGGGTTGGACATGCTTTTCAGGCTCAGTACTGGGCTCAAAAGATGCAGCTCTGAGGTCTCTCCTGATAGGAGGTAGTTAAGTAGAACTTCGCTGCTCAGCTGACCCGGCAGGAGCAAACGTATGCCAAAAATGTAAGCAGAATTAGCTTTTCAGTGAATAGTAGCCAGGCACATTCTAGCTAGTTTTACTTGTAAGTGGGGTTGGAAACGCTTTTCAGGCTCAGTACTGGGCTCAAAACATGCAGCCCTGAGGTCTCTCATGATAGCAGGTGGGTAAATAGAAATTCGTTGCTCAGCTGATCCGGCAGGAGCAAACGTATGCCAAAAATGTACGCAGAATAAGCTTTTCAGTGAAGAGCAGCCAGGCACATTTTAGCTAGTTTTACTTGTAAGTGGGGTTGGAAACGCTTTTCAGGCTCAATACTGGGCTCAAAACATGCAGCCCTGAGGTCTCTCATAATAGCAGGTGGTTAAATATAAATTTGCTGCTCAGCTGACCCGGTAGGAGCAAACGTATGCCAAAAATGTAAGCAGAATGAGCTTTTCAGTGAATAGCAGACAGGCACATTTTAGCTAGTTTTACTTGTTAGTGGGGTTGGAAATGCTTTTCAGGCTCAGTACTGAGCTCAAAAGATGCAGCTCTGAGGTCTTTCCTGATAGGAGGTAGTTAAGTTGAACGTCGCTGCTCAGCTGACCCGGCAGGAGCAAATGTATGCCAAAAATGTACGCAGAATGAGCTTTTCACTGAAGAGCAGCCAGGCACATTCTAGCAAGTTTTACTTGTAAGTGGGGTTGGAAACGCTTTTCAGGCTCAGTACTGCGCTCAAAAGATGCAGCCCTGAGGTCTCTCATGATGGCAGGTGGTTAAGTAGAAATTTGCCACTTGGCTGACCCAGCAGGAGCAAACGTATGCCAAAAATGTACACAGAATGAGCTTTTCAGTGAATAGCAGCCAGGCACATTTTAGCTAGTTTTACTTGTAAGTGGCTTTGGAAACGCTTTTCAGGATCAGTACTGGGCTCAAAACATGCAGCCCTGAGGTCTCTCATGATAGCAGGTGGTTAAATAGAAATTCGCTGCTCAGCTGACCCGGCAAGAGCAAACGCATGCCAAAAATGTACGCAGAATGAGCTTTTCAGTGAAGAGCAGCCAGGCACATTTTAGCTAGTTTTACTTGTAAGTGGGGTTGGAAACGCTTTTCAGGCTCAGTACTGGGCTCAAAACATGCAGCCCTGAGGTCTCTCATGATAGCAGGTGGTTAAACAGAAATTCGCTGCTCAGCTGACCCGGTAGGAGCAAACGTATGCCAAAAATGTAAGCAGAATGAGCTTTTCAGTGAATAGCAGCCAGGCACATTTTAGCTTGTTTTACTTGTAAGTGGGGTTGGAAATGCTTTTCAGGCTCAGTACTGGGCTCAAAAGATGCAGCTCCGAGGTCTCTCCTGATAGGAGGTAGTTAAGTAGAACTTCGCTGCTCATCTGACTCGGCAGGAGCAAATGTATGCCAAAAATGTACGCAGAATGAGCTTTTCAGTGAAGAGCAGCCAGGCACATTTTAGCTAGTTTTACTTGTAAGTGGGGTTGGAAATGCTTTTCAGGCTCAGTACTGGGCTCAAAACATGCAGCTCTGAGGTCTCTCCTGATAGGAGGTAGTTAGGTAGAACTTCGCTGCTCAGCTGACCCGGCAGGAGTAAATGTATGCCAAAAATGTAAGCAGAATGAGCTTTTCAGTGAATAGCAGCCAGGCACATTTTAGCTGGTTTTACTTGTAAGTGGGGTTGGAACCGCTTTTCAGGCTCAGTACTGGGCTCAAAAGATTCAGCTCTGAGGTCTCTCCTGATAGGAGGTAGTTAAGTAGAACTTCGCTGCTCAGCTGACCCGGCAGGAGCAAACGTATGCCAAAAATGTACGCAGAATGAGCTTTTCAGTGAAGAGCAGCCAGGCACATTTTAGCTAGTTTTACTTGTAAGTGGGGTTGGAAATGCTTTTCAGGCTCAGTACTGGGCTCAAAACATGCAGCTCTGAGGTCTCTCCTGATAGGAGGTAGTTAGGTAGAACTTCGCTGCTCAGCTGACCCGGCAGGAGCAAATGTATGCCAAAAATGTACACAGAATGAGCTTTTCAGTGAATAGCAGCCAGGCACATTTTAGCCAGTTTTACTTGTAAGTGGGGTTGAAAATGCTTTTCAGGCTCAGTACTGGGCTCAAAAGATGCAGCTCTGAGGTCTCTCCTGATAGGAGGTAGTTAAGTAGAACTTCGCTGCTCAGCTGACCCGGCAGGAGCAAACGTATGCCAAAAATGTAAGCAGAATGAGCTTTTCAGTGAATAGTAGCCAGGCACATTTAAGCTAGTTTTACTTGTAAGTGGGGTTGGAAATGCTTTTCAGGCTCAGTACTGGGCTCAAAACATGCAGCCCTGAGGTCTCTCATGATAGCAGGTGGTTAAATAGAAATTCGTTGGTCAGCTGATCCGGCAGGAGCAAATGTATGCCAAAAATGTATGCAGAATGAGCTTTTCAGTGAAGAGCAGCCAGGCACATTTTAGCTAGTTTTACTTGTAAGTGGGGTTGGAAACGCTTTTCAGGCTCAATACTGGGCTCAAAACATGCAGCCCTGAGGTCTCTCATGATAGCAGGTGGTTAAATATAAATTCGCTGCTCAGCTGACCCGGTAGGAGCAAACGTATGCCAAAAATGTAAGCAGAATGCGCTTTTCAGTGAATAGCAGCCAGGCACATTTTAGCTAGTTTTACTTGTTAGTGGGGTTGGAAATGCTTTTCAGGCTCAGTACTGAGCTCAAAAGATGCAGCTCTGAGGTCTCTCCTGATAGGAGGTAGTTAAGTTGAACTTCGCTGCTCAGCTGACCCGGCAGGAGCAAATGTATGCCAAAAATGTACGCAGAATGAGCTTTTCAGTGAATAGCAGCCAGGCACATTTTAGCTTGTTATACTTGTAAGTGGGGTTGGAAATGCTTTTCAGGCTCAGTACTGGGCTCAAAAGATGCAGCTCTGAGGTCTCTCCTGATAGGAGGTAGTTAAGTAGAACTTTGCTGCTCAGCTGACCCGGCAGGAGCAAACGTATGCCAAAAATGTAAGCAGAATGAGCTTTTCAGTGAATAGTAGCCAGGCACATTTTAGCTAGTTTTACTTGTAAGTGGGGTTGGAAACGCTTTTCAGGCTCAGTAATGCGCTCAAAAGATGCAGCCCTGAGGTCTCTCATGATGGCAGGTGGTTAAGTAGAAATTTGCCACTTGGCTGACCCAGCAGGAGCAAACGTATGCCAAAAATGTACACAGAATGAGCTTTTCAGTGAATAGCAGCCAGGCACATTTTAGCTAGTTTTACTTGTAAGTGGCTTTGGAAACGCTTTTCAGGATCAGTACTGGGCTCAAAACATGCAGCCCTGAGGTATCTCATGATAGCAGGTGGTTAAATAGAAATTCGCTGCTCAGCTGACCCGGCAGGAGCAAACGTATGCCAAAAATGTACGCAGAATGAGCTTTTCAGTGAATAGCAGCCAGGCACATTTTAGCTGGTTTTACTTGTAAGTGGGGTTGGAACCGCTTTTCAGGATCAGTACTGGGCTCAAAAGATTCAGCTCTGAGGTCTCTCCTGATAGGAGGTAGTTAAGTAGAACTTCGCTGCTCAGCTGACCCGGCAGGAGCAAACGTATGCCAAAAATGTACGCAGAATGAGCTTTTCAGTGAATAGCAGCCAGGCACATTTTAGCTGGTTTTACTTGTAAGTGGGGTTGGAAATGCTTTTCAGGCTCAGTACTGGGCTCAAAACATGCAGCTCTGAGGTCTCTCCTGATAGGAGGTAGTTAGGTAGAACTTCGCTGCTCAGCTGACCCGGCAGGAGCAAATGTATGCCAAAAATGTACACAGAATGAGCTTTTCAGTGAATAGCAGCCAGGCACATTTTAGCCAGTTTTACTTGTAATTGGGGTTGAAAATGCTTTTCAGGCTCAGTACTGGGCTCAAAAGATGCAGCTCTGAGGTCTCTCCTGATAGGAGGTAGTTAAGTAGAACTTCGCTGCTCAGCTGACCCGGCAGGAGCAAACGTATGCCAAAAATGTAAGCAGAATGAGCTCTTCAGTGAATAGTAGCCAGGCACATTTAAGCTAGTTTTACTTGTAAGTGGGGTTGGAAATGCTTTTCAGGCTCAGTACTGGGCTCAAAAGATGCAGCTCTGAGGTCTCTCCTGATAGGAGGTAGTTAAGTAGAACTTCGCTGCTCAGCTGACCCGGCAGGAGCAAACGTATGCCAAAAATGTAAGCAGAATGAGCTTTTCAGTGAATAGTAGCCAGGCACATTTAAGCTAGTTTTACTTGTAAGTGGGGTTGGAAATGCTTTTCAGGCTCAGTACTGGGCTCAAAACATGCAGCCCTGAGGTCTCTCATGATAGCAGGTGGTTAAATAGAAATTCGTTAGTCAGCTGATCCGGCAGGAGCAAATGTATGCCAAAAATGTATGCAGAATGAGCTTTTCAGTGAAGAGCAGCCAGGCACATTTTAGCTAGTTTTACTTGTAAGTGGGGTTGGAAACGCTTTTCAGGCTCAATACTGGGCTCAAAACATGCAGCCCTGAGGTCTCTCATGATAGCAGGTGGTTAAATATAAATTCGCTGCTCAGCTGACCCGGTAGGAGCAAACGTATGCCAAAAATGTAAGCAGAATGAGCTTTTCAGTGAATAGCAGCCAGGCACATTTTAGCTTGTTTTACTTGTAAGTGGGGTTGGAAATGCTTTTCAGGCTCAGTACTGGGCTCAAAAGATGCAGCTCTGAGGTCTCTCCTGATAGGAGGTAGTTAAGTAGAACTTTGCTGCTCATCTGACCCGGCAGGAGTAAATGTATGCCAAAAATGTAAGCAGAATGAGCTTTTCAGTGAATAGCAGCCAGACACATTTTAGCTTGTTTTACTTGTAAGTGGGGTTGGAAATGCTTTTCAGGCTCAGTACTGGGCTCAAAAGATGCAGCTCTGAGGTCTCTCCTGATAGGAGGTAGTTAAGTAGAACTTCGCTGCTCAGCTGACCCGGCAGGAGCAAACGTATGCCAAAAATGTAAGCAGAAAGAGCTTTTCAGTGAATAGTAGCCAGGCACATTTTAGCTAGTTTTACTTGTAAGTGGGGTTGGAAACGCTTTTCAGGCTCAGTACTGGGCTCAAAACATGCAGCCCTGAGGTCTCTCATGATAGCAGGTGGGTAAATAGAAATTCGTTGCTCAGCTGATCCGGCAGGAGCAAACGTATGCCAAAAATGTACGCAGAATAAGCTTTTCAGTGAAGAGCAGCCAGGCATATTTTAGCTAGTTTTACTTGTAAGTGGGGTTGGAAACGCTTTTCAGGCTCAATACTGGGCTCAAAACATGCAGCCCTGAGGTCTCTCATAATAGCAGGTGGTTAAATATAAATTTGCTGCTCAGCTGACCCGGTAGGAGCAAACGTATGCCAAAAATGTAAGCAGAATGAGCTTTTCAGTGAATAGCAGCCAGGCACATTTTAGCTAGTTTTACTTGTTAGTGGGGTTGGAAATGCTTTTCAGGCTCAGTACTGACCTCAAAAGATGCAGCTCTGAGGTCTTTCCTGATAGGAGGTAGTTAAGTTGAACGTCGCTGCTCAGCTGACCCGGCAGGAGCAAATGTATGCCAAAAATGTACGCAGAATGAGCTTTTCAGTGAAGAGCAGCCAGGCACATTCTAGCAAGTTTTACTTGTAAGTGGGGTTGGAAACGCTTTTCAGGCTCAGTACTGCGCTCAAAAGATGCAGCCCTGAGGTCTCTCATGATAGCAGGTGGTTAAATAGAAATTCGCTGCTCAGCTGACCCGGCAGGAGCAAACGTATGCCAAAAATGTACGCAGAGTGAGCTTTTCAGTGAAGAGCAGCCAGGCACATTTTAGCTAGTTTTACTTGTAAGTGGGGTTGGAAATGCTTTTCAGGCTCAGTACTGGGCTTAAAACATGCAGCTCTGAGGTGTCTCCTGATAGGAGGTAGTTAAGTAGAACTTCGCTGTTCAGATGACCCGGTAGGAGCAACCGTATGCCAAAAATGCAAGCAGAATGAGCTTTTCAGTGAATAGCAGCCAGGCACATTTTAGCTTGTTTTACTTGTAAGTGGGGTTGGAAATGCTTTTCAGGCTCAGTACTGGGCTCAAAAGATGCAGCTCTGAGGTCTCTTCTGTTAGGAGGTAGTTCAGTAGAACTTCGATGCTCAGCTGACCCGGCAAGAGCAAATGTATGCCAAAAATGTACGCAGAATGAGCTTTTCAGTGAAGATCAGCCAGGCACATTCTAGCAAGTTTTACTTGTAAGTGGGGTTGGAAATGCTTTTCAGGCTCAGTAATGCGCTCAAAAGATGCAGCCCTGAGGTCTCTCATGATGGCAGGTGGTTAAGTAGAAATTTGCCACTTGGCCGACCCAGCAGGAGCAAACGTATGCCAAAAATGTACACAGAATGAGCTTTTCAGTGAATAGCAGCCAGGCACATTTTAGCTAGTTTTACTTGTAAGTGGGGTTGGAAACGCTTTTCAGGCTCAGTACTGGGCTCAAAACATGCAGCCCTGAGGTCTCTCATGATAGCAGGTGGTTAAACAGAAATTCGCTGCTCAGCTGACCCGGTAGGAGCAAACGTATGCCAAAAATGTAAGCAGAATGAGCTTTTCAGTGAATAGCAGCCAGGCACATTTTAGCTTGTTTTACTTGTAAGTGGGGTTGGAAATGCTTTTCAGGCTCAGTACTGGGCTCAAAAGATGCAGCTCCGAGGTCTCTCCTGATAGGAGGTAGTTAAGTAGAACTTCGCTGCTCAGCTGACCCGGCAGGAGCAAATGTATGCCAAAAATGTACGCAGAATGAGCTTTTCAGTGAAGAGCAGCCAGGCACATTTTAGCTAGTTTTACTTGTAAGTGGGGTTGGAAATGCATTTCAGGCTCAGTACTGGGCTCAAAACATGCAGCTCTGAGGTCTCTCCTGATAGGAGGTAGTTAGGTAGAACTTCGCTGCTCAGCTGACCCGGCAGGAGTAAATGTATGCCAAAAATGTAAGCAGAATGAGCTTTTCAGTGAATAGCAGCCAGGCACATTTTAGCTGGTTTTACTTGTAAGTGGGGTTGGAACTGCTTTTCAGGCTCAGTACTGGGCTCAAAAGATTCAGCTCTGAGGTCTCTCCTGATAGGAGGTAGTTAAGTAGAACTTCGCTGCTCAGCTGACCCGGCAGGAGCAAACGTATGCCAAAAATGTACGCAGAATGAGCTTTTCAGTGAAGAGCAGCCAGGCACATTCTAGCAAGTTTTACTTGTAAGTGGGGTTGGAAATGCTTTTCAGGCTCAGTAATGCGCTCAAAAGATGCAGCCCTGAGGTCTCTCATGATGGCAGGTGGTTAAGTAGAAATTTGCCACTTGGCTGACCCAGCAGGAGCAAACGAATGCCAAAAATGTACACAGAATGAGCTTTTCAGTGAATAGCAGCCAGGCACATTTTAGCTAGTTTTACTTGTAAGTGGCTTTGGAAACGCTTTTCAGGATCAGTACTGGGCTCAAAACATGCAGCCCTGAGGTCTCTCATGATAGCAGGTGGTTAAATAGAAATTCGCTGCTCAGCTGACCCGGCAGGAGCAAACGTATGCCAAAAATGTACGCAGAATGAGCTTTTCAGTGAAGAGCAGCCAGGCACATTTTAGCTAGTTTTACTTGTAAGTGGGGTTGGAAACGCTTTTCAGGCTCAGTACTGGTCTCAAAACATGCAGCCCTGAGGTCTCTCATGATAGCAGGTGGTTAAACAGAAATTCGCTGCTCAGCTGACCCGGTGGGAGCAAACGTATGCCAAAAATGTAAGCAGAATGAGCTTTTCAGTGAATAGCAGCCAGGCACATTTTAGCTTGTTTTACTTGTAAGTGGGGTTGGAAATGCTTTTCAGGCTCAGTACTGGGCTCAAAAGATGCAGCTCCGAGGTCTCTCCTGATAGGAGGTAGTTAAGTAGAACTTCGCTGCTCAGCTGACTCGGCAGGAGCAAATGTATGCCAAAAATGTACGCAGAATGAGCTTTTCAGTGAAGAGCAGCCAGGCACATTTTAGCTAGTTTTACTTGTAAGTGGGGTTGGAAATGCTTTTCGGGCTCAGTACTGGGCTCAAAACATGCAGCTCTGAGGTCTCTCCTGTTAGGAGGTAGTTCAGTAGAACTTCGATGCTCAGCTGACCCGGCAAGAGCAAATGTATGCCAAAAATGTACGCAGAATGAGCTTTTCAGTGAAGATCAGCCAGGCACATTCTAGCAAGTTTTACTTGTAAGTGGGGTTGGAAATGCTTTTCAGGCTCAGTAATGCGCTCAAAAGATGCAGCCCTGAGGTCTCTCATGATGGCAGGTGGTTAAGTAGAAATTTGCCACTTGGCTGACCCAGCAGGAGCAAACGTATGCCAAAAATGTACACAGAATGAGCTTTTCAGTGAATAGCAGCCAGGCACATTTTAGCTAGTTTTACTTGTAAGTGGCTTTGGAAACGCTTTTCAGGATCAGTACTGGGCTCAAAACATGCAGCCCTGAGGTCTCTCATGATAGCAGGTGGTTAAATAGAAATTCGCTGCTCAGCTGACCCGGCAGGAGCAAACGTATGCCAAAAATGTACGCAGAATGAGCTTTTCAGTGAAGAGCAGCCAGGCACATTTTAGCTAGTTTTACTTGTCAGTGGGGTTGGAAACGCTTTTCAGGCTCAGTACTGGGCTCAAAACATGCAGCCCTGAGGTCTCTCATGATAGCAGGTGGTTAAACAGAAATTCACTGCTCAGCTGACCCGGTAGGAGCAAACGTATGCCAAAAATGTAAGCAGAATGAGCTTTTCAGTGAATAGCAGCCAGGCACATTTTAGCTTGTTTTACTTGTAAGTGGGGTTGGAAATGCTTTTCAGGCTCAGTACTGGGCTCAAAAGATGCAGCTCCGAGGTCTCTCCTGATAGGAGGTAGTTAAGTAGAACTTCGCTGCTCAGCTGACTCGGCAGGAGCAAATGTATGCCAAAAATGTACGCAGAATGAGCTTTTCAGTGAAGAGCAGCCAGGCACATTTTAGCTAGTTTTACTTGTAAGTGGGGTTGGAAATGCTTTTCAGGCTCAGTACTGGGCTCAAAACATGCAGCTCTGAGGTCTCTCCTGATAGGAGGTAGTTAGGTAGAACTTCGCTGCTCAGCTGACCCGGCAGGAGTAAATGTATGCCAAAAATGTAAGCAGAATGAGCTTTTCAGTGAATAGCAGCCAGGCACATTTTAGCTGGTTTTACTTGTAAGTGGGGTTGGAACCGCTTTTCAGGCTCAGTACTGGGCTCAAAAGATTCAGCTCTGAGGTCTCTCCTGATAGGAGGTAGTTAAGTAGAACTTCGCTGCTCAGCTGACCCGGCAGGAGCAAACGTATGCCAAAAATGTACGCAGAATGAGCTTTTCAGTGAAGAGCAGCCAGGCACATTTTAGCTAGTTTTACTTGTAAGTGGGGTTGGAAATGCTTTTCAGGCTCAGTACTGGGCTCAAAACATGCAGCTCTGAGGTCTCTCCTGATAGGAGGTAGTTAGGTAGAACTTCGCTGCTCAGCTGACCCGGCAGGAGCAAATGTATGCCAAAAATGTACACAGAATGAGCTTTTCAGTGAATAGCAGCCAGGCACATTTTAGCCAGTTTTACTTGTAAGTGGGGTTGAAAATGCTTTTCAGGCTCAGTACTGGGCTCAAAAGATGCAGCTCTGAGGTCTCTCCTGATAGGAGGTAGTTAAGTAGAACTTCGCTGCTCAGCTGACCCGGCAGGAGCAAACGTATGCCAAAAATGTAAGCAGAATGAGCTTTTCAGTGAATAGTAGCCAGGCACATTTAAGCTAGTTTTACTTGTAAGTGGGGTTGGAAATGCTTTTCAGGCTCAGTACTGGGCTCAAAACATGCAGCCCTGAGGTCTCTCATGATAGCAGGTGGTTAAATAGAAATTCGTTGGTCAGCTGATCCGGCAGGAGCAAATGTATGCCAAAAATGTATGCAGAATGAGCTTTTCAGTGAAGAGCAGCCAGGCACATTTTAGCTAGTTTTACTTGTAAGTGGGGTTGGAAACGCTTTTCAGGCTCAATACTGGGCTCAAAACATGCAGCCCTGAGGTCTCTCATGATAGCAGGTGGTTAAATATAAATTCGCTGCTCAGCTGACCCGGTAGGAGCAAACGTATGCCAAAAATGTAAGCAGAATGAGCTTTTCAGTGAATAGCAGCCAGGCACATTTTAGCTTGTTTTACTTGTAAGTGGGGTTGGAAATGCTTTTCAGGCTCAGTACTGGGCTCAAAAGATGCAGCTCTGAGGTCTCTCCTGATAGGAGGTAGTTAAGTAGAACTTCGCTGCTCATCTGACCCGGCAGGAGTAAATGTATGCCAAAAATGTAAGCAGAATGAGCTTTTCAGTGAAGAGCAGCCAGGCACATTTTAGCTAGTTTTACTTGTAAGTGGGGTTGGAAATGCTTTCCAGGCTCAGTACTGGTCTCAAAACATGCAGCCCTGAGGTCTCTCCTGATAGGAGGTAGTTAGGTAGAACTTCGCTGCTCAGCTGACCCTGCAGGAGCAAATGTATGCCAAAAATGTACGCAGAATGAGCTTTTCAGTGAATAGCAGCCAGACACATTTTAGCTTGTTTTACTTGTAAGTGGGGTTGGAAATGCTTTTCAGGCTCAGTACTGGGCTCAAAAGATGCAGCTCTGAGGTCTCTCCTGATAGGAGGTAGTTAAGTAGATCTTCGCTGCTCAGCTGACCCGGCAGGAGCAAACGTATGCCAAAAATGTAAGCAGAATGAGCTTTTCAGTGAATAGTAGCCAGGCACATTTTAGCTAGTTTTACTTGTAAGTGGGGTTGGAAACGCTTTTCAGGCTCAGTACTGGGCTCAAAACATGCAGCCCTGAGGTCTCTCATGATAGCAGGTGGGTAAATAGAAATTCGTTGCTCAGCTGATCCGGCAGGAGCAAACGTATGCCAAAAATGTACGCAGAATAAGCTTTTCAGTGAAGAGCAGCCAGGCACATTTTAGCTAGTTTTACTTGTAAGTGGGGTTGGAAACGCTTTTCAGGCTCAATACTGGGCTCAAAACATGCAGCCCTGAGGTCTCTCATAATAGCAGGTGGTTAAATATAAATTTGCTGCTCAGCTGACCCGGTAGGAGCAAACGTATGCCAAAAATGTAAGCAGAATGAGCTTTTCAGTGAATAGCAGCCAGGCACATTTTAGCTAGTTTTACTTGTTAGTGGGGTTGGAAATGCTTTTCAGGCTCAGTACTGAGCTCAAAAGATGCAGCTCTGAGGTCTTTCCTGATAGGAGGTAGTTAAGTTGAACGTCGCTGCTCAGCTGACCCGGCAGGAGCAAATGTATGCCAAAAATGTACGCAGAATGAGCTTTTCAGTGAAGAGCAGCCAGGCACATTCTAGCAAGTTTTACTTGTAAGTGGGGTTGGAAACGCTTTTCAGGCTCAGTACTGCGCTCAAAAGATGCAGCCCTGAGGTCTCTCATGATAGCAGGTGGTTAAATAGAAATTCGCTGCTCAGCTGACCCGGCAGGAGCAAACGTATGCCAAAAATGTACGCAGAGTGAGCTTTTCAGTGAAGAGCAGCCAGGCACATTTTAGCTAGTTTTACTTGTAAGTGGGGTTGGAAATGCTTTTCAGGCTCAGTACTGGGCTTAAAACATGCAGCTCTGAGGTGTCTCCTGATAGGAGGTAGTTAAGTAGAACTTCGCTGTTCAGATGACCCGGTAGGAGCAACCGTATGCCAAAAATGTAAGCAGAATGAGCTTTTCAGTGAATAGCAGCCAGGCACATTTTAGCTTGTTTTACTTGTAAGTGGGGTTGGAAATGCTTTTCAGGCTCAGTACTGGGCTCAAAAGATGCAGCTATGAGTTCTCTCCTGTTAGGAGGTAGTTCAGTAGAACTTCGATGCTCAGCTGACCCGGCAAGAGCAAATGTATGCCAAAAATGTACGCAGAATGAGCTTTTCAGTGAAGATCAGCCAGGCACATTCTAGCAAGTTTTACTTGTAAGTGGGGTTGGAAATGCTTTTCAGGCTCAGTAATGCGCTCAAAAGATGCAGCCCTGAGGTCTCTCATGATGGCAGGTGGTTAAGTAGAAATTTGCCACTTGGCTGACCCAGCAGGAGCAAACGTATGCCAAAAATGTACACAGAATGAGCTTTTCAGTGAATAGCAGCCAGGCACATTTTAGCTAGTTTTACTTGTAAGTGGCTTTGGAAACGCTTTTCAGGATCAGTACTGGGCTCAAAACATGCAGCCCTGAGGTCTCTCATGATAGCAGGTGGTTAAATAGAAATTCGCTGCTCAGCTGACCTGGCAGGAGCAAACGTATGCCAAAAATGTACGCAGAATGAGCTTTTCAGTGAAGAGCAGCCAGGCACATTTTAGCTAGTTTTACTTGTAAGTGGGGTTGGAAACGCTTTTCAGGCTCAGTACTGGGCTCAAAACATGCAGCCCTGAGGTCTCTCATGATAGCAGGTGGTTAAACAGAAATTCGCTGCTCAGCTGACCCGGTAGGAGCAAACGTATGCCAAAAATGTAAGCAGAATGAGCTTTTCAGTGAATAGCAGCCAGGCACATTTTAGCTTGTTTTACTTGTAAGTGGGGTTGGAAATGCTTTTCAGGCTCAGTACTGGGCTCAAAAGATGCAGCTCCGAGGTCTCTCCTGATAGGAGGTAGTTAAGTAGAACTTCGCTGCTCAGCTGAACCGGCAGGAGCAAATGTATGCCAAAAATGTACGCAGAATGAGCTTTTCAGTGAAGAGCAGCCAGGCACATTTTAG
Organism: Lissotriton vulgaris; assembly: GCF_964263255.1. Lineage (NCBI taxonomy): Eukaryota > Metazoa > Chordata > Amphibia > Caudata > Salamandridae > Lissotriton > Lissotriton vulgaris. The sequence goes on along the minus strand of NW_028244430.1, from coordinate 1,441,975 downwards.
CTAGTTTTACTTGTAAGTGGGGTTGGAAATGCTTTTCAGGCTCAGTACTGGGCTCAAAACATGCAGCTCTGAGGTCTCTCCTGATAGGAGGTAGTTAGGTAGAACTTCGCTGCTCAGCTGACCCGGCAGGAGTAAATGTATGCCAAAAATGTAAGCAGAATGAGCTTTTCAGTGAATAGCAGCAAGGCACATTTTAGCTGGTTTTACTTGTAAGTGGGGTTGGAACCGCTTTTCAGGCTCAGTACTGGGCTCAAAAGATTCATCTCTGAGGTCTCTCCTGATAGGAGGTAGTTAAGTAGAACTTCGCTGCTTAGCTGACCCGGCAGGAGCAAACATATGCCAAAAATGTTCGCAGAATGAGCTTTTCAGTGAAGAGCAGCCAGGCACATTTTAGCTAGTTTTACTTGTAAGTGGGGTTGGAAATGCTTTTCAGGCTCAGTACTGGTCTCAAAACATGCAGCCCTGAGGTCTCTCCTGATAGGAGGTAGTTAGGTAGAACTTCGCTGCTCAGCTGACCCTGCAGGAGCAAATGTATGCCAACAATGTACGCATAATGAGCTTTTCAGTGAATAGCAGCCAGACACATTTTAGCTTGTTTTACTTGTAAGTGGGGTTGGAAATGCTTTTCAGGCTCAGTACTGGGCTCAAAAGATGCAGCTCTGAGGTCTCTCCTGATAGGAGGTAGTTAAGTAGAACTTCGCTGCTTAGCTGACCCGGCAGGAGCAAACATATGCCAAAAATGTTCGCAGAATGAGCTTTTCAGTGAAGAGCAGCCAGGCACATTTTAGCTAGTTTTACTTGTAAGTGGGGTTGGAAATGCTTTTCAGGCTCAGTACTGGTCTCAAAACATGCAGCCCTGAGGTCTCTCCTGATAGGAGGTAGTTAGGTAGAACTTCGCTGCTCAGCTGACCCTGCAGGAGCAAATGTATGCCAACAATGTACGCATAATGAGCTTTTCAGTGAATAGTAGCCAGGCACATTTTAGCTAGTTTTACTTGTAAGTGGGGTTGGAAACACTTTTCAGGCTCAGTACTGGGCTCAAAACATGCAGCCCTGAGGTCTCTCATGATAGCAGGTGGGTAAATAGAAATTCGTTGCTCAGCTGATCCGGCAGGAGCAAACGTATGCCAAAAATGTACGCAGAATAAGCTTTTCAGTGAAGAGCAGCCAGGCACATTTTAGCTAGTTTTACTTGTAAGTGGGGTTGGAAACGCTTTTCAGGCTCAATACTGGGCTCAAAACATGCAGCCCTGAGGTCTCTCATAATAGCAGGTGGTTAAATATAAATTTGCTGCTCAGCTGACCCGGTAGGAGCAAACGTATGCCAAAAATGTAAGCAGAATGAGCTTTTCAGTGAATAGCAGCCAGGCACATTTTAGCTAGTTTTACTTGTTAGTGGGGTTGGAAATGCTTTTCAGGCTCAGTACTGAGCTCAAAAGATGCAGCTCTGAGGTCTTTCCTGATAGGAGGTAGTTAAGTTGAACGTCGCTGCTCAGCTGACCCGGCAGGAGCAAATGTATGCCAAAAATGTACGCAGAATGAGCTTTTCAGTGAAGAGCAGCCAGGCACATTCTAGCAAGTTTTACTTGTAAGTGGGGTTGGAAACGCTTTTCAGGCTCAGTACTGCGCTCAAAAGATGCAGCCCTGAGTTCTCTCATGATAGCAGGTGGTTAAATAGAAATTCGCTGCTCAGCTGACCCGGCAGGAGCAAACGTATGCCAAAAATGTACGCAGAGTGAGCTTTTCAGTGAAGAGCAGCCAGGCACATTTTAGCTAGTTTTACTTGTAAGTGGGGTTGGAAATGCTTTTCAGGCTCAGTACTGGGCTTAAAACATGCAGCTCTGAGGTGTCTCCTGATAGGAGGTAGTTAAGTAGAACTTCGCTGTTCAGATGACCCGGTAGGAGCAACCGTATGCCAAAAATGTAAGCAGAATGAGCTTTTCAGTGAATAGCAGCCAGGCACATTTTAGCTTGTTTTACTTGTAAGTGGGGTTGGAAATGCTTTTCAGGCTCAGTACTGGGCTCAAAAGATGCAGCTCTGAGGTCTCTCCTGATAGGAGGTAGTTAGGTAGAACTTCGCTGCTCAGCTGACCCGGCAGGAGCAAATGTATGCCAAAAATGTACACAGAATGAGCTTTTCAGTGAATAGCAGCCAGGCACATTTTAGCCAGTTTTACTTGTAAGTGGGGTTGAAAATGCTTTTCAGGCTCAGTACTGGGCTCAAAAGATGCAGCTCTGAGGTCTCTCCTGATAGGAGGTAGTTAAGTAGAACTTCGCTGCTCAGCTGACCCGGCAGGAGCAAACGTATGCCAAAAATGTAAGCAGAATGAGCTTTTCAGTGAATAGTAGCCAGGCACATTTAAGCTAGTTTTACTTGTAAGTGGGGTTGGAAATGCTTTTCAGGCTCAGTACTGGGCTCAAAACATGCAGCCCTGAGGTCTCTCATGATAGCAGGTGGTTAAATAGAAATTCGTTGGTCAGCTGATCCGGCAGGAGCAAATGTATGCCAAAAATGTATGCAGAATGAGCTTTTCAGTGAAGAGCAGCCAGGCACATTTTAGCTAGTTTTACTTGTAAGTGGGGTTGGAAACGCTTTTCAGGCTCAATACTGGGCTCAAAACATGCAGCCCTGAGGTCTCTCATGATAGCAGGTGGTTAAATATAAATTCGCTGCTCAGCTGACCCGGTAGGAGCAAACGTATGCCAAAAATGTAAGCAGAATGAGCTTTTCAGTGAATAGCAGCCAGGCACATTTTAGCTTGTTTTACTTGTAAGTGGGGTTGGAAATGCTTTTCAGGCTCAGTACTGGGCTCAAAAGATGCAGCTCTGAGGTCTCTCCTGATAGGAGGTAGTTAAGTAGAACTTCGCTGCTCATCTGACCCGGCAGGAGTAAATGTATGCCAAAAATGTAAGCAGAATGAGCTTTTCAGTGAAGAGCAGCCAGGCACATTTTAGCTAGTTTTACTTGTAAGTGGGGTTGGAAATGCTTTCCAGGCTCAGTACTGGTCTCAAAACATGCAGCCCTGAGGTCTCTCCTGATAGGAGGTAGTTAGGTAGAACTTCGCTGCTCAGCTGACCCTGCAGGAGCAAATGTATGCCAAAAATGTACGCAGAATGAGCTTTTCAGTGAATAGCAGCCAGACACATTTTAGCTTGTTTTACTTGTAAGTGGGGTTGGAAATGCTTTTCAGGCTCAGTACTGGGCTCAAAAGATGCAGCTCTGAGGTCTCTCCTGATAGGAGGTAGTTAAGTAGATCTTCGCTGCTCAGCTGACCCGGCAGGAGCAAACGTATGCCAAAAATGTAAGCAGAATGAGCTTTTCAGTGAATAGTAGCCAGGCACATTTTAGCTAGTTTTACTTGTAAGTGGGGTTGGAAACGCTTTTCAGGCTCAATACTGGGCTCAAAACATGCAGCCCTGAGGTCTCTCATGATAGCAGGTGGGTAAATAGAAATTCGTTGCTCAGCTGATCCGGCAGGAGCAAACGTATGCCAAAAATGTACGCAGAATAAGCTTTTCAGTGAAGAGCAGCCAGGCACATTTTAGCTAGTTTTACTTGTAAGTGGGGTTGGAAACGCTTTTCAGGCTCAATACTGGGCTCAAAACATGCAGCCCTGAGGTCTCTCATAATAGCAGGTGGTTAAATATAAATTTGCTGCTCAGCTGACCCGGTAGGAGCAAACGTATGCCAAAAATGTAAGCAGAATGAGCTTTTCAGTGAATAGCAGCCAGGCACATTTTAGCTAGTTTTACTTGTTAGTGGGGTTGGAAATGCTTTTCAGGCTCAGTACTGAGCTCAAAAGATGCAGCTCTGAGGTCTTTCCTGATAGGAGGTAGTTAAGTTGAACGTCGCTGCTCAGCTGACCCGGCAGGAGCAAATGTATGCCAAAAATGTACGCAGAATGAGCTTTTCAGTGAAGAGCAGCCAGGCACATTCTAGCAAGTTTTACTTGTAAGTGGGGTTGGAAACGCTTTTCAGGCTCAGTACTGCGCTCAAAAGATGCAGCCCTGAGGTCTCTCATGATAGCAGGTGGTTAAATAGAAATTCGCTGCTCAGCTGACCCGGCAGGAGCAAACGTATGCCAAAAATGTACGCAGAGTGAGCTTTTCAGTGAATAGCAGCCAGGCACATTTTAGCTTGTTTTACTTGTAAGTGGGGTTGGAAATGCTTTTCAGGCTCAGTACTGGGCTCAAAAGATGCAGCTATGAGTTCTCTCCTGTTAGGAGGTAGTTCAGTAGAACTTCGATGCTCAGCTGACCCGGCAAGAGCAAATGTATGCCAAAAATGTACGCAGAATGAGCTTTTCAGTGAAGATCAGCCAGGCACATTCTAGCAAGTTTTACTTGTAAGTGGGGTTGGAAATGCTTTTTAGGCTCAGTAATGCGCTCAAAAGATGCAGCCCTGAGGTCTCTCATGATGGCAGGTGGTTAAGTAGAAATTTGCCACTTGGCTGACCCAGCAGGAGCAAACGTATGCCAAAAATGTACACAGAATGAGCTTTTCAGTGAATAGCAGCCAGGCACATTTTAGCTAGTTTTACTTGTAAGTGGCTTTGGAAACGCTTTTCAGGATCAGTACTGGGCTCAAAACATGCAGCCCTGAGGTCTCTCATGATAGCAGGTGGTTAAATAGAAATTCGCTGCTCAGCTGACCCGGCAGGAGCAAACGTATGCCAAAAATGTACGCAGAATGAGCTTTTCAGTGAAGAGCAGCCAGGCACATTTTAGCTAGTTTTACTTGTAAGTGGGGTTGGAAACGCTTTTCAGGCTCAGTACTGGGCTCAAAACATGCAGCCCTGAGGTCTCTCATGATAGCAGGTGGTTAAACAGAAATTCGCTGCTCAGCTGACCCGGTAGGAGCAAACGTATGCCAAAAATGTAAGCAGAATGAGCTTTTCAGTGAATAGCAGCCAGGCACATTTTAGCTTGTTTTACTTGTAAGTGGGGTTGGAAATGCTTTTCAGGCTCAGTACTGGGCTCAAAAGATGCAGCTCCGAGGTCTCTCCTGATAGGAGGTAGTTAAGTAGAACTTCGCTGCTCAGCTGAACCGGCAGGAGCAAATGTATGCCAAAAATGTACGCAGAATGAGCTTTTCAGTGAAGAGCAGCCAGGCACATTTTAGCTAGTTTTACTTGTAAGTGGGGTTGGAAATGCTTTTCAGGCTCAGTACTGGGCTCAAAACATGCAGCTCTGAGGTCTCTCCTGATAGGAGGTAGTTAGGTAGAACTTCGCTGCTCAGCTGACCCGGCAGGAGTAAATGTATGCCAAAAATGTAAGCAGAATGAGCTTTTCAGTGAATAGCAGCCAGGCACATTTTAGCTGGTTTTACTTGTAAGTGGGGTTGGAACCGCTTTTCAGGCTCAGTACTGGGCTCAAAAGATTCATCTCTGAGGTCTCTCCTGATAGGAGGTAGTTAAGTAGAACTTCGCTGCTTAGCTGACCCGGCAGGAGCAAACATATGCCAAAAATGTTCGCAGAATGAGCTTTTCAGTGAAGAGCAGCCAGGCACATTTTAGCTAGTTTTACTTGTAAGTGGGGTTGGAAATGCTTTTCAGGCTCAGTACTGGTCTCAAAACATGCAGCCCTGAGGTCTCTCCTGATAGGAGGTAGTTAGGTAGAACTTCGCTGCTCAGCTGACCCTGCAGGAGCAAATGTATGCCAACAATGTACGCATAATGAGCTTTTCAGTGAATAGCAGCCAGACACATTTTAGCTTGTTTTACTTGTAAGTGGGGTTGGAAATGCTTTTCAGGCTCAGTACTGGGCTCAAAAGATGCAGCTCTGAGGTCTCTCCTGATAGGAGGTAGTTAAGTAGAACTTCGCTGCTTAGCTGACCCGGCAGGAGCAAACATATGCCAAAAATGTTCGCAGAATGAGCTTTTCAGTGAAGAGCAGCCAGGCACATTTTAGCTAGTTTTACTTGTAAGTGGGGTTGGAAATGCTTTTCAGGCTCAGTACTGGTCTCAAAACATGCAGCCCTGAGGTCTCTCCTGATAGGAGGTAGTTAGGTAGAACTTCGCTGCTCAGCTGACCCTGCAGGAGCAAATGTATGCCAACAATGTACGCATAATGAGCTTTTCAGTGAATAGTAGCCAGGCACATTTTAGCTAGTTTTACTTGTAAGTGGGGTTGGAAACACTTTTCAGGCTCAGTACTGGGCTCAAAACATGCAGCCCTGAGGTCTCTCATGATAGCAGGTGGGTAAATAGAAATTCGTTGCTCAGCTGATCCGGCAGGAGCAAACGTATGCCAAAAATGTACGCAGAATAAGCTTTTCAGTGAAGAGCAGCCAGGCACATTTTAGCTAGTTTTACTTGTAAGTGGGGTTGGAAACGCTTTTCAGGCTCAATACTGGGCTCAAAACATGCAGCCCTGAGGTCTCTCATAATAGCAGGTGGTTAAATATAAATTTGCTGCTCAGCTGACCCGGTAGGAGCAAACGTATGCCAAAAATGTAAGCAGAATGAGCTTTTCAGTGAATAGCAGCCAGGCACATTTTAGCTAGTTTTACTTGTTAGTGGGGTTGGAAATGCTTTTCAGGCTCAGTACTGAGCTCAAAAGATGCAGCTCTGAGGTCGTTTCCTGATAGGAGGTAGTTAAGTTGAACGTCGCTGCTCAGCTGACCCGGCAGGAGCAAATGTATGCCAAAAATGTACGCAGAATGAGCTTTTCAGTGAAGAGCAGCCAGGCACATTCTAGCAAGTTTTACTTGTAAGTGGGGTTGGAAACGCTTTTCAGGCTCAGTACTGCGCTCAAAAGATGCAGCCCTGAGTTCTCTCATGATAGCAGGTGGTTAAATAGAAATTCGCTGCTCAGCTGACCCGGCAGGAGCAAACGTATGCCAAAAATGTACGCAGAGTGAGCTTTTCAGTGAAGAGCAGCCAGGCACATTTTAGCTAGTTTTACTTGTAAGTGTAATGCCAAAAATGTAAGCAGAATGAGCTTTTCAGTGAATAGCAGCCAGGCACATTTTAGCTTGTTTTACTTGTAAGTGGGGTTGGAAATGCTTTTCAGGCTCAGTACTGGGCTCAAAAGATGCAGCTCTGAGGTCTCTCCTGTTAGGAGGTAGTTCAGTAGAACTTCGATGCTCAGCTGACCCGGCAAGAGCAAATGTATGCCAAAAATGTACGCAGAATGAGCTTTTCAGTGAAGATCAGCCAGGCACATTCTAGCAAGTTTTACTTGTAAGTGGGGTTGGAAATGCTTTTCAGGCTCAGTAATGCGCTCAAAAGATGCAGCCCTGAGGTCTCTCATGATGGCAGGTGGTTAAGTAGAAATTTGCCACTTGGCCGACCCAGCAGGAGCAAACGTATGCCAAAAATGTACACAGAATGAGCTTTTCAGTGAATAGCAGCCAGGCACATTTTAGCTAGTTTTACTTGTAAGTGGGGTTGGAAACGCTTTTCAGGCTCAGTACTGGGCTCAAAACATGCAGCCCTGAGGTCTCTCATGATAGCAGGTGGTTAAACAGAAATTCGCTGCTCAGCTGACCCGGTAGAAGCAAACGTATGCCAAAAATGTAAGCAGAATGAGCTTTTCAGTGAATAGCAGCCAGGCACATTTTAGCTTGTTTTACTTGTAAGTGGGGTTGGAAATGCTTTTCAGGCTCAGTACTGGGCTCAAAAGATGCAGCTCCGAGGTCTTTCCTGATAGGAGGTAGTTAAGTAGAACTTCGCTGCTCAGCTGACCCGGCAGGAGCAAATGTATGCCAAAAATGTACGCAGAATGAGCTTTTCAGTGAAGAGCAGCCAGGCACATTTTAGCTAGTTTTACTTGTAAGTGGGGTTGGAAATGCTTTTCAGGCTCAGTACTGGGCTCAAAACATGCAGCTCTGAGGTCTCTCCTGATAGGAGGTAGTTAGGTAGAACTTCGCTGCTCAGCTGACCCGGCAGGAGTAAATGTATGCCAAAAATGTAAGCAGAATGAGCTTTTCAGTGAATAGCAGCCAGGCACATTTTAGCTGGTTTTACTTGTAAGTGGGGTTGGAACCGCTTTTCAGGCTCAGTACTGGGCTCAAAAGATTTAGCTCTGAGGTCTCTCCTGATAGGAGGTAGTTAAGTAGAACTTCGCTGCTTAGCTGACCCGGCAGGAGCAAACATATGCCAAAAATGTACGCAGAATGAGCTTTTCAGTGAAGAGCAGCCAGGCACATTTTAGCTAGTTTTACTTGTAAGTGGGGTTGGAAATGCTTTTCAGGCTCAGTACTGGTCTCAAAACATTCAGCCCTGAGGTCTCTCCTGATAGGAGGTAGTTAGGTAGAACTTCGCTGCTCAGCTGACCCTGCAGGAGCAAATGTATGCCAACAATGTACGCATAATGAGCTTTTCAGTGAATAGTAGCCAGGCACATTTTAGCTAGTTTTACTTGTAAGTGGGGTTGGAAACACTTTTCAGGCTCAGTACTGGGCTCAAAACATGCAGCCCTGAGGTCTCTCATGATAGCAGGTGGGTAAATAGAAATTCGTTGCTCAGCTGATCCGGCAGGAGCAAACGTATGCCAAAAATGTACGCAGAATAAGCTTTTCAGTGAAGAGCAGCCAGGCACATTTTAGCTAGTTTTACTTGTAAGTGGGGTTGGAAACGCTTTTCAGGCTCAATACTGGGCTCAAAACATGCAGCCCTGAGGTCTCTCATAATAGCAGGTGGTTAAATATAAATTTGCTGCTCAGCTGACCCGGTAGGAGCAAACGTATGCCAAAAATGTAAGCAGAATGAGCTTTTCAGTGAATAGCAGCCAGGCACATTTTAGCTAGTTTTACTTGTTAGTGGGGTTGGAAATGCTTTTCAGGCTCAGTACTGAGCTCAAAAGATGCAGCTCTGAGGTCTTTCCTGATAGGAGGTAGTTAAGTTGAACGTCGCTGCTCAGCTGACCCGGCAGGAGCAAATGTATGCCAAAAATGTACGCAGAATGAGCTTTTCAGTGAAGAGCAGCCAGGCACATTCTAGCAAGTTTTACTTGTAAGTGGGGTTGGAAACGCTTTTCAGGCTCAGTACTGCGCTCAAAAGATGCAGCCCTGAGGTCTCTCATGATAGCAGGTGGTTAAATAGAAATTCGCTGCTCAGCTGACCCGGCAGGAGCAAACGTATGCCAAAAATGTACGCAGAGTGAGCTTTTCAGTGAAGAGCAGCCAGGCACATTTTAGCTAGTTTTACTTGTAAGTGGGGTTGGAAATGCTTTTCAGGCTCAGTACTGGGCTTAAAACATGCAGCTCTGAGGTGTCTCCTGATAGGAGGTAGTTAAGTAGAACTTCGCTGTTCAGATGACCCGGTAGGAGCAACCGTATGCCAAAAATGTAAGCAGAATGAGCTTTTCAGTGAATAGCAGCCAGGCACATTTTAGCTTGTTTTACTTGTAAGTGGGGTTGGAAATGCTTTTCAGGCTCAGTACTGGGCTCAAAAGATGCAGCTCTGAGGTCTCTCCTGTTAGGAGGTAGTTCAGTAGAACTTCGATGCTCAGCTGACCCGGCAAGAGCAAATGTATGCCAAAAATGTACGCAAAATGAGCTTTTCAGTGAAGATCAGCCAGGCACATTCTAGCAAGTTTTACTTGTAAGTGGGGTTGGAAATGCTTTTCAGGCTCAGTAATGCGCTCAAAAGATGCAGCCCTGAGGTCTCTCATGATGGCAGGTGGTTAAGTAGAAATTTGCCACTTGGCCGACCCAGCAGGAGCAAACGTATGCCAAAAATGTACACAGAATGAGCTTTTCAGTGAATAGCAGCCAGGCACATTTTAGCTAGTTTTACTTGTAAGTGGGGTTGGAAACGCTTTTCAGGCTCAGTACTGGGCTCAAAACATGCAGCCCTGAGGTCTCTCATGATAGCAGGTGGTTAAACAGAAATTCGCTGCTCAGCTGACCCGGTAGAAGCAAACTTATGCCAAAAATGTAAGCAGAATGAGCTTTTCAGTGAATAGCAGCCAGGCACATTTTAGCTTGTTTTACTTGTAAGTGGGGTTGGAAATGCTTTTCAGGCTCAGTACTAGGCTCAAAAGATGCAGCTCCGAGGTCTCTCCTGATAGGAGGTAGTTAAGTAGAACTTCGCTGCTCAGCTGACCCGGCAGGAGCAAATGTATGCCAAAAATGTACGCAGAATGAGCTTTTCAGTGAAGAGCAGCCAGGCACATTTTAGCTAGTTTTACTTGTAAGTGGGGTTGGAAATGCTTTTCAGGCTCAGTACTGGGCTCAAAACATGCAGCTCTGAGGTCTCTCCTGATAGGAGGTAGTTAGGTAGAACTTCGCTGCTTAGCTGACCCGGCAGGAGCAAACATATGCCAAAAATGTACGCAGAATGAGCTTTTCAGTGAAGAGCAGCCAGGCACATTTTAGCTAGTTTTACTTGTAAGTGGGGTTGGAAATGCTTTTCAGGCTCAGTACTGGTCTCAAAACATGCAGCCCTGAGGTCTCTCCTGATAGGAGGTAGTTAGGTAGAACTTCGCTGCTCAGCTGACCCTGCAGGAGCAAATGTATGCCAAAAATGTACGCAGAATGAGCTTTTCAGTGAATAGCAGCCAGACACATTTTAGCTTGTTTTACTTGTAAGTGGGGTTGGAAATGCTTTTCAGGCTCAGTACTGGGCTCAAAAGATGCAGCTCTGAGGTCTCTCCTGATAGGAGGTAGTTAAGTAGAACTTCGCTGCTCAGCTGACCCGGCAGGAGCAAACGTATGCCAAAATGTAAGCAGAATGAGCTTTTCAGTGAATAGTAGCCAGGCACATTTTAGCTAGTTTTACTTGTAAGTGGGGTTGGAAACGCTTTTCAGGCTCAGTACTGGGCTCAAAACATGCAGCCCTGAGGTCTCTCATGATAGCAGGTGGGTAAATAGAAATTCGTTGCTCAGCTGATCCGGCAGGAGCAAACGTATGCCAAAAATGTACGCAGAATAAGCTTTTCAGTGAAGAGCAGCCAGGCACATTTTAGCTAGTTTTACTTGTAAGTGGGGTTGGAAACGCTTTTCAGGCTCAATACTGGGCTCAAAACATGCAGCCCTGAGGTCTCTCATAATAGCAGGTGGTTAAATATAAATTTGCTGCTCAGCTGACCCGGTAGGAGCAAACGTATGCCAAAAATGTAAGCAGAATGAGCTTTTCAGTGAATAGCAGCCAGGCACATTTAAGCTAGTTTTACTTGTTAGTGGGGTTGGAAATGCTTTTCAGGCTCAGTACTGAGCTCAAAAGATGCAGCTCTGAGGTCTTTCCTGATAGGAGGTAGTTAAGTTGAACGTCGCTGCTCAGCTGACCCGGCAGGAGCAAATGTATGCCAAAAATGTACGCAGAATGAGCTTTTCAGTGAAGAGCAGCCAGGCACATTCTAGCAAGTTTTACTTGTAAGTGGGGTTGGAAATGCTTTTCAGGCTCAGTACTGCGCTCAAAAGATGCAGCCATGAGGTCTCTCATGATAGCAGGTGGTTAAATAGAAATTCGCTGCTCAGCTGACCCGGCAGGAGCAAACGTATGCCAAAAATGTACGCAGAGTGAGCTTTTCAGTGAAGAGCAGCCAGGCACATTTTAGCTAGTTTTACTCTTAAGTGGGGTTGGAAATGCTTTTCAGGCTCAGTACTGGGCTTAAAACATGCAGCTCTGAGGTGTCTCCTGATAGGAGGTAGTTAAGTAGAACTTCGCTGTTCAGATGACCCGGTAGGAGCAACCGTATGCCAAAAATGTAAGCAGAATGAGCTTTTCAGTGAATAGCAGCCAGGCACATTTTAGCTTGTTTTACTTGTAAGTGGGGTTGGAAATGCTTTTCAGGCTCAGTACTGGGCTCAAAAGATGCAGCTCTGAGGTCTCTCCTGTTAGGAGGTAGTTCAGTAGAACTTCGATGCTCAGCTGACCCGGCAAGAGCAAATGTATGCCAAAAATGTACGCAGAATGAGCTTTTCAGAGAAGATCAGCCAGGCACATTCTAGCAAGTTTTACTTGTAAGTGGGGTTGGAAATGCTTTTCAGGCTCAGTAATGCGCTCAAAAGATGCAGCCCTGAGGTCTCTCATGATGGCAGGTGGTTAAGTAGAAATTTGCCACTTGGCTGACCCAGCAGGAGCAAACGTATGCCAAAAATGTACACAGAATGAGCTTTTCAGTGAATAGCAGCCAGGCACATTTTAGCTAGTTTTACTTGTAAGTGGCTTTGGAAACGCTTTTCAGGATCAGTACTGGGCTCAAAACATGCAGCCCTGAGGTCTCTCATGATAGCAGGTGGTTAAATAGAAATTCGCTGCTCAGCTGACCCGGCAGGAGCAAACGTATGCCAAAAATGTACGCAGAATGAGCTTTTCAGTGAAGAGCAGCCAGGCACATTTTAGCTAGTTTTACTTGTAAGTGGGGTTGGAAACGCTTTTCAGGCTCAGTACTGGGCTCAAAACATGCAGCCCTGAGGTCTCTCATGATAGCAGGTGGTTAAACAGAAATTCGCTGCTCAGCTGACCCGGTAGGAGCAAACGTATGCCAAAAATGTAAGCAGAATGAGCTTTTCAGTGAATAGCAGCCAGGCACATTTTAGCTTGTTTTACTTGTAAGTGGGGTTGGAAATGCTTTTCAGGCTCAGTACTGGGCTCAAAAGATGCAGCTCCGAGGTCTCTCCTGATAGGAGGTAGTTAAGTAGAACTTCGCTGCTCAGCTGACTCGGCAGGAGCAAATGTATGCCAAAAATGTACGCAGAATGAGCTTTTCAGTGAAGAGCAGCCAGGCACATTTTAGCTAGTTTTACTTGTAAGTGGGGTTGGAAATGCTTTTCAGGCTCAGTACTGGGCTCAAAACATGCAGCTCTGAGGTCTCTCCTGATAGGAGGTAGTTAGGTAGAACTTCGCTGCTCAGCTGACCCGGCAGGAGTAAATGTATGCCAAAAATGTAAGCAGAATGAGCTTTTCAGTGAATAGCAGCCAGGCACATTTTAGCTGGTTTTACTTGTAAGTGGGGTTGGAACCGCTTTTCAGGCTCAGTACTGGGCTCAAAAGATTCAGCTCTGAGGTCTCTCCTGATAGGAGGTAGTTAAGTAGAACTTCGCTGCTCAGCTGACCCGGCAGGAGCAAACGTATGCCAAAAATGTACGCAGAATGAGCTTTTCAGTGAAGAGCAGCCAGGCACATTTTAGCTAGTTTTACTTGTAAGTGGGGTTGGAAATGCTTTTCAGGCTCAGTACTGGGCTCAAAACATGCAGCTCTGAGGTCTCTCCTGATAGGAGGTAGTTAGGTAGAACTTCGCTGCTCAGCTGACCCGGCAGGAGCAAATGTATGCCAAAAATGTACACAGAATGAGCTTTTCAGTGAATAGCAGCCAGGCACATTTTAGCCAGTTTTACTTGTAAGTGGGGTTGGAAATGCTTTTCAGGCTCAGTACTGGGCTTAAAACATGCAGCTCTGAGGTGTCTCCTGATAGGAGGTAGTTAAGTAGAACTTCGCTGTTCAGATGACCCGGTAGGAGCAACCGTATGCCAAAAATGTAAGCAGAATGAGCTTTTCAGTGAATAGCAGCCAGGCACATTTTAGCTTGTTTTACTTGTAAGTGGGGTTGGAAATGCTTTTCAGGCTCAGTACTGGGCTCAAAAGATGCAGCTCTGAGGTCTCTCCTGTTAGGAGGTAGTTCAGTAGAACTTCGATGCTCAGCTGACCCGGCAAGAGCAAATGTATGCCAAAAATGTACGCAGAATGAGCTTTTCAGTGAAGATCAGCCAGGCACATTCTAGCAAGTTTTACTTGTAAGTGGGGTTGGAAATGCTTTTCAGGCTCAGTAATGCGCTCAAAAGATGCAGCCCTGAGGTCTCTCATGATGGCAGGTGGTTAAGTAGAAATTTGCCACTTGGCTGACCCAGCAGGAGCAAACGTATGCCAAAAATGTACACAGAATGAGCTTTTCAGTGAATAGCAGCCAGGCACATTTTAGCTAGTTTTACTTGTAAGTGGCTTTGGAAACGCTTTTCAGGATCAGTACTGGGCTCAAAACATGCAGCCCTGAGGTCTCTCATGATAGCAGGTGGTTAAATAGAAATTCGCTGCTCAGCTGACCCGGCAGGAGCAAACGTATGCCAAAAATGTACGCAGAATGAGCTTTTCAGTGAAGAGCAGCCAGGCACATTTTAGCTAGTTTTACTTGTAAGTGGGGTTGGAAACGCTTTTCAGGCTCAGTACTGGGCTCAAAACATGCAGCCCTGAGGTCTCTCATGATAGCAGGTGGTTAAACAGAAATTCGCTGCTCAGCTGACCCGGTAGGAGCAAACGTATGCCAAAAATGTAAGCAGAATGAGCTTTTCAGTGAATAGCAGCCAGGCACATTTTAGCTTGTTTTACTTGTAAGTGGGGTTGGAAATGCTTTTCAGGCTCAGTACTGGGCTCAAAAGATGCAGCTCCGAGGTCTCTCCTGATAGGAGGTAGTTAAGTAGAACTTCGCTGCTCAGCTGACTCGGCAGGAGCAAATGTATGCCAAAAATGTACGCAGAATGAGCTTTTCAGTGAAGAGCAGCCAGGCACATTTTAGCTAGTTTTACTTGTAAGTGGGGTTGGAAATGCTTTTCAGGCTCAGTACTGGGCTCAAAACATGCAGCTCTGAGGTCTCTCCTGATAGGAGGTAGTTAGGTAGAACTTCGCTGCTCAGCTGACCCGGCAGGAGTAAATGTATGCCAAAAATGTAAGCAGAATGAGCTTTTCAGTGAATAGCAGCCAGGCACATTTTAGCTGGTTTTACTTGTAAGTGGGGTTGGAACCGCTTTTCAGGCTCAGTACTGGGCTCAAAAGATTCAGCTCTGAGGTCTCTCCTGATAGGAGGTAGTTAAGTAGAACTTCGCTGCTCAGCTGACCCGGCAGGAGCAAACGTATGCCAAAAATGTACGCAGAATGAGCTTTTCAGTGAAGAGCAGCCAGGCACATTTTAGCTAGTTTTACTTGTAAGTGGGGTTGGAAATGCTTTTCAGGCTCAGTACTGGGCTCAAAACATGCAGCTCTGAGGTCTCTCCTGATAGGAGGTAGTTAGGTAGAACTTCGCTGCTCAGCTGACCCGGCAGGAGCAAATGTATGCCAAAAATGTACACAGAATGAGCTTTTCAGTGAATAGCAGCCAGGCACATTTTAGCCAGTTTTACTTGTAAGTGGGGTTGAAAATGCTTTTCAGGCTCAGTACTGGGCTCAAAAGATGCAGCTCTGAGGTCTCTCCTGATAGGAGGTAGTTAAGTAGAACTTCGCTGCTCAGCTGACCCGGCAGGAGCAAACGTATGCCAAAAATGTAAGCAGAATGAGCTTTTCAGTGAATAGTAGCCAGGTACATTTAAGCTAGTTTTACTTGTAAGTGGGGTTGGAAATGCTTTTCAGGCTCAGTACTGGGCTCAAAACATGCAGCCCTGAGGTCTCTCATGATAGCAGGTGGTTAAATAGAAATTCGTTGGTCAGCTGATCCGGCAGGAGCAAATGTATGCCAAAAATGTATGCAGAATGAGCTTTTCAGTGAAGAGCAGCCAGGCACATTTTAGCTAGTTTTACTTGTAAGTGGGGTTGGAAACGCTTTTCAGGCTCAATACTGGGCTCAAAACATGCAGCCCTGAGGTCTCTCATGATAGCAGGTGGTTAAATATAAATTCGCTGCTCAGCTGACCCGGTAGGAGCAAACGTATGCCAAAAATGTAAGCAGAATGAGCTTTTCAGTGAATAGCAGCCAGGCACATTTTAGCTAGTTTTACTTGTTAGAGGGGTTGGAAATGCTTTTCAGGCTCAGTACTGAGCTCAAAAGATGCAGCTCTGAGGTCTCTCCTGATAGGAGGTAGTTAAGTTGAACTTCGCTGCTCAGCTGACCCGGCAGGAGCAAATGTATGCCAAAAATGTACGCAGAATGAGCTTTTCAGTGAATAGCAGCCAGGCACATTTTAGCTTGTTATACTTGTAAGTGGGGTTGGAAATGCTTTTCAGGCTCAGTACTGGGCTCAAAAGATGCAGCTCTGAGGTCTCTCCTGATAGGAGGTAGTTAAGTAGAACTTTGCTGCTCAGCTGACCCGGCAGGAGCAAACGTATGCCAAAAATGTAAGCAGAATGAGCTTTTCAGTGAATAGTAGCCAGGCACATTTTAGCTAGTTTTACTTGTAAGTGGGGTTGGAAACGCTTTTCAGGCTCAGTAATGCGCTCAAAAGATGCAGCCCTGAGGTCTCTCATGATGGCAGGTGGTTAAGTAGAAATTTGCCACTTGGCTGACCCAGCAGGAGCAAACGTATGCCAAAAATGTACACAGAATGAGCTTTTCAGTGAATAGCAGCCAGGCACATTCTAGCAAGTTTTACTTGTAAGTGGGGTTGGAAACGCTTTTCAGGCTCAGTACTGTGCTCAAAAGATGCAGCCCTGAGGTCTCTCATGATAGCAGGTGGTTAAATAGAAATTCGCTGCTCAGCTGACCCGGCAGGAGCAAACGTATGCCAAAAATGTACGCAGAATGAGCTTTTCAGTGAAGAGCAGCCAGGCACATTTTAGCTAGTTTTACTTGTAAGTGGGGTTGGAAATGCTTTTCCGGCTCAGTACTGGGCTCAAAACATGCAGCTCTGAGGTGTCTCCTGATAGGGGGTAGTTAAGTAGAACTTCGCTGCTCAGCTGACCCGGTAGGAGCAACCGTATGCCAAAAATGTAAGCAGAATGAGCTTTTCAGTGAATAGCAGCCAGGCACATTTTAGCTAGTTTTACTTGTAAGTGGGGTTGGAAACGCTTTTCAGGCTCAGTACTACGCTCAAAAGATGCAGCCCTGAGGTCTCTCATGATGGCAGGTGGTTAAGTAGAAATTTGCCACTTGGCTGACCCAGCAGGATCAAACGTATGCCAAAAATGTACACAGAATGAGCTTTTCAGTGAATAGCAGCCAGGCACATTTTAGCTAGTTTTACTTGTAAGTGGCTTTGGAAACGCTTTTCAGGATCAGTACTGGGCTCAAAACATGCAGCCCTGAGGTCTCTCATGATAGCAGGTGGTTAAATAGAAATTCGCTGCTCAGCTGACCCGGCAGGAGCAAACGTATGCCAAAAATGTACGCAGAATGAGCTTTTCAGTGAAGAGCAGCCAGGCACATTTTAGCTAGTTTTACTTGTAAGTGGGGTTGGAAACGCTTTTCAGGCTCAGTACTGGGCTCAAAACATGCAGCCCTGAGGTCTCTCATGATACCAGGTGGTTAAACAGAAATTCGCTGCTCAGCTGACCCGGTAGGAGCAAACGTATGCCAAAAATGTAAGCAGAATGAGCTTTTCAGTGAATAGCAGCCAGGCACATTTTAGCTTGTTTTACTTGTAAGTGGGGTTGGAAATGCTTTTCAGGCTCAGTACTGGGCTCAAAAGATGCAGCTCCGAGGTCTCTCCTGATAGGAGGTAGTTAAGTAGAACTTCGCTGCTCAGCTGACCCGGCAGGAGCAAACGTATGCCAAAAATGTACGCAGAATGAGCTTTTCAGTGAAGAGCAGCCAGGCACATTTTAGCTAGTTTTACTTGTAAGTGGGGTTGGAAATGCTTTTCAGGCTCAGTACTGGGCTCAAAACATGCAGCTCTGAGGTCTCTCCTGATAGGAGGTAGTTAGGTAGAACTTCGCTGCTCAGCTGACCCGGCAGGAGTAAATGTATGCCAAAAATGTAAGCAGAATGAGCTTTTCAGTGAATAGCAGCCAGGCACATTTTAGCTGGTTTTACTTGTAAGTGGGGTTGGAACCGCTTGTCAGGCTCAGTACTGGGCTCAAAAGATTCAGCTCTGAGGTCTCTCCTGATAGGAGGTAGTTAAGTAGAACTTCGCTGCTCAGCTGACCCGGCAGGAGCAAACGTATGCCAAAAATGTACGCAGAATGAGCTTTTCAGTGAAGAGCAGCCAGGCACATTTTAGCTAGTTTTACTTGTAAGTGGGGTTGGAAATGCTTTTCAGGCTCAGTACTGGGCTCAAAACATGCAGCTCTGAGGTCTCTCCTGATAGGAGGTAGTTAGGTAGAACTTCGCTGCTCAGCTGACCCGGCAGGAGCAAATGTATGCCAAAAATGTACACAGAATGAGCTTTTCAGTGAATAGCAGCCAGGCACATTTTAGCCAGTTTTAATTGTAAGTGGGGTTGAAAATGCTTTTCAGGCTCAGTACTGGGCTCAAAAGATGCAGCTCTGAGGTCTCTCCTGATAGGAGGTAGTTAAGTAGAACTTCGCTGCTCAGCTGACCCGGCAGGAGCAAACGTATGCCAAAAATGTAAGCAGAATGAGCTTTTCAGTGAATAGTAGCCAGGCACATTTAATCTAGTTTTACTTGTAAGTGGGGTTGGAAATGCTTTTCAGGCTCAGTACTGGGCTCAAAACATGCAGCCCTGAGGTCTCTCATGATAGCAGGTGGTTAAATAGAAATTCGTTGGTCAGCTGATCCGGCAGGAGCAAATGTATGCCAAAAATGTATGCAGAATGAGCTTTTCAGTGAAGAGCAGCCAGGCACATTTTAGCTAGTTTTACTTGTAAGTGGGGTTGGAAACGCTTTTCAGGCTCAATACTGGGCTCAAAACATGCAGCCCTGAGGTCTCTCATGATAGCAGGTGGTTAAATATAAATTCGCTGCTCAGCTGACCCGGTAGGAGCAAACGTATGCCAAAAATGTAAGCAGAATGAGCTTTTCAGTGAATAGCAGCCAGGCAAATTTTAGCTAGTTTTACTTGTTAGTGGGGTTGGAAATGCTTTTCAGGCTCAGTACTGAGCTCAAAAGATGCAGCTCTGAGGTCTCTCCTGATAGGAGGTAGTTAAGTTGAACTTCGCTGCTCAGCTGACCCGGCAGGAGCAAATGTATGCCAAAAATGTACGCAGAATGAGCTTTTCAGTGAATAGCAGCCAGGCACATTTTAGCTTGTTATACTTGTAAGTGGGGTTGGAAATGCTTTTCAGGCTCAGTACTGGGCTCAAAAGATGCAGCTCTGAGGTCTCTCCTGATAGGAGGTAGTTAAGTAGAACTTTGCTGCTCAGCTGACCCGGCAGGAGCAAACGTATGCCAAAAATGTAAGCAGAATGAGCTTTTCAGTGAATAGTAGCCAGGCACATTTTAGCTAGTTTTACTTGTAAGTGGGGTTGGAAACGCTTTTCAGGCTCAGTACTGGGCTCGAAACATTCAGCCCTGAGGTCTCTCATGATAGCAGGTGGTTAAATAGAAATTCAATGCTCAGCTGATCCGGCAGGAGCAAACGTATGCCAAAAATGTAAGCAGAATGAGCTTTTCAGTGAATGCACATTGTAGCTAGTTTTACTTGTAAGTGGGGTTGGAAATGATTTTCAGGCTCAGTACTGGGCTCAAAAGATTCAGCTCTGAGGTCTCTCCTGATAGGAGGTAGATAAGTAGAACTTCGCTGCTCAGCTGACCCGGCAGGAGCAAATGTATGCCAAAAATGTACGCAGAATGAGCTTTTCAGTGAAGAGCAGCCAGGTACATTCTAGCAAGTTTTACTTGTAAGTGGAGTTAGAAACACTTTTCAGGCTCAGTACTGCGCTCAAAAGATGCAGCCCTGAGGTTTCTCATGATAGCAGGTGGGTAAATAGAAATGTGCCACTTGGCTGACCCAGCAGGAGCAAACGTATGAAAATGTACACAGAATGAGCTTTTCAGTGAATAGTAGCCAGGCACATTTTAGCTAGTTTTACTTGTAAGTGGGGTTGGAAACGCTTTTTAGGATCAGTACTGGGCTCAAAACATGCAGCCCTGAGGTCTCTCATGATAGCAGGTGGTTAAATAGAAATTCGCTGCTCAGCTGACCCGGCAGGAGCAAACGTATGCCAAAAATGTACGCAGAATGAGCTTTTCAGTGAATAGCAGCCAGGCACATTTTAGCTAGTTTTACTTGTAAGTGGGGTTGGAAATGCTTTACAGGCTCAGTATTGGCTCAAAACATGCAGCTCTGAGGTGTCTCCTGATAGGAGGTAGTTAAGTAGAACTTCGCTGCTCAGCTGACCCGGTAGGAGCAAATGTATGCCAAAAATGTATGCAGAATGAGCTTTTCAGTGAATAGCAGCCAGGCACATTTTAGCTTGTTTTACTTGTAAGTGGGGTTGGAAATGCTTTTCAGGCTCAGTACTGGGCTCAAAACATGCAGCTCTGAGGTCTCTCCTGATAGGAGGTAGTTAGGTAGAACTTCGCTGCTCAGCTGACCCGGCAGGAGCAAATGTATGCCAAAAATGTATGCAGAATGAGCTTTTCAGTGAATAGCAGCCAGGCACATTTTAGCTTGTTTTACTTGTAAGTGGGGTTGGAAATGCTTTTCAGGCTCAGTACTGGGCTCAAAAGATGCAGCTCTGAGGTCTCTCCTGATAGGAGGTAGTTAAGTAGAACTTCGCTGCTCAGCTGACCCGGCAGGAGCAAACGTATGCCAAAAATGTAAGCAGAATGAGCTTTTCAGTGAAGAGCAGCCAGGCACATTTTAGCTAGTTTTACTTGTAAGTGGGGTTGGAAATGCTTTTCAGGCTCAGTACTGGGCTCAAAACATGCAGCTCTGAGGTCTCTCCTGATAGGAGGTAGTTAGGTAGAATTCCGCTGCTCAGCTGACCCGGCAGGAGCAAATGTATGCCAAAAATGTATGCAGAATGAGCTTTTCAGTGAATAGCAGCCAGGCACATTTTAGCTTGTTTTACTTGTAAGTGGGGTTGGAAATGCTTTTCAGGCTCAGTACTGGGCTCAAAAGATGCAGCTCTGAGGTCTCTCCTGATAGGAGGTAGTTAAGTAGAACTTCGCTGCTCAGCTGACCCGGCAGGAGCAAATGTATGCCAAAAATGTACGCAGAATGAGCTTTTCAGTGAAGAGCAGCCAGGCACATTCTAGCAAGTTTTACTTGTAAGTGGGGTTGGAAACGCTTTTCAGGCTCAGTACTGCGCTCAAAAGATGCAGCCCTGAGGTCTCTCATGATAGCAGGTGGTTAAATAGAAATTCGCTGCTCAGCTGACCCGGCAGGAGCAAACGAATGCCAAAAATGTACGCAGAATGAGCTTTTCAGTGAATAGCAGCCAGGCACATTTTAGCTAGTTTTACTTGTAAGTGGGGTTGGAAATGCTTTTCAGGCTCAGTACTGGGCTCACAACATGCAGCTCTGAGGTGTCTCCTGATAGGAGGTAGTTAAGTAGAACTTCGCTGCTCAGCTGACCCGGTAGGAGCAACCGTATGCCAAAAATGTAAGCAGAATGAGCTTTTCAGTAAATAGCAGCCAGGCACATTTTAGCTTGTTTTACTTGTAAGTGGGGTTGGAAATGCTTTTCAGGCTCAGTACTGGGCTCAAAAGATGCAGCTCTGAGGTCTCTCCTGATAGGAGGTAGTGAAGTAGAACTTCGCTGCTCAGCTGACCCGGCAGGAGCAAATGTATGCCAAAAATGTACGCAGAATGAGCTTTTCAGTGAAGAGCAGCCAGGCACATTTTAGCTAGTTTTACTTGTAAGTGGGGTTGGAAACGCTTTTCAGGCTCAATACGGAGCTCAAAACATGCAGCCCTGAGGTCTCTCATGATAGCAGGTGGTTAAATATAAATTCGCTGCTCAGCTGACCCGGTAGGAGCAAACGTATGCCAAAAATGTAAGCAGAATGAGCTTTTCAGTGAATAGCAGCCAGGCACATTTTACCTAGTTTTACTTGTTAGTGGGGTTGGAAATGCTTTTCAGGCTCAGTACTGAGCTCAAAAGATGCAGCTCTGAGGTCTCTCCTGATAGGAGGTAGATAAGTAGAACTTCGCTGCTCAGCTGAGCCGGCAGGAGCAAATGTATGCCAAAAATGTACGCAGAATGAGCTTTTCAGTGAAGAGCAGCCAGGCACATTCTAGCAAGTTTTACTTGTAAGTGGAGTTAGAAACACTTTTCAGGCTCAGTACTGCGCTCAAAAGATGCAGTCCTGAGGTTTCTCATGATAGCAGGTGGGTAAATAGAAATGTGCCACTTGGCTGACCCAGCAGGAGCAAACGTATGAAAATGTACACAGAATGAGCTTTTCAGTGAATAGTAGCCAGGCACATTTTAGCTAGTTTTACTTGTAAGTGGGGTTGGAAACACTTTTTAGGATCAGTACTGGGCTCAAAAATGCAGCCCTGAGGTCTCTCATGATAGCAGGTGGTTAAAGAGAAATTCGCTGCTCAGCTGACCCGGCAGGAGCAAACGTATGCCAAAAATGTACGCAGAATGAGCTTTTCAGGGAATAGCAGCCAGGCACATTTTAGCTAGTTTTACTTGTAAGTGGGGTTGGAAATGCTTTTCAGGCTCAGTACTGGGCTCAAAAGATGCAGCTCTGAGGTCTCTCCTGATAGGAGGTAGTTAAGTAGAACTTCGCTGCTCAGCTGACCCAGCAGGAGCAAATGTATGCCAAAAATGTATGCAGAATGAGCTTTTCAGTGAAGAGCAGCCAGGCACATTATAGCAAGTTTTACTTGTAAGTGGGGTTGGAAATGCTTTTCAGGCTCAGTACTGCTCTCATAAGATGCAGCCCTGAGGTCTCTCATGATAGCAGGTGGTTAAATAGAAATACGCTGCTCAGCTGACCCGGCAGGAGCAAACGTATGCCAAAAATGTACGCAGAATGAGCTTTTCAGTGAATAGCAGTCAGGCACATTTTACCTAGTTTTACTTGTTAGTGGGGTTGGAAATGCTTTTCAGGCTCAGTACTGAGCTCAAAAGATGCAGCTCTGAGGTCTCTCCTGATAGGAGGTAGATAAGTAGAACTTCGCTGCTCAGCTGAGCCGGCAGGAGCAAATGTATGCCAAAAATGTACGCAGAATGAGCTTTTCAGTGAAGACCAGCCAGGCACATTCTAGCAAGTTTTACTTGTAAGTGGAGTTAGAAACACTTTTCAGGCTAAGTACTGCGCTCAAAAGATGCAGCCCTGAGGTTTCTCATGATAGCAGGTGGATAAATAGAAATGTGCCACTTGGCTGACCCAGCAGGAGCAAACGTATGAAAATGTACACAGAATGAGCTTTTCAGTGAATAGTAGCCAGGCACATTTTAGCTAGTTTTACTTGTAAGTGGGGTTGGAAACACTTTTTAGGATCAGTACTGGGCTCAAAACATGCAGCCCTGAGGTCTCTCATGATAGCAGGTGGTTAAATAGAAATTCGCTGCTCAGCTGACCCGGCAGGAGCAAACGTATGCCAAAAATGTACGCAGAATGAGCTTTTCAGTGAATAGCAGCCAGGCACATTTTAGCTAGTTTTACTTGTAAGTGGGGTTGGAAATGCTTTTCAGGCTCAGTACTGGGCTCAAAAGATGCAGCTCTGAGGTCTCTCCTGATAGGAGTTAGTTAAGTAGAACTTCGCTGCTCAGCTGACCCGGCAGGAGCAAATGTATGCCAAAAATGTATGCAGAATGAGCTTTTCAGTGAAGAGCAGCCAGGCACATTATAGCAAGTTTTACTTGTAAGTGGGGTTGGAAATGCTTTTCAGGCTCAGTACTGCTCTCATAAGATGCAGCCCTGAGGTCTCTCATGATAGCAGGTGGTTAAACAGAAATTCGCTGCTCAGCTGACCCGGCAGGAGCAAACGTATGCCAAAAATGTACGCAGAATGAGCTTTTCAGTGAAGAGCAGCCAGGCACATTTTAGCTAGTTTTACTTGTAAGTGGGGTTGGAAATGCTTTTCAGGCTCAGTACTGGGCTCAAAAGATGCAGCTCTGAGGTCTCTCCTGATAGGAGGTAGTTAAGTAGAACTTCACTGCTCAGCTGACCCGGCAGGAGCAAATGTATGCCAAAAATGTACGCAGAATGAGCTTTTCAGTGAAGAGCAGCCAGGCACATTCTAGCAAGTTTTACTTGTAAGTGGGGTTGGAAACGCTTTTCAGGCTCAGTACTGCACTCAAAAGATGCAGCCCTGAGGTCTCTCATGATAGCAGGTATTTAAGTAGAAATTTGCCACTTAGCTGACCCAGCAGGAGCAAACGTATGCCAAAAATGTACACAGAATGAGCTTTTCAGTGAATAGCAGCCAGGCACATTTTAGCTAGTTTTACTTGTAAGTGGGGTTGGAAACGCTTTTCAGGATCAGTACTGGGCTCAAAACATGCAGCCCTGAGGTATCTCATGATAGCAGGTGGTTAAATAGAAATTCGCTGCTCAGCTGACCCGGCAGGAGCAAACGTATGCCAAAAATGTACGCAGAATGAGCTTTTCAGTGAAGAGCAGCCAGGCACATTTTAGCTAGTTTTACTTGAAAGTGGGGTTGGAAACGCTTTTCAGGCTCAGTACTGGGCTCAAAAGATACAGCCCTGAGGTCTCTCATGATAGCAGGTGGTTAAATAGAAATTCGCTGCTCAGCTGACCCGGCAGGAGCAAATGTATGCCAAAAATGTACGCAGAATGAGCTTTTCAGTGAATAGCAGCCAGGCACATTTTAGCTTGTTTTACTTGTAAGTGGGGTTGGAAACGCTTTTCAGGCTCAGTACTGGGCTCAAAACATGCAGCCCTGAGGTCTCTCATGATAGCAGGTAGTTAAGTAGAACTTCGCTGCTCAGCTGACCCGGCAGGAGCAAACGTATGCCAAAAATGTAAGCAGAATGAGCTTTTCAGTGAATAGTAGCCAGGCACATTTTAGCTAGTTTTACTTGTAAGTGGGGTCGGAAACGCTTTTCAGGCTCAGTACTGGGCTCAAAACATTCAGCCCTGAGGTCTCTCCTGATAGGAGGTAGTTAAGTAGAACTTCGCTGCTCAGCTGACCCGGCAGGAGCAAACGTAGGCCAAAAATGTACGCAGAATGAGCTTTTCAGTGAAGAGCAGCCAGGCACATTTTAGCTAGTTTTACTTGTAAGTGGGGTTGGAAATGCTTTTCAGGCTCAGTACTGGGCTCAAAACATGAAGCTCTGAGGTCTCTCCTGATAGGAGGTAGTTAGGTAGAACTTCGCTGCTCAGCTGACCCGGCAGGAGCAAATGTATGCCAAAAATGTACTCAGAATGAGCTTTTCAGTGAATAGCAGCCAGGCACATTTTGGCTTGTTTTACTTGTAAGTGGGGTTGGAAATGCTTTTCAGGCTCAGTACTGGGCTCAAAAGATGCGGCTCTAAGGTCTCTCCTGATAGGAGGTAGTTAAGTAGAACTTTGCTGCTCAGCTGACCCGGCAGGAGCAAACGTATGCCAAAAATGTAAGCAGAATGAGCTTTTCAGTGAATAGTAGCCAGGCACATTTTAGCTAGTTTTACTTGTAAGTGGGGTTGGAAACGCCTTTCAGGCTCAGTACTGGGCTCAAAACATGCTGCCCTGAGGTCTCTCATGATAGCAGGTGGTTAAATAGAAATTTGTTGGTCAACTGATCCGGCAGGAGCAAATGTATGCCAAAAATGTACGCAGAATGAGCTTTTCAGTGAAGAGCAGCCAGGCACATTTTAGCTAGTTTTACTTGTAAGTGGGGTTGGAAACGCTTTTCAGGCTCAATACTGAGCTCAAAACATGCAGCCCTGAGGTCTCTCATGATAGCAGGTGGTTAAATATAA
Source organism: Lissotriton vulgaris (assembly GCF_964263255.1). Lineage (NCBI taxonomy): Eukaryota > Metazoa > Chordata > Amphibia > Caudata > Salamandridae > Lissotriton > Lissotriton vulgaris. The sequence goes on along the minus strand of NW_028244430.1, from coordinate 1,416,596 downwards.
ATTCGCTGCTCAGCTGACCCGGTAGGAGCAAACGTATGCCAAAAATGTAAGCAGAATGAGCTATTCAGTGAATAGCAGCCAGGCACATTTTACCTAGTTTTACTTGTTAGTGGGGTTGGAAATGCTTTTCAGGCTCAGTACTGACCTCAAAAGATGCAGCTCTGAGGTCTCTCCTGATAGGAGGTAGATAAGTAGAACTTCGCTGCTCAGCTGAGCCGGCAGGAGCAAATGTATGCCAAAAATGTACGCAGAATGAGCTTTTCAGTGAAGAGCAGCCAGGCACATTCTAGCAAGTTTTACTTGTAAGTGGAGTTAGAAACACTTTTCAGGCTCAGTACTGCGCTCAAAAGATGCAGCCCTGAGGTTTCTCATGATAGCAGGTGGGTAAATAGAAATGTGCCACTTGGCTGACCCAGCAGGAGCAAACGTATGAAAATGTACACAGAATGAGCTTTTCAGTGAATAGTAGCCAGGCACATTTTAGCTAGTTTTACTTGTAAGTGGGGTTGGAAACACTTTTTAGGATCAGTACTGGGCTCAAAACATGCAGCCCTGAGGTCTCTCATGATAGCAGGTGGTTAAATAGAAATTCGCTGCTCAGCTGACCCGGCAGGAGCAAATGTATGCCAAAAATGTATGCAGAATGAGCTTTTCAGTGAAGAGCAGCCAGGCACATTATATCAAGTTTTACTTGTAAGTGGGGTTGGAAATGCTTTTCAGGCTCAGTACTGCTCTCATAAGATGCAGCCCTCAGGTCTCTCATAATAGCAGGTGGTTAAATAGAAATTCGCTGCTCAGCTGACCCGGCAGGAGCAAACGTATGCCAAAAATTTACGCAGAATGAGCTTTTCAGTGAAGAGCAGCCAGGCACATTTTAGCTAGTTTTACTTGTAAGTGGGGTTGGAAATGCTTTTCAGGCTCAGTACTGGGCTCAAAAGATGCAGCTCTGAGGTCTCTCCTGATAGGAGGTAGTTAAGTAGAACTTCGCTGCTCAGCTGACCCGGCAGGAGCAAATGTATGCCAAAAATGTACGCAGAATGAGCTTTTCAGTGAAGAGCAGCCAGGCACATTCTAGCAAGTTTTACTTGTAAGTGGGGCTGGAAACGCTTTTCAGGCTCAGTACTGCGCTCAAAAGATGCAGCCCTGAGGTCTCTCATGATAGCAGGTGTTTAAGTAGAAATTTGCCACTTGGCTGACCCAGCAGGAGCAAACGTATGCCAAAAATGTACACAGAATGAGCTTTTCAGTGAATAGCAGCCAGGCACATTTTAGCTAGTTTTACTTGTAAGTGGGGTTGGAAATGCTTTTCAGGCTCAGTACTGGGCTCAAAAGATGCAGCTCTGAGGTCTCTCCTGATAGGAGGTAGTTAAGTAGAACTTCGCTGCTCAGCTGACCCGGCAGGAGCAAATGTATGCCAAAAATGTATGCAGAATGAGCTTTTCAGTGAAGAGCAGCCAGGCACATTATAGCAAGTTTTACTTGTAAGTGGGGTTGGAAATGCTTTTCAGGCTCAGTACTGCTCTCATAAGATGCAGCCCTGAGGTCTCTCATGATAGCAGGTGGTTAAACAGAAATTCGCTGCTCAGCTGACCCGGCAGGAGCAAACGTATGCCAAAAATGTACGCAGAATGAGCTTTTCAGTGAAGAGCAGCCAGGCACATTTTAGCTAGTTATACTTGTAAGTGGGGTTGGAAATGCTTTTCAGGCTCAGTACTGGGCTCAAAAGATGCAGCTCTGAGGTCTCTCCTGATAGGAGGTAGTTAAGTAGAACTTCGCTGCTCAGCTGACCCGGCAGGAGCAAATGTATGCCAAAAATGTACGCAGAATGAGCTTTTCAGTGAAGAGCAACCAGGCACATTCTAGCAAGTTTTACTTGTAAGTGGGGTTGGAAACGCTTTTCAGGCTCAGTACTGCACTCAAAAGATGCAGCCCTGAGGTCTCTCATGATAGCAGGTATTTAAGTAGAAATTTGCCACTTGGCTGACCCAGCAGGAGCAAACGTATGCCAAAAATGTACACAGAATGAGCTTTTCAGTGAATAGCAGCCAGGCACATTTTAGCTAGTTTTACTTGTAAGTGGGGTTGGAAACGCTTTTCAGGATCAGTACTGGGCTCAAAACATGCAGCCCTGAGGTATCTCATGATAGCAGGTGGTTAAATAGAAATTCGCTGCTCAGCTGACCCGGCAGGAGCAAACGTATGCCAAAAATGTACGCAGAATGAGCTTTTCAGTGAAGAGCAGCCAGGCACATTTTAGCTAGTTTTACTTGAAAGTGGGGTTGGAAACGCTTTTCAGGCTCAGTACTGGGCTCAAAAGATACAGCCCTGAGGTCTCTCATGATAGCAGGTGGTTAAATAGAAATTCGCTGCTCAGCTGACCCGGCAGGAGCAAATGTATGCCAAAAATGTACGCAGAATGAGCTTTTCAGTGAATAGCAGCCAGGCACATTTTAGCTTGTTTTACTTGTAAGTGGGGTTGGAAACGCTTTTCAGGCTCAGTACTGGGCTCAAAACATGCAGCCCTGAGGTCTCTCATGATAGCAGGTAGTTAAGTAGAACTTCGCTGCTCAGCTGACCCGGCAGGAGCAAACGTATGCCAAAAATGTAAGCAGAATGAGCTTTTCAGTGAATAGTAGCCAGGCACATTTTAGCTAGTTTTACTTGTAAGTGGGGTTGGAAACGCTTTTCAGGCTCAGTACTGGGCTCAAAACATGAAGCTCTGAGGTCTCTCCTGATAGGAGGTAGTTAGGTAGAACTTCGCTGCTCAGCTGACCCGGCAGGAGCAAATGTATGCCAAAAATGTACTCAGAATGAGCTTTTCAGTGAATAGCAGCCAGGCACATTTTGGCTTGTTTTACTTGTAAGTGGGGTTGGAAATGCTTTTCAGGCTCAGTACTGGGCTCAAAAGATGCAGCTCTAAGGTCTCTCCTGATAGGAGGTAGTTAAGTAGAACTTTGCTGCTCAGCTGACCCGGCAGGAGCAAACGTATGCCAAAAATGTAAGCAGAATGAGCTTTTCAGTGAATAGTAGCCAGGCACATTTTAGCTAGTTTTACTTGTAAGTGGGGTTGGAAACGCCTTTCAGGCTCAGTACTGGGCTCAAAACATGCAGCCCTGAGGTCTCTCATGATAGCAGGTGGTTAAATAGAAATTTGTTGGTCAACTGATCCGGCAGGAGCAAATGTATGCCAAAAATGTACGCAGAATGAGCTTTTCAGTGAAGAGCAGCCAGGCACATTTTAGCTAGTTTTACTTGTAAGTGGGGTTGGAAACGCTTTTCAGGCTCAATACTGAGCTCAAAACATGCAGCCCTGAGGTCTCTCATGATAGCAGGTGGTTAAATATAAATTTGCTGCTCAGCTGACCCGGTAGGAGCAAACGTATGCCAAAAATGTAAGCAGAATGAGCTTTTCAGTGAATAGCAGCCAGGCACATTTTACCTAGTTTTACTTGTTAGTGGGGTTGGAAATGCTTTTCAGGCTCAGTACTGAGCTCAAAAGATGCAGCTCTGAGGTCTCTCCTGATAGGAGGTAGATAAGTAGAACTTCGCTGCTCAGCTGAGCCGGCAGGAGCAAATGTATGCCAAAAATGTACGCAGAATGAGCTTTTCAGTGAAGAGCAGCCAGGCACATTCTAGCAAGTTTTACTTGTAAGTGGAGTTAGAAACACTTTTCAGGCTCAGTACTGCGCTCAAAAGATGCAGCCCTGAGGTTTCTCATGATAGCAGGTGGGTAAATAGAAATGTGCCACTTGGCTGACCCAGCAGGAGCAAACGTATGAAAATGTACACAGAATGAGCTTTTCAGTGAATAGTAGCCAGGCACATTTTAGCTAGTTTTACTTGTAAGTGGGGTTGGAAACACTTTTTAGGATCAGTACTGGGCTCAAAACATGCAGCCCTGAGGTCTCTCATGATAGCAGGTGGTTAAATAGAAATTCGCTGCTCAGCTGACCCGGCAGGAGCAAATGTATGCCAAAAATGTATGCAGAATGAGCTTTTCAGTGAAGAGCAGCCAGGCACATTATAGCAAGTTTTACTTGTAAGTGGGGTTGGAAATGCTTTTCAGGCTCAGTACTGCTCTCATAAGATGCAGCCCTGAGGTCTCTCATAATAGCAGGTGGTTAAATAGAAATTCGCTGCTCAGCTGACCCGGCAGGAGCAAACGTATGCCAAAAATTTACGCAGAATGAGCTTTTCAGTGAAGAGCAGCCAGGCACATTTTGGCTAGTTTTACTTGTAAGTGGGGTTGGAAATGCTTTTCAGGCTCAGTACTGGGCTCAAAAGATGCAGCTCTGAGGTCTCTCCTGATAGGAGGTAGTTAAGTAGAACTTCGCTGCTCAGCTGACCCGGCAGGAGCAAATGTATGCCAAAAATGTACGCAGAATGAGCTTTTCAGTGAAGAGCAGCCAGGCACATTCTAGCAAGTTTTACTTGTAAGTGGGGCTGGAAACGCTTTTCAGGCTCAGTACTGCGCTCAAAAGATGCAGCCCTGAGGTCTCTCATGATAGCAGGTGTTTAAGTAGAAATTTGCCACTTGGCTGACCCAGCAGGAGCAAACGTATGCCAAAAATGTACACAGAATGAGCTTTTCAGTGAATAGCAGCCAGGCACATTTTAGCTAGTTTTACTTGTAAGTGGGGTTGGAAACGCTTTTCAGGATCAGTACTGGGCTCAAAACATGCAGCCCTGAGGTATCTCATGATAGCAGGTGGTTAAATAGAAATTCGCTGCTCAGCTGACCCGGCAGGAGCAAACGTATGCCAAAAATGTACGCAGAATGAGCTTTTCAGTGAAGAGCGGCCAGGCACATTTTAGCTAGTTTTACTTGAAAGTGGGGTTGGAAACGCTTTTCAGGCTCAGTACTGGGCTCAAAAGATACAGCCCTGAGGTCTCTCATGATAGCAGGTGGTTAAATAGAAATTCGCTGCTCAGCTGACCCGGCAGGAGCAAATGTATGCCAAAAATGTACGCAGAATGAGCTTTTCAGTGAATAGCAGCCAGGCACATTTTAGCTTGTTTTACTTGTAAGTGGGGTTGGAAACGCTTTTCAGGCTCAGTACTGGGCTCAAAACATGCAGCCCTGAGGTCTCTCATGATAGCAGGTAGTTAAGTAGAACTACGCTGCTCAGCTGACCCGGCAGGAGCAAACGTATGCCAAAAATGTAAGCAGAATGAGCTTTTCAGTGAATAGTAGCCAGGCACATTTTAGCTAGTTTTACTTGTAAGTGGGGTTGGAAACGCTTTTCAGGCTCCGTACTGGGCTCAAAACATTCAGCCCTGAGGTCTCTCAGGATAGCAGGTGGTTAAATAGAAATTCATTGCTCAGCTGATCCGGCAGGAGCAAACGTATGCCAAAAATGTAAGCAGAATGAGCTTTTCAGTGAATGCACATTGTAGCTAGTTTTACTTGTAAGTGGGGTTGGAAATGCTTTTCAGGCTCAGTACTGGGCTCAAAAGATTCAGCTCTGAGGTCTCTCCTGATAGGAGGTAGATAAGTAGAACTTCGCTGCTCAGCTGACCCGGCAGGAGCAAATGTATGCCAAAAATGTACGCAGAATGAGCTTTTCAGTGAAGAGCAGCCAGGCACATTCTAGCAAGTTTTACTTGTAAGTGGAGTTAGAAACACTTTTCAGGCTCAGTACTGCGCTCAAAAGATGCAGCCCTGAGGTTTCTCATGATAGCAGGTGGGTAAATAGAAATGTGCCACTTGGCTGACCCAGCAGGAGCAAACGTATGAAAATGTACACAGAATGAGCTTTTCAGTGAATAGTAGCCAGGCACATTTTAGCTAGTTTTACTTGTAAGTGGGGTTGGAAACGCTTTTTAGGATCAGTACTGGGCTCAAAACATGCAGCCCTGAGGTCTCTCATGATAGCAGGTGGTGAAATAGAAATTCGCTGCTCAGCTGACCCGGCAGGAGCAAACGTATGCCAAAAATGTACGCAGAATGAGCTTTTCAGTGAATAGCAGCCAGGCACATTTTAGCTAGTTTTACTTGTAAGTGGGGTTGGAAATGCTTTACAGGCTCAGTATTGGCTCAAAACATGCAGCTCTGAGGTGTCTCCTGATAGGAGGTAGTTAAGTAGAACTTCGCTGCTCAGCTGACCCGGTAGGAGCAAATGTATGCCAAAAATGTATGCAGAATGAGCTTTTCAGTGAATAGCAGCCAGGCACATTTTAGCTTGTTTTACTTGTAAGTGGGGTTGGAAATGCTTTTCAGGCTCAGTACTGGGCTCAAAACATGCAGCTCTGAGGTCTCTCCTGATAGGAGGTAGTTAGGTAGAACTTCGCTGCTCAGCTGACCCGGCAGGAGCAAATGTATGCCAAAAATGTATGCAGAATGAGCTTTTCAGTGAATAGCAGCCAGGCACATTTTAGCTTGTTTTACTTGTAAGTGGGGTTGGAAATGCTTTTCAGGCTCAGTACTGGGCTCAAAAGATGCAGCTCTGAGGTCTCTCTTGATAGGAGGTAGTTAAGTAGAACTTCGCTGCTCAGCTGACCCGGCAGGAGCAAATGTATGCCAAAAATGTACGCAGAATGAGCTTTTCAATGAAGAGCAGCCAGGCACATTCTAGCAAGTATTACTTGTAAGTGGGGTTGGAAACGCTTTTCAGGCTCAGTACTGCGCTCAAAAGATGCAGCCCTGAGGTCTCTCATGATAGCAGGTGGTTAAATAGAAATTCGCTGCTCAGCTGACCCGGCAGGAGCAAACGAATGCCAAAAATGTACGCAGAATGAGCTTTTCAGTGAATAGCAGCCAGGCACATTTTAGCTAGTTTTACTTGTAAGTGGGGTTGGAAATGCTTTTCAGGCTCAGTACTGGGCTCACAACATGCAGCTCTGAGGTGTCTCCTGATAGGAGGTAGTTAAGTAGAACTTCGCTGCTCAGCTGACCTGGTAGGAGCAACCGTATGCCAAAAATGTAAGCAGAATGAGCTTTTCAGTAAATAGCAGCCAGGCACATTTTAGCTTGTTTTACTTGTAAGTGGGGTTGGATATGCTTTTCAGGCTCAGTACTGGGCTCAAAAGATGCAGCTCTGAGGTCTCTCCTGATAGGAGGTAGTTAAGTAGAACTTCGCTGCTCAGCTGACCCGGCAAGAGCAAATGTATGCCAAAAATGTACGCAGAATGAGCTTTTCAGTGAAGAGCAGCCAGGCACATTCTAGCAAGTTTTACTTGTAAGTGGGGTTGGAAACGCTTTTCAGGCTCAGTACTGCGCTCAAAAGATGCAGCCCTGAGGTCTCTCATGATGGCAGGTGGTTAAGTAGAAATTTGCCACTTGGCTGACCCAGCAGGAGCAAACGTATGCCAAAAATGTACACAGAATGAGCTTTTCAGTGAATAGCAGCCAGGCACATTTTAGCTAGTTTTACTTGTAAGTGGCTTTGGAAACGCTTTTCAGGATCAGTACTGGGCTCAAAACATGCAGCCCTGAGGTCTCGCATGATAGCAGGTGGTTAAATAGAAATTCGCTGCTCAGCTGACCCGGCATTAGCAAACGTATGCCAAAAATGTACGCAGAATGAGCTTTTCAGTGAAGAGCAGCCAGGCACATTTTAGCTAGTTTTACTTGTAAGTGGCTTTGGAAACGTTTTTCAGGATCAGTACTGGGCTCAAAACATGCAGCCCTGAGGTCTCTCATGATAGCAGGTGGTTAAATAGAAATTCGCTGCTCAGCTGACCCGGCATTAGCAAACGTATGCCAAAAATGTACGCAGCATGAGCTTTTCACTGAAGAGCAGCCAGGCACATTTTAGCTTGTTTTACTTGTAAGTGGGGTTGGAAATGCTTTTCAGGCTCAGTACCGGGCTCAAAAGATGTAGCTCTGAGGTCTCTCCTGATAGGAGGTAGTTAAGTAGAACTTCGCTGCTCAGCTGACCCGGCAGGAGTAAATGTATGCCAAAAATGTAAGCAGAATGAGCTTTTCAGTGAATAGCAGCCAGGCACATTTTAGCTGGTTTTACTTGTAAGTGGGGTTGGAACCGCTATTCAGGCTCAGTACTGGGCTCAAAAGATTCAGCTCTGAGGTCTCTCCTGATAGGAGGTAGTTAAGTAGAACTTCGCTGCTCAGCTGACCCGGCAGGAGCAAACGTATGCCAAAAATGTACGCAGAATGAGCTTTTCAGTGAAGAGCAGCCAGGCACATTTTAGCTAGTTTTACTTGTAAGTGGGGTTGGAAATGCTTTTCAGGCTCAGTACTGGGCTCAAAACATGAAGCTCTGAGGTCTCTCCTGATAGGAGGTAGTTAGGTAGAACTTCGCTGCTCAGCTGACCCGGCAGGAGCAAATGTATGCCAAAAATGTACTCAGAATGAGCTTTTCAGTGAATAGCAGCCAGGCACATTTTGGCTTGTTTTACTTGTAAGTGGGGTTGGAAATGCTTTTCAGGCTCAGTACTGGGCTCAAAAGATGCAGCTCTAAGGTCTCTCCTGATAGGAGGTAGTTAAGTAGAACTTTGCTGCTCAGCTGACCCGGCAGGAGCAAACGTATGCCAAAAATGTAAGCAGAATGAGCTTTTCAGTGAATAGTAGCCATGCACATTTTAGCTAGTTTTACTTGTAAGTGGGGTTGGAAACGCCTTTCAGGCTCAGTACTGGGCTCAAAACATGCAGCCCTGAGGTCTCTCATGATAGCAGGTGGTTAAATAGAAATTTGTTGGTCAACTGATCCGGCAGGAGCAAATGTATGCCAAAAATGTACGCAGAATGAGCTTTTCAGTGAAGAGCAGCCAGGCACATTTTAGCTAGTTTTACTTGTAAGTGGGGTTGGAAACGCTTTTCAGGCTCAATACTGAGCTCAAAACATGCAGCCCTGAGGTCTCTCATGATAGCAGGTGGTTAAATATAAATTAGCTGCTCAGCTGACCCGGTAGGAGCAAACGTATGCCAAAAATGTAAGCAGAATGAGCTTTTCAGTGAATAGCAGCCAGGCACATTTTACCTAGTTTTACTTGTTAGTGGGGTTGGAAATGCTTTTCAGGCTCAGTACTGAGCTCAAAAGATGCAGCTCTGAGGTCTCTCCTGATAGGAGGTAGATAAGTAGAACTTCGCTGCTCAGCTGAGCCGGCAGGAGCAAATGTATGCCAAAAATGTACGCAGAATGAGCTTTTCAGTGAAGAGCAGCCAGGCACATTCTAGCAAGTTTTACTTGTAAGTGGAGTTAGAAACACTTTTCAGGCTCAGTACTGCGCTCAAAAGATGCAGCCCTGAGGTTTCTCATGATAGCAGGTGGGTAAATAGAAATGTGCCACTTGGCTGACCCAGCAGGAGCAAACGTATGAAAATGTACACAGAATGAGCTTTTCAGTGAATAGTAGCCAGGCACATTTTAGCTAGTTTTACTTGTAAGTGGGGTTGGAAACACTTTTTAGGATCAGTACTGGGCTCAAAACATGCAGCCCTGAGGTCTCTCGTGATAGCAGGTGGTTAAATAGAAATTCGCTGCTCAGCTGACCCGGCAGGAGCAAACGTATGCCAAAAATGTACGCAGAATGAGCTTTTCAGTGAATAGCAGCCAGGCACATTTTAGCTAGTTTTACTTGTAAGTGGGGTTGGAAATGCTTTTCAGGCTCAGTACTGGGCTCAAAAGATGCAGCTCTGAGGTCTCTCCTGATAGGAGGTAGTTAAGTAGAACTTCGCTGCTCAGCTGACCCGGCAGGAGCAAATGTATGCCAAAAATGTATGCAGAATGAGCTTTTCAGTGAAGAGCAGCCAGGCACATTATAGCAAGTTTTACTTGTAAGTGGGGTTGGAAATGCTTTTCAGGCTCAGTACTGCTCTCATAAGATGCAGCCCTGAGGTCTCTCGTGATAGCAGGTGGTTAAATAGAAATTCGCTGCTCAGCTGACCCGGCAGGAGCAAACGTATGCCAAAAATGTACGCAGAATGAGCTTTTCAGTGAATAGCAGCCAGGCACATTTTACCTAGTTTTACTTGTTAGTGGGGTTGGAAATGCTTTTCAGGCTCAGTACTGAGCTCAAAAGATGCAGCTCTGAGGTCTCTCCTGATAGGAGGTAGATAAGTAGAACTTCGCTGCTCAGCTGAGCCGGCAGGAGCAAATGTATGCCAAAAATGTACGCAGAATGAGCTTTTCAGTGAAGAGCAGCCAGGCACATTCTAGCAAGTTTTACTTGTAAGTGGAGTTACAAACACTTTTCAGGCTCAGTACTGCGCTTAAAAGATGCAGCCCTGAGGTTTCTCATGATAGCAGGTGGGTAAATAGAAATTCGCTGCTCAGCTGACCCGGCAGGAGCAAACGTATGCCAAAAATGTACGCAGAATGAGCTTTTCAGTGAAGAGCAGCCAGGCACATTTTAGCTAGTTTTACTTGTAAGTGGGGTTGGAAACGCTTTTCAGGCTCAGTACTGCGCTCAAAAGATGCAGCCCTGAGGTCTCTCATGATAGCAGGTATTTAAGTAGAAATTTGCCTCTTGGCTGACCCAGCAGGAGCAAACGTATGCCAAAAATGTACACAGAATGAGCTTTTCAGTGAATAGCAGCCAGGCACATTTTAGCTAGTTTTACTTGTAAGTGGGGTTGGAAACGCTTTTCAGGATCAGTACTGGGCTCAAAACATGCAGCCCTGAGGTATCTCATGATAGCAGGTGGTTAAATAGAAATTCGCTGCTCAGCTGACCCGGCAGGAGCAAACGTATGCCAAAAATGTACGCAGAATGAGCTTTTCAGTGAAGAGCAGCCAGGCACATTTTAGCTAGTTTTACTTGAAAGTGGGGTTGGAAACGCTTTTCAGGCTCAGTACTGGGCTCAAAAGATACAGCCCTGAGGTCTCTCATGATAGCAGGTGGTTAAATAGAAATTCGCTGCTCAGCTGACCCGGCAGGAGCAAATGTATGCCAAAAATGTACGCAGAATGAGCTTTTCAGTGAATAGCAGCCAGGCACATTTTAGCTTGTTTTACTTGTAAGTGGGGTTGGAAACGCTTTTCAGGCTCAGTACTGGGCTCAAAACATGCAGCCCTGAGGTCTCTCATGATAGCAGGTAGTTAAGTAGAACTTCGCTGCTCAGCTGACCCGGCAGGAGCAAACGTATGCCAAAAATGTAAGCAGAATGAGCTTTTCAGTGAATAGTAGCCAGGCACATTTTAGCTAGTTTTACTTGTAAGTGGGGTTGGAAACGCTTCTCAGGCTCAGTACTGGGCTCAAAACATTCAGCCCTGAGGTCTCTCCTGATAGGAGGTAGTTAAGTAGAACTTCGCTGCTCAGCTGACCCGGCAGGAGCAAATGTATGCCAAAAATGTACGCAGAATGAGCTTTTCAATGAAGAGCAGCCAGGCACATTCTAGCAAGTATTACTTGTAAGTGGGGTTGGAAACGCTTTTCAGGCTCAGTACTGCGCTCAAAAGATGCAGCCCTGAGGTCTCTCATGATAGCAGGTGGTTAAATAGAAATTCGCTGCTCAGCTGACCCGGCAGGAGCAAACGAATGCCAAAAATGTACGCAGAATGAGCTTTTCAGTGAATAGCAGCCAGGCACATTTTAGCTAGTTTTACTTGTAAGTGGGGTTGGAAATGCTTTTCAGGCTCAGTACTGGGCTCACAACATGCAGCTCTGAGGTGTCTCCTGATAGGAGGTAGTTAAGTAGAACTTCGCTGCTCAGCTGACCTGGTAGGAGCAACCGTATGCCAAAAATGTAAGCAGAATGAGCTTTTCAGTAAATAGCAGCCAGGCACATTTTAGCTTGTTTTACTTGTAAGTGGGGTTGGATATGCTTTTCAGGCTCAGTACTGGGCTCAAAAGATGCAGCTCTGAGGTCTCTCCTGATAGGAGGTAGTTAAGTAGAACTTCGCTGCTCAGCTGACCCGGCAAGAGCAAATGTATGCCAAAAATGTACGCAGAATGAGCTTTTCAGTGAAGAGCAGCCAGGCACATTCTAGCAAGTTTTACTTGTAAGTGGGGTTGGAAACGCTTTTCAGGCTCAGTACTGCGCTCAAAAGATGCAGCCCTGAGGTCTCTCATGATGGCAGGTGGTTAAGTAGAAATTTGCCACTTGGCTGACCCAGCAGGAGCAAACGTATGCCAAAAATGTACACAGAATGAGCTTTTCAGTGAATAGCAGCCAGGCACATTTTAGCTAGTTTTACTTGTAAGTGGCTTTGGAAACGCTTTTCAGGATCAGTACTGGGCTCAAAACATGCAGCCCTGAGGTCTCGCATGATAGCAGGTGGTTAAATAGAAATTCGCTGCTCAGCTGACCCGGCATTAGCAAACGTATGCCAAAAATGTACGCAGAATGAGCTTTTCAGTGAAGAGCAGCCAGGCACATTTTAGCTAGTTTTACTTGTAAGTGGCTTTGGAAACGTTTTTCAGGATCAGTACTGGGCTCAAAACATGCAGCCCTGAGGTCTCTCATGATAGCAGGTGGTTAAATAGAAATTCGCTGCTCAGCTGACCCGGCATTAGCAAACGTATGCCAAAAATGTACGCAGCATGAGCTTTTCACTGAAGAGCAGCCAGGCACATTTTAGCTTGTTTTACTTGTAAGTGGGGTTGGAAATGCTTTTCAGGCTCAGTACCGGGCTCAAAAGATGTAGCTCTGAGGTCTCTCCTGATAGGAGGTAGTTAAGTAGAACTTCGCTGCTCAGCTGACCCGGCAGGAGTAAATGTATGCCAAAAATGTAAGCAGAATGAGCTTTTCAGTGAATAGCAGCCAGGCACATTTTAGCTGGTTTTACTTGTAAGTGGGGTTGGAACCGCTATTCAGGCTCAGTACTGGGCTCAAAAGATTCAGCTCTGAGGTCTCTCCTGATAGGAGGTAGTTAAGTAGAACTTCGCTGCTCAGCTGACCCGGCAGGAGCAAACGTATGCCAAAAATGTACGCAGAATGAGCTTTTCAGTGAAGAGCAGCCAGGCACATTTTAGCTAGTTTTACTTGTAAGTGGGGTTGGAAATGCTTTTCAGGCTCAGTACTGGGCTCAAAACATGAAGCTCTGAGGTCTCTCCTGATAGGAGGTAGTTAGGTAGAACTTCGCTGCTCAGCTGACCCGGCAGGAGCAAATGTATGCCAAAAATGTACTCAGAATGAGCTTTTCAGTGAATAGCAGCCAGGCACATTTTGGCTTGTTTTACTTGTAAGTGGGGTTGGAAATGCTTTTCAGGCTCAGTACTGGGCTCAAAAGATGCAGCTCTAAGGTCTCTCCTGATAGGAGGTAGTTAAGTAGAACTTTGCTGCTCAGCTGACCCGGCAGGAGCAAACGTATGCCAAAAATGTAAGCAGAATGAGCTTTTCAGTGAATAGTAGCCATGCACATTTTAGCTAGTTTTACTTGTAAGTGGGGTTGGAAACGCCTTTCAGGCTCAGTACTGGGCTCAAAACATGCAGCCCTGAGGTCTCTCATGATAGCAGGTGGTTAAATAGAAATTTGTTGGTCAACTGATCCGGCAGGAGCAAATGTATGCCAAAAATGTACGCAGAATGAGCTTTTCAGTGAAGAGCAGCCAGGCACATTTTAGCTAGTTTTACTTGTAAGTGGGGTTGGAAACGCTTTTCAGGCTCAATACTGAGCTCAAAACATGCAGCCCTGAGGTCTCTCATGATAGCAGGTGGTTAAATATAAATTAGCTGCTCAGCTGACCCGGTAGGAGCAAACGTATGCCAAAAATGTAAGCAGAATGAGCTTTTCAGTGAATAGCAGCCAGGCACATTTTACCTAGTTTTACTTGTTAGTGGGGTTGGAAATGCTTTTCAGGCTCAGTACTGAGCTCAAAAGATGCAGCTCTGAGGTCTCTCCTGATAGGAGGTAGATAAGTAGAACTTCGCTGCTCAGCTGAGCCGGCAGGAGCAAATGTATGCCAAAAATGTACGCAGAATGAGCTTTTCAGTGAAGAGCAGCCAGGCACATTCTAGCAAGTTTTACTTGTAAGTGGAGTTAGAAACACTTTTCAGGCTCAGTACTGCGCTCAAAAGATGCAGCCCTGAGGTTTCTCATGATAGCAGGTGGGTAAATAGAAATGTGCCACTTGGCTGACCCAGCAGGAGCAAACGTATGAAAATGTACACAGAATGAGCTTTTCAGTGAATAGTAGCCAGGCACATTTTAGCTAGTTTTACTTGTAAGTGGGGTTGGAAACACTTTTTAGGATCAGTACTGGGCTCAAAACATGCAGCCCTGAGGTCTCTCGTGATAGCAGGTGGTTAAATAGAAATTCGCTGCTCAGCTGACCCGGCAGGAGCAAACGTATGCCAAAAATGTACGCAGAATGAGCTTTTCAGTGAATAGCAGCCAGGCACATTTTAGCTAGTTTTACTTGTAAGTGGGGTTGGAAATGCTTTTCAGGCTCAGTACTGGGCTCAAAAGATGCAGCTCTGAGGTCTCTCCTGATAGGAGGTAGTTAAGTAGAACTTCGCTGCTCAGCTGACCCGGCAGGAGCAAATGTATGCCAAAAATGTATGCAGAATGAGCTTTTCAGTGAAGAGCAGCCAGGCACATTATAGCAAGTTTTACTTGTAAGTGGGGTTGGAAATGCTTTTCAGGCTCAGTACTGCTCTCATAAGATGCAGCCCTGAGGTCTCTCGTGATAGCAGGTGGTTAAATAGAAATTCGCTGCTCAGCTGACCCGGCAGGAGCAAACGTATGCCAAAAATGTACGCAGAATGAGCTTTTCAGTGAATAGCAGCCAGGCACATTTTACCTAGTTTTACTTGTTAGTGGGGTTGGAAATGCTTTTCAGGCTCAGTACTGAGCTCAAAAGATGCAGCTCTGAGGTCTCTCCTGATAGGAGGTAGATAAGTAGAACTTCGCTGCTCAGCTGAGCCGGCAGGAGCAAATGTATGCCAAAAATGTACGCAGAATGAGCTTTTCAGTGAAGAGCAGCCAGGCACATTCTAGCAAGTTTTACTTGTAAGTGGAGTTACAAACACTTTTCAGGCTCAGTACTGCGCTTAAAAGATGCAGCCCTGAGGTTTCTCATGATAGCAGGTGGGTAAATAGAAATTCGCTGCTCAGCTGACCCGGCAGGAGCAAACGTATGCCAAAAATGTACGCAGAATGAGCTTTTCAGTGAAGAGCAGCCAGGCACATTTTAGCTAGTTTTACTTGTAAGTGGGGTTGGAAACGCTTTTCAGGCTCAGTACTGCGCTCAAAAGATGCAGCCCTGAGGTCTCTCATGATAGCAGGTATTTAAGTAGAAATTTGCCTCTTGGCTGACCCAGCAGGAGCAAACGTATGCCAAAAATGTACACAGAATGAGCTTTTCAGTGAATAGCAGCCAGGCACATTTTAGCTAGTTTTACTTGTAAGTGGGGTTGGAAACGCTTTTCAGGATCAGTACTGGGCTCAAAACATGCAGCCCTGAGGTATCTCATGATAGCAGGTGGTTAAATAGAAATTCGCTGCTCAGCTGACCCGGCAGGAGCAAACGTATGCCAAAAATGTACGCAGAATGAGCTTTTCAGTGAAGAGCAGCCAGGCACATTTTAGCTAGTTTTACTTGAAAGTGGGGTTGGAAACGCTTTTCAGGCTCAGTACTGGGCTCAAAAGATACAGCCCTGAGGTCTCTCATGATAGCAGGTGGTTAAATAGAAATTCGCTGCTCAGCTGACCCGGCAGGAGCAAATGTATGCCAAAAATGTACGCAGAATGAGCTTTTCAGTGAATAGCAGCCAGGCACATTTTAGCTTGTTTTACTTGTAAGTGGGGTTGGAAACGCTTTTCAGGCTCAGTACTGGGCTCAAAACATGCAGCCCTGAGGTCTCTCATGATAGCAGGTAGTTAAGTAGAACTTCGCTGCTCAGCTGACCCGGCAGGAGCAAACGTATGCCAAAAATGTAAGCAGAATGAGCTTTTCAGTGAATAGTAGCCAGGCACATTTTAGCTAGTTTTACTTGTAAGTGGGGTTGGAAACGCTTCTCAGGCTCAGTACTGGGCTCAAAACATTCAGCCCTGAGGTCTCTCCTGATAGGAGGTAGTTAAGTAGAACTTCGCTGCTCAGCTGACCCGGCAGGAGCAAACGTATGCCAAAAATGTACGCAGAATGAGCTTTTCAGTGAAGAGCAGCCAGGCACATTTTAGCTAGTTTTACTTGTAAGTGGGGTTGGAAATGCTTTTCAGGCTCAGTACTGGGCTCAAAACATGAAGCTCTGAGGTCTCTCCTGATAGGAGGTAGTTAGGTAGAACTTCGCTGCTCAGCTGACCCGGCAGGAGCAAATGTATGCCAAAAATGTACTCAGAATGAGCTTTTCAGTGAATAGCAGCCAGGCACATTTTGGCTTGTTTTACTTGTAAGTGGGGTTGGAAATGCTTTTCAGGCTCAGTACTGGGCTCAAAAGATGCAGCTCTAAGGTCTCTCCTGATAGGAGGTAGTTAAGTAGAACTTTGCTGCTCAGCTGACTCGGCAGGAGCAAACGTATGCCAAAAATGTAAGCAGAATGAGCTTTTCAGTGAATAGTAGCCAGGCACATTTTAGCTAGTTTTACTTGTAAGTGGGGTTGGAAACACCTTTCAGGCTCAGTACTGGGCTCAAAACATGCAGCCCTGAGGTCTCTCATGATAGCAGGTGGTTAAATAGAAATTTGTTGGTCAACTGATCCGGCAGGAGCAAATGTATGCCAAAAATGTACACAGAATGAGCTTTTCAGTGAAGAGCAGCCAGGCACATTTTAGCTAGTTTTACTTGTAAGTGGGGTTGGAAACGCTTTTCAGGCTCAATACTGAGCTCAAAACATGCAGCCCTGAGGTCTCTCATGATAGCAGGTGGTTAAATATAAATTCGCTGCTCAGCTGACCCGGTAGGAGCAAACGTATGCCAAAAATGTAAGCAGAATGAGCTTTTCAGTGAATAGCAGCCAGGCACATTTTACCTAGTTTTATTTGTTAGTGGGGTTGGAAATGCTTTTCAGGCTCAGTACTGAGCTCAAAAGATGCAGCTCTGAGGTCTCTCCCGATAGGAGGTAGTTAAGTAGAACTTCGCTGCTCAGCTGACCCGGCAGGAGCAAATGTATGCCAAAAATGTACGCAGAATGAGCTTTTCAGTGAAGAGCAGCCAGGCACATTCTAGCAAGTTTTACTTGTAAGTGGGGCTGAAAACGCTTTTCAGGCTCAGTACTGCGCTCAAAAGATGCAGCCCTGAGGTCTCTCATGATAGCAGGTGTTTAAGTAGAAATTTGCCACTTGGCTGACCCAGCAGGAGCAAACGTATGCCAAAAATGTACACAGAATGAGCTTTTCAGTGAATAGCAGCCAGGCACATTTTAGCTAGTTTTACTTGTAAGTGGGGTTGGAAACGCTTTTCAGGATCAGTACTGGGCTCAAAACATGCAGCCCTGAGGTATCTCATGATAGCAGGTGGTTAAATAGAAATTCGCTGCTCAGCTGACCCGGCAGGAGCAAACGTATGCCAAAAATGTACGCAGAATGAGCTTTTCAGTGAAGAGCGGCCAGGCACATTTTAGCTAGTTTTACTTGAAAGTGGGGTTGGAAACGCTTTTCAGGCTCAGTACTGGGCTCAAAAGATACAGCCCTGAGGTCTCTCATGATAGCAGGTGGTTAAATAGAAATTCGCTGCTCAGCTGACCCGGCAGGAGCAAATGTATGCCAAAAATGTACGCAGAATGAGCTTTTCAGTGAATAGCAGCCAGGCACATTTTAGCTTGTTTTACTTGTAAGTGGGGTTGGAAACGCTTTTCAGGCTCAGTACTGGGCTCAAAACATGCAGCCCTGAGGTCTCTCATGATAACAGGTAGTTAAGTAGAACTACGCTGCTCAGCTGACCCGGCAGGAGCAAACGTATGCCAAAAATGTAAGCAGAATGAGCTTTTCAGTGAATAGTAGCCAGGCACATTTTAGCTAGTTTTACTTGTAAGTGGGGTTGGAAACGCTTTTCAGGCTCCGTACTGGGCTCAAAACATTCAGCCCTGAGGTCTCTCAGGATAGCAGGTGGTTAAATAGAAATTCATTGCTCAGCTGATCCGGCAGGAGCAAACGTATGCCAAAAATGTAAGCAGAATGAGCTTTTCAGTGAATGCACATTGTAGCTAGTTTTACTTGTAAGTGGGGTTGGAAATGCTTTTCAGGCTCAGTACTGGGCTCAAAAGATTCAGCTCTGAAGTCTCTCCTGATAGGAGGTAGATAAGTAGAACTTCGCTGCTCAGCTGACCCGGCAGGAGCAAATGTATGCCAAAAATGTACGCAGAATGAGCTTTTCAGTGAAGAGCAGCCAGGCACATTCTAGCAAGTTTTACTTGTAAGTGGAGTTAGAAACACTTTTCAGGCTCAGTACTGCGCTCAAAAGATGCAGCCCTGAGGTTTCTCATGATAGCAGGTGGGTAAATAGAAATGTGCCACTTGGCTGACCCAGCAGGAGCAAACGTATGAAAATGTACACAGAATGAGCTTTTCAGTGAATAGTAGCCAGGCACATTTTAGCTAGTTTTACTTGTAAGTGGGGTTGGAAACGCTTTTTAGGATCAGTACTGGGCTCAAAACATGCAGCCCTGAGGTCTCTCATGATAGCAGGTGGTGAAATAGAAATTCGCTGCTCAGCTGACCCGGCAGGAGCAAACGTATGCCAAAAATGTACGCAGAATGAGCTTTTCAGTGAATAGCAGCCAGGCACATTTTAGCTAGTTTTACTTGTAAGTGGGGTTGGAAATGCTTTACAGGCTCAGTATTGGCTCAAAACATGCAGCTCTGAGGTGTCTCCTGATAGGAGGTAGTTAAGTAGAACTTCGCTGCTCAGCTGACCCGGTAGGAGCAAATGTATGCCAAAAATGTATGCAGAATGAGCTTTTCAGTGAATAGCAGCCAGGCACATTTTAGCTTGTTTTACTTGTAAGTGGGGTTGGAAATGCTTTTCAGGCTCAGTACTGGGCTCAAAACATGCAGCTCTGAGGTCTCTCCTGATAGGAGGTAGTTAGGTAGAACTTCGCTGCTCAGCTGACCCGGCAGGAGCAAATGTATGCCAAAAATGTATGCAGAATGAGCTTTTCAGTGAATAGCAGCCAGGCACATTTTAGCTTGTTTTACTTGTAAGTGGGGTTGGAAATGCTTTTCAGGCTCAGTACTGGGCTCAAAAGATGCAGCTCTGAGGTCTCTCTTGATAGGAGGTAGTTAAGTAGAACTTCGCTGCTCAGCTGACCCGGCAGGAGCAAATGTATGCCAAAAATGTACGCAGAATGAGCTTTTCAATGAAGAGCAGCCAGGCACATTCTAGCAAGTATTACTTGTAAGTGGGGTTGGAAACGCTTTTCAGGCTCAGTACTGCGCTCAAAAGATGCAGCCCTGAGGTCTCTCATGATAGCAGGTGGTTAAATAGAAATTCGCTGCTCAGCTGACCCGGCAGGAGCAAACGAATGCCAAAAATGTACGCAGAATGAGCTTTTCAGTGAATAGCAGCCAGGCACATTTTAGCTAGTTTTACTTGTAAGTGGGGTTGGAAATGCTTTTCAGGCTCAGTACTGGGCTCACAACATGCAGCTCTGAGGTGTCTCCTGATAGGAGGTAGTTAAGTAGAACTTCGCTGCTCAGCTGACCTGGTAGGAGCAACCGTATGCCAAAAATGTAAGCAGAATGAGCTTTTCAGTAAATAGCAGCCAGGCACATTTTAGCTTGTTTTACTTGTAAGTGGGGTTGGAAATGCTTTTCAGGCTCAGTACTGGGCTCAAAAGATGCAGCTCTGAGGTCTCTCCTGATAGGAGGTAGTTAAGTAGAACTTCGCTGCTCAGCTGACCCGGCAAGAGCAAATGTATGCCAAAAATGTACGCAGAATGAGCTTTTCAGTGAAGAGCAGCCAGGCACATTCTAGCAAGTTTTACTTGTAAGTGGGGTTGGAAACGCTTTTCAGGCTCAGTACTGCGCTCAAAAGATGCAGCCCTGAGGTCTCTCATGATGGCAGGTGGTTAAGTAGAAATTTGCCACTTGGCTGACCCAGCAGGAGCAAACGTATGCCAAAAATGTACACAGAATGAGCTTTTCAGTGAATAGCAGCCAGGCACATTTTAGCTAGTTTTACTTGTAAGTGGCTTTGGAAACGCTTTTCAGGATCAGTACTGGGCTCAAAACATGCAGCCCTGAGGTCTCGCATGATAGCAGGTGGTTAAATAGAAATTCGCTGCTCAGCTGACCCGGCATTAGCAAACGTATGCCAAAAATGTACGCAGAATGAGCTTTTCAGTGAAGAGCAGCCAGGCACATTTTAGCTAGTTTTACTTGTAAGTGGCTTTGGAAACGTTTTTCAGGATCAGTACTGGGCTCAAAACATGCAGCCCTGAGGTCTCTCATGATAGCAGGTGGTTAAATAGAAATTCGCTGCTCAGCTGACCCGGCATTAGCAAACGTATGCCAAAAATGTACGCAGCATGAGCTTTTCACTGAAGAGCAGCCAGGCACATTTTAGCTTGTTTTACTTGTAAGTGGGGTTGGAAATGCTTTTCAGGCTCAGTACCGGGCTCAAAAGATGTAGCTCTGAGGTCTCTCCTGATAGGAGGTAGTTAAGTAGAACTTCGCTGCTCAGCTGACCCGGCAGGAGTAAATGTATGCCAAAAATGTAAGCAGAATGAGCTTTTCAGTGAATAGCAGCCAGGCACATTTTAGCTGGTTTTACTTGTAAGTGGGGTTGGAACCGCTATTCAGGCTCAGTACTGGGCTCAAAAGATTCAGCTCTGAGGTCTCTCCTGATAGGAGGTAGTTAAGTAGAACTTCGCTGCTCAGCTGACCCGGCAGGAGCAAACGTATGCCAAAAATGTACTCAGAATGAGCTTTTCAGTGAAGAGCAGCCAGGCACATTTTAGCTAGTTTTACTTGTAAGTGGGGTTGGAAATGCTTTTCAGGCTCAGTACTGGGCTCAAAACATGAAGCTCTGAGGTCTCTCCTGATAGGAGGTAGTTAGGTAGAACTTCGCTGCTCAGCTGACCCGGCAGGAGCAAATGTATGCCAAAAATGTACTCAGAATGAGCTTTTCAGTGAATAGCAGCCAGGCACATTTTGGCTTGTTTTACTTGTAAGTGGGGTTGGAAATGCTTTTCAGGCTCAGTACTGGGCTCAAAAGATGCAGCTCTAAGGTCTCTCCTGATAGGAGGTAGTTAAGTAGAACTTTGCTGCTCAGCTGACCCGGCAGGAGCAAACGTATGCCAAAAATGTAAGCAGAATGAGCTTTTCAGTGAATAGTAGCCATGCACATTTTAGCTAGTTTTACTTGTAAGTGGGGTTGGAAACGCCTTTCAGGCTCAGTACTGGGCTCAAAACATGCAGCCCTGAGGTCTCTCATGATAGCAGGTGGTTAAATAGAAATTTGTTGGTCAACTGATCCGGCAGGAGCAAATGTATGCCAAAAATGTACGCAGAATGAGCTTTTCAGTGAAGAGCAGCCAGGCACATTTTTGCTAGTTTAATTGTAAGTGGGGTTGGAAACGCTTTTCAGGCTCAATACTGAGCTCAAAACATGCAGCCCTGAGGTCTCTCATGATAGCAGGTGGTTAAATATAAATTAGCTGCTCAGCTGACCCGGTAGGAGCAAACGTATGCCAAAAATGTAAGCAGAATGAGCTTTTCAGTGAATAGCAGCCAGGCACATTTTACCTAGTTTTACTTGTTAGTGGGGTTGGAAATGCTTTTCAGGCTCAGTACTGAGCTCAAAAGATGCAGCTCTGAGGTCTCTCCTGATAGGAGGTAGATAAGTAGAACTTCGCTGCTCAGCTGAGCCGGCAGGAGCAAATGTATGCCAAAAATGTACGCAGAATGAGCTTTTCAGTGAAGAGCAGCCAGGCACATTCTAGCAAGTTTTACTTGTAAGTGGAGTTAGAAACACTTTTCAGGCTCAGTACTGCGCTCAAAAGATGCAGCCCTGAGGTTTCTCATGATAGCAGGTGGGTAAATAGAAATGTGCCACTTGGCTGACCCAGCAGGAGCAAACGTATGAAAATGTACACAGAATGAGCTTTTCAGTGAATAGTAGCCAGGCACATTTTAGCTAGTTTTACTTGTAAGTGGGGTTGGAAACACTTTTTAGGATCAGTACTGGGCTCAAAACATGCAGCCCTGAGGTCTCTCGTGATAGCAGGTGGTTAAATAGAAATTCGCTGCTCAGCTGACCCGGCAGGAGCAAACGTATGCCAAAAATGTACGCAGAATGAGCTTTTCAGTGAATAGCAGCCAGGCACATTTTAGCTAGTTTTACTTGTAAGTGGGGTTGGAAATGCTTTTCAGGCTCAGTACTGGGCTCAAAAGATGCAGCTCTGAGGTCTCTCCTGATAGGAGGTAGTTAAGTAGAACTTCGCTGCTCAGCTGACCCGGCAGGAGCAAATGTATGCCAAAAATGTATGCAGAATGAGCTTTTCAGTGAAGAGCAGCCAGGCACATTATAGCAAGTTTTACTTGTAAGTGGGGTTGGAAATGCTTTTCAGGCTCAGTACTGCTCTCATAAGATGCAGCCCTGAGGTCTCTCGTGATAGCAGGTGGTTAAATAGAAATTCGCTGCTCAGCTGACCCGGCAGGAGCAAACGTATGCCAAAAATGTACGCAGAATGAGCTTTTCAGTGAATAGCAGCCAGGCACATTTTACCTAGTTTTACTTGTTAGTGGGGTTGGAAATGCTTTTCAGGCTCAGTACTGAGCTCAAAAGATGCAGCTCTGAGGTCTCTCCTGATAGGAGGTAGATAAGTAGAACTTCGCTGCTCAGCTGAGCCGGCAGGAGCAAATGTATGCCAAAAATGTACGCAGAATGAGCTTTTCAGTGAAGAGCAGCCAGGCACATTCTAGCAAGTTTTACTTGTAAGTAGAGTTACAAACACTTTTCAGGCTCAGTACTGCGCTCAAAAGATGCAGCCCTGAGGTTTCTCATGATAGCAGGTGGGTAAATAGAAATTCGCTGCTCAGCTGACCCGGCAGGAGCAAACGTATGCCAAAAATGTACGCAGAATGAGCTTTTCAGTGAAGAGCAGCCAGGCACATTTTAGCTAGTTTTACTTGTAAGTGGGGTTGGAAACGCTTTTCAGGCTCAGTACTGCGCTCAAAAGATGCAGCCCTGAGGTCTCTCATGATAGCAGGTATTTAAGTAGAAATTTGCCTCTTGGCTGACCCAGCAGGAGCAAACGTATGCCAAAAATGTACACAGAATGAGCTTTTCAGTGAATAGCAGCCAGGCACATTTTAGCTAGTTTTACTTGTAAGTGGGGTTGGAAACGCTTTTCAGGATCAGTACTGGGCTCAAAACATGCAGCCCTGAGGTATCTCATGATAGCAGGTGGTTAAATAGAAATTCGCTGCTCAGCTGACCCGGCAGGAGCAAACGTATGCCAAAAATGTACGCAGAATGAGCTTTTCAGTGAAGAGCAGCCAGGCACATTTTAGCTAGTTTTACTTGAAAGTGGGGTTGGAAACGCTTTTCAGGCTCAGTACTGGGCTCAAAAGATACAGCCCTGAGGTCTCTCATGATAGCAGGTGGTTAAATAGAAATTCGCTGCTCAGCTGACCCGGCAGGAGCAAATGTATGCCAAAAATGTACGCAGAATGAGCTTTTCAGTGAATAGCAGCCAGGCACATTTTAGCTTGTTTTACTTGTAAGTGGGGTTGGAAACGCTTTTCAGGCTCAGTACTGGGCTCAAAACATGCAGCCCTGAGGTCTCTCATGATAGCAGGTAGTTAAGTAGAACTTCGCTGCTCAGCTGACCCGGCAGGAGCAAACGTATGCCAAAAATGTAAGCAGAATGAGCTTTTCAGTGAATAGTAGCCAGGCACATTTTAGCTAGTTTTACTTGTAAGTGGGGTTGGAAACGCTTTTCAGGCTCAGTACTGGGCTCAAAACATTCAGCCCTGAGGTCTCTCCTGATAGGAGGTAGTTAAGTAGAACTTCGCTGCTCAGCTGACCCGGCAGGAGCAAACGTATGCCAAAAATGTACGCAGAATGAGCTTTTCAGTGAAGAGCAGCCAGGCACATTTTAGCTAGTTTTACTTGTAAGTGGGGTTGGAAATGCTTTTCAGGCTCAGTACTGGGCTCAAAACATGAAGCTCTGAGGTCTCTCCTGATAGGAGGTAGTTAGGTAGAACTTCGCTGCTCAGCTGACCCGGCAGGAGCAAATGTATGCCAAAAATGTACTCAGAATGAGCTTTTCAGTGAATAGCAGCCAGGCACATTTTGGCTTGTTTTACTTGTAAGTGGGGTTGGAAATGCTTTTCAGGCTCAGTACTGGGCTCAAAAGATGCAGCTCTAAGGTCTCTCCTGATAGGAGGTAGTTAAGTAGAACTTTGCTGCTCAGCTGACCCGGCAGGAGCAAACGTATGCCAAAAATGTAAGCAGAATGAGCTTTTCAGTGAATAGTAGCCAGGCACATTTTAGCTAGTTTTACTTGTAAGTGGGGTTGGAAACGCCTTTCAGGCTCAGTACTGGGCTCAAAACATGCAGCCCTGAGGTCTCTCATGATAGCAGGTGGTTAAATAGAAATTTGTTGGTCAACTGATCCGGCAGGAGCAAATGTATGCCAAAAATGTACACAGAATGAGCTTTTCAGTGAAGAGCAGCCAGGCACATTTTAGCTAGTTTTACTTGTATGTGGGGTTGGAAACGCTTTTCAGGCTCAATACTGAGCTCAAAACATGCAGCCCTGAGGTCTCTCATGATAGCAGGTGGTTAAATATAAATTCGCTGCTCAGCTGACCCGGTAGGAGCAAACGTATGCCAAAAATGTAAGCAGAATGAGCTTTTCAGTGAATAGCAGCCAGGCACATTTTACCTAGTTTTATTTGTTAGTGGGGTTGGAAATGCTTTTCAGGCTCAGTACTGAGCTCAAAAGATGCAGCTCTGAGGTCTCTCCCGATAGGAGGTAGATAAGTAGAACTTCGCTGCTCAGCTGAGCCGGCAGGAGCAAATGTATGCCAAAAATGTACGCAGAATGAGCTTTTCAGTGAAGAGCAGCCAGGCACATTCTAGCAAGTTTTACTTGTAAGTGGAGTTAGAAACACTTTTCAGGCTCAGTACTGGGCTCAAAACATGCAGCCCTGAGGTCTCTCATGATAGCAGGTGGTTAAATAGAAATTTGCTGCTCAGCTGACCCGGCAGGAGCAAACGTATGCCAAAAATGTACGCAGAATGAGCTTTTCAGTGAATAGCAGCCAGGCACATTTTAGCTAGTTTTACTTGTAAGTGGGGTTGGAAATGCTTTTCAGGCTCAGTACTGGGCTCAAAAGATGCAGCTCTGAGGTCTCTCCTGATAGGAGGTAGTTAAGTAGAACTTCGCTGCTCAGCTGACCCGGCAGGAGCAAATGTATGCCAAAAATGTATGCAGAATGAGCTTTTCAGTGAAGAGCAGCCAGGCACATTATAGCAAGTTTTACTTGTAAGTGGGGTTGGAAATGCTTTTCAGGCTCAGTACTGCTCTCATAAGATGCAGCCCTGAGGTCTCTCATGATAGCAGGTGGTTAAATAGAAATTCGCTGCTCAGCTGAACCGGCAGGAGCAAACGTATGCCAAAAATGTACGCAGAATGAGCTTTTCAGTGAAGAGCAGCCAGGCACATTTTAGCTAGTTTTACTTGTAAGTGGGGTTGGAAATGCTTTTCAGGCTCAGTACTGGGCTCAAAAGATGCAGCTCTGAGGTCCCTCCTGATAGGAGGTAGTTAAGTAGAACTTCGCTGCTCAGCTGACCCGGCAGGAGCAAATGTATGCCAAAAATGTACGCAGAATGAGCTTTTCAGTGAAGAGCAGCCAGGCACATTCTAGCAAGTTTTACTTGTAAGTGGGGCTGGAAACGCTTTTCAGGCTCAGTACTGCGCTCAAAAGATGCAGCCCTGAGGTCTCTCAAGATAGCAGGTGTTTAAGTAGAAATTTGCCACTTGGCTGACCCAGCAGGAGCAAACGTTTGCCAAAAATGTACGCAGAATGAGCTTTTCAGTGAAGAGCAACCAGGCACATTCTAGCAAGTTTTACTTGTAAGTGGGGTTGGAAACGCTTTTCAGGATCAGTACTGGGCTCAAAACATGCAGCCCTGAGGTATCTCATGATAGCAGGTGGTTAAATAGAAATTCGCTGCTCAGCTGACCCGGCAGGAGCAAACGTATGCCAAAAATGTACGCAGAATGAGCTTTTCAGTGAAGAGCAGCCAGGCACATTTTAGCTAGTTTTACTTGAAAGTGGGGTTGGAAACGCTTTTCAGGCTCAGTACTGGGCTCAAAAGATACAGCCCTGAGGTCTCTCATGATAGCAGGTGGTTAAATAGAAATTCGCTGCTCAGCTGACCCGGCAGGAGCAAATGTATGCCAAAAATGTACGCAGAATGAGCTTTTCAGTGAATAGCAGCCAGGCACATTTTAGCTTGTTTTACTTGTAAGTGGGGTTGGAAACGCTTTTCAGGCTCAGTACTGGGCTCAAAACATGCAGCCCTGAGGTCTCTCATGATAGCAGGTAGTTAAGTAGAACTTCGCTGCTCAGCTGACCCGGCAGGAGCAAACGTATGCCAAAAATGTAAGCAGAATGAGCTTTTCAGTGAATAGTAGCCAGGCACATTTTAGCTAGTTTTACTTGTAAGTGGGGTTGGAAACGCTTTTCAGGCTCAGTACTGGGCTCAAAACATTCAGCCCTGAGGTCTCTCCTGATAGGAGGTAGTTAAGTAGAACTTCGCTGCTCAGCTGACCCGGCAGGAGCAAACGTATGCCAAAAATGTACGCAGAATGAGCTTTTCAGTGAAGAGCAGCCAGGCACATTTTAGCTAGTTTTACTTGTAAGTGGGGTTGGAAATGCTTTTCAGGCTCAGTACTGGGCTCAAAACATGAAGCTCTGAGGTCTCTCCTGATAGGAGGTAGTTAGGTAGAACTTCGCTGCTCAGCTGACCCGGCAGGAGCAAATGTATGCCAAAAATGTACTCAGAATGAGCTTTTCAGTGAATAGCAGCCAGGCACATTTTGGCTTGTTTTACTTGTAAGTGGGGTTGGAAATGCTTTTCAGGCTCAGTACTGGGCTCAAAAGATGCAGCTCTAAGGTCTCTCCTGATAGGAGGTAGTTAAGTAGAACTTTGCTGCTCAGCTGACCCGGCAGGAGCAAACGTATGCCAAAAATGTAAGCAGAATGAGCTTTTCAGTGAATAGTAGCCAGGCACATTTTAGCTAGTTTTACTTGTAAGTGGGGTTGGAAACGCCTTTCAGGCTCAGTACTGGGCTCAAAACATGCAGCCCTGAGGTCTCTCATGATAGCAGGTGGTTAAATAGAAATTTGTTGGTCAACTGATCCGGCAGGAGCAAATGTATGCCAAAAATGTACACAGAATGAGCTTTTCAGTGAAGAGCAGCCAGGCACATTTTAGCTAGTTTTACTTGTAAGTGGGGTTGGAAACGCTTTTCAGGCTCAATACTGAGCTCAAAACATGCAGCCCTGAGGTCTCTCATGATAGCAGGTGGTTAAATATGAATTCGCTGCTCAGCTGACCCGGTAGGAGCAAACGTATGCCAAAAATGTAAGCAGAATGAGCTTTTCAGTGAATAGCAGCCAGGCACATTTTACCTAGTTTTATTTGTTAGTGGGGTTGGAAATGCTTTTCAGGCTCAGTACTGAGCTCAAAAGATGCAGCTCTGAGGTCTCTCCCGATAGGAGGTAGATAAGTAGAACTTCGCTGCTCAGCTGAGCCGGCAGGAGCAAATGTATGCCAAAAATGTACGCAGAATGAGCTTTTCAGTGAAGAGCAGCCAGGCACATTCTAGCAAGTTTTACTTGTAAGTGGAGTTAGAAACACTTTTCAGGCTCAGTACTGCGCTCAAAAGATGCAGCCCTGAGGTTTCTCATGATAGCAGGTGGGTAAATAGAAATGTGCCACTTGGCTGACCCAGCAGGAGCAAACGTATGAAAATGTACACAGAATGAGCTTTTCAGTGAATAGTAGCCAGGCACATTTTAGCTAGTTTTACTTGTAAGTGGGGTTGGAAACACTTTTTAGGATCAGTACTGGGCTCAAAACATGCAGCCCTGAGGTCTCTCATGATAGCAGGTGGTTAAATAGAAATTTGCTGCTCAGCTGACCCGGCAGGAGCAAACGTATGCCAAAAATGTACGCAGAATGAGCTTTTCAGTGAATAGCAGCCAGGCACATTTTAGCTAGTTTTACTTGTAAGTGGGGTTGGAAATGCTTTTCAGGCTCAGTACTGGGCTCAAAAGATGCAGCTCTGAGGTCTCTCCTGATAGGAGGTAGTTAAGTAGAACTTCGCTGCTCAGCTGACCCGGCAGGAGCAAATGTATGCCAAAAATGTATGCAGAATGAGCTTTTCAGTGAAGAGCAGCCAGGCACATTATAGCAAGTTTTACTTGTAAGTGGGGTTGGAAATGCTTTTCAGGCTCAGTACTGCTCTCATAAGATGCAGCCCTGAGGTCTCTCATGATAGCAGGTGGTTAAATAGAAATTCGCTGCTCAGCTGAACCGGCAGGAGCAAACGTATGCCAAAAATGTACGCAGAATGAGCTTTTCAGTGAAGAGCAGCCAGGCACATTTTAGCTAGTTTTACTTGTAAGTGGGGTTGGAAATGCTTTTCAGGCTCAGTACTGGGCTCAAAAGATGCAGCTCTGAGGTCCCTCCTGATAGGAGGTAGTTAAGTAGAACTTCGCTGCTCAGCTGACCCGGCAGGAGCAAATGTATGCCAAAAATGTACGCAGAATGAGCTTTTCAGTGAAGAGCAGCCAGGCACATTCTAGCAAGTTTTACTTGTAAGTGGGGCTGGAAACGCTTTTCAGGCTCAGTACTGCGCTCAAAAGATGCAGCCCTGAGGTCTCTCAAGATAGCAGGTGTTTAAGTAGAAATTTGCCACTTGGCTGACCCAGCAGGAGCAAACGTTTGCCAAAAATGTACACAGAATGAGCTTTTCAGTGAATAGCAGCGAGGCACATTTTAGCTAGTTTTACTTGTAAGTGGGGTTGGAAACGCTTTTCAGGATCAGTACTGGGCTCAAAACATGCAGCCCTGAGGTATCTCATGATAGCAGGTGGTTAAATAGAAATTCGCTGCTCAGCTGACCCGGCAGGAGCAAACGTATGCCAAAAATGTACGCAGAATGAGCTTTTCAGTGAAGAGCAGCCAGGCACATTTTAGCTTGTTTTACTTGTAAGTGGGGTTGGAAACGCTTTTCAGGCTCAGTACTGGGCTCAAAACATGCAGCCCTGAGGTCTCTCATGATAGCAGGTAGTTAAGTAGAACTTCGCTGCTCAGCTGACCCGGCAGGAGCAAACGTATGCCAAAAATGTAAGCAGAATGAGCTTTTCAGTGAATAGTAGCCAGGCACATTTTAGCTAGTTTTACTTGTAAGTGGGGTTGGAAACGCTTTTCAGGCTCAGTACTGGGCTCAAAACATTCAGCCCTGAGGTCTCTCCTGATAGGAGGTAGTTAAGTAGAACTTCGCTGCTCAGCTGACCCGGCAGGAGCAAACGTATGCCAAAAATGTACGCAGAATGAGCTTTTCAGTGAAGAGCAGCCAGGCACATTTTAGCTAGTTTTACTTGTAAGTGGGGTTGGAAATGCTTTTCAGGCTCAGTACTGGGCTCAAAACATGAAGCTCTGAGGTCTCTCCTGATAGGAGGTAGTTAGGTAGAACTTCGCTGCTCAGCTGACCCGGCAGGAGCAAATGTATGCCAAAAATGTACTCAGAATGAGCTTTTCAGTGATAGCAGCCAGGCACATTTTGGCTTGTTTTACTTGTAAGTGGGGTTGGAAATGCTTTTCAGGCTCAGTACTGGGCTCAAAAGATGCAGCTCTAAGGTCTCTCCTGATAGGAGGTAGTTAAGTAGAACTTCGCTGCTCAGCTGACCCGGCAGGAGCAAATGTATGCCAAAAATGTACGCAGAATGAGCTTTTCAGTGAAGAGCAGCCAGGCACATTCTAGCAAGTTTTACTTGTAAGTGGGGCTGGAAACGCTTTTCAGGCTCAGTACTGCGCTCAAAAGATGCAGCCCTGAGGTCTCTCAAGATAGCAGGTGTTTAAGTAGAAATTTGCCACTTGGCTGACCCAGCAGGAGCAAACGTTTGCCAAAAATGTACACAGAATGAGCTTTTCAGTGAATAGCAGCGAGGCACATTTTAGCTAGTTTTACTTGTAAGTGGGGTTGGAAACGCTTTTCAGGATCAGTACTGGGCTCAAAACATGCAGCCCTGAGGTATCTCATGATAGCAGGTGGTTAAATAGAAATTCGCTGCTCAGCTGACCCGGCAGGAGCAAACGTATGCCAAAAATGTACGCAGAATGAGCTTTTCAGTGAAGAGCAGCCAGGCACATTTTAGCTTGTTTTACTTGTAAGTGGGGTTGGAAACGCTTTTCAGGCTCAGTACTGGGCTCAAAACATGCAGCCCTGAGGTCTCTCATGATAGCAGGTAGTTAAGTAGAACTTCGCTGCTCAGCTGACCCGGCAGGAGCAAACGTATGCCAAAAATGTAAGCAGAATGAGCTTTTCAGTGAATAGTAGCCAGGCACATTTTAGCTAGTTTTACTTGTAAGTGGGGTTGGAAACGCTTTTCAGGCTCAGTACTGGGCTCAAAACATTCAGCCCTGAGGTCTCTCCTGATAGGAGGTAGTTAAGTAGAACTTCGCTGCTCAGCTGACCCGGCAGGAGCAAACGTATGCCAAAAATGTACGCAGAATGAGCTTTTCAGTGAAGAGCAGCCAGGCACATTTTAGCTAGTTTTACTTGTAAGTGGGGTTGGAAATGCTTTTCAGGCTCAGTACTGGGCTCAAAACATGAAGCTCTGAGGTCTCTCCTGATAGGAGGTAGTTAGGTAGAACTTCGCTGCTCAGCTGACCCGGCAGGAGCAAATGTATGCCAAAAATGTACTCAGAATGAGCTTTTCAGTGAATAGCAGCCAGGCACATTTTGGCTTGTTTTACTTGTAAGTGGGGTTGGAAATGCTTTTCAGGCTCAGTACTGGGCTCAAAAGATGCAGCTCTAAGGTCTCTCCTGATAGGAGGTAGTTAAGTAGAACTTTGCTGCTCAGCTGACCCGGCAGGAGCAAACGTATGCCAAAAATGTAAGCAGAATGAGCTTTTCAGTGAATAGTAGCCAGGCACATTTTAGCTAGTTTTACTTGTAAGTGGGGTTGGAAACGCCTTTCAGGCTCAGTACTGGGCTCAAAACATGCAGCCCTGAGGTCTCTCATGATAGCAGGTGGTTAAATAGAAATTTGTTGGTCAACTGATCCGGCAGGAGCAAATGTATGCCAAAAATGTACGCAGAATGAGCTTTTCAGTGAAGAGCAGCCAGGCACATTTTAGCTAGTTTTACTTGTAAGTGGGGTTGGAAACGCTTTTCAGGCTCAATACTGAGCTCAAAACATGCAGCCCTGAGGTCTCTCATGATAGCAGGTGGTTAAATATAAATTCGCTGCTCAGCTGACCCGGTAGGAGCAAACGTATGCCAAAAATGTAAGCAGAATGAGCTTTTCAGTGAATAGCAGCCAGGCACATTTTACCTAGTTTTACTTGTTAGTGGGGTTGGAAATGCTTTTCAGGCTCAGTACTGAGCTCAAAAGATGCAGCTCTGAGGTCTCTCCTGATAGGAGGTAGATAAGTAGAACTTCGCTGCTCAGCTGAGCCGGCAGGAGCAAATGTATGCCAAAAATGTACGCAGAATGAGCTTTTCAGTGAAGAGCAGCCAGGCACATTCTAGCAAGTTTTACTTGTAAGTGGAGTTAGAAACACTTTTCAGGCTCAGTACTGCGCTCAAAAGATGCAGCCCTGAGGTTTCTCATGATAGCAGGTGGGTAAATAGAAATGTGCCACTTGGCTGACCCAGCAGGAGCAAACGTATGAAAATGTACACAGAATGAGCTTTTCAGTGAATAGTAGCCAGGCACATTTTAGCTAGTTTTACTTGTAAGTGGGGTTGGAAACACTTTTTAGGATCAGTACTGGGCTCAAAACATGCAGCCCTGAGGTCTCTCATGATAGCAGGTGGTTAAATAGAAATTCGCTGCTCAGCTGACCCGGCAGGAGCAAACGTATGCCAAAAATGTACGCAGAATGAGCTTTTCAGTGAATAGCAGCCAGGCACATTTTAGCTAGTTTTACTTGTAAGTGGGGTTGGAAATGCTTTTCAGGCTCAGTACTGGGCTCAAAAGATGCAGCTCTGAGGTCTCTCCTGATAGGAGGTAGTTAAGTAGAACTTCGCTGCTCAGCTGACCCGGCAGGAGCAAATGTATGCCAAAAATGTATGCAGAATGAGCTTTTCAGTGAAGAGCAGCCAGGCACATTATAGCAAGTTTTACTTGTAAGTGGGGTTGGAAATGCTTTTCAGGCTCAGTACTGCTCTCATAAGATGCAGCCCTGAGGTCTCTCATGATAGCAGGTGGTTAAATAGAAATTTGCTGCTCAGCTGACCCGGCAGGAGCAAACGTATGCCAAAAATGTACGCAGAATGAGCTTTTCAGTGAAGAGCAGCCAGGCACATTTTAGCTAGTTTTACTTGTAAGTGGGGTTGGAAATGCTTTTCAGGCTCAGTACTGGGCTCAAAAGATGCAGCTCTGAGGTCTCTCCTGATAGGAGGTAGTTAAGTAGAACTTCGCTGCTCAGCTGACCCGGCAGGAGCAAATGTATGCCAAAAATGTACGCAGAATGAGCTTTTCAGTGAAGAGCAGCCAGGCACATTCTAGCAAGTTTTACTTGTAAGTGGGGCTGGAAACGCTTTTCAGGCTCAGTACTGCGCTCAAAAGATGCAGCCCTGAGGTCTCTCATGATAGCAGGTGTTTAAGTAGAAATTTGCCACTTGGCTGACCCAGCAGGAGCAAACGTATGCCAAAAACGTACACAGAATGAGCTTTTCAGTGAATAGCAGCCAGGCACATTTTAGCTAGTTTTACTTGAAAGTGGGGTTGGAAACGCTTTTCAGGCTCAGTACTGGGCTCAAAAGATACAGCCCTGAGGTCTCTCATGATAGCAGGTGGTTAAATAGAAATTCGCTGCTCAGCTGACCCGGCAGGAGCAAATGTATGCCAAAAATGTACGCAGAATGAGCTTTTCAGTGAATAGCAGCCAGGCACATTTTAGCTTGTTTTACTTGTAAGTGGGGTTGGAAACGCTTTTCAGGCTCAGTACTGGGCTCAAAACATGCAGCCCTGAGGTCTCTCATGATAGCAGGTAGTTAAGTAGAACTTCGCTGCTCAGCTGACCCGGCAGGAGCAAACGTATGCCAAAAATGTAAGCAGAATGAGCTTTTTAGTGAATAGTAGCCAGGCACATTTTAGCTAGTTTTACTTGTAAGTGGGGTTGGAAACGCTTTTCAGGCTCAGTACTGGGCTCAAAACATTCAGCCCTGAGGTCTCTCATGATAGCAGGTGGTTAAATAGAAATTCATTGCTCAGCTGATCCGGCAGGAGCAAACGTATGCCAAAAATGTAAGCAGAATGAGCTTTTCAGTGAATGCACATTGTAGCTAGTTTTACTTGTAAGTGGGGTTGGAAATACTTTTCAGGCTCAGTACTGGGCTCAAAAGATTCAGCTCTGAGGTCTCTCCTGATAGGAGGTAGATAAGTAGAACTTCGCTGCTCAGCTGACCCGGCAGGAGCAAATGTATGCCAAAAATGTACGCAGAATTAGCTTTTCAGTGAAGAGCAGCCAGGCACATTCTAGCAAGTTTTACTTGTAAGTGGAGTTAGAAACACTTTTCAGGCTCAGTACTGCGCTCAAAAGATGCAGCCCTGAGGTTTCTCATGATAGCAGGTGGGTAAATAGAAATGTGCCACTTGGCTGACCCAGCAGGAGCAAACGTATGAAAATGTACACAGAATGAGCTTTTCAGTGAATAGTAGCCAGGCACATTTTAGCTAGTTTTACTTGTAAGTGGGGTTGGAAACGCTTTTTAGGATCAGTACTGGGCTCAAAACATGCAGCCCTGAGGTCTCTCATGATAGCAGGTGGTTAAATAGAAATTCGCTGCTCAGCTGACCCGGCAGGAGCAAACGTATGCCAAAAATGTACGCAGAATGAGCTTTTCAGTGAATAGCAGCCAGGCACATTTTAGCTAGTTTTACTTGTAAGTGGGGTTGGAAATGCTTTACAGGCTCAGTATTGGCTCAAAACATGCAGCTCTGAGGTGTCTCCTGATAGGAGGTAGTTAAGTAGAACTCCGCTGCTCAGCTGACCCGGTAGGAGCAAATGTATGCCAAAAATGCAAGCAGAATGAGCTTTTCAGTGAATAGCAGCCAGGCACATTTTAGCTTGTTTTACTTGTAAGTGGGGTTGGAAATGCTTTTCAGGCTCACTACTGGGCTCAAAACATGCAGCTCTGAGGTCTCTCCTGATAGGAGGTAGTTAGGTAGAACTTCGCTGCTCAGCTGACCCGGCAGGAGCAAATGTATGCCAAAAATGTATGCAGAATGAGCTTTTCAGTGAATAGCAGCCAGGCACATTTTAGCTTGTTTTACTTGTAAGTGGGGTTGGAAATGCTTTTCAGGCTCAGTACTGGGCTCAAAAGATGCAGCTCTGAGGTCTCTCCTGATAGGAGGTAGTTAAGTAGAACTTCGCTGCTCAGCTGACCCGGCAGGAGCAAACGTATGCCAAAAATGTAAGCAGAATGAGCTTTTCAGTGAAGAGCAGCCAGGCACATTTTAGCTAGTTTTACTTGTAAGTGGGGTTGGAAATGCTTTTCAGGCTCAGTACTGGGCTCAAAACATGCAGCTCTGAGGTCTCTCCTGATAGGAGGTAGTTAGGTAGAATTTCGCTGCTCAGCTGACCCGGCAGGAGCAAATGTATGCCAAAAATGTATGCAGAATGAGCTTTTCACTGAATTGCAGCCAGGCACATTTTAGCTTGTTTTACTTGTAAGTGGGGTTGGAAATGCTTTTCAGGCTCAGTACTGGGCTCAAAAGATGCAGCTCTGAGGTCTCTCCTGATAGGAGGTAGTTAAGTAGAACTTCGCTGCTCAGCTGACCCGGCAGGAGCAAATGTATGCCAAGAATGTACGCAGAATGAGCTTTTCAGTGAAGAGCAGCTAGGCACATTCTAGCAAGTTTTACTTGTAAGTGGGGTTGGAAACGCTTTTCAGGCTCAGTACTGCGCTCAAAAGATGCAGCCCTGAGGTCTCTCATGATGGCAGGTGGTTAAGTAGAAATTCGCTGCTCAGCTGACCCGGCAGGAGCAAACGAATGCCAAAAATGTACGCAGAATGAGCTTTTCAGTGAATAGCAGCCAGGCACATTTTAGCTAGTTTTACTTGTAAGTGGGGTTGGAAATGCTTTTCAGGCTCAGTACTGGGCTCACAACATGCAGCTCTGAGGTGTCTCCTGATAGGAGGTAGTTAAGTAGAACTTCGCTGTTCAGATGACCTGGTAGGAGCAACCGTATGCCAAAAATGTAAGCAGAATGAGCTTTTCAGTGAATAGCAGCCAGGCACATTTTAGCTTGTTTTACTTGTAAGTGGGGTTGGAAATGCTTTTCAGGCTCAGTACTGGGCTCAAAAGATGCAGCTCTGAGGTCTCTCCTGTTAGGAGGTAGTTCAGTAGAATTTCGCTGCTCAGCTGACCCGGCAGGAGCAAATGTATGCCAAAAATGTATGCAGAATGAGCTTTTCAGTGAAGAGCAGCCAGGCACATTATAGCAAGTTTTACTTGTAAGTGGGGTTGGAAATGCTTTTCAGGCTCAGTACTGCTCTCATAAGATGCAGCCCTGAGGTCTCTCATGATAGCAGGTGGTTAAATAGAAATTCGCTGCTCAGCTGACCCGGCAGGAGCAAACGTATGCCAAAAATGTACGCAGAATGAGCTTTTCAGTGAAGAGCAGCCAGGCACATTTTAGCTAGTTTTACTTGTAAGTGGGGTTGGAAATGCTTTTCAGGCTCAGTACTGGGCTCAAAAGATGCAGCTCCGAGGTCTCTCCTAATAGGAGGTAGTTAAGTAGAACTTCGCTGCTCAGCTGACCCGGCAGGAGCAAATGTATGCCAAAAATGTACGCAGAATGAGCTTTTCAGTGAAGAGCAGCCAGGCACATTCTAGCAAGTTTTACTTGTAAGTGGGGCTGGAAACGCTTTTCAGGCTCAGTACTGCGCTCAAAAGATGCAGCCCTGAGGTCTCTCATGATAGCAGGTGTTTAAGTAGAAATTTGCCACTTGGCTGACCCAGCAGGAGCAAACGTATGCCAAAAATGTACACAGAATGAGCTTTTCAGTGAATAGCAGCCAGGCACATTTTAGCTAGTTTTACTTGTAAGTGGGGTTGGAAACGCTTTTCAGGATCAGTACTGGGCTCAAAACATGCAGCCCTGAGGTATCTCATGATAGCAGGTGGTTAAATAGAAATTCGCTGCTCAGCTGACCCGGCAGGAGCAAACGTATGCCAAAAATGTACGCAGAATGAGCTTTTCAGTGAAGAGCAGCCAGGCACATTTTAGCTAGTTTTACTTGAAAGAGGGGTTGGAAACGCTTTTCAGGCTCAGTACTGGGCTCAAAAGATACAGCCCTGAGGTCTCTCATGATAGCAGGTGGTTAAATAGAAAATCGCTGCTCAGCTGACCCGGCAGGAGCAAATGTATGCCAAAAATGTACGCAGAATGAGCTTTTCAGTGAATAGCAGCCAGGCACATTTTAGCTTGTTTTACTTGTAAGTGGGGTTGGAAACGCTTTTCAGGCTCAGTACTGGGCTCAAAACATGCAGCCCTGAGGTCTCTCATGATAGCAGGTAGTTAAGTAGAACTTCGCTGCTCAGCTGACCCGGCAGGAGCAAACGTATGCCAAAAATGTAAGCAGAATGAGCTTTTCAGTGAATAGTAGCCAGGCACATTTTAGCTAGTTTTACTTGTAAGTGGGGTTGGAAACGCTTTTCAGGCTCAGTACTGGGCTCAAAACATTCAGCCCTGAGGTCTCTCATGATAGCAGGTGGGGTAAATAGAAATTCATTGCTCAGCTGATCCGGCAGGAGCAAACGTATGCCAAAAATGTAAGCAGAATGAGCTTTTCAGTGAATGCACATTGTAGCTAGTTTTACTTGTACGTGGGGTTGGAAATGCTTTTCAGGCTCAGTACTGGGCTCAAAAGATTCAGCTCTGAGGTCTCTCCTGATAGGAGGTAGATAAGTAGAACTTCGCTGCTCAGCTGACCCGGCAGGAGCAAATGTATGCCAAAAATGTACGCAGAATTAGCTTTTCAGTGAAGAGCAGCCAGGCACATTCTAGCAAGTTTTACTTGTAAGTGGAGTTAGAAACACTTTTCAGGCTCAGTACTGCGCTCAAAAGATGCAGCCCTGAGGTTTCTCATGATAGCAGGTGGGTAAATAGAAATGTGCCACTTGGCTGACCCAGCAGGAGCAAACGTATGAAAATGTACACAGAATGAGCTTTTCAGTGAATAGTAGCCAGGCACATTTTAGCTAGTTTTACTTGTAAGTGGGGTTGGAAACGCTTTTTAGGATCAGTACTGGGCTCAAAACATGCAGCCCTGAGGTCTCTCATGATAGCAGGTGGTGAAATAGAAATTCGCTGCTCAGCTGACCCGGCAGGAGCAAACGTATGCCAAAAATGTACGCAGAATGAGCTTTTCAGTGAATAACAGCCAGGCACATTTTAGCTAGTTTTACTTGTAAGTGGGGTTGGAAATGCTTTACAGGCTCAGTATTGGCTCAAAACTTGCAGCTCTGAGGTGTCTCCTGATAGGAGGTAGTTAAGTAGAACTCTGCTGCTCAGCTGACCCGGTAGGAGCAAATGTATGCCAAAAATGTAAGCAGAATGAGCTTTTCAGTGAATAGCAGCCAGGCACATTTTAGCTTGTTTTACTTGTAAGTGGGGTTGGAAATGCTTTTCAGGCTCAGTACTGGGCTCAAAACATGCAGCTCTGAGGTCTCTCCTGATAGGAGGTAGTTAGGTAGAACTTCGCTGCTCAGCTGACCCGGCAGGAGCAAATGTATGCCAAAAATGTATGCAGAATGAGCTTTTCAGTGAATAGCAGCCAGGCACATTTTAGCTTGTTTTACTTGTAAGTGGGGTTGGAAATGCTTTTCAGGCTCAGTACTGGGCTCAAAAGATGCAGCTCTGAGGTCTCTCCTGATAGGAGGTAGTTAAGTAGAACTTCGCTGCTCAGCTGACCCGGCAGGAGCAAACGTATGCCAAAAATGTAAGCAGAATGAGCTTTTCAGTGAAGAGCAGCCAGGCACATTTTAGCTAGTTTTACTTGTAAGTGGGGTTGGAAATGCTTTTCAGGCTCAGTACTGGGCTCAAAACATGCAGCTCTGAGGTCTCTCCTGATAGGAGGTAGTTAGGTAGAATTTCGCTGCTCAGCTGACCCGGCAGGAGCAAATGTATGCCAAAAATGTATGCAGAATGAGCTTTTCACTGAATTGCAGCCAGGCACATTTTAGCTTGTTTTACTTGTAAGTGGGGTTGGAAATGCTTTTCAGGCTCAGTACTGGGCTCAAAAGATGCAGCTCTGAGGTCTCTCCTGATAGGAGGTAGTTAAGTAGAACTTCGCTGCTCAGCTGACCCGGCAGGAGCAAATGTATGCCAAGAATGTACACAGAATGAGCTTTTCAGTGAAGAGCAGCTAGGCACATTCTAGCAAGTTTTACTTGTAAGTGGGGTTGGAAACGCTTTTCAGGCTCAGTACTGCGCTCAAAAGATGCAGCCCTGAGGTCTCTCATGATAGCAGGTGGTTAAATAGAAATTCGCTGCTCAGCTGACCCGGCAGGAGCAAAAGAATGCCAAAAATGTACGCAGAATGAGCTTTTCAGTGAATAGCAGCCAGGCACATTTTAGCTAGTTTTACTTGTAAGTGGGGTTGGAAATGCTTTTCAGGCTCAGTACTGGGCTCACAACATGCAGCTCTGAGGTGTCTCCTGATAGGAGGTAGTTAAGTAGAACTTCGCTGTTCAGATGACCCGGTAGGAGCAACCGTATGCAAAAAATGTAAGCAGAATGAGCTTTTCAGTGAATAGCAGCCAGGCACATTTTAGCTTGTTTTACTTGTAAGTGGGGTTGGAAATGCTTTTCAGGCTCAGTACTGGGCTCAAAAGATGCAGCTCTGAGGTCTCTCCTGTTAGGAGGTAGTTCAGTAGAACTTTGATGCTCAGCTGACCCGGCAAGAGCAAATGTATGCCAAAAATGTACGCAGAATGAGCTTTTCAGTGAAGATCAGCCAGGCACATTTTAGCAAGTTTTACTTGTAAGTGGGGTTGGAAATGCTTTTCAGGCTCAGTAATGCGCTCAAAAGATGCAGCCCTGAGGTCTCTCATGATGGCAGGTGGTTAAGTAGAAATTTGCCACTTGGCTGACCCAGCAGGAGCAAACGTATGCCAAAAATGTACACAGAATGAGCTTTTCAGTGAATAGCAGCCAGGCACATTTTAGCTAGTTTTACTTGTAAGTGGCTTTGGAAACGCTTTTCAGGATCAGTACTGGGCTCAAAACATGCAGCCCTGAGGTCTCTCATGATAGCAGGTGGTTAAATAGAAATTCGCTGCTCAGCTGACCCGGCAGGAGCAAACGTATGCCAAAAATGTACGCAGAATGAGCTTTTCAGTGAAGAGCAGCCAGGCACATTTTAGCTAGTTTTACTTGTAAGTGGGGTTGGAAACGCTTTTCAGGCTCAGTACTGGGCTCAAAACATGCAGCCCTGAGGTCTCTCATGATAGCAGGTGGTTAAACAGAAATTCGCTGCTCAGCTGACCCAGTAGGAGCAAACGTATGCCAAAAATGTAAGCAGAATGAGCTTTTCAGTGAATAGCAGCCAGGCACATTTTAGCTTGTTTTACTTGTAAGTGGGGTTGGAAATGCTTTTCAGGCTCAGTACTGGGCTCAAAAGATGCAGCTCCGAGGTCTCTCCTGATAGGAGGTAGTTAAGTAGAACTTCGCTGCTCAGCTGACCCGGCAGGAGTAAATGTATGCCAAAAATGTAAGCAGAATGAGCTTTTCAGTGAATAGCAGCCAGGCACATTTTAGCTGGTTTTACTTGTAAGTGGGGTTGGAACCGCTTTTCAGGCTCAGTACTGGGCTCAAAAGATTCAGCTCTGAGGTCTCTCCTGATAGGAGGTAGTTAAGTAGAACTTCGCTGCTCAGCTGACCCGGCAGGAGCAAACGTATGCCAAAAATGTACGCAGAATGAGCTTTTCAGTGAAGAGCAGCCAGGCACATTTTAGCTAGTTTTACTTGTAAGTGGGGTTGGAAATGCTTTTCAGGCTCAGTACTGGGCTCAAAACATGCAGCTCTGAGGTCTCTCCTGATAGGAGGTAGTTAGGTAGAACTTCGCTGCTCAGCTGACCCGGCAGGAGCAAATGTATGCCAAAAATGTACACAGAATGAGCTTTTCAGTGAATAGCAGCCAGGCACATTTTAGCCAGTTTTACTTGTAAGTGGGGTTGAAAATGCTTTTCAGGCTCAGTACTGGGCTCAAAAGATGCAGCTCTGAGGTCTCTCCTGATAGGAGGTAGTTAAGTAGAACTTCGCTGCTCAGCTGACCCGGCAGGAGCAAACGTATGCCAAAAATGTAAGCAGAATGAGCTTTTCAGTGAATAGTAGCCAGGCACATTTAAGCTAGTTTTACTTGTAAGTGGGGTTGGAAATGCTTTTCAGGCTCAGTACTGGGCTCAAAACATGAAGCTCTGAGGTCTCTCCTGATAGGAGGTAGTTAGGTAGAACTTCGCTGCTCAGCTGACCCGGCAGGAGCAAATGTATGCCAAAAATGTACTCAGAACGAGCTTTTCAGTGAATAGCAGCCAGGCACATTTTGGCTTGTTTTACTTGTAAGTGGGGTTGGAAATGCTTTTCAGGCTCAGTACTGGGCTCAAAAGATGCAGCTCTAAGGTCTCTCCTGATAGGAGGTAGTTTAGTAGAACTTTGCTGCTCAGCTGACCCGGCAGGAGCAAACGTATGCCAAAAATGTAAGCAGAATGAGCTTTTCAGTGAATAGTAGCCAGGCACATTTTAGCTAGTTTTACTTGTAAGTGGGGTTGGAAACGCCTTTCAGGCTCAGTACTGGGCTCAAAACATGCAGCCCTGAGGTCTCTCATGATAGCAGGTGGTTAAATAGAAATTTGTTGGTCAACTGATCCGGCAGGAGCAAATGTATGCCAAAAATGTACGCAGAATGAGCTTTTCAGTGAAGAGCAGCCAGGCACATTTTAGCTAGTTTTACTTGTAAGTGGGGTTGGAAACGCTTTTCAGGCTCAATACTGAGCTCAAAACATGCAGCCCTGAGGTCTCTCATGATAGCAGGTGGTTAAATATAAATTCGCTGCTCAGCTGACCCAGTAGGAGCAAACGTATGCCAAAAATGTAAGCAGAATGAGCTTTTCAGTGAATAGCAGCCAGGCACATTTTACCTAGTTTTACTTGTTAGTGGGGTTGGAAATGCTTTTCAGGCTCAGTACTGAGCTCAAAAGATGCAGCTCTGAGGTCTCTCCTGATAGGAGGTAGATAAGTAGAACTTCGCTGCTCAGCTGAGCCGGCAGGAGCAAATGTATGCCAAAAATGTACGCAGAATGAGCTTTTCAGTGAAGAGCAGCCAGGCACATTCTAGCAAGTTTTACTTGTAAGTGGAGTTAGAAACACTTTTCAGGCTCAGTACTGCGCTCAAAAGATGCAGCCCTGAGGTTTCTCATGATAGCAGGTGGGTAAATAGAAATGTGCCACTTGGCTGACCCAGCAGGAGCAAACATATGAAAATGTACACAGAATGAGCTTTTCAGTGAATAGTAGCCAGGCACATTTTAGCTAGTTTTACTTGTAAGTGGCTTTGGAAACGCTTTTCAGGATCAGTACTGGGCTCAAAACATGCAGCCCTGAGGTCTCTCATGATAGCAGGTGGTTAAATAGAAATTCGCTGCTCAGCTGACCCGGCAGGAGCAAACGTATGCCAAAAATGTACGCAGAATGAGCTTTTCAGTGAAGAGCAGCCAGGCACATTTTAGCTAGTTTTACTTGTAAGTGGGGTTGGAAACGCTTTTCAGGCTCAGTACTGGGCTCAAAACATGCAGCCCTGAGGTCTCTCATGATAGCAGGTGGTTAAACAGAAATTCGCTGCTCAGCTGACCCAGTAGGAGCAAACGTATGCCAAAAATGTAAGCAGAATGAGCTTTTCAGTGAATAGCAGCCAGGCACATTTTAGCTTGTTTTACTTGTAAGTGGGGTTGGAAATGCTTTTCAGGCTCAGTACTGGGCTCAAAAGATGCAGCTCCGAGGTCTCTCCTGATAGGAGGTAGTTAAGTAGAACTTCGCTGCTCAGCTGACCCGGCAGGAGTAAATGTATGCCAAAAATGTAAGCAGAATGAGCTTTTCAGTGAATAGCAGCCAGGCACATTTTAGCTGGTTTTACTTGTAAGTGGGGTTGGAACCGCTTTTCAGGCTCAGTACTGGGCTCAAAAGATTCAGCTCTGAGGTCTCTCCTGATAGGAGGTAGTTAAGTAGAACTTCGCTGCTCAGCTGACCCGGCAGGAGCAAACGTATGCCAAAAATGTACGCAGAATGAGCTTTTCAGTGAAGAGCAGCCAGGCACATTTTAGCTAGTTTTACTTGTAAGTGGGGTTGGAAATGCTTTTCAGGCTCAGTACTGGGCTCAAAACATGCAGCTCTGAGGTCTCTCCTGATAGGAGGTAGTTAGGTAGAACTTCGCTGCTCAGCTGACCCGGCAGGAGCAAATGTATGCCAAAAATGTACACAGAATGAGCTTTTCAGTGAATAGCAGCCAGGCACATTTTAGCCAGTTTTACTTGTAAGTGGGGTTGAAAATGCTTTTCAGGCTCAGTACTGGGCTCAAAAGATGCAGCTCTGAGGTCTCTCCTGATAGGAGGTAGTTAAGTAGAACTTCGCTGCTCAGCTGACCCGGCAGGAGCAAACGTATGCCAAAAATGTAAGCAGAATGAGCTTTTCAGTGAATAGTAGCCAGGCACATTTAAGCTAGTTTTACTTGTAAGTGGGGTTGGAAATGCTTTTCAGGCTCAGTACTGGGCTCAAAACATGAAGCTCTGAGGTCTCTCCTGATAGGAGGTAGTTAGGTAGAACTTCGCTGCTCAGCTGACCCGGCAGGAGCAAATGTATGCCAAAAATGTACTCAGAATGAGCTTTTCAGTGAATAGCAGCCAGGCACATTTTGGCTTGTTTTACTTGTAAGTGGGGTTGGAAATGCTTTTCAGGCTCAGTACTGGGCTCAAAAGATGCAGCTCTAAGGTCTCTCCTGATAGGAGGTAGTTTAGTAGAACTTTGCTGCTCAGCTGACCCGGCAGGAGCAAACGTATGCCAAAAATGTAAGCAGAATGAGCTTTTCAGTGAATAGTAGCCAGGCACATTTTAGCTAGTTTTACTTGTAAGTGGGGTTGGAAACGCCTTTCAGGCTCAGTACTGGGCTCAAAACATGCAGCCCTGAGGTCTCTCATGATAGCAGGTGGTTAAATAGAAATTTGTTGGTCAACTGATCCGGCAGGAGCAAATGTATGCCAAAAATGTACGCAGAATGAGCTTTTCAGTGAAGAGCAGCCAGGCACATTTTAGCTAGTTTTACTTGTAAGTGGGGTTGGAAACGCTTTTCAGGCTCAATACTGAGCTCAAAACATGCAGCCCTGAGGTCTCTCATGATAGCAGGTGGTTAAATATAAATTCGCTGCTCAGCTGACCCAGTAGGAGCAAACGTATGCCAAAAATGTAAGCAGAATGAGCTTTTCAGTGAATAGCAGCCAGGCACATTTTACCTAGTTTTACTTGTTAGTGGGGTTGGAAATGCTTTTCAGGCTCAGTACTGAGCTCAAAAGATGCAGCTCTGAGGTCTCTCCTGATAGGAGGTAGATAAGTAGAACTTCGCTGCTCAGCTGAGCCGGCAGGAGCAAATGTATGCCAAAAATGTACGCAGAATGAGCTTTTCAGTGAAGAGCAGCCAGGCACATTCTAGCAAGTTTTACTTGTAAGTGGAGTTAGAAACACTTTTCAGGCTCAGTACTGCGCTCAAAAGATGCAGCCCTGAGGTTTCTCATGATAGCAGGTGGGTAAATAGAAATGTGCCACTTGGCTGACCCAGCAGGAGCAAACGTATGAAAATGTACACAGAATGAGCTTTTCAGTGAATAGTAGCCAGGCACATTTTAGCTAGTTTTACTTGTAAGTGGGGTTGGAAACACTTTTTAGGATCAGTACTGGGCTCAAAACATGCAGCCCTGAGGTCTCTCATGATAGCAGGTGGTTAAATAGAAATTCGCTGCTCAGCTGACACGGCAGGAGCAAACGTATGCCAAAAATGTACGCAGAATGAGCTTTTCAGTGAATAGCAGCCA
Source organism: Lissotriton vulgaris (assembly GCF_964263255.1). Lineage (NCBI taxonomy): Eukaryota > Metazoa > Chordata > Amphibia > Caudata > Salamandridae > Lissotriton > Lissotriton vulgaris. The sequence goes on along the minus strand of NW_028244430.1, from coordinate 1,372,467 downwards.
GGCACATTTTAGCTAGTTTTACTTGTAAGTGGGGTTGGAAATGCTTTTCAGGCTCAGTACTGGGCTCAAAAGATGCAGCTCTGAGGTCTCTCCTGATAGGAGGTAGTTAAGTAGAACTTCACTGCTCAGCTGACCCGGCAGGAGCAAATGTATGCCAAAAATGTATGCAGAATGAGCTTTTCAGTGAAGAGCAGCCAGGCACATTTTAGCTAGTTTTACTTGTAAATGGGGTTGGAAACACTTTTCAGGATCAGTACTGGGCTCAAAACATGCAGCCCTGAGGTATCTCATGATAGCAGGTGGTTAAATAGAAATTCGCTGCTCAGCTGACCCGGCAGGAGCAAACGTATGCCAAAAATGTACGCAGAATGAGCTTTTCAGTGAAGAGCAGCCAGGCACATTTTAGCTAGTTTTACTTGAAAGTGGGGTTGGAAACGCTTTTCAGGCTCAGTACTGGGCTCAAAAGATACAGCCCTGAGGTCTCTCATGATAGCAGGTGGTTAAATAGAAATTCGCTGCTCAGCTGACCCGGCAGGAGCAAATGTATGCCAAAAATGTACGCAGAATGAGCTTTTCAGTGAATAGCAGCCAGGCACATTTTAGCTTGTTTTACTTGTAAGTGGGGTTGGAAACGCTTTTCAGGCTCAGTACTGGGCTCAAAACATGCGGCCCTGAGGTCTCTCATGATAGCAGGTAGTTAAGTAGAACTTCGCTGCTCAGCTGACCCGGCAGGAGCAAACGTATGCCAAAAATGTAAGCAGAATGACCTTTTCAGTGAATAGTAGCCAGGCACATTTTAGCTAGTTTTACTTGTAAGTGGGGTTGGAAACGCTTTTCAGGCTCAGTACTGGGCTCAAAACATTCAGCTCTGAGGTCTCTCATGATAGCAGGTGGTTAAATAGAAATTCATTGCTCAGCTGATCCGGCAGGAGCAAACGTATGCCAAAAATGTAAGCAGAATGAGCTTTTCAGTGAATGCACATTGTAGCTAGTTTTACTTGTAAGTGGGGTTGGAAATGCTTTTCAGGCTCAGTACTGGGCTCAAAAGATTCAGCTCTGAGGTCTCTCCTGATAGGAGGTAGATAAGTAGAACTTCGCTGCTCAGCTGACCCGGCAGGAGCAAATGTATGCCAAAAATGTACGCAGAATTAGCTTTTCAGTGAAGAGCAGCCAGGCACATTCTAGCAAGTTTTACTTGTAAGTGGAGTTAGAAACACTTTTCAGGCTCAGTAATGCACTCAAAAGATGCAGCCCTGAGGTTTCTCATGATAGCAGGTGGGTAAATAGAAATGTGCCACTTGGCTGACCCAGCAGGAGCAAACGTATGAAAATGTACACAGAATGAGCTTTTCAGTGAATAGTAGCCAGGCACATTTTAGCTAGTTTTACTTGTAAGTGGGGTTGGAAACGCTTTTTAGGATCAGTACTGGGCTCAAAACATGCAGCCCTGAGGTCTCTCATGATAGCAGGTGGTGAAATAGAAATTCGCTGCTCAGCTGACCCGGCAGGAGCAAACGTATGCCAAAAATGTACGCAGAATGAGCTTTTCAGTGAATAGCAGCCAGGCACATTTTAGCTAGTTTTACTTGTAAGTGGGGTTGGAAATGCTTTACAGGCTCAGTATTGGCTCAAAACATGCAGCTCTGAGGTGTCTCCTGATAGGAGGTAGTTAAGTAGAACTCCGCTGCTCAGCTGACCCGGTAGGAGCAAATGTATGCCAAAAATGTATGCAGAATGAGCTTTTCAGTGAATAGCAGCCATGCACATTTTAGCTTGTTTTACTTGTAAGTGGGGTTGGAAATGCTTTTCAGGCTCAGTACTGGGCTCAAAACATGCAGCTCTGAGGTCTCTCCTGATAGGAGGTAGTTAGGTAGAACTTCGCTGCTCAGCTGACCCGGCAGGAGCAAATGTATGCCAAAAATGTATGCAGAATGAGCTTTTCAGTGAATAGCAGCCAGGCACATTTTAGCTTGTTTTACTTGTAAGTGGGGTTGGAAATGCTTTTCAGGCTCAGTACTGGGCTCAAAAGATGCAGCTCTGAGGTCTCTCCTGATAGGAGGTAGTTAAGTAGAACTTCGCTGCTCAGCTGACCCGGCAGGAGCAAACGTATGCCAAAAATGTAAGCAGAATGAGCTTTTCAGTGAAGAGCAGCCAGGCACATTTTAGCTAGTTTTACTTGTAAGTGGGGTTGGAAATGCTTTTCAGGCTCAGTACTGGGCTCAAAACATGCAGCTCTGAGGTCTCTCCTGATAGGAGGTAGTTAGGTAGAATTTCGCTGCTCAGCTGACCCGGCAGGAGCAAATGTATGCCAAAAATGTATGCAGAATGAGCTTTTCAGTGAATAGCAGCCAGGCACATTTTAGCTTGTTTTACTTGTAAGTGGGGTTGGAAATGCTTTTCAGGCTCAGTACTGGGCTCAAAAGATGCAGCTCTGAGGTCTCTCCTGATAGGAGGTAGTTAAGTAGAACTTCGCTGCTCAGCTGACCCGGCAGGAGCAAATGTATGCCAAAAATGTACGCAGAATGAGCTTTTCAGTGAAGAGCAGCTAGGCACATTCTAGCAAGTTTTACTTGTAAGTGGGGTTGGAAACGCTTTTCAGGCTCAGTACTGCGCTCAAAAGATGCAGCCCTGAGGTCTCTCATGATAGCAGGTGGTTAAATAGAAATTCGCTGCTCAGCTGACCCGGCAGGAGCAAACGAATGCCAAAAATGTACGCAGAATGAGCTTTTCAGTGAATAGCAGCCAGGCACATTTTAGCTAGTTTTACTTGTAAGTGGGGTTGGAAATGCTTTTCAGGCTCAGTACTGGGCTCACAACATGCAGCTCTGAGGTGTCTCCTGATAGGAGGTAGTTAAGTAGAACTTCGCTGTTCAGATGACCCGGTAGGAGCAACCGTATGCCAAAAATGTAAGCAGAATGAGCTTTTCAGTGAATAGCAGCCAGGCACATTTTAGCTTGTTTTACTTGTAAGTGCGGTTGGAAATGCTTTTCAGGCTCAGTACTGGGCTCAAAAGATGCAGCTCTGAGGTCTCTCCTGTTAGGAGGTAGTTCAGTAGAACTTCGATGCTCAGCTGACCCGGCAAGAGCAAATGTATGCCAAAAATGTACGCAGAATGAGCTTTTCAGTGAAGATCAGCCAGGCACATTCTAGCAAATTTTACTTGTAAGTGGGGTTGGAAATGCTTTTCAGGCTCAGTAATGCGCTCAAAAGATGCAGCCCTGAGGTCTCTCATGATGGCAGGTGGTTAAGTAGAAATTTGCCACTTGGCTGACCCAGCAGGAGCAAACGTATGCCAAAAATGTACACAGAATGAGCTTTTCAGTGAATAGCAGCCAGGCACATTTTAGCTAGTTTTACTTGTAAGTGGCTTTGGAAACGCTTTTCAGGATCAGTACTGGGCTCAAAACATGCAGCCCTGAGGTCTCTCATGATAGCAGGTGGTTAAATAGAAATTCGCTGCTCAGCTGACCCGGCAGGAGCAAACGTATGCCAAAAATGTACGCAGAATGAGCTTTTCAGTGAAGAGCAGCCAGGCACATTTTAGCTAGTTTTACTTGTAAGTGGGGTTGGAAACGCTTTTCAGGCTCAGTACTGGGCTCAAAACATGCAGCCCTGAGGTCTCTCATGATAGCAGGTGGTTAAACAGAAATTCGCTGCTCAGCTGACCCGGTAGGAGCAAACGTATGCCAAAAATGTAAGCAGAATGAGCTTTTCAGTGAATAGCAGCCAGGCACATTTTAGCTTGTTTTACTTGTAAGTGGGGTTGGAAATGCTTTTCAGGCTCAGTACTGGGCTCAAAAGATGCAGCTCCGAGGTCTCTCCTGATAGGAGGTAGTTAAGTAGAACTTCGCTGCTCAGCTGACCCGGCAGGAGTAAATGTATGCCAAAAATGTAAGCAGAATGAGCTTTTCAGTGAATAGCAGCCAGGCACATTTTAGCTGGTTTTACTTGTAAGTGGGGTTGGAACCGCTTTTCAGGCTCAGTACTGGGCTCAAAAGATTCAGCTCTGAGGTCTCTCCTGATAGGAGGTAGTTAAGTAGAACTTCGCTGCTCAGCTGACCCGGCAGGAGCAAACGTATGCCAAAAATGTACGCAGAATGAGCTTTTCAGTGAAGAGCAGCCAGGCACATGTTAGCTAGTTTTACTTGTAAGTGGGGTTGGAAATGCTTTTCAGGCTCAGTACTGGGCTCAAAACATGCAGCTCTGAGGTCTCTCCTGATAGGAGGTAGTTAGGTAGAACTTCGCTGCTCAGCTGACCCGGCAGGAGCAAATGTATGCCAAAAATGTACACAGAATGAGCTTTTCAGTGAATAGCAGCCAGGCACATTTTAGCCAGTTTTACTTGTAAGTGGGGTTGAAAATGCTTTTCAGGCTCAGTACTGGGCTCAAAAGATGCAGCTCTGAGGTCTCTCCTGATAGGAGGTAGTTAAGTAGAACTTCGCTGCTCAGCTGACCCGGCAGGAGCAAACGTATGCCAAAAATGTAAGCAGAATGAGCTTTTCAGTGAATAGTAGCCAGGCACATTTAAGCTAGTTTTACTTGTAAGTGGGGTTGGAAATGCTTTTCAGGCTCAGTACTGGGCTCAAAACATGCAGCCCTGAGGTCTCTCATGATAGCAGGTGGTTAAATAGAAATTCGTTGGTCAGCTGATCCGGCAGGAGCAAATGTATGCCAAAAATGTATGCAGAATGAGCTTTTCAGTGAAGAGCAGCCAGGCACATTTTAGCTAGTTTTACTTGTAAGTGGGGTTGGAAACGCTTTTCAAGCTCAATACTGGGCTCAAAACATGCAGCCCTGAGGTCTCTCATGATAGCAGGTGGTTAAATATAAATTCGCTGCTCAGCTGACCCGGTAGGAGCAAACGTATGCCAAAAATGTAAGCAGAATGAGCTTTTCAGTGAATAGCAGCCAGGCACATTTTAGCTAGTTTTACTTGTTAGTGGGGTTGGAAATGCTTTTCAGGCTCAGTACTGAGCTCAAAAGATGCAGCTCTGAGGTCTCTCCTGATAGGAGGTAGTTAAGTTGAACTTCGCTGCTCAGCTGACTCGGCAGGAGCAAATGTATGCCAAAAATGTACGCAGAATGAGCTTTTCAGTGAATAGCAGCCAGGCACATTTTAGCTAGTTTTACTTGTAAGTGGGGTTGGAAATGCTTTACAGGCTCAGTATTGGCTCAAAACATGCAGCTCTGAGGTGTCTCCTGATAGGAGGTAGTTAAGTAGAACTTCGCTGCTCAGCTGACCCGGTAGGAGCAAATGTATGCCAAAAATGTATGCAGAATGAGCTTTTCAGTGAATAGCAGCCAGGCACATTTTAGCTTGTTTTACTTGTAAGTGGGGTTGGAAATGCTTTTCAGGCTCAGTACTGGGCTCAAAAGATGCAGCTCTGAGGTCTCTCCTGATAGGAGGTAGTTAAGTAGAACTTCGCTGCTCAGCTGACCCGGCAGGAGCAAACGTATGCCAAAAATGTAAGCAGAATGAGCTTTTCAGTGAATAGTAGCCAGGCACATTTAAGCTAGTTTTACTTGTAAGTGGGGTTGGAAATGCTTTTCAGGCTCAGTACTGGGCTCAAAACATGCAGCCCTGAGGTCTCTCATGATAGCAGGTGGTTAAATAGAAATTCGTTGGTCAGCTGATCCGGCAGGAGCAAATGTATGCCAAAAATGTATGCAGAATGAGCTTTTCAGTGAAGAGCAGCCAGGCACATTTTAGCTAGTTTTACTTGTAAGTGGGGTTGGAAACGCTTTTCAAGCTCAATACTGGGCTCAAAACATGCAGCCCTGAGGTCTCTCATGATAGCAGGTGGTTAAATATAAATTCGCTGCTCAGCTGACCCGGTAGGAGCAAATGTATGCCAAAAATGTAAGCAGAATGAGCTTTTCAGTGAATAGCAGCCAGGCACATTTTAGCTAGTTTTACTTGTTAGTGGGGTTGGAAATGCTTTTCAGGCTCAGTACTGAGCTCAAAAGATGCAGCTCTGAGGTCTCTCCTGATAGGAGGTAGTTAAGTTGAACTTCGCTGCTCAGCTGACCCGGCAGGAGCAAATGTATGCCAAAAATGTACGCAGAATGAGCTTTTCAGTGAATAGCAGCCAGGCACATTTTAGCTAGTTTTACTTGTAAGTGGGGTTGGAAATGCTTTACAGGCTCAGTATTGGCTCAAAACATGCAGCTCTGAGGTGTCTCCTGATAGGAGGTAGTTAAGTAGAACTTCGCTGCTCAGCTGACCCGGTAGGAGCAAATGTATGCCAAAAATGTATGCAGAATGAGCTTTTCAGTGAATAGCAGCCAGGCACATTTTAGCTTGTTTTACTTGTAAGTGGGGTTGGAAATGCTTTTCAGGCTCAGTACTGGGCTCAAAACATGCAGCTCTGAGGTCTCTCCTGATAGGAGGTAGTTAGGTAGAACTTCGCTGCTCAGCTGACCCGGCAAGAGCAAATGTATGCCAAAAATGTATGCAGAATGAGCTTTTCAGTGAATAGCAGCCAGGCACATTTTAGCTTGTTTTACTTGTAAGTAGGGTTGGAAATGCTTTTCAGGCTCAGTACTGGGCTCAAAAGATGCAGCTCTGAGGTCTCTCCTGATAGGAGGTAGTTAAGTAGAACTTCGCTGCTCAGCTGACCCGGCAGGAGCAAACCTATGCCAAAAATGTAAGCAGAATGAGCTTTTCAGTGAAGAGCAGCCAGGCACATTTTAGCTAGTTTTACTTGTAAGTGGGGTTGGAAATGCTTTTCAGGCTCAGTACTGGGCTCAAAACATGCAGCTCTGAGGTCTCTCCTGATAGGAGGTAGTTAGGTAGAATTTCGCTGCTCAGCTGACCCGGCAGGAGCAAATGTATGCCAAAAATGTATGCAGAATGAGCTTTTCAGTGAATAGCAGCCAGGCACATTTTAGCTTGTTTTACTTGTAAGTGGGGTTGGAAATGCTTTTCAGGCTCAGTACTGGGCTCAAAAGATGCAGCTCTGAGGTCTCTCCTGATAGGAGGTAGTTAAGTAGAACTTCGCTGCTCAGCTGACCCGGCAGGAGCAAATGTATGCCAAAAATGTACGAAGAATGAGCTTTTCAGTGAAGAGCAGCCAGGCACATTCTAGCAAGTTTTACTTGTAAGTGGGGTTGGAAACGCTTTTCAGGCTCAGTACTGTGCTCAAAAGATGCAGCCCTGAGGTCTCTCATGATAGCAGGTGGTTAAATAGAAATTCGCTGCTCAGCTGACCCGGCAGGAGCAAACGAATGCCAAAAATGTACGCAGAATGAGCTTTTCGGTGAATAGCAGCCAGGCACATTTTAGCTAGTTTTACTGGTAAGTGGGGTTGGAAATGCTTTTCAGACTCAGTACTGGGCTCACAACATGCAGCTCTGAGGTGTCTCCTGATAGGAGGTAGTTAAGTAGAACTTCGCTGCTCAGCTGACCCGGTAGGAGCAACCGTATGCCAAAAATGTAAGCAGAATGAGCTTTTCAGTAAATAGCAGCCAGGCACATTTTAGCTTGTTTTACTTGTAAGTGGGGTTGGAAATGCTTTTCAGGCTCAGTACTGGGCTCAAAAGATGCAGCTCTGAGGTCTCTCCTGTTAGGAGGTAGTTCAGTAGAACTTCGATGCTCAGCTGACCCGGCAAGAGCAAATGTATGCCAAAAATGTACGCAGAATGAGCTTTTCAGTGAAGATCAGCCAGGCACATTCTAGCAAGTTTTACTTGTAAGTGGGGTTGGAAAAGCTTTTCAGGCTCAGTAATGCGCTCAAAAGATGCAGCCCTGAGGTCTCTCATGATGGCAGGTGGTTAAGTAGAAATTTGCCACTTGGCTGACCCAGCAGGAGCAAACATATGCCAAAAATGTACACAGAATGAGCTTTTCAGTGAATAGCAGCCAGGCACATTTTAGCTAGTTTTACTTGTAAGTGGCTTTGGAAACGCTTTTCAGGATCAGTACTGGGCTCAAAACATGCAGCCCTGAGGTCTCTCATGATAGCAGGTGGTTAAACAGAAATTCGCTGCTCAGCTGACCCGGTAGGAGCAAACGTATGCCAAAAATGTAAGCAGAATGAGCTTTTCAGTGAATAGCAGCCAGGCACATTTTAGCTTGTTTTACTTGTAAGTGGGGTTGGAAATGCTTTTCAGGCTCAGTACTGGGCTCAAAAGATGCAGCTCCGGGGTCTCTCCTGATAGGAGGTAGTTTAGTAGAACTTCGCTGCTCAGCTGACCCGGCAGGAGTAAATGTATGCCAAAAATGTAAGCAGAATGAGCTTTTCAGTGAATAGCAGCCAGGCACATTTTAGCTGGTTTTACTTGTAAGTGGGGTTGGAACTGCTTTTCAGGCTCAGTACTGGGCTCAAAAGATTCAGCTCTGAGGTCTCTCCTGATAGGAGGTGGTTAAATAGAAATTTGTTGGTCAACTGATCCGGCAGGAGCAAATGTATGCCAAAAATGTACGCAGAATGAGCTTTTCAGTGAAGAGCAGCCAGGCACATTTTAGCTAGTTTTACTTGTAAGTGGGGTTGGAAACGCTTTTCAGGCTCAATACTGAGCTCAAAACATGCAGCCCTGAGGTCTCTCATGATAGCAGGTGGTTAAATATAAATTCGCTGCTCAGCTGACCCAGTAGGAGCAAACGTATGCCAAAAATGTAAGCAGAATGAGCTTTTCAGTGAATAGCAGCCAGGCACATTTTACCTAGTTTTACTTGTTAGTGGGGTTGGAAATGCTTTTCAGGCTCAGTACTGAGCTCAAAAGATGCAGCTCTGAGGTCTCTCCTGATAGGAGGTAGATAAGTAGAACTTCGCTGCTCAGCTGAGCCGGCAGGAGCAAATGTATGCCAAAAATGTACGCAGAATGAGCTTTTCAGTGAAGAGCAGCCAGGCACATTCTAGCAAGTTTTACTTGTAAGTGGAGTTAGAAACACTTTTCAGGCTCAGTACTGCGCTCAAAAGATGCAGCCCTGAGGTTTCTCATGATAGCAGGTGGGTAAATAGAAATGTGCCACTTGGCTGACCCAGCAGGAGCAAACATATGAAAATGTACACAGAATGAGCTTTTCAGTGAATAGTAGCCAGGCACATTTTAGCTAGTTTTACTTGTAAGTGGCTTTGGAAACGCTTTTCAGGATCAGTACTGGGCTCAAAACATGCAGCCCTGAGGTCTCTCATGATAGCAGGTGGTTAAATAGAAATTCGCTGCTCAGCTGACCCGGCAGGAGCAAACGTATGCCAAAAATGTACGCAGAATGAGCTTTTCAGTGAAGAGCAGCCAGGCACATTTTAGCTAGTTTTACTTGTAAGTGGGGTTGGAAACGCTTTTCAGGCTCAGTACTGGGCTCAAAACATGCAGCCCTGAGGTCTCTCATGATAGCAGGTGGTTAAACAGAAATTCGCTGCTCAGCTGACCCAGTAGGAGCAAACGTATGCCAAAAATGTAAGCAGAATGAGCTTTTCAGTGAATAGCAGCCAGGCACATTTTAGCTTGTTTTACTTGTAAGTGGGGTTGGAAATGCTTTTCAGGCTCAGTACTGGGCTCAAAAGATGCAGCTCCGAGGTCTCTCCTGATAGGAGGTAGTTAAGTAGAACTTCGCTGCTCAGCTGACCCGGCAGGAGTAAATGTATGCCAAAAATGTAAGCAGAATGAGCTTTTCAGTGAATAGCAGCCAGGCACATTTTAGCTGGTTTTACTTGTAAGTGGGGTTGGAACCGCTTTTCAGGCTCAGTACTGGGCTCAAAAGATTCAGCTCTGAGGTCTCTCCTGATAGGAGGTAGTTAAGTAGAACTTCGCTGCTCAGCTGACCCGGCAGGAGCAAACGTATGCCAAAAATGTACGCAGAATGAGCTTTTCAGTGAAGAGCAGCCAGGCACATTTTAGCTAGTTTTACTTGTAAGTGGGGTTGGAAATGCTTTTCAGGCTCAGTACTGGGCTCAAAACATGCAGCTCTGAGGTCTCTCCTGATAGGAGGTAGTTAGGTAGAACTTCGCTGCTCAGCTGACCCGGCAGGAGCAAATGTATGCCAAAAATGTACACAGAATGAGCTTTTCAGTGAATAGCAGCCAGGCACATTTTAGCCAGTTTTACTTGTAAGTGGGGTTGAAAATGCTTTTCAGGCTCAGTACTGGGCTCAAAAGATGCAGCTCTGAGGTCTCTCCTGATAGGAGGTAGTTAAGTAGAACTTCGCTGCTCAGCTGACCCGGCAGGAGCAAACGTATGCCAAAAATGTAAGCAGAATGAGCTTTTCAGTGAATAGTAGCCAGGCACATTTAAGCTAGTTTTACTTGTAAGTGGGGTTGGAAATGCTTTTCAGGCTCAGTACTGGGCTCAAAACATGAAGCTCTGAGGTCTCTCCTGATAGGAGGTAGTTAGGTAGAACTTCGCTGCTCAGCTGACCCGGCAGGAGCAAATGTATGCCAAAAATGTACTCAGAATGAGCTTTTCAGTGAATAGCAGCCAGGCACATTTTGGCTTGTTTTACTTGTAAGTGGGGTTGGAAATGCTTTTCAGGCTCAGTACTGGGCTCAAAAGATGCAGCTCTAAGGTCTCTCCTGATAGGAGGTAGTTTAGTAGAACTTTGCTGCTCAGCTGACCCGGCAGGAGCAAACGTATGCCAAAAATGTAAGCAGAATGAGCTTTTCAGTGAATAGTAGCCAGGCACATTTTAGCTAGTTTTACTTGTAAGTGGGGTTGGAAACGCCTTTCAGGCTCAGTACTGGGCTCAAAACATGCAGCCCTGAGGTCTCTCATGATAGCAGGTGGTTAAATAGAAATTTGTTGGTCAACTGATCCGGCAGGAGCAAATGTATGCCAAAAATGTACGCAGAATGAGCTTTTCAGTGAAGAGCAGCCAGGCACATTTTAGCTAGTTTTACTTGTAAGTGGGGTTGGAAACGCTTTTCAGGCTCAATACTGAGCTCAAAACATGCAGCCCTGAGGTCTCTCATGATAGCAGGTGGTTAAATATAAATTCGCTGCTCAGCTGACCCAGTAGGAGCAAACGTATGCCAAAAATGTAAGCAGAATGAGCTTTTCAGTGAATAGCAGCCAGGCACATTTTACCTAGTTTTACTTGTTAGTGGGGTTGGAAATGCTTTTCAGGCTCAGTACTGAGCTCAAAAGATGCAGCTCTGAGGTCTCTCCTGATAGGAGGTAGATAAGTAGAACTTCGCTGCTCAGCTGAGCCGGCAGGAGCAAATGTATGCCAAAAATGTACGCAGAATGAGCTTTTCAGTGAAGAGCAGCCAGGCACATTCTAGCAAGTTTTACTTGTAAGTGGAGTTAGAAACACTTTTCAGGCTCAGTACTGCGCTCAAAAGATGCAGCCCTGAGATTTCTCATGATAGCAGGTGGGTAAATAGAAATGTGCCACTTGGCTGACCCAGCAGGAGCAAACGTATGAAAATGTACACAGAATGAGCTTTTCAGTGAATAGTAGCCAGGCACATTTTAGCTAGTTTTACTTGTAAGTGGGGTTGGAAACACTTTTTAGGATCAGTACTGGGCTCAAAACATGCAGCCCTGAGGTCTCTCATGATAGCAGGTGGTTAAATAGAAATTCGCTGCTCAGCTGACACGGCAGGAGCAAACGTATGCCAAAAATGTACGCAGAATGAGCTTTTCAGTGAATAGCAGCCAGGCACATTTTAGCTAGTTTTACTTGTAAGTGGGGTTGGAAATGCTTTTCAGGCTCAGTACTGGGCTCAAAAGATGCAGCTCTGAGGTCTCTCCTGATAGGAGGTAGTTAAGTAGAACTTCACTGCTCAGCTGACCCGGCAGGAGCAAATGTATGCCAAAAATGTATGCAGAATGAGCTTTTCAGTGAAGAGCAGCCAGGCACATTTTAGCTAGTTTTACTTGTAAATGGGGTTGGAAACGCTTTTCAGGCTCAGTACTGGGCTCAAAAGATACAGCCCTGAGGTCTCTCATGATAGCAGGTGGTTAAATAGAAATTCGCTGCTCAGCTGACCCGGCAGGAGCAAATGTATGCCAAAAATGTACGCAGAATGAGCTTTTCAGTGAATAGCAGCCAGGCACATTTTAGCTTGTTTTACTTGTAAGTGGGGTTGGAAACGCTTTTCAGGCTCAGTACTGGGCTCAAAACATGCAGCCCTGAGGTCTCTCATGATAGCAGGTAGTTAAGTAGAACTTCGCTGCTCAGCTGACCCGGCAGGAGCAAACGTATGCCAAAAATGTAAGCAGAATGACCTTTTCAGTGAATAGTAGCCAGGCACATTTTAGCTAGTTTTACTTGTAAGTGGGGTTGGAAACGCTTTTCAGGCTCAGTACTGGGCTCAAAACATTCAGCTCTGAGGTCTCTCATGATAGCAGGTGGTTAAATAGAAATTCATTGCTCAGCTGATCCGGCAGGAGCAAACGTATGCCAAAAATGTAAGCAGAATGAGCTTTTCAGTGAATGCACATTGTAGCTAGTTTTACTTGTAAGTGGGGTTGGAAATGCTTTTCAGGCTCAGTACTGGGCTCAAAAGATTCAGCTCTGAGGTCTCTCCTGATAGGAGGTAGATAAGTAGAACTTCGCTGCTCAGCTGACCCGGCAGGAGCAAATGTATGCCAAAAATGTACGCAGAATTAGCTTTTCAGTGAAGAGCAGCCAGGCACATTCTAGCAAGTTTTACTTGTAAGTGGAGTTAGAAACACTTTTCAGGCTCAGTAATGCACTCAAAAGATGCAGCCCTGAGGTTTCTCATGATAGCAGGTGGGTAAATAGAAATGTGCCACTTGGCTGACCCAGCAGGAGCAAACGTATGAAAATGTACACAGAATGAGCTTTTCAGTGAATAGTAGCCAGGCACATTTTAGCTAGTTTTACTTGTAAGTGGGGTTGGAAACGCTTTTTAGGATCAGTACTGGGCTCAAAACATGCAGCCCTGAGGTCTCTCATGATAGCAGGTGGTGAAATAGAAATTCGCTGCTCAGCTGACCCGGCAGGAGCAAACGTATGCCAAAAATGTACGCAGAATGAGCTTTTCAGTGAATAGCAGCCAGGCACATTTTAGCTAGTTTTACTTGTAAGTGGGGTTGGAAATGCTTTACAGGCTCAGTATTGGCTCAAAACATGCAGCTCTGAGGTGTCTCCTGATAGGAGGTAGTTAAGTAGAACTCCGCTGCTCAGCTGACCCGGTAGGAGCAAATGTATGCCAAAAATGTATGCAGAATGAGCTTTTCAGTGAATAGCAGCCATGCACATTTTAGCTTGTTTTACTTGTAAGTGGGGTTGGAAATGCTTTTCAGGCTCAGTACTGGGCTCAAAACATGCAGCTCTGAGGTCTCTCCTGATAGGAGGTAGTTAGGTAGAACTTCGCTGCTCAGCTGACCCGGCAGGAGCAAATGTATGCCAAAAATGTATGCAGAATGAGCTTTTCAGTGAATAGCAGCCAGGCACATTTTAGCTTGTTTTACTTGTAAGTGGGGTTGGAAATGCTTTTCAGGCTCAGTACTGGGCTCAAAAGATGCAGCTCTGAGGTCTCTCCTGATAGGAGGTAGTTAAGTAGAACTTCGCTGCTCAGCTGACCCGGCAGGAGCAAACGTATGCCAAAAATGTAAGCAGAATGAGCTTTTCAGTGAAGAGCAGCCAGGCACATTTTAGCTAGTTTTACTTGTAAGTGGGGTTGGAAATGCTTTTCAGGCTCAGTACTGGGCTCAAAACATGCAGCTCTGAGGTCTCTCCTGATAGGAGGTAGTTAGGTAGAATTTCGCTGCTCAGCTGACCCGGCAGGAGCAAATGTATGCCAAAAATGTATGCAGAATGAGCTTTTCAGTGAATATCAGCCAGGCACATTTTAGCTTGTTTTACTTGTAAGTGGGGTTGGAAATGCTTTTCAGGCTCAGTACTGGGCTCAAAAGATGCAGCTCTGAGGTCTCTCCTGATAGGAGGTAGTTAAGTAGAACTTCGCTGCTCAGCTGACCCGGCAGGAGCAAATGTATGCCAAAAATGTACGCAGAATGAGCTTTTCAGTGAAGAGCAGCTAGGCACATTCTAGCAAGTTTTACTTGTAAGTGGGGTTGGAAACGCTTTTCAGGCTCAGTACTGCGCTCAAAAGATGCAGCCCTGAGGTCTCTCATGATAGCAGGTGGTTAAATAGAAATTCGCTGCTCAGCTGACCCGGCAGGAGCAAACGAATGCCAAAAATGTACGCAGAATGAGCTTTTCAGTGAATAGCAGCCAGGCACATTTTAGCTAGTTTTACTTGTAAGTGGGGTTGGAAATGCTTTTCAGGCTCAGTACTGGGCTCACAACATGCAGCTCTGAGGTGTCTCCTGATAGGAGGTAGTTAAGTAGAACTTCGCTGTTCAGATGACCCGGTAGGAGCAACCGTATGCCAAAAATGTAAGCAGAATGAGCTTTTCAGTGAATAGCAGCCAGGCACATTTTAGCTTGTTTTACTTGTAAGTGCGGTTGGAAATGCTTTTCAGGCTCAGTACTGGGCTCAAAAGATGCAGCTCTGAGGTCTCTCCTGTTAGGAGGTAGTTCAGTAGAACTTCGATGCTCAGCTGACCCGGCAAGAGCAAATGTATGCCAAAAATGTACGCAGAATGAGCTTTTCAGTGAAGATCAGCCAGGCACATTCTAGCAAATTTTACTTGTAAGTGGGGTTGGAAATGCTTTTCAGGCTCAGTAATGCGCTCAAAAGATGCAGCCCTGAGGTCTCTCATGATGGCAGGTGGTTAAGTAGAAATTTGCCACTTGGCTGACCCAGCAGGAGCAAACGTATGCCAAAAATGTACACAGAATGAGCTTTTCAGTGAATAGCAGCCAGGCACATTTTAGCTAGTTTTACTTGTAAGTGGCTTTGGAAACGCTTTTCAGGATCAGTACTGGGCTCAAAACATGCAGCCCTGAGGTCTCTCATGATAGCAGGTGGTTAAATAGAAATTCGCTGCTCAGCTGACCCGGCAGGAGCAAACGTATGCCAAAAATGTACGCAGAATGAGCTTTTCAGTGAAGAGCAGCCAGGCACATTTTAGCTAGTTTTACTTGTAAGTGGGGTTGGAAACGCTTTTCAGGCTCAGTACTGGGCTCAAAACATGCAGCCCTGAGGTCTCTCATGATAGCAGGTGGTTAAACAGAAATTCGCTGCTCAGCTGACCCGGTAGGAGCAAACGTATGCCAAAAATGTAAGCAGAATGAGCTTTTCAGTGAATAGCAGCCAGGCACATTTTAGCTTGTTTTACTTGTAAGTGGGGTTGGAAATGCTTTTCAGGCTCAGTACTGGGCTCAAAAGATGCAGCTCCGAGGTCTCTCCTGATAGGAGGTAGTTAAGTAGAACTTCGCTGCTCAGCTGACCCGGCAGGAGTAAATGTATGCCAAAAATGTAAGCAGAATGAGCTTTTCAGTGAATAGCAGCCAGGCACATTTTAGCTGGTTTTACTTGTAAGTGGGGTTGGAACCGCTTTTCAGGCTCAGTACTGGGCTCAAAAGATTCAGCTCTGAGGTCTCTCCTGATAGGAGGTAGTTAAGTAGAACTTCGCTGCTCAGCTGACCCGGCAGGAGCAAACGTATGCCAAAAATGTACGCAGAATGAGCTTTTCAGTGAAGAGCAGCCAGGCACATTTTAGCTAGTTTTACTTGTAAGTGGGGTTGGAAATGCTTTTCAGGCTCAGTACTGGGCTCAAAACATGCAGCTCTGAGGTCTCTCCTGATAGGAGGTAGTTAGGTAGAACTTCGCTGCTCAGCTGACCCGGCAGGAGCAAATGTATGCCAAAAATGTACACAGAATGAGCTTTTCAGTGAATAGCAGCCAGGCACATTTTAGCCAGTTTTACTTGTAAGTGGGGTTGAAAATGCTTTTCAGGCTCAGTACTGGGCTCAAAAGATGCAGCTCTGAGGTCTCTCCTGATAGGAGGTAGTTAAGTAGAACTTCGCTGCTCAGCTGACCCGGCAGGAGCAAACGTATGCCAAAAATGTAAGCAGAATGAGCTTTTCAGTGAATAGTAGCCAGGCACATTTAAGCTAGTTTTACTTGTAAGTGGGGTTGGAAATGCTTTTCAGGCTCAGTACTGGGCTCAAAACATGCAGCCCTGAGGTCTCTCATGATAGCAGGTGGTTAAATAGAAATTCGTTGGTCAGCTGATCCGGCAGGAGCAAATGTATGCCAAAAATGTATGCAGAATGAGCTTTTCAGTGAAGAGCAGCCAGGCACATTTTAGCTAGTTTTACTTGTAAGTGGGGTTGGAAACGCTTTTCAAGCTCAATACTGGGCTCAAAACATGCAGCCCTGAGGTCTCTCATGATAGCAGGTGGTTAAATATAAATTCGCTGCTCAGCTGACCCGGTAGGAGCAAACGTATGCCAAAAATGTAAGCAGAATGAGCTTTTCAGTGAATAGCAGCCAGGCACATTTTAGCTAGTTTTACTTGTTAGTGGGGTTGGAAATGCTTTTCAGGCTCAGTACTGAGCTCAAAAGATGCAGCTCTGAGGTCTCTCCTGATAGGAGGTAGTTAAGTTGAACTTCGCTGCTCAGCTGACTCGGCAGGAGCAAATGTATGCCAAAAATGTACGCAGAATGAGCTTTTCAGTGAATAGCAGCCAGGCACATTTTAGCTAGTTTTACTTGTAAGTGGGGTTGGAAATGCTTTACAGGCTCAGTATTGGCTCAAAACATGCAGCTCTGAGGTGTCTCCTGATAGGAGGTAGTTAAGTAGAACTTCGCTGCTCAGCTGACCCGGTAGGAGCAAATGTATGCCAAAAATGTATGCAGAATGAGCTTTTCAGTGAATAGCAGCCAGGCACATTTTAGCTTGTTTTACTTGTAAGTGGGGTTGGAAATGCTTTTCAGGCTCAGTACTGGGCTCAAAAGATGCAGCTCTGAGGTCTCTCCTGATAGGAGGTAGTTAAGTAGAACTTCGCTGCTCAGCTGACCCGGCAGGAGCAAACGTATGCCAAAAATGTAAGCAGAATGAGCTTTTCAGTGAATAGTAGCCAGGCACATTTAAGCTAGTTTTACTTGTAAGTGGGGTTGGAAATGCTTTTCAGGCTCAGTACTGGGCTCAAAACATGCAGCCCTGAGGTCTCTCATGATAGCAGGTGGTTAAATAGAAATTCGTTGGTCAGCTGATCCGGCAGGAGCAAATGTATGCCAAAAATGTATGCAGAATGAGCTTTTCAGTGAAGAGCAGCCAGGCACATTTTAGCTAGTTTTACTTGTAAGTGGGGTTGGAAACGCTTTTCAAGCTCAATACTGGGCTCAAAACATGCAGCCCTGAGGTCTCTCATGATAGCAGGTGGTTAAATATAAATTCGCTGCTCAGCTGACCCGGTAGGAGCAAACGTATGCCAAAAATGTAAGCAGAATGAGCTTTTCAGTGAATAGCAGCCAGGCACATTTTAGCTAGTTTTACTTGTTAGTGGGGTTGGAAATGCTTTTCAGGCTCAGTACTGAGCTCAAAAGATGCAGCTCTGAGGTCTCTCCTGATAGGAGGTAGTTAAGTTGAACTTCGCTGCTCAGCTGACCCGGCAGGAGCAAATGTATGCCAAAAATGTACGCAGAATGAGCTTTTCAGTGAATAGCAGCCAGGCACATTTTAGCTAGTTTTACTTGTAAGTGGGGTTGGAAATGCTTTACAGGCTCAGTATTGGCTCAAAACATGCAGCTCTGAGGTGTCTCCTGATAGGAGGTAGTTAAGTAGAACTTCGCTGCTCAGCTGACCCGGTAGGAGCAAATGTATGCCAAAAATGTATGCAGAATGAGCTTTTCAGTGAATAGCAGCCAGGCACATTTTAGCTTGTTTTACTTGTAAGTGGGGTTGGAAATGCTTTTCAGGCTCAGTACTGGGCTCAAAACATGCAGCTCTGAGGTCTCTCCTGATAGGAGGTAGTTAGGTAGAACTTCGCTGCTCAGCTGACCCGGCAAGAGCAAATGTATGCCAAAAATGTATGCAGAATGAGCTTTTCAGTGAATAGCAGCCAGGCACATTTTAGCTTGTTTTACTTGTAAGTAGGGTTGGAAATGCTTTTCAGGCTCAGTACTGGGCTCAAAAGATGCAGCTCTGAGGTCTCTCCTGATAGGAGGTAGTTAAGTAGAACTTCGCTGCTCAGCTGACCCGGCAGGAGCAAACCTATGCCAAAAATGTAAGCAGAATGAGCTTTTCAGTGAAGAGCAGCCAGGCACATTTTAGCTAGTTTTACTTGTAAGTGGGGTTGGAAATGCTTTTCAGGCTCAGTACTGGGCTCAAAACATGCAGCTCTGAGGTCTCTCCTGATAGGAGGTAGTTAGGTAGAATTTCGCTGCTCAGCTGACCCGGCAGGAGCAAATGTATGCCAAAAATGTATGCAGAATGAGCTTTTCAGTGAATAGCAGCCAGGCACATTTTAGCTTGTTTTACTTGTAAGTGGGGTTGGAAATGCTTTTCAGGCTCAGTACTGGGCTCAAAAGATGCAGCTCTGAGGTCTCTCCTGATAGGAGGTAGTTAAGTAGAACTTCGCTGCTCAGCTGACCCGGCAGGAGCAAATGTATGCCAAAAATGTACGAAGAATGAGCTTTTCAGTGAAGAGCAGCCAGGCACATTCTAGCAAGTTTTACTTGTAAGTGGGGTTGGAAACGCTTTTCAGGCTCAGTACTGCGCTCAAAAGATGCAGCCCTGAGGTCTCTCATGATAGCAGGTGGTTAAATAGAAATTCGCTGCTCAGCTGACCCGGCAGGAGCAAACGAATGCCAAAAATGTACGCAGAATGAGCTTTTCGGTGAATAGCAGCCAGGCACATTTTAGCTAGTTTTACTGGTAAGTGGGGTTGGAAATGCTTTTCAGACTCAGTACTGGGCTCACAACATGCAGCTCTGAGGTGTCTCCTGATAGGAGGTAGTTAAGTAGAACTTCGCTGCTCAGCTGACCCGGTAGGAGCAACCGTATGCCAAAAATGTAAGCAGAATGAGCTTTTCAGTAAATAGCAGCCAGGCACATTTTAGCTTGTTTTACTTGTAAGTGGGGTTGGAAATGCTTTTCAGGCTCAGTACTGGGCTCAAAAGATGCAGCTCTGAGGTCTCTCCTGTTAGGAGGTAGTTCAGTAGAACTTCGATGCTCAGCTGACCCGGCAAGAGCAAATGTATGCCAAAAATGTACGCAGAATGAGCTTTTCAGTGAAGATCAGCCAGGCACATTCTAGCAAGTTTTACTTGTAAGTGGGGTTGGAAATGCTTTTCAGGCTCAGTAATGCGCTCAAAAGATGCAGCCCTGAGGTCTCTCATGATGGCAGGTGGTTAAGTAGAAATTTGCCACTTGGCTGACCCAGCAGGAGCAAACATATGCCAAAAATGTACACAGAATGAGCTTTTCAGTGAATAGCAGCCAGGCACATTTTAGCTAGTTTTACTTGTAAGTGGCTTTGGAAACGCTTTTCAGGATCAGTACTGGGCTCAAAACATGCAGCCCTGAGGTCTCTCATGATAGCAGGTGGTTAAACAGAAATTCGCTGCTCAGCTGACCCGGTAGGAGCAAACGTATGCCAAAAATGTAAGCAGAATGAGCTTTTCAGTGAATAGCAGCCAGGCACATTTTAGCTTGTTTTACTTGTAAGTGGGGTTGGAAATGCTTTTCAGGCTCAGTACTGGGCTCAAAAGATGCAGCTCCGGGGTCTCTCCTGATAGGAGGTAGTTAAGTAGAACTTCGCTGCTCAGCTGACCCGGCAGGAGTAAATGTATGCCAAAAATGTAAGCAGAATGAGCTTTTCAGTGAATAGCAGCCAGGCACATTTTAGCTGGTTTTACTTGTAAGTGGGGTTGGAACTGCTTTTCAGGCTCAGTACTGGGCTCAAAAGATTCAGCTCTGAGGTCTCTCCTGATAGGAGGTAGTTAAGTAGAACTTCGCTGCTCAGCTGACCCGGCAGGAGCAAACGTATGCCAAAAATGTACGCAGAATGAGCTTTTCAGTGAAGAGCAGCCAGGCATATTTTAGCTAGTTTTACTTGTAAGTGGGGTTGGAAATGCTTTTCAGGCTCAGCACTGGGCTCAAAACATGCAGCTCTGAGGTCTCTCCTGATAGGAGGTAGTTAGGTAGAACTTCGCTGCTCAGCTGACCCGGCAGGAGCAAACGTATGCCAAAAATGTACGCAGAATGAGCTTTTCAGTGAAGAGCAGCCAGGCACATTTTAGCTAGTTTTACTTGTAAATGGGGTTGAAAATGCTTTTCAGGCTCAGTACTGGGCTCAAAAGATGCAGCTCTGAGGTCTCTCCTGATAGGAGGTAGTTAAGTAGAACTTCGCTGCTCAGCTGACCCGGCAGGAGCAAACGTATGCCAAAAATGTAAGCAGAATGAGCTTTTCAGTGAATAGTAGCCAGGCACATTTAAGCTAGTTTTACTTGTAAGTGGGGTTGGAAATGCTTTTCAGGCTCAGTACTGGGCTCAAAACATGCAGCCCTGAGGTCTCTCATGATAGCAGGTGGTTAAATAGAAATTCGTTGGTCAGCTGATCCGGCAGGAGCAAATGTATGCCAAAAATGTATGCAGAATGAGCTTTTCAGTGAAGAGCAGCCAGGCACATTTTAGCTAGTTTTACTTGTAAGTGGGGTTGGAAACACTTTTCAGGCTCAATACTGGGCTCAAAACATGCAGCCCTGAGGTCTCTCATGATAGCAGGTGGTTAAATATAAATTCGCTGCTCAGCTGACCCGGTAGGAGCAAACGTATGCCAAAAATGTAAGCAGAATGAGCTTTTCAGTGAATAGCAGCCAGGCACATTTTAGCTAGTTTTACTTGTTAGTGGGGTTGGAAATGCTTTTCAGGCTCAGTACTGAGCTCAAAAGATGCAGCTCTGAGGTCTCTCCTGATAGGAGGTAGTTAAGTTGAACTTCGCTGCTCAGCTGACCCGGCAGGAGCAAATGTATGCCAAAAATGTACGCAGAATGAGCTTTTCAGTGAATAGCAGCCAGGCACATTTTAGCTTGTTATACTTGTAAGTGGGGTTGGAAATGCTTTTCAGGCTCAGTACTGGGCTCAAAAGATGCAGCTCTGAGGTCTCTCCTGATAGGAGGTAGTTAAGTAGAACTTCGCTGCTCAGCTGACCCGGCAGGAGCAAACGTATGCCAAAAATGTAAGCAGAATTAGCTTTTCAGTGAATAGTAGCCAGGCACATTTTAGCTAGTTTTACTTGTAAGTGGGGTTGGAAACGCTTTTCAGGCTCAGTACTGGGCTCAAAACATTCAGCCCTGAGGTCTCTCATGATAGCAGGTGGTTAAATAGAAATTCATTGCTCAGCTGATCCGGCAGGAGCAAACGTATGCCAAAAATGTAAGCAGAATGAGCTTTTCAGTGAATGCACATTGTAGCTAGTTTTCCTTGTAAGTGGGGTTGGAAATGCTTTTCAGGCTCAGTACTGGGCTCAAAAGATTCAGCTCTGAGGTCTCTCCTGATAGGAGGTAGATAAGTAGAACTTCGCTGCTCAGCTGACCCGGCAGGAGCAAATGTATGCCAAAAATGTACGCAGAATGAGCTTTTCAGTGAAGAGCAGCCAGGCACATTCTAGCAAGTTTTACTTGTAAGTGGAGTTAGAAACACTTTTCAGGCTCAGTACTGCGCTCAAAAGATGCAGCCCTGAGGTTTCTCATGATAGCAGGTGGGTAAATAGAAATGTGCCACTTGGCTGACCCAGCAGGAGCAAACGTATGAAAATGTACACAGAATGAGCTTTTCAGTGAATAGTAGCCAGGCACATTTTAGCTAGTTTTACTTGTAAGTGGGGTTGGAAACGCTTTTTAGGATCAGTACTGGGCTCAAAACATGCAGCCCTGAGGTCTCTCATGATAGCAGGTGGTTAAATAGAAATTCGCTGCTCAGCTGACCCGGCAGGAGCAAACGTATGCCAAAAATGTACGCAGAATGAGCTTTTCAGTGAAGAGCAGCCAGGCACATTTTAGCTAGTTTTACTTGAAAGTGGGGTTGGAAACGCTTTTCAGGCTCAGTACTGGGCTCAAAAGATACAGCCCTGAGGTCTCTCATGATAGCAGGTGGTTAAATAGAAATTCGCTGCTCAGCTGACCCGGCAGGAGCAAATGTATGCCAAAAATGTACGCAGAATGAGCTTTTCAGTGAATAGCAGCCAGGCACATTTTAGCTAGTTTTACTTGTAAGTGGGGTTGGAAATGCTTTACAGGCTCAGTATTGGCTCAAAACATGCAGCTCTGAGGTGTCTCCTGATAGGAGGTAGTTAAGTAGAACTTCGCTGCTCAGCTGACCCGGTAGGAGCAAATGTATGCCAAAAATGTATGCAGAATGAGCTTTTCAGTGAATAGCAGCCAGGCACATTTTAGCTTGTTTTACTTGTAAGTGGGGTTGGAAATGCTTTTCAGGCTCAGTACTGGGCTCAAAACATGCAGCTCTGAGGTCTCTCCTGATAGGAGGTAGTTAGGTAGAACTTCGCTGCTCAGCTGACCCGGCAAGAGCAAATGTATGCCAAAAATGTATGCAGAATGAGCTTTTCAGTGAATAGCAGCCAGGCACATTTTAGCTTGTTTTACTTGTAAGTAGGGTTGGAAATGCTTTTCAGGCTCAGTACTGGGCTCAAAAGATGCAGCTCTGAGGTCTCTCCTGATAGGAGGTAGTTAAGTAGAACTTCGCTGCTCAGCTGACCCGGCAGGAGCAAACGTATGCCAAAAATGTAAGCAGAATGAGCTTTTCAGTGAAGAGCAGCCAGGCACATTTTAGCTAGTTTTACTTGTAAGTGGGGTTGGAAATGCTTTTCAGGCTCAGTACTGGGCTCAAAACATGCAGCTCTGAGGTCTCTCCTGATAGGAGGTAGTTAGGTAGAATTTCGCTGCTCAGCTGACCCGGCAGGAGCAAATGTATGCCAAAAATGTATGCAGAATGAGCTTTTCAGTGAATAGCAGCCAGGCACATTTTAGCTTGTTTTACTTGTAAGTGGGGTTGGAAATGCTTTTCAGGCTCAGTACTGGGCTCAAAAGATGCAGCTCTGAGGTCTCTCCTGATAGGAGGTAGTTAAGTAGAACTTCGCTGCTCAGCTGACCCGGCAGGAGCAAATGTATGCCAAAAATGTACGAAGAATGAGCTTTTCAGTGAAGAGCAGCCAGGCACATTCTAGCAAGTTTTACTTGTAAGTGGGGTTGGAAACGCTTTTCAGGCTCAGTACTGCGCTCAAAAGATGCAGCCCTGAGGTCTCTCATGATAGCAGGTGGTTAAATAGAAATTCGCTGCTCAGCTGACCCGGCAGGAGCAAACGAATGCCAAAAATGTACGCAGAATGAGCTTTTCAGTGAATAGCAGCCAGGCACATTTTAGCTAGTTTTACTGGTAAGTGGGGTTGGAAATGCTTTTCAGGCTCAGTACTGGGCTCACAACATGCAGCTCTGAGGTGTCTCCTGATAGGAGGTAGTTAAGTAGAACTTCGCTGCTCAGCTGACCCGGTAGGAGCAACCGTATGCAAAAAATGTAAGCAGAATGAGCTTTTCAGTAAATAGCAGCCAGGCACATTTTAGCTTGTTTTACTTGTAAGTGGGGTTGGAAATGCTTTTCAGGCTCAGTACTGGGCTCAAAAGATGCAGCTCTGAGGTCTCTCCTGTTAGGAGGTAGTTCAGTAGAACTTCGATGCTCAGCTGACCCGGCAAGAGCAAATGTATGCCAAAAATGTACGCAGAATGAGCTTTTCAGTGAAGATCAGCCAGGCACATTCTAGCAAGTTTTACTTGTAAGTGGGGTTGGAAATGCTTTTCAGGCTCAGTAATGCGCTCAAAAGATGCAGCCCTGAGGTCTCTCATGATGGCAGGTGGTTAAGTAGAAATTTGCCACTTGGCTGACCCAGCAGGAGCAAATGTATGCCAAAAATGTACACAGAATGAGCTTTTCAGTGAATAGCAGCCAGGCACATTTTAGCTAGTTTTACTTGTAAGTGGCTTTGGAAACGCTTTTCAGGATCAGTACTGGGCTCAAAACATGCAGCCCTGAGGTCTCTCATGATAGCAGGTGGTTAAACAGAAATTCGCTGCTCAGCTGACCCGGTAGGAGCAAACGTATGCCAAAAATGTAAGCAGAATGAGCTTTTCAGTGAATAGCAGCCAGGCACATTTTAGCTTGTTTTACTTGTAAGTGGGGTTGGAAATGCTTTTCAGGCTCAGTACTGGGCTCAAAAGATGCAGCTCCGGGGTCTCTCCTGATAGGAGGTAGTTAAGTAGAACTTCGCTGCTCAGCTGACCCGGCAGGAGTAAATGTATGCCAAAAATGTAAGCAGAATGAGCTTTTCAGTGAATAGCAGCCAGGCACATTTTAGCTGGTTTTACTTGTAAGTGGGGTTGGAACCGCTTTTCAGGCTCAGTACTGGGCTCAAAAGATTCAGCTCTGAGGTCTCTCCTGATAGGAGGTAGTTAAGTAGAACTTCGCTGCTCAGCTGACCCGGCAGGAGCAAACGTATGCCAAAAATGTACGCAGAATGAGCTTTTCAGTGAAGAGCAGCCAGGCATATTTTAGCTAGTTTTACTTGTAAGTGGGGTTGGAAATGCTTTTCAGGCTCAGTACCGGGCTCAAAACATGGAGCTCTGAGGTCTCTCCTGATAGGAGGTAGTTAGGTAGAACTTCGCTGCTCAGCTGACCCGGCAGGAGCAAACGTATGCCAAAAATGTACGCAGAATGAGCTTTTCAGTGAAGAGCAGCCAGGCACATTTTAGCTAGTTTTACTTGTAAATGGGGTTGAAAATGCTTTTCAGGCTCAGTACTGGGCTCAAAAGATGCAGCTCTGAGGTCTCTCCTGATAGGAGGTAGTTAAGTAGAACTTCGCTGCTCAGCTGACCCGGCAGGAGCAAACGTATGCCAAAAATGTAAGCAGAATGAGCTTTTCAGTGAATAGTAGCCAGGCACATTTAAGCTAGTTTTACTTGTAAGTGGGGTTGGAAATGCTTTTCAGGCTCAGTACTGGGCTCAAAACATGCAGCCCTGAGGTCTCTCATGATAGCAGGTGGTTAAATAGAAATTCGTTGGTCAGCTGATCCGGCAGGAGCAAATGTATGCCAAAAATGTATGCAGAATGAGCTTTTCAGTGAAGAGCAGCCAGGCAAATTTTAGCTAGTTTTACTTGTAAGTGGGGTTGGAAACGCTTTTCAGGCTCAATACTGGGCTCAAAACATGCAGCCCTGAGGTCTCTCATGATAGCAGGTGGTTAAATATAAATTCGCTGCTCAGCTGACCCGGTAGGAGCAAACGTATGCCAAAAATGTAAGCAGAATGAGCTTTTCAGTGAATAGCAGCCAGGCACATTTTAGCTAGTTTTACTTGTTAGTGGGGTTGGAAATGCTTTTCAGGCTCAGTACTGAGCTCAAAAGATGCAGCTCTGAGGTCTCTCCTGATAGGAGGTAGTTAAGTTGAACTTCGCTGCTCAGCTGACCCGGCAGGAGCAAATGTATGCCAAAAATGTACGCAGAATGAGCTTTTCAGTGAATAGCAGCCAGGCACATTTTAGCTTGTTATACTTGTAAGTGGGGTTGGAAATGCTTTTCAGGCTCAGTACTGGGCTCAAAAGATGCAGCTCTGAGGTCTCTCCTGATAGGAGGTAGTTAAGTAGAACTTCGCTGCTCAGCTGACCCAGCAGGAGCAAACGTATGCCAAAAATGTAAGCAGAATGAGCTTTTCAGTGAATAGTAGCCAGGCACATTTTAGCTAGTTTTACTTGTAAGTGGGGTTGGAAACGCTTTTCAGGCTCAGTACTGGGCTCAAAACATTCAGCCCTGAGGTCTCTCATGATAGCAGGTGGTTAAATAGAAATTCATTGCTCAGCTGATCCGGCAGGAGCAAACGTATGCCAAAAATGTAAGCAGAATGAGCTTTTCAGTGAATGCACATTGTAGCTAGTTTTCCTTGTAAGTGGGGTTGGAAATGCTTTTCAGGCTCAGTACTGGGCTCAAAAGATTCAGCTCTGAGGTCTCTCCTGATAGGAGGTAGATAAGTAGAACTTCGCTGCTCAGCTGACCCGGCAGGAGCAAATGTATGCCAAAAATGTACGCAGAATGAGCTTTTCAGTGAAGAGCAGCCAGGCACATTCTAGCAAGTTTTACTTGTAAGTGGAGTTAGAAACACTTTTCAGGCTCAGTACTGCGCTCAAAAGATGCAGCCCTGAGGTTTCTCATGATAGCAGGTGGGTAAATAGAAATGTGCCACTTGGCTGACCCAGCAGGAGCAAACGTATGAAAATGTACACAGAATGAGCTTTTCAGTGAATAGTAGCCAGACACATTTTAGCTAGTTTTACTTGTAAGTGGGGTTGGAAACGCTTTTTAGGATCAGTACTGGGCTCAAAACATGCAGCCCTGAGGTCTCTCATGATAGCAGGTGGTTAAATAGAAATTCGCTGCTCAGCTGACCCGGCAGGAGCAAACGTATGCCAAAAATGTACGCAGAATGAGCTTTTCAGTGAAGAGCAGCCAGGCACATTTTAGCTAGTTTTACTTGAAAGTGGGGTTGGAAACGCTTTTCAGGCTCAGTACTGGGCTCAAAAGATACAGCCCTGAGGTCTCTCATGATAGCAGGTGGTTAAATAGAAATTCGCTGCTCAGCTGACCCGGCAGGAGCAAATGTATGCCAAAAATGTACGCAGAATGAGCTTTTCAGTGAATAGCAGCCAGGCACATTTTAGCTTGTTTTACTTGTAAGTGGGGTTGGAAACGCTTTTCAGGCTCAGTACTGGGCTCAAAACATGCAGCCCTGAGGTCTCTCATGATAGCAGGTAGTTAAGTAGAACTTCGCTGCTCAGCTGACCCGGCAGGAGCAAACGTATGCCAAAAATGTAAGCAGAATGAGCTTTTCAGTGAATAGTAGCCAGGCACATTTTAGCTAGTTTTACTTGTAAGTGGGGTTGGAAACGCTTTTCAGGCTCAGTACTGGGCTCAAAACATTCAGCCCTGAGGTCTCTCATGATAGCAGGTGGTTAAATAGAAATTCATTGCTCAGCTGATCCGGCAGGAGCAAACGTATGCCAAAAATGTAAGCAGAATTAGCTTTTCAGTGAAGAGCAGCCAGGCACATTCTAGCAAGTTTTACTTGTAAGTGGAGTTAGAAACACTTTTCAGGCTCAGTACTGCACTCAAAAGATGCAGCCCTGAAGTTTCTCATGATAGCAGGTGGGTAAATAGAAATGTGCCACTTGGCTGACCCAGCAGGAGCAAACGTATGAAAATGTACACAGAATGAGCTTTTCAGTGAATAGTAGCCAGGCACATTTTAGCTAGTTTTACTTGTAAGTGGGGTTGGAAATGCTTTTTAGGATCAGTACTGGGCTCAAAACATGCAGCCCTGAGGTCTCTCATGATAGCAGGTGGTGAAATAGAAATTCGCTGCTCAGCTGACCCGGTAGGAGCAAATGTATGCCAAAAATGTATGCAGAATGAGCTTTTCAGTGAATAGCAGCCAGGCACATTTTAGCTTGTTTTACTTGTAAGTGGGGTTGGAAATGCTTTACAGGCTCAGTATTGGCTCAAAACATGCAGCTCTGAGGTGTCTCCTGATAGGAGGTAGTTAAGTAGAACTCCGCTGCTCAGCTGACCCGGTAGGAGCAAATGTATGCCAAAAATGTATGCAGAATGAGCTTTTCAGTGAATAGCAGCCAGGCACATTTTAGCTTGTTTTACTTGTAAGTGGGGTTGGAAATGCTTTTCAGGCTCAGTACTGGGCTCAAAACATGCAGCTCTGAGGTCTCTCCTGATAGGAAGTAGTTAGGTAGAACTTCGCTGCTCAGCTGACCCGGCAGGAGCAAATGTGTGCCAAAAATGTATGCAGAATGAGCTTTTCAGTGAATAGCAGCCAGGCACATTTTAGCTTGTTTTACTTGTAAGTGGGGTTGGAAATGCTTTTCAGGCTCAGTACTGGGCTCAAAACATGCAGCTCTGAGGTCTCTCCTGATAGGAGGTAGTTAGGTAGAACTTCGCTGCTCAGCTGACCCGGCAGGAGCAAATGTATGCCAAAAATGTATGCAGAATGAGCTTTTCAGTGAATAGCAGCCAGGCACATTTTAGCTTGTTTTACTTGTAAGTGGGGTTGGAAATGCTTTTCAGGCTCAGTACTGGGCTCAAAAGATGCAGCTCTGAGGTCTCTCCTGATAGGAGGTAGTTAAGTAGAACTTCGCTGCTCAGCTGACCCGGCAGGAGCAAACGTATGCCAAAAATGTAAGCAGAATGAGCTTTTCAGTGAAGAGCAGCCAGGCACATTTTAGCTAGTTTTACTTGTAAGTGGGGTTGGAAATGCTTTTCAGGCTCAGTACTGGGCTCAAAACATGCAGCTCTGAGGTCTCTCCTGATAGGAGGTAGTTAGGTAGAATTTCTCTGCTCAGCTGACCCGGCAGGAGCAAATGTATGCCAAAAATGTATGCAGAATGAGCTTTTCAGTGAATAGCAGGCAGGCACATATTAGCTTGTTTTACTTGTAAGTGGGGTTGGAAATGCTTTTCAGGCTCAGTACTGGGCTCAAAAGATGCAGCTCTGAGGTCTCTCCTGATAGGAGGTAGTTAAGTTGAACTTCGCTGCTCAGCTGACCCGGCAGGAGCAAATGTATGCCAAAAATGTACGCAGAATGAGCTTTTCAGTGAATAGCAGCCAGGCACATTTTAGCTTGTTATACTTGTAAGTGGGGTTGGAAATGCTTTTCAGGCTCAGTACTGGGCTCAAAACATTCAGCCCTGAGGTCTCTCATGATATAGCAGGTGGTTAAATAGAAATTCATTGCTCAGCTGATCCGGCAGGAGCAAACGTATGCCAAAAATGTAAGCAGAATGAGCTTTTCAGTGAATGCACATTGTAGCTAGTTTTCCTTGTACGTGGGGTTGGAAATGCTTTTCAGGCTCAGTACTGGGCTCAAAAGATTCAGCTCTGAGGTCTCTCTTGATAGGAGGTAGATAAGTAGAACTTCGCTGCTCAGCTGACCCGGCAGGAGCAAATGTATGCCAAAAATGTATGCAGAATGAGCTTTTCAGTGAAGAGCAGCCAGGCACATTCTAGCAAGTTTTACTTGTAAGTGGAGTTAGAAACACTTTTCAGGCTCAGTACTGCGCTCAAAAGATGCAGCCCTGAGGTTTCTCATGATAGCAGGTGGGTAAATAGAAATGTGCCACTTGGCTGACCCAGCAGGAGCAAACGTATGAAAATGTACACAGAATGAGCTTTTCAGTGAATAGTAGCCAGGCACATTTTAGCTAGTTTTACTTGTAAGTGGGGTTGGAAACGCTTTTTAGGATCAGTACTGGGCTCAAAACATGCAGCCCTGAGGTCTCTTATGATAGCAGGTGGTTAAATAGAAATTCGCTGCTCAGCTGACCCGGCAGGAGCAAACGTATGCCAAAAATGTACGCAGAATGAGCTTTTCAGTGAAGAGCAGCCAGGCACATTTTAGCTAGTTTTACTTGAAAGTGGGGTTGGAAACGCTTTTCAGGCTCAGTAATGGGCTCAAAAGATACAGCCCTGAGGTCTCTCATGATAGCAGGTGGTTAAATAGAAATTCGCTGCTCAGCTGACCCGGCAGGAGCAAATGTATGCCAAAAATGTACGCAGAATGAGCTTTTCAGTGAATAGCAGCCAGGCACATTTTAGCTTGTTTTACTTGTAAGTGGGGTTGGAAACGCTTTTCAGGCTCAGTACTGGGCTCAAAACATGCAGCCCTGAGGTCTCTCATGATAGCAGGTAGTTAAGTAGAACTTCGCTGCTCAGCTGACCCGGCAGGAGCAAACGTATGCCAAAAATGTAAGCAGAATGAGCTTTTCAGTGAATAGTAGCCAGGCACATTTTAGCTAGTTTTACTTGTAAGTGGGGTTGGAAACGCTTTTCAGGCTCAGTACTGGGCTCAAAACATTCAGCCCTGAGGTCTCTCATGATAGCAGGTGGTTAAATAGAAATTCATTGCTCAGCTGATCCGGCAGGAGCAAACGTATGCCAAAAATGTAAGCAGAATGAGCTTTTCAGTGAATGCACATTGTAGCTAGTTTTACTTGTAAGTGGGGTTGGAAATGCTTTTCAGGCTCAGTACTGGGCTCAAAAGATTCAGCTCTGAGGTCTCTCCTGATAGGAGGTAGATAAGTAGAACTTTGCTGCTCAGCTGACCCGGCAGGAGCAAATGTATGCCAAAAATGTACGCAGAATTAGCTTTTCAGTGAAGAGCAGCCAGGCACATTCTAGCAAGTTTTACTTGTAAGTGGAGTTAGAAACACTTTTCAGGCTCAGTACTGCACTCAAAAGATGCAGCCCTGAGGTTTCTCATGATAGCAGGTGGGTAAATAGAAATGTGCCACTTGGCTGACCCAGCAGGAGCAAACGTATGAAAATGTACACAGAATGAGCTTTTCAGTGAATAGTAGCCAGGCACATTTTAGCTAGTTTTACTTGTAAGTGGGGTTGGAAACGCTTTTTAGGATCAGTACTGGGCTCAAAACATGCAGCCCTGAGGTCTCTCATGATAGCAGGTGGTGAAATAGAAATTCGCTGCTCAGCTGACCCGGTAGGAGCAAATGTATGCCAAAAATGTATGCAGAATGAGCTTTTCAGTGAATAGCAGCCAGGCACATTTTAGCTTGTTTTACTTGTAAGTGGGGTTGGAAATGCTTTACAGGCTCAGTATTGGCTCAAAACATTCAGCTCTGAGGTGTCTCCTGATAGGAGGTAGTTAAGTAGAACTCCGCTGCTCAGCTGACCCGGTAGGAGCAAATGTATGCCAAAAATGTATGCAGAATGAGCTTTTCAGTGAATAGCAGCCAGGCACATTTTAGCTTGTTTTACTTGTAAGTGGGGTTGGAAATGCTTTTCAGGCTCAGTACTCGGCTCAAAACATGCAGCTCTGAGGTCTCTCCTGATAGGAGGTAGTTAGGTAGAACTCCGCTGCTCAGCTGACCCGGCAGGAGCAAATGTATGCCAAAAATGTATGCAGAATGAGCTTTTCAGTGAATAGCAGCCTGGCACATTTTAGCTTGTTTTACTTGTAAGTGGGGTTGGAAATGCTTTTCAGGCTCAGTACTGGGCTCAAAACATGCAGCTCTGAGGTCTCTCCTGATAGGAGGTAGTTAGGTAGAACTTCGCTGCTCAGCTGACCCGGCAGGAGCAAATGTATGCCAAAAATGTATGCAGAATGAGCTTTTCAGTGAATAGCAGCCAGGCACATTTTAGCTTGTTTTACTTGTAAGTGGGGTTGGAAATGCTTTTCAGGCTCAGTACTGGGCTCAAAAGATTCAGCTCTGAGGTCTCTCCTGATAGGAGGTAGATAAGTAGAACTTTGCTGCTCAGCTGACCCGGCAGGAGCAAACGTATGCCAAAAATGTAAGCAGAATGAGCTTTTCAGTGAAGAGCAGCCAGGCACATTTTAGCTAGTTTTACTTGTAAGTGGGGTTGAAAATGCTTTTCAGGCTCAGTACTGGGCTCAAAACATGCAGCTCTGAGGTCTCTCCTGATAGGAGGTAGTTAGGTAGAATTTCGCTGCTCAGCTGACCCGGCAGGAGCAAATGTATGCCAAAAATGTATGCAGAATGAGCTTTTCAGTGAATAGCAGCCAGGCACATTTTAGCTTGTTTTACTTGTAAGTGGGGTTGGAAATGCTTTTCAGGCTCAGTACTGGGCTCAAAAGATGCAGCTCTGAGGTCTCTCCTGATAGGAGGTAGTTAAGTAGAACTTCGCTGCTCAGCTGACCCGGCAGGAGCAAATGTATGCCAAAAATGTACGAAGAATGAGCTTTTCAGTGAAGAGCAGCCAGGCACATTCTAGCAAGTTTTACTTGTAAGTGGGGTTGGAAACGCTTTTCAGGCTCAGTACTGCGCTCAAAAGATGCAGCCCTGAGGTCTCTTATGATAGCAGGTGGTTAAATAGAAATTCGCTGCTCAGCTGACCCGGCAGGAGCAAACGAATGCCAAAAATGTACGCAGAATGAGCTTTTCAGTGAATAGCAGCCAGGCACATTTTAGCTAGTTTTACTGGTAAGTGGGGTTGGAAATGCTTTTCAGGCTCAGTACTGGGCTCACAACATGCAGCTCTGAGGTGTCTCCTGATAGGAGGTAGTTAAGTAGAACTTCGCTGCTCAGCTGACCCGGTAGGAGCAACCGTATGCCAAAAATGTAAGCAGAATGAGCTTTTCAGTAAATAGCAGCCAGGCACATTTTAGCTTGTTTTACTTGTAAGTGGGGTTGGAAATGCTTTTCAGGCTCAGTACTGGGCTCAAAAGATGCAGCTCTGAGGTCTCTCCTGATAGGTGGTAGTTAAGTAGAACTTCGCTACTCAGCTGACCCGGCAGGAGCAAATGTATGCCAAAAAAGTACGCAGAATGAGCTTTTCAGTGAAGAGCAGCCAGGCACATTCTAGCAAGTTTTACTTGTAAGTGGGGTTGGAAACGCTTTTCAGGCTCAGTACTGCGCTCAAAAGATGCAGCCCTGAGGTCTCTCATGATAGCAGGTGGTTAAATAGAAATTCGCTGCTCAGCTGACCCGGCAGGAGCAAACGTATGCCAAAAATGTACGCAGAGTGAGCTTTTCAGTGAAGAGCAGCCAGGCACATTTTAGCTAGTTTTACTTGTAAGTGGGGTTGGAAATGCTTTTCAGGCTCAGTACTGGGCTCAAAACATGCAGCTCTGAGGTGTCTCCTGATAGGAGGTAGTTAAGTAGAACTTCGCTGTTCAGATGACCCGGTAGGAGCAACCGTATGCCAAAAATGTAAGCAGAATGAGCTTTTCAGTGAATAGCAGCCAGGCACATTTTAGCTTGTTTTACTTGTAAGTGGGGTTGGAAATGCTTTTCAGGCTCAGTACTGGGCTCAAAAGATGCAGCTCTGAGGTCTCTCCTGTTAGGAGGTAGTTCAGTAGAACTTCGATGCTCAGCTGACCCGGCAAGAGCAAATGTATGCCAAAAATGTACGCAGAATGAGCTTTTCAGTGAAGATCAGCCAGGCACATTCTAGCAAGTTTTACTTGTAAGTGGGGTTGGAAATGCTTTTCAGGCTCAGTAATGCGCTCAAAAGATGCAGCCCTGAGGTCTCTCATGATGGCAGGTGGTTAAGTAGAAATTTGCCACTTGGCTGACCCAGCAGGAGCAAACGTATGCCAAAAATGTACACGGAATGAGCTTTTCTGTGAATAGCAGCCAGGCATTTTAGCTAGTTTTTCTTGTAAGTGGGGTTGGAAACGCTTTTCAGGCTCAGTACTGCGCTCAAAAGATGCAGCCCTGAGGTCTCTCATGATAGCAGGTGGTTAAGTAGAAATTTGCCACTTGGCTGACCCAGCAGGAGCAAACGTATGCCAAAAATGTACACAGAATGAGCTTTTCAGTGAATAGCAGCCAGGCACATTTTAGCTAGTTTTTCTTGTAAGTGGGGTTGGAAACGATTTTCAGGATCAGTACTGGGCTCAAAACATGCAGCCCTGAGTTATCTCATGAAAGCAGGTGGTTAAATAGAAATTCGCTGCTCAGCTGACCCGGCAGGAGCAAACGTATGCCAAAAATGTACGCAGAATGAGCTTTTCAGTGAAGAGCAGCCAGGCACATTTGAGCTAGTTTTACTTGTAAGTGGGGTTGGAAATGCTTTTCAGGCTCAGTACTGGGCTCAAAACATGCAGCCCTGAGGTCTCTCATGATAGCAGGTGGTTAAATAGTAATTCGCTGCTCAGCTGACCCGGCAGGAGCAAACGTATGCCAAAAATGTACGCGGAATGAGCTTTTCAGTGAAGAGCAGCCAGGCACATTTTAGCTAGTTTTACTTGTAAGTGGGGTTGGAAATGCTTTTCAGGCTCAGTACTGGGCTCAAAACATGCAGCTCTGAGGTCTCTCCTATTAGGAGGTAGTTAAGTAGAACTTTGCTGCTCAGCTGACCCGGTAGGAGCAAACGTATGCCAAAAATGTAAGCAGAATGAGCTTTTCAGTGAATAGCAGCCAGGCACATTTTAGCTGGTTTTACTTTTAAGTGGGGTTGGAAATGCTTTTCAGGCTCAGTACTGGGCTCAAAAGATTCAGCTCTGAGGTCTCTCCTATTAGGAGGTAGTTAAGTAGAACTTCGCTGCTCAGCTGACCCGGTAGGAGCAAACGTATGCCAAAAATGTACGCAGAATTAGCTTTTCAGTGAAGAGCAGCCAGGCACATTTTAGCTAGTTTTACTTGTAAGTGGGGTTGGAAACGCTTTTCAGGATCAGTACTGGGCTCAAAACATGCAGCCCTGAGGTCTCTCATGATAGCAGGTGGTTAAATAGAAATTCGCTGCTCAGCTGACCCAGCAGGAGCAAACGTATGCCAAAAATGTACGCAGAATGAGCTTTTCAGTGAAGAGCTGCCAGGCACATTTTAGCTAGTTTTACTTGTAAGTGGGGTTGGAAATGCTTTTCAGGCTCAGTACTGGGCTCACAACATGCATCCCTGAGGTCTCTCATGATAGCAGGTGGTTAAATAGAAATTCGCTGCTCAGCTGACCCGGTAGGAGCAAACGTATGCCAAAAATGTAAGCAGAATGAGCTTTTCAGTGAATAGCAGCCAGGCACATTTTAGCTTGTTTTACTTGTAAGTGGGGTTGGAAATGCTTTTCAGGCTCAGTACTGGGCTCAAAAGATGCAGCTCTGAGGTCTCTCCTGATAGGAGGTAGTTAAGTAGAACTTCGCTGCTCAGCTGACCCGGCAGGAGCAAATGTATGCCAAAAATGTACGAAGAATGAGCTTTTCAGTGAAGAGCAGCCAGGCACATTCTAGCAAGTTTTACTTGTAAGTGGGGTTGGAAACGCTTTTCAGGCTCAGCACTGCGCTCAAAAGATGCAGCCCTGAGGTCTCTCATGATAGCAGGTGGTTAAATAGAAATTCGCTGCTCAGCTGACCCGGCAGGAGCAAACGAATGCCAAAAATGTACGCAGAATGAGCTTTTCAGTGAATAGCAGCCAGGCACATTTTAGCTAGTTTTACTGGTAAGTGGGGTTGGAAATGCTTTTCAGGCTCAGTACTGGGCTCACAACATGCAGCTCTGAGGTGTCTCCTGATAGGAGGTAGTTAAGTAGAACTTCGCTGCTCAGCTGACCCGGTAGGAGCAACCGTATGCCAAAAATGTAAGCAGAATGAGCTTTTCAGTAAATAGCAGCCAGGCACATTTTAGCTTGTTTTACTTGTAAGTGGGGTTGGAAATGCTTTTCAGGCTCAGTACTGGGCTCAAAAGATGCAGCTCTGAGGTCTCTCCTGATAGGTGGTAGTTAAGTAGAACTTCGCTGCTCAGCTGACCCGGCAGGAGCAAATGTATGCCAAAAATGTACGCAGAATGAGCTTTTCAGTGAAGAGCAGCCAGGCACATTCTAGCAAGTTTTACTTGTAAGTGGGGTTGGAAACGCTTTTCAGGCTCAGTACTGCGCTCAAAAGATGCAGCCCTGAGGTCTCTCATGATAGCAGGTGGTTAAATAGAAATTCGCTGCTCAGCTGACCCGGCAGGAGCAAACGTATGCCAAAAATGTACGCAGAGTGAGCTTTTCAGTGAAGAGCAGCCAGGCACATTTTAGCTAGTTTTACTTGTAAGTGGGGTTGGAAATGCTTTTCAGGCTCAGTACTGGGCTCAAAACATGCAGCTCTGAGGTGTCTCCTGATAGGAGGTAGTTAAGTAGAACTTCGCTGTTCAGATGACCCGGTAGGAGCAACCGTATGCCAAAAATGTAAGCAGAATGAGCTTTTCAGTGAATAGCAGCCAGGCACATTTTAGCTTGTTTTACTTGTAAGTGGGGTTGGAAATGCTTTTCAGGCTCAGTACTGGGCTCAAAAGATGCAGCTCTGAGGTCTCTCCTGTTAGGAGGTAGTTCAGT
Organism: Lissotriton vulgaris; assembly: GCF_964263255.1. Lineage (NCBI taxonomy): Eukaryota > Metazoa > Chordata > Amphibia > Caudata > Salamandridae > Lissotriton > Lissotriton vulgaris. The sequence goes on along the minus strand of NW_028244430.1, from coordinate 1,336,788 downwards.
AGAACTTCGATGCTCAGCTGACCCGGCAAGAGCAAATGTATGCCAAAAATGTACGCAGAATGAGCTTTTCAGTGAAGATCAGCCAGGCACATTCTAGCAAGTTTTACTTGTAAGTGGGGTTGGAAATGCTTTTCAGGCTCAGTAATGCGCTCAAAAGATGCAGCCCTGAGGTCTCTCATGATGGCAGGTGGTTAAGTAGAAATTTGCCACTTGGCTGACCCAGCAGGAGCAAACGTATGCCAAAAATGTACACGGAATGAGCTTTTCAGTGAATAGCAGCCAGGCATTTTAGCTAGTTTTTCTTGTAAGTGGGGTTGGAAACGCTTTTCAGGCTCAGTACTGCGCTCAAAAGATGCAGCCCTGAGGTCTCTCATGATAGCAGGTGGTTAAGTAGAAATTTGCCACTTGGCTGACCCAGCAGGAGCAAACGTATGCCAAAAATGTACACAGAATGAGCTTTTCAGTGAATAGCAGCCAGGCACATTTTAGCTAGTTTTTCTTGTAAGTGGGGTTGGAAACGATTTTCAGGATCAGTACTGGGCTCAAAACATGCAGCCCTGAGTTATCTCATGATAGCAGGTGGTTAAATAGAAATTCGCTGCTCAGCTGACCCGGCAGGAGCAAACGTATGCCAAAAATGTACGCAGAATGAGCTTTTCAGTGAAGAGCAGCCAGGCACATTTGAGCTAGTTTTACTTGTAAGTGGGGTTGGAAATGCTTTTCAGGCTCAGTACTGGGCTCAAAACATGCAGCCCTGAGGTCTCTCATGATAGCAGGTGGTTAAATAGTAATTCGCTACTCAGCTGACCCGGCAGGAGCAAAAGTATGCCAAAAATGTACGCGGAATGAGCTTTTCAGTGAAGAGCAGCCAGGCACATTTTAGCTAGTTTTACTTGTAAGTGGGGTTGGAAATGCTTTTCAGGCTCAGTACTGGGCTCAAAACATGCAGCTCTGAGGTCTCTCCTATTAGGAGGTAGTTAAGTAGAACTTTGCTGCTCAGCTGACCCGGTAGGAGCAAACGTATGCCAAAAATGTAAGCAGAATGAGCTTTTCAGTGAATAGCAGCCAGGCACATTTTAGCTGGTTTTACTTTTAAGTGGGGTTGGAAATGCTTTTCAGGCTCAGTACTGGGCTCAAAAGATTCAGCTCTGAGGTCTCTCCTATTAGGGGGTAGTTAAGCAGAACTTCGCTGCTCAGCTGACCCGGTAGGAGCAAACGTATGCCAAAAATGTACGCAGAATTAGCTTTTCAGTGAAGAGCAGCCAGGCACATTTTAGCTAGTTTTACTTGTAAGTGGGGTTGGAAACGCTTTTCAGGATCAGTACTGGGCTCAAAACATGCAGCCCTGAGGTCTCTCATGATAGCAGGTGGTTAAATAGAAATTCGCTGCTCAGCTGACCCAGCAGGAGCAAACGTATGCCAAAAATGTACGCAGAATGAGCTTTTCAGTGAAGAGCTGCCAGGCACATTTTAGCTAGTTTTACTTGTAAGTGGGGTTGGAAATGCTTTTCAGGCTCAGTACTGAGCTCACAACATGCATCCTTGAGGTCTCTCATGATAGCAGGTGGTTAAATAGAAATTCGCTGCTCAGCTGACCCGGTAGGAGCAAACGTATGCCAAAAATGTAAGCAGAATGAGCTTTTCAGTGAATAGCAGCCAGGCACATTTTAGCTTGTTTTACTTGTAAGTGGGGTTGGAAATGCTTTTTAGGCTCAGTACTGGGCTCAAAAGATGCAGCTCTGAGGTCTCTCCTGATAGGAGGTAGATAAGTAGAACTTTGCTGCTCAGCTGACCCGGTAGGAGCAAACGTATGCCAAAAATGTAAGCAGAATGAGCTTTTCAGTGAAGAGCAGCCAGGCACATTCTAGCAAGTTTTACTTGTAAGTGGGGTTGGAAACGCTTTTCAGACTCAGTACTGCGCTCAAAAGATGCAGCCCTGAGGTCTCTCTTGATAGCAGGTGGTTAAATAGAAATTCGCTGCTCAGCTGACCCAGCAGGAGAAAACGTATGCCAAAAATGTACACAGAATGAGCTTTTCAGTGAAGAGCAGCCAGGCACATTTTAGCTAGTTTTACTTGTAAGTGGCTTTGGAAATGCTTTTCAGGATCAGTACTGGGCTCAAAACATGCAGCCCTGAGGTCTCTCCTGATAGCAGGTGGTTAAATAGAAATTCGCTGCTCAGCTGACCCGGTAGGAGCAAACGTATGCCAAAAATGTAAGCAGAATGAGCTTTTCAGTGAATAGCAGCCAGGCACATTTTAGCTTGTTTTACTTGTAAGTGGGGATGGAAATGCTTTTCAGGCTCAGTACTGGGCTCAAAAGATGCAGCTCTGAGGTCTCTCCTGATAGGAGGTAGTTAAGTAGAACTTTGCTGCTCAGCTGACCCGGCAAGAGCAAATGTATGCCAAAAAGTACGCAGAATGAGCTTTTAAGTGAAGAGCAGCCAGGCACATTTTAGCTTGTTTTACTTGTAAGTGGGGATGGAAATGCTTTTCAGGCTCAGTACTGGGCTCAAAAGATGCAGCTCTGAGGTCTCTCCTGATAGGAGGTAGTTAAGTAGAACTTTGCTGCTCAGCTGACCCGGCAAGAGCAAATGTATGCCAAAAAGTACGCAGAATGAGCTTTTCAGTGAAGAGCAGCCAGGCACATTCTAGCAAGTTTTACCTGTAAGTGGGGTTGGAAACGCTTTTCAGACTCAGTACTGCGCTCAAAAGATGCAGCCCTGAGGTCTCTCTTGATAGCAGGGCGTTAAATAGAAATTCGCTGCTCAGCTGACCCAGCAGGAGCAAACGTATGCCAAAAATGTACACAGAATGAGCTTTTCAGTGAAGAGCAGCCAGGCACATTTTAGCTAGTTTTACTTGTAAGTGGCTTTGGAAATGCTTTTCAGGATCAGTACTGGGCTCAAAACATGCAGCTCTGAGGTCTCTCCTGATAGCAGGTGGTTAAATAGAAATTCGCTGCTCAGCTGAACCGGCAGGAGCAAACCTATGCCAAAAATGTACGCAGAATGAGCTTTTCAGTGAAGAGCAGCCAGGCACATTTTAGCTAGTTTTACTTGTAAGTGGGGTTAGAAACGCTTTTCAGGCTCAGTACTGGGCTCAAAACATGCAGCCCTGAGGTCTCTCATGATAGAAGGTGGTTAAATAGAAATTCGCTGCTCAGCTGACCCGGTAGGAGCAAAAGTATGCCAAAAATGTAAGCAGAATGAGCTTTTCAGTGAATAGCAGCCAGGCATATTTTAGCTTGTTTTACTTGTAAGTAGGGTTGAAAATGCTTTTCAGGCTCAGTACTGGGCTCAAAAGATACAGCTCCGAGGTCTCTCCTGATAGGAGGTAGTTAAGTAGAACTTCGCTGCTCAGCTGACCCGGCAGGAGCAAATGCATGCCAAAAATGTACGCAGAATGAGCTTTTCAGTGAAGAGCAGCCAGGCACATTTTAGCTAGTTTTACTTGTAAGTGGGGTTGGAAACGCTTTTCAGGATCAGTACTGGGCTCAAAACATGCAGCCCTGAGGTCTCTCATGATAGCAGGTGGTTAAATAGAAATTCGCTGCTCAGCTGACCTGGCAGGAGCAAACGTATGCCAAAAATGTACGCAGAATGAGCTTTTCAGTGAAGAGCAGCCAGGCACATTTTAGCTAGTTTTACTTGTAAGTGGGGTTGGAAACGCTTTTCAGGATCAGTACTGGGCTCAAAACATGCAGCCCTGAGGTCTCTCATGATAGCACGTGGTTAAATAGAAATTCGCTGCTCAGCAGACCCGGGAGGAGCAAACGTATACCAAAAATGTACGCAGAATGAGCTTTTCAGTGAAGAGCAGCCAGGCACATTTTAGCTAGTTTTTCTTGTAAGTGGGGTTGGAAATGCTTTTCAGGCTCAGTACTGGGCTCAAAAGATGCAGCTCTGAGGTCTCTCCTGATAGGAGGTAGTTAAGTTGAACTTCCCTGCTCAGCTGAGCCGGCAGAGGCAAATGTATGCCAAAAATGTACGCAGAATGAGCTTTTCAGTGAAGAGCAGCCAGGCACATTTTAGCTAGTTTTACTTGTAAGTGGGGTTGGAAACGCTTTTCAGGATCAGTACTGGGCTCAAAACATGCAGCCCTGAGGTCTCTCATGATAGCAGGTGGTTAAGTAGAAATTAGCCACTTGGCTGACCCAGCAGGAGCAAACGTATGCCAAAAATGTACACAGAATGAGCTTTTCAGTGAATAGCAGCCAGGCACATTTTAGCTAGTTTTTCTTGTAAGTGGGGTTGGAAATGCTTTTCAGGATCAGTACTGGGCTCAAACCATGCAGCCCTGAGTTATCTCATGATAGCAGGTGGTTAAGTAGAAATTCGCTGCTCAGCTGACCCGGCAGGAGCAAACGTATGCCAAAAATGTACGCAGAATGAGCTTTTCAGTGAAGAGCAGCCAGGCACATTTTAGCTAGTTTTACTTGTAAGTGGGGTTGGAAATGCTTTTCAGGCTCAGTACTGGGCTCAAAACATGCAGCTCTGAGGTCTCTCCTATTAGGAGGTAGTTAAGTAGAACTTCGCTGCTCAGCTGACCCGGCAGGAGCAAATGTATGCCAAAAATGTACGCAGAATGAGCTTTTCAGTGAATAGCAGCCAGGCACATTTTAGCTTGTTTTACTTGTAAGTGGGGTTGGAAATGCTTTTCAGGCTCAGTACTGGGCTCAAAAGATGCAGCTCTGAGGTCTCTCCTGATAGGAGGTAGTTAAGTAGAACTTCGCTGCTCAGCTGACCCGGCAGGAGCAAATGTACGCCAAAAATGTACACAGAATGAGCTTTTCAGTGAATAGCAGCCAGGCACATTTTAGCTAGTTTTACTTGTAAGTGGGGTTGGAAACGCTTTTCAGGATCAGTACTGGGCTCAAAACATGCAGCCCTGAGGTCTCTCATGATAGCAGGTGGTGAAATAGAAATTCGCTGCTCAGCTGACCCAGCAGGAGCAAATTTATGCCAAAAATGTACGCAGAATGAGCTTTTCAGTGAAGATCAGCCAGGCACATTCTAGCAAGTTTTACTTGTAAGTGGGGTTGGAAATGCTTTTCAGGCTCAGTAATGAGCTCAAAAGATGCAGCCCTGAGGTCTCTCATGATGGCAGGTGGTTAAGTAGAAATTTGCCACTTGGCTGACCCAGCAGGAGCAAACGTATGCCAAAAATGTACACGGAATGAGCTTTTCTGTGAATAGCAGCCAGGCATTTTAGCTAGTTTTTCTTGTAAGTGGGGTTGGAAACGCTTTTCAGGCTCAGTACTGCGCTCAAAAGATGCAGCCCTGAGGTCTCTCATGATAGCAGGTGGTTAAGTAGAAATTTGCCACTTGGCTGACCCAGCAGGAGCAAACGTATGCCAAAAATGTACACAGAATGAGCTTTTCAGTGAATAGCAGCCAGGCACATTTTAGCTAGTTTTTCTTGTAAGTGGGGTTGGAAACGATTTTCAGGATCAGTACTGGGCTCAAAACATGCAGCCCTGAGTTATCTCATGATAGCAGGTGGTTAAATAGAAATTCGCTGCTCAGCTGACCCGGCAGGAGCAAACGTTTGCCAAAAATGTACGCAGAATGAGCTTTTCAGTGAAGAGCAGCCAGGCACATTTGAGCTAGTTTTACTTGTAAGTGGGGTTGGAAATGCTTTTCAGGCTCAGTACTGGGCTCAAAACATGCAGCCCTGAGGTCTCTCATGATAGCAGGTGGTTAAATAGTAATTCGCTGCTCAGCTGACCCGGCAGGAGCAAACGTATGCCAAAAATGTACGCGGAATGAGCTTTTCAGTGAAGAGCAGCCAGGCACATTTTAGCTAGTTTTACTTGTAAGTGGGGTTGGAAATGCTTTTCAGGCTCAGTACTGGGCTCAAAACATGCAGCTCTGAGGTCTCTCCTATTAGGAGGTAGTTAAGTAGAACTTTGCTGCTCAGCTGACCCGGTAGGAGCAAACGTATGCCAAAAATGTAAGCAGAATGAGCTTTTCAGTGAATAGCAGCCAGGCACATTTTAGCTGGTTTTACTTTTAAGTGGGGTTGGAAATGCTTTTCAGGCTCAGTACTGGGCTCAAAAGATTCAGCTCTGAGGTCTCTCCTATTAGGAGGTAGTTAAGTAGAACTTCGCTGCTCAGCTGACCCGGTAGGAGCAAACGTATGCCAAAAATGTACGCAGAATTAGCTTTTCAGTGAAGAGCAGCCAGGCACATTTTAGCTAGTTTTACTTGTAAGTGGGGTTGGAAACGCTTTTCAGGATCAGTACTGGGCTCAAAACATGCAGCCCTGAGGTCTCTCATGATAGCAGGTGGTTAAATAGAAATTCGCTGCTCAGCTGACCCAGCAGGAGCAAACGTATGCCAAAAATGTACGCAGAATGAGCTTTTCAGTGAAGAGCTGCCAGGCACATTTTAGCTAGTTTTACTTGTAAGTGGGGTTGGAAATGCTTTTCAGGCTCAGTACTGGGCTCACAACATGCATCCCTGAGGTCTCTCATGATAGCAGGTGGTTAAATAGAAATTCGCTGCTCAGCTGACCCGGTAGGAGCAAACGTATGCCAAAAATGTAAGCAGAATGAGCTTTTCAGTGAATAGCAGCCAGGCACATTTTAGCTTGTTTTACTTGTAAGTGGGGTTGGAAATGCTTTTCAGGCTCAGTACTGGGCTCAAAAGATGCAGCTCTGAGGTCTCTCCTGATAGGAGGTAGTTAAGTAGAACTTCGCTGCTCAGCTGACCCGGCAGGAGCAAATGTATGCCAAAAATGTACGAAGAATGAGCTTTTCAGTGAAGAGCAGCCAGGCACATTCTAGCAAGTTTTACTTGTAAGTGGGGTTGGAAACGCTTTTCAGGCTCAGCACTGCGCTCAAAAGATGCAGCCCTGAGGTCTCTCATGATAGCAGGTGGTTAAATAGAAATTCGCTGCTCAGCTGACCCGGCAGGAGCAAACGAATGCCAAAAATGTACGCAGAATGAGCTTTTCAGTGAATAGCAGCCAGGCACATTTTAGCTAGTTTTACTGGTAAGTGGGGTTGGAAATGCTTTTCAGGCTCAGTACTGGGCTCACAACATGCAGCTCTGAGGTGTCTCCTGATAGGAGGTAGTTAAGTAGAACTTCGCTGCTCAGCTGACCCGGTAGGAGCAACCGTATGCCAAAAATGTAAGCAGAATGAGCTTTTCAGTAAATAGCAGCCAGGCACATTTTAGCTTGTTTTACTTGTAAGTGGGGTTGGAAATGCTTTTCAGGCTCAGTACTGGGCTCAAAAGATGCAGCTCTGAGGTCTCTCCTGATAGGTGGTAGTTAAGTAGAACTTCGCTGCTCAGCTGACCCGGCAGGAGCAAATGTATGCCAAAAATGTACGCAGAATGAGCTTTTCAGTGAAGAGCAGCCAGGCACATTCTAGCAAGTTTTACTTGTAAGTGGGGTTGGAAACGCTTTTCAGGCTCAGTACTGCGCTCAAAAGATGCAGCCCTGAGGTCTCTCATGATAGCAGGTGGTTAAATAGAAATTCGCTGCTCAGCTGACCCGGCAGGAGCAAACGTATGCCAAAAATGTACGCAGAGTGAGCTTTTCAGTGAAGAGCAGCCAGGCACATTTTAGCTAGTTTTACTTGTAAGTGGGGTTGGAAATGCTTTTCAGGCTCAGTACTGGGCTCAAAACATGCAGCTCTGAGGTGTCTCCTGATAGGAGGTAGTTAAGTAGAACTTCGCTGTTCAGATGACCCGGTAGGAGCAACCGTATGCCAAAAATGTAAGCAGAATGAGCTTTTCAGTGAATAGCAGCCAGGCACATTTTAGCTTGTTTTACTTGTAAGTGGGGTTGGAAATGCTTTTCAGGCTCAGTACTGGGCTCAAAAGATGCAGCTCTGAGGTCTCTCCTGTTAGGAGGTAGTTCAGTAGAACTTCGATGCTCAGCTGACCCGGCAAGAGCAAATGTATGCCAAAAATGTACGCAGAATGAGCTTTTCAGTGAAGATCAGCCAGGCACATTCTAGCAAGTTTTACTTGTAAGTGGGGTTGGAAATGCTTTTCAGGCTCAGTAATGCGCTCAAAAGATGCAGCCCTGAGGTCTCTCATGATGGCAGGTGGTTAAGTAGAAATTTGCCACTTGGCTGACCCAGCAGGAGCAAACGTATGCCAAAAATGTACACGGAATGAGCTTTTCAGTGAATAGCAGCCAGGCATTTTAGCTAGTTTTTCTTGTAAGTGGGGTTGGAAACGCTTTTCAGGCTCAGTACTGCGCTCAAAAGATGCAGCCCTGAGGTCTCTCATGATAGCAGGTGGTTAAGTAGAAATTTGCCACTTGGCTGACCCAGCAGGAGCAAACGTATGCCAAAAATGTACACAGAATGAGCTTTTCAGTGAATAGCAGCCAGGCACATTTTAGCTAGTTTTTCTTGTAAGTGGGGTTGGAAACGATTTTCAGGATCAGTACTGGGCTCAAAACATGCAGCCCTGAGTTATCTCATGATAGCAGGTGGTTAAATAGAAATTCGCTGCTCAGCTGACCCGGCAGGAGCAAACGTATGCCAAAAATGTACGCAGAATGAGCTTTTCAGTGAAGAGCAGCCAGGCACATTTGAGCTAGTTTTACTTGTAAGTGGGGTTGGAAATGCTTTTCAGGCTCAGTACTGGGCTCAAAACATGCAGCCCTGAGGTCTCTCATGATAGCAGGTGGTTAAATAGTAATTCGCTACTCAGCTGACCCGGCAGGAGCAAACGTATGCCAAAAATGTACGCGGAATGAGCTTTTCAGTGAAGAGCAGCCAGGCACATTTTAGCTAGTTTTACTTGTAAGTGGGGTTGGAAATGCTTTTCAGGCTCAGTACTGGGCTCAAAACATGCAGCTCTGAGGTCTCTCCTATTAGGAGGTAGTTAAGTAGAACTTTGCTGCTCAGCTGACCCGGTAGGAGCAAACGTATGCCAAAAATGTAAGCAGAATGAGCTTTTCAGTGAATAGCAGCCAGGCACATTTTAGCTGGTTTTACTTTTAAGTGGGGTTGGAAATGCTTTTCAGGCTCAGTACTGGGCTCAAAAGATTCAGCTCTGAGGTCTCTCCTATTAGGGGGTAGTTAAGCAGAACTTCGCTGCTCAGCTGACCCGGTAGGAGCAAACGTATGCCAAAAATGTACGCAGAATTAGCTTTTCAGTGAAGAGCAGCCAGGCACATTTTAGCTAGTTTTACTTGTAAGTGGGGTTGGAAACGCTTTTCAGGATCAGTACTGGGCTCAAAACATGCAGCCCTGAGGTCTCTCATGATAGCAGGTGGTTAAATAGAAATTCGCTGCTCAGCTGACCCAGCAGGAGCAAACGTATGCCAAAAATGTACGCAGAATGAGCTTTTCAGTGAAGAGCTGCCAGGCACATTTTAGCTAGTTTTACTTGTAAGTGGGGTTGGAAATGCTTTTCAGGCTCAGTACTGAGCTCACAACATGCATCCTTGAGGTCTCTCATGATAGCAGGTGGTTAAATAGAAATTCGCTGCTCAGCTGACCCGGTAGGAGCAAACGTATGCCAAAAATGTAAGCAGAATGAGCTTTTCAGTGAATAGCAGCCAGGCACATTTTAGCTTGTTTTACTTGTAAGTGGGGTTGGAAATGCTTTTTAGGCTCAGTACTGGGCTCAAAAGATGCAGCTCTGAGGTCTCTCCTGATAGGAGGTAGATAAGTAGAACTTTGCTGCTCAGCTGACCCGGTAGGAGCAAACGTATGCCAAAAATGTAAGCAGAATGAGCTTTTCAGTGAAGAGCAGCCAGGCACATTCTAGCAAGTTTTACTTGTAAGTGGGGTTGGAAACGCTTTTCAGACTCAGTACTGCGCTCAAAAGATGCAGCCCTGAGGTCTCTCTTGATAGCAGGTGGTTAAATAGAAATTCGCTGCTCAGCTGACCCAGCAGGAGAAAACGTATGCCAAAAATGTACACAGAATGAGCTTTTCAGTGAAGAGCAGCCAGGCACATTTTAGCTAGTTTTACTTGTAAGTGGCTTTGGAAATGCTTTTCAGGATCAGTACTGGGCTCAAAACATGCAGCCCTGAGGTCTCTCCTGATAGCAGGTGGTTAAATAGAAATTCGCTGCTCAGCTGACCCGGTAGGAGCAAACGTATGCCAAAAATGTAAGCAGAATGAGCTTTTCAGTGAATAGCAGCCAGGCACATTTTAGCTTGTTTTACTTGTAAGTGGGGATGGAAATGCTTTTCAGGCTCAGTACTGGGCTCAAAAGATGCAGCTCTGAGGTCTCTCCTGATAGGAGGTAGTTAAGTAGAACTTTGCTGCTCAGCTGACCCGGCAAGAGCAAATGTATGCCAAAAAGTACGCAGAATGAGCTTTTAAGTGAAGAGCAGCCAGGCACATTTTAGCTTGTTTTACTTGTAAGTGGGGATGGAAATGCTTTTCAGGCTCAGTACTGGGCTCAAAAGATGCAGCTCTGAGGTCTCTCCTGATAGGAGGTAGTTAAGTAGAACTTTGCTGCTCAGCTGACCCGGCAAGAGCAAATTTATGCCAAAAAGTACGCAGAATGAGCTTTTCAGTGAAGAGCAGCCAGGCACATTCTAGCAAGTTTTACCTGTAAGTGGGGTTGGAAACGCTTTTCAGACTCAGTACTGCGCTCAAAAGATGCAGCCCTGAGGTCTCTCTTGATAGCAGGGCGTTAAATAGAAATTCGCTGCTCAGCTGACCCAGCAGGAGCAAACGTATGCCAAAAATGTACACAGAATGAGCTTTTCAGTGAAGAGCAGCCAGGCACATTTTAGCTAGTTTTACTTGTAAGTGGCTTTGGAAATGCTTTTCAGGATCAGTACTGGGCTCAAAACATGCAGCTCTGAGGTCTCTCCTGATAGCAGGTGGTTAAATAGAAATTCGCTGCTCAGCTGAACCGGCAGGAGCAAACCTATGCCAAAAATGTACGCAGAATGAGCTTTTCAGTGAAGAGCAGCCAGGCACATTTTAGCTAGTTTTACTTGTAAGTGGGGTTAGAAACGCTTTTCAGGCTCAGTACTGGGCTCAAAACATGCAGCCCTGAGGTCTCTCATGATAGAAGGTGGTTAAATAGAAATTCGCTGCTCAGCTGACCCGGTAGGAGCAAAAGTATGCCAAAAATGTAAGCAGAATGAGCTTTTCAGTGAATAGCAGCCAGGCATATTTTAGCTTGTTTTACTTGTAAGTAGGGTTGAAAATGCTTTTCAGGCTCAGTACTGGGCTCAAAAGATACAGCTCTGAGGTCTCTCCTGATAGGAGGTAGTTAAGTAGAACTTCGCTGCTCAGCTGACCCGGCAGGAGCAAATGCATGCCAAAAATGTACGCAGAATGAGCTTTTCAGTGAAGAGCAGCCAGGCACATTTTAGCTAGTTTTACTTGTAAGTGGGGTTGGAAACGCTTTTCAGGATCAGTACTGGGCTCAAAACATGCAGCCCTGAGGTCTCTCATGATAGCAGGTGGTTAAATAGAAATTCGCTGCTCAGCTGACCTGGCAGGAGCAAACGTATGCCAAAAATGTACGCAGAATGAGCTTTTCAGTGAAGAGCAGCCAGGCACATTTTAGCTAGTTTTACTTGTAAGTGGGGTTGGAAACGCTTTTCAGGATCAGTACTGGGCTCAAAACATGCAGCCCTGAGGTCTCTCATGATAGCACGTGGTTAAATAGAAATTCGCTGCTCAGCAGACCCGGGAGGAGCAAACGTATACCAAAAATGTACGCAGAATGAGCTTTTCAGTGAAGAGCAGCCAGGCACATTTTAGCTAGTTTTTCTTGTAAGTGGGGTTGGAAATGCTTTTCAGGCTCAGTACTGGGCTCAAAAGATGCAGCTCTGAGGTCTCTCCTGATAGGAGGTAGTTAAGTTGAACTTCCCTGCTCAGCTGAGCCGGCAGAGGCAAATGTATGCCAAAAATGTACGCAGAATGAGCTTTTCAGTGAAGAGCAGCCAGGCACATTTTAGCTAGTTTTACTTGTAAGTGGGGTTGGAAACGCTTTTCAGGATCAGTACTGGGCTCAAAACATGCAGCCCTGAGGTCTCTCATGATAGCAGGTGGTTAAGTAGAAATTAGCCACTTGGCTGACCCAGCAGGAGCAAACGTATGCCAAAAATGTACACAGAATGAGCTTTTCAGTGAATAGCAGCCAGGCACATTTTAGCTAGTTTTTCTTGTAAGTGGGGTTGGAAATGCTTTTCAGGATCAGTACTGGGCTCAAACCATGCAGCCCTGAGTTATCTCATGATAGCAGGTGGTTAAATAGAAATTCGCTGCTCAGCTGACCCGGCAGGAGCAAACGTATGCCAAAAATGTACGCAGAATGAGCTTTTCAGTGAAGAGCAGCCAGGCACATTTTAGCTAGTTTTACTTGTAAGTGGGGTTGGAAATGCTTTTCAGGCTCAGTACTGGGCTCAAAACATGCAGCTCTGAGGTCTCTCCTATTAGGAGGTAGTTAAGTAGAACTTCGCTGCTCAGCTGACCCGGCAGGAGCAAATGTATGCCAAAAATGTACGCAGAATGAGCTTTTCAGTGAATAGCAGCCAGGCACATTTTAGCTTGTTTTACTTGTAAGTGGGGTTGGAAATGCTTTTCAGGCTCAGTACTGGGCTCAAAAGATGCAGCTCTGAGGTCTCTCCTGATAGGAGGTAGTTAAGTAGAACTTCGCTGCTCAGCTGACCCGGCAGGAGCAAATGTACGCCAAAAATGTACACAGAATGAGCTTTTCAGTGAATAGCAGCCAGGCACATTTTAGCTAGTTTTACTTGTAAGTGGGGTTGGAAACGCTTTTCAGGATCAGTACTGGGCTCAAAACATGCAGCCCTGAGGTCTCTCATGATAGCAGGTGGTGAAATAGAAATTCGCTGCTCAGCTGACCCAGCAGGAGCAAATTTATGCCAAAAATGTACGCAGAATGAGCTTTTCAGTGAAGAACAGCCAGGCACATTTTAGCTAGTTTTACTTGTAAGTGGGGTTGGAAATGCTTTTCAGGCTCAGTACTGGGCTCAAAACATGCAGCCCTGAGGTCTCTCATGATAGCAGGTGGTTACATAGAAATTCGCTGCTCAGCTGACCCGGTAGGAGCCAACGTATGCCAAAAATGTAAGCAGAATGAGCTTTTCAGTGAATAGCAGCCAGGCACATTTTAGCTTGTTTTACTTGTAGTGGGGTTGGAAATGCTTTTCAGGCTCAGTACTGGGCTCAAAAGATGCAGGTCTGAGGTCTCTCCTGATAGGAGGTAGTTAAGTAGAACTTCGCTGCTCAGCTGACTCGGCAGGAGCAAATGTATGCCAAAAATGTAAGCAGAATGAGCTTTTCAGTGAAGAGCAGCCAGGCACATTCTAGCAAGTTTTACTTTTAAGTGGGGTTGGAAATGCTTTTCAGGCTCAGTACTGGGCTCAAAAGATTCAGCTCTGAGGTCTCTCCTGATAGGAGGTAGTTAAGTAGAACTTCGCTGCTCAGCTGACCCGGCAAGAGCAAATGTATGCCAAAAAGTACGCAGAATGAGCTTTTCAGTGAAGAGCAGCCAGGCACATTCTAGCAAGTTTTACTTGTAAGTGGGGTTGGAAACGCTTTTCAGGCTCAGTACTGCGCTCAAAAGATGCAGCCCTGAGGTCTCTCATCATAGCAGGTGGTTAAGTAGAAAGTTGCCACTTGTCTGACCCAGCAGGAGCAAACGTATGCCAACAATGTACACAGAATGAGCTTTTCAGTGAATAGCAGCCAGGCACATTTTAGCTAGTTTTTCTTTAGCTAGTTTTTCTTCCTTTTCAGGATCAGTACTGGGCTCAAAACATGCAGCCCTGAGTTATCTCATGATAGCAGGTGGTTAAATAGAAATTTGCTGCTCAGCTGACCCGGCAGGAGCAAACGTATGCCAAAAATGTACGCAGAATGAGCTTTTCAGTGAAGAGCAGCCAGGCACATTTTAGCTAGTTTTACTTGTAAGTGGGGTTGGAAATGCTTTTCAGGCTCAGTACTGGGCTCAAAACATGCAGCTCTGAGGTCTCTCCTATTAGGAGGTAGTTAAGTAGAACTTCGCTGCTCAGCTGACCCGGCAGGAGCAAATGTATGCCAAAAATGTACGCAGAATGAGCTTTTCAGTGAATAGCAGCCAGGCACATTTTAACTTGTTTTACTTGTAAGTGGGGTTGGAAATGCTTTTCAGGCTCAGTACTGGGCTCAAAAGATGCAGCTCTGAGGTCTCTCCTGATAGGAGGTAGTTAAGTAGAACTTCGCTGCTCAGCTGACCCGGCAGGAGCAAATGTATGCCAAAAATGTAAGCAGAATGAGCTTTTCAGTGAAGAGCAGCCAGGCACATTTTAGCTAGTTTTACTTGTAAGTGGGATTGGAAACGCTTTTCAGGATCAGTACTGGGCTCAAAACATGCAGCCCTGAGGTCTCTCATGATAGCAGGTGGTTAAATAGAAATTTGCTGCTCAGCTGACCCAGCAGGAGCAAATTTATGCCAAAAATGTACGCAGAATGAGCTTTTCAGTGAAGAACAGCCAGGCACATTTTAGCTAGTTTTACTTGTAAGTGGGGTTGGAAATGCTTTTCAGGCTCAGTACTGGGCTCAAAACATGCAGCCCTGAGGTCTCTCATGATAGCAGGTGGTTCAATAGAAATTCGCTGCTCAGCTGACCCGGTAGGAGCAAACGTATGCCAAAAATGTAAGCAGAATGAGCTTTTCAGTGAATAGCAGCCAGGCACATTTTAGCTTGTTTTACTTGTAAGTGGGGTTGGAAATGCTTTTCAGGCTCAGTACTGGGCTCAAAAGATGCAGCTCTGAGGTCTCTCCTGATAGGAGGTAGTTAAGTAGAACTTCGCTGCTCAGCTGACTCGGCAGGAGCAAATGTATGCCAAAAATGTACGCAGAATGAGCTTTTCATTGAAGAACAGCCAGGCACATTTTAGCTAGTTTTACTTGTAAGTGGGGTTGGAAACGCTTTTCAGGCTCAGTACTGCGCTCAAAAGATGCAGCCCTGAGGTCTCTCATGGTAGCAGGTGGTTAAGTAGAAATTTGCTACTTGGCTGACCCTGCAGGAGCAAACGTATGCCAAAAATGTACACAAAATGAGCTTTTCAGTGAATAGCAGCCAGGCACATTTGAGCTAGTTTTACTTGTGAGTGGGGTTGGAAACGCTTTTCAGGATCAGTACTGGGCTCAAAACATGCAGCCCTGAGGTCTCTCATGATAGCAGGTGGTTAAATAGAAATTCGCTGCTCAGCTGACCCAGCAGGAGCAAACGTATGCCAAAAATGTACTCAGAATGAGCTTTTCAGTGAAGAGCTGCCAGGCACATTTTAGCTAGTTTTACTTGTAAGTGGGGTTGGAAACGCTTTTCAGGCTCAGTACTGGGCTCACAACATGCATCCCTGAGGTCTCTCATGATAGCAGGTGGTTAAATAGAAATTCGCTGCTCAGCTGACCCGGTAGGAGCAAACGTATGCCAAAACTGTAAGCAGAATGAGCTTTTCAGTGAATAGCAGCCAGGCACATTTTAGCTTGTTTTACTTGTAAGTGGGGTTGGAAATGCTTTTCAGGCTCAATACTGGGCTCAAAAGATGCAGCCCTGAGGTCTCTCCTGATAGGAGGTAGTTAAGTAGAACTTCGCTGCTCAGCTGACCCGGCAAGAGAAAATAAATGCCAAAAAGTACGCAGAATGAGCTTTTCAGTGAAGAGCAGCCAGGCACATTCTAGCAAGTTTTACTTGTAAGTGGGGTTGGAAACGCTTTTCAGACTCAGTACTGCGCTCAAAAGATGCAGCCCTGAGGTCTCTCTTGATAGCAGGTGGTTTAAATAGAAATTCGCTGCTCAGCTGACCCAGCAGGAGCAAACGTATGCCAAAAATGTACACAGAATGAGCTTTTAAGTGAAGAGCAGCCAGGCACATTTTAGCTAGTTTTACTTGTAAGTGGCTTTGGAAATGCTTTTCAGGATCAGTACTGGGCTCAAAACATGCAGCCCTGAGGTCTCTCATGATAGCAGGTGGTTAAATAGAAATTCGCTGCTAAGCTGACCCGGCAGGAGCAAACGTATGCCAAAAATGTACGCAGAATGAGCTTTTCAGTGAATAGCAGCCAGGCACATTTTAGCTAGTTTTACTTGTAAGTGGGGTTGGAAACGCTTTTCAGGCTCAGTACTGGGCTCAAAACATGCATCCCTGAGGTCTCTCATGATAGAAGGTGGTTAAATAGAAATTCGCTGCTCAGCTGACCCGGTAGGAGCAAACGTATGCCAAAAATTTACACAAAATGAGCTTTTCAGTGAATAGCAGCCAGGCACATTTTAGCTAGTTTTTCTTGTAAGTGGGGTTGGAAACGCTTTTCAGGCTCAGTACTGTGCTCAAAAGATGCAGCCCTGAGGTCTCTCATGATAGCAGGTGGTTAAGTAGAAATTTGCCACTTGGCTGACCCAGCAGGAGCAAACGTATGCCAAAAATGTACACAGAATGAGCTTTTCAGTGAATAGCAGCCAGGCACATTTTAGCTAGTTTTTCATGTAAGTGGGGTTGGAAACGCTTTTCAGGATCAGTACTGGGCTCAAAACATGCAGCCCTGAGTTATCTCATGATAGCAGGTGGTTAAATAGAAATTCACTGCTCAGCTGACCCGGCAGGAGCAAACGTATGCCAAAAATGTACGCAGAATGAGCTTTTCAGTGAAGAGCAGCCAGGCACATTTGAGCTAGTTTTACTTGTAAGTGGGGTTGGAAATGCTTTTCAGGCTCAGTACTGGGCTCAAAACATGCAGCCCTGAGGTCTCTCATGATAGCAGGTGGTTAAATAGTAATTCGCTGCTCAGCTGACCCGGCAGGAGCAAACGTATGCCAAAAATGTACACAGAATGAGCTTTTCAGTGAAGAGCAGCCAGGCACATTTTAGCTAGTTTTACTTGTAAGTGGGGTTGGAAATGCTTTTCAGGCTCAGTACTGGGCTCAAAACATGCAGCTCTGAGGTCTCTCCTATTAGGAGGTAGTTAAGTAGAATTTCGCTGCTCAGCTGACCCGGTAGGAGCAAACGTATGCCATAAATGTAAGCAGAATGAGCTTTTCAGTGAATAGCAGCCAGGCACATTTTAGCTTGTTTTACTTGTAAGTGGGGTTGGAAACGCTTTTCAGGCTCAGTACTGCGCTCAAAAGATGCAGCCCTGAGGTCTCTCATGGTAGCAGGTGGTTAAGTAGAAATTTGCTACTTGGCTGACCCTGCAGGAGCAAACGTATGCCAAAAATGTACACAAAATGAGCTTTTCAGTGAATAGCAGCCAGGCACATTTGAGCTAGTTTTACTTGTAAGTGGGGTTGGAAACGCTTTTCAGGATCAGTACTGGGCTCAAAACATGCAGCCCTGAGGTCTCTCATGATAGCAGGTGGTTAAATAGAAATTCGCTGCTCAGCTGACCCAGCAGGAGCAAACGTATGCCAAAAATGTACGCAGAATGAGCTTTTCAGTGAAGAGCTGCCAGGCACATTTTAGCTAGTTTTACTTGTAAGTGGGGTTGGAAACGCTTTTCAGGCTCAGTACTGGGCTCACAACATGCATCCCTGAGGTCTCTCATGATAGCAGGTGGTTAAATAGAAATTCGCTGCTCAGCTGACCCGGTAGGAGCAAACGTATGCCAAAAATGTAAGCAGAATGAGCTTTTCAGTGAATAGCAGCCAGGCACATTTTAGCTTGTTTTACTTGTAAGTGGGGTTGGAAATGCTTTACAGGCTCAGTACTGGGCTCAAAAGATGCAGCTCTGAGGTCTCTCCTGATAGGAGGTAGTTAAGTAGAATTTCGCTGCTCAGCTGACTCGGCAGGAGCAAATGTATGCCAAAAATGTAAGCAGAATGAGCTTTTCAGTGAATAGCAGCCAGGCACATTTTAGCTGGTTTTACTTTTAAGTGGGGTTGGAAATGCTTTTCAGGCTCAGTACTGGGCTCAAAACATTCAGCTCTGAGGTCTCTCCTGATAGGAGGTAGTTAAGTAGAACTTCGCTGCTCAGCTGACCCGGCAGGAGCAAATGTATGCCAAAAATGTACGCAGAATGAGCTTTTCAGTGAAGAGCAGCCAGGCACATTCTAGCAAGTTTTACTTGTAAGTGGGGTTGGAAACGCTTTTCAGGCTCAGTACTGCGCTCAAAAGATGCAGCCCTGAGGTCTCTCATGGTAGCAGGTGGTTAAGTACAAATTTGCTACTTGGCTGACCCTGCAGGAGCAAACGTATGCCAAAAATGTACACAAAATGAGCTTTTCAGTGAATAGCAGCCAGGCACATTTGAGCTAGTTTTACTTGTAAGTGGGGTTGGAAACGCTTTTCAGGATCAGTACTGGGCTCAAAACATGCAGCCCTGAGGTCTCTCATGATAGCAGGTGGTTAAATAGAAATTCGCTGCTCAGCTGACCCAGCAGGAGCAAACGTATGCCAAAAATGTACGCAGAATGAGCTTTTCAGTGAAGAGCTGCCAGGCACATTTTAGCTAGTTTTACTTGTAAGTGGGGTTGGAAACGCTTTTCAGGCTCAGTACTGGGCTCACAACATGCATCCCTGAGGTCTCTCATGATAGCAGGTGGTTAAATGGAAATTCGCTGCTCAGCTGACCTGGTAGGAGCAAACGTATGCCAAAAATGTAAGCAGAATGAGCTTTTCAGTGAATAGCAGCCAGGCACATTTTAGCTTGTTTTACTTGTAAGTGGGGTTGGAAATGCTTTTCAGGCTCAGTACTGGGCTCAAAAGATGCAGCTCTGAGGTCTCTCCTGATAGGAGGTAGTTAGGTAGAATTTCTATGCTCAGCTGACCCGGCAGGAGCAAATGTATGCCAAAAATGTATGCAGAATGAGCCTTTCAGTGAATAGCAGCCAGGCACATTTTAGCTTGTTTTACTTGTAAGTGGGGTTGGAAATGCTTTTCAGGCTCAGTACTGGGCTCAAAAGATGCAGCTCTGAGGTCTCTCCTGATAGGAGGTAGTTAAGTAGAACTTCGCTGCTCAGCTGACCCGGCAGGAGCAAATGTATGCCAAAAATGTACGCAGAATGAGCTTTTAAGTGAAGAGCAGCCAGGCACATTCTAGCAAGTTTTACTTGTAAGTGGGGTTGGAAATGCTTTTCAGGCTCAGTACTGCGCTCAAAAGATGCAGCCCTGAGGTCTCTCATGATAGCAGGTGGTTAAATAGAAATTCGCTGCTCAGCTGACCCGGCAGGAGCAAACGAATGCCAAAAATGTACGCAGAATGAGCTTTTCAGTGAATAGCAGCCAGGCACATTTTAGCTAGTTTTACTTGTAAGTGGGGTTGGAAACGCTTTTCAGGCTCAGTACTGGGCTCAAAACATGCAGCCCTGAGGTCTCTCATGATAGCAGGTGGTTAAACAGAAATTCGCTGCTCAGCTGACCCGGTAGGAGCAAACGTATGCCAAAAATGTAAGCAGAATGAGCTTTTCAGTGAATAGCAGCCAGGCACATTTTAGCTGGTTTTACTTGTAAGTGGGGTTGGAACCGCTTTTCAGGCTCAGTACTGGGCTCAAAAGATTCAGCTCTGGGTCTCTCCTGATAGGAGGTAGTTAAGTAGAACTTCGCTGCTCAGCTGACCCGGCAGGAGCAAACGTATGCCAAAAATGTACGCAGAATGAGCTTTTCAGTGAAGAGCAGCCAGGCACATTTTAGCTAGTTTTACTTGTAAGTGGGGTTGGAAATGCTTTTCAGGCTCAGTACTGGGCTCAAAACATGCAGCTCTGAGGTCTCTCCTGATAGGAGGTAGTTAGGTAGAACTTCGCTGCTCAGCTGACCCGGCAGGAGCAAATGTATGCCAAAAATGTACACAGAATGAGCTTTTCAGTGAATAGCAGCCAGGCACATTTTAGCCAGTTTTACTTGTAAGTGGGGTTGAAAATGCTTTTCAGGCTCAGTACTGGGCTCAAAAGATGCAGCTCTGAGGTCTCTCCTGATAGGAGGTAGTTAAGTAGAACTTCGCTGCTCAGCTGACCCGGCAGGAGCAAACGTATGCCAAAAATGTAAGCAGAATGAGCTTTTCAGTGAATAGTAGCCAGGCACATTTAAGCTAGTTTTACTTGTAAGTGGGGTTGGAAACGCTTTTCAAGCTCAATACTGGGCTCAAAACATGCAGCCCTGAGGTCTCTCATGATAGCAGGTGGTTAAATATAAATTCGCTGCTCAGCTGACCCGGTAGGAGCAAACGTATGCCAAAAATGTAAGCAGAATGAGCTTTTCAGTGAATAGCAGCCAGGCACATTTTAGCTAGTTTTACTTGTTAGTGGGGTTGGAAATGCTTTTCAGGCTCAGTACTGAGCTCAAAAGATGCAGCTCTGAGGTCTCTCCTGATAGGAGGTAGTTAAGTTGAACTTCGCTGCTCAGCTGACCCGGCAGGAGCAAATGTATGCCAAAAATGTACGCAGAATGAGCTTTTCAGTGAATAGCAGCCAGGCACATTTTAGCTAGTTTTACTTGTAAGTGGGGTTGGAAATGCTTTACAGGCTCAGTATTGGCTCAAGACATGCAGCTCTGAGGTGTCTCCTGATAGGAGGTAGTTAAGTAGAACTTTGCTGCTCAGCTGACCCGGTAGGAGCAAATGTATGCCAAAAATGTATGCAGAATGAGCTTTTCAGTGAATAGCAGCCAGGCACATTTTAGCTTGTTTTACTTGTAAGTGGGGTTGGAAATGCTTTTCAGGCTCAGTACTGGGCTCAAAACATGCAGCTCTGAGGTCTCTCCTGATAGGAGGTAGTTAGGTAGAACTTCGCTGCTCAGCTGACCCGGCAAGAGCAAATGTATGCCAAAAATGTATGCAGAATGAGCTTTTCAGTGAATAGCAGCCAGGCACATTTTAGCTTGTTTTACTTGTAAGTAGGGTTGGAAATGCTTTTCAGGCTCAGTACTGGGCTCAAAAGATGCAGCTCTGAGGTCTCTCCTGATAGGAGGTAGTTAAGTAGAACTTCGCTGCTCAGCTGACCCGGCAGGAGCAAACGTATGCCAAAAATGTAAGCAGAATGAGCTTTTCAGTGAAGAGCAGCCAGGCACATTTTAGCTAGTTTTACTTGTAAGTGGGGTTGAAAATGCTTTTCAGGCTCAGTACTGGGCTCAAAACATGCAGCTCTGAGGTCTCTCCTGATAGGAGGTAGTTAGGTAGAATTTCGCTGCTCAGCTGACCCGGCAGGAGCAAATGTATGCCAAAAATGTATGCAGAATGAGCTTTTCAGTGAATAGCAGCCAGGCACATTTTAGCTTGTTTTACTTGTAAGTGGGGTTGGAAATGCTTTTCAGGCTCAGTACTGGGCTCAAAAGATGCAGCTCTGAGGTCTCTCCTGATAGGAGGTAGTTAAGTAGAACTTCGCTGCTCAGCTGACCCGGCAGGAGCAAATGTATGCCAAAAATGTACGAAGAATGAGCTTTTCAGTGAAGAGCAGCCAGGCACATTCTAGCAAGTTTTACTTGTAAGTGGGGTTGGAAACGCTTTTCAGGCTCAGTACTGCGCTCAAAAGATGCAGCCCTGAGGTCTCTCATGATAGCAGGTGGTTAAATAGAAATTCGCTGCTCAGCTGACCCGGCAGGAGCAAACGAATGCCAAAAATGTACGCAGAATGAGCTTTTCAGTGAATAGCAGCCAGGCACATTTTAGCTAGTTTTACTGGTAAGTGGGGTTGGAAATGCTTTTCAGGCTCAGTACTGGGCTCACAACATGCAGCTCTGAGGTGTCTCCTGATAGGAGGTAGTTAAGTAGAACTTCGCTGCTCAGCTGACCCGGTAGGAGCAACCGTATGCCAAAAATGTAAGCAGAATGAGCTTTTCAGTAAATAGCAGCCAGGCACATTTTAGCTTGTTTTACTTGTAAGTGGGGTTGGAAATGCTTTTCAGGCTCAGTACTGGGCTCAAAAGATGCAGCTCTGAGGTCTCTCCTGATAGGTGGTAGTTAAGTAGAACTTCGCTGCTCAGCTGACCCGGCAGGAGCAAATGTATGCCAAAAATGTACGCAGAATGAGCTTTTCAGTGAAGAGCAGCCAGGCACATTCTAGCAAGTTTTACTTGTAAGTGGGGTTGGAAACGCTTTTCAGGCTCAGTACTGCGCTCAAAAGATGCAGCCCTGAGGTCTCTCATGATAGCAGGTGGTTAAATAGAAATTCGCTGCTCAGCTGACCCGGCAGGAGCAAACGTATGCCAAAAATGTACGCAGAGTGAGCTTTTCAGTGAAGAGCAGCCAGGCACATTTTAGCTAGTTTTACTTGTAAGTGGGGTTGGAAATGCTTTTCAGGCTCAGTACTGGGCTCAAAACATGCAGCTCTGAGGTGTCTCCTGATAGGAGGTAGTTAAGTAGAACTTCGCTGTTCAGATGACCCGGTAGGAGCAACCGTATGCCAAAAATGTAAGCAGAATGAGCTTTTCAGTGAATAGCAGCCAGGCACATTTTAGCTTGTTTTACTTGTAAGTGGGGTTGGAAATGCTTTTCAGGCTCAGTACTGGGCTCAAAAGATGCAGCTCTGAGGTCTCTCCTGTTAGGAGGTAGTTCAGTAGAACTTCGATGCTCAGCTGACCCGGCAAGAGCAAATGTATGCCAAAAATGTACGCAGAATGAGCTTTTCAGTGAAGATCAGCCAGGCACATTCTAGCAAGTTTTACTTGTAAGTGGGGTTGGAAATGCTTTTCAGGCTCAGTAATGAGCTCAAAAGATGCAGCCCTGAGGTCTCTCATGATGGCAGGTGGTTAAGTAGAAATTTGCCACTTGGCTGACCCAGCAGGAGCAAACGTATGCCAAAAATGTACACGGAATGAGCTTTTCTGTGAATAGCAGCCAGGCATTTTAGCTAGTTTTTCTTGTAAGTGGGGTTGGAAACGCTTTTCAGGCTCAGTACTGCGCTCAAAAGATGCAGCCCTGAGGTCTCTCATGATAGCAGGTGGTTAAGTAGAAATTTGCCACTTGGCTGACCCAGCAGGAGCAAACGTATGCCAAAAATGTACACAGAATGAGCTTTTCAGTGAATAGCAGCCAGGCACATTTTAGCTAGTTTTTCTTGTAAGTGGGGTTGGAAACGATTTTCAGGATCAGTACTGGGCTCAAAACATGCAGCCCTGAGTTATCTCATGATAGCAGGTGGTTAAATAGAAATTCGCTGCTCAGCTGACCCGGCAGGAGCAAACGTTTGCCAAAAATGTACGCAGAATGAGCTTTTCAGTGAAGAGCAGCCAGGCACATTTGAGCTAGTTTTACTTGTAAGTGGGGTTGGAAATGCTTTTCAGGCTCAGTACTGGGCTCAAAACATGCAGCCCTGAGGTCTCTCATGATAGCAGGTGGTTAAATAGTAATTCGCTGCTCAGCTGACCCGGCAGGAGCAAACGTATGCCAAAAATGTACGCGGAATGAGCTTTTCAGTGAAGAGCAGCCAGGCACATTTTAGCTAGTTTTACTTGTAAGTGGGGTTGGAAATGCTTTTCAGGCTCAGTACTGGGCTCAAAACATGCAGCTCTGAGGTCTCTCCTATTAGGAGGTAGTTAAGTAGAACTTTGCTGCTCAGCTGACCCGGTAGGAGCAAACGTATGCCAAAAATGTAAGCAGAATGAGCTTTTCAGTGAATAGCAGCCAGGCACATTTTAGCTGGTTTTACTTTTAAGTGGGGTTGGAAATGCTTTTCAGGCTCAGTACTGGGCTCAAAAGATTCAGCTCTGAGGTCTCTCCTATTAGGAGGTAGTTAAGTAGAACTTCGCTGCTCAGCTGACCCGGTAGGAGCAAACGTATGCCAAAAATGTACGCAGAATTAGCTTTTCAGTGAAGAGCAGCCAGGCACATTTTAGCTAGTTTTACTTGTAAGTGGGGTTGGAAACGCTTTTCAGGATCAGTACTGGGCTCAAAACATGCAGCCCTGAGGTCTCTCATGATAGCAGGTGGTTAAATAGAAATTCGCTGCTCAGCTGACCCAGCAGGAGCAAACGTATGCCAAAAATGTACGCAGAATGAGCTTTTCAGTGAAGAGCTGCCAGGCACATTTTAGCTAGTTTTACTTGTAAGTGGGGTTGGAAATGCTTTTCAGGCTCAGTACTGGGCTCACAACATGCATCCCTGAGGTCTCTCATGATGGCAGGTGGTTAAATAGAAATTCGCTGCTCAGCTGACCCGGTAGGAGCAAACGTATGCCAAAAATGTAAGCAGAATGAGCTTTTCAGTGAATAGCAGCCAGGCACATTTTAGCTTGTTTTACTTGTAAGTGGGGTTGGAAATGCTTTTCAGGCTCAGTACTGGGCTCAAAAGATGCAGCTCTGAGGTCTCTCCTGATAGGAGGTAGTTAAGTAGAACTTCGCTGCTCAGCTGACCCGGCAGGAGCAAATGTATGCCAAAAATGTACGAAGAATGAGCTTTTCAGTGAAGAGCAGCCAGGCACATTCTAGCAAGTTTTACTTGTAAGTGGGGTTGGAAACGCTTTTCAGGCTCAGTACTGCGCTCAAAAGATGCAGCCCTGAGGTCTCTCATGATAGC
This sequence comes from Lissotriton vulgaris, assembly GCF_964263255.1. Taxonomy (NCBI): domain Eukaryota; kingdom Metazoa; phylum Chordata; class Amphibia; order Caudata; family Salamandridae; genus Lissotriton; species Lissotriton vulgaris. The sequence goes on along the minus strand of NW_028244430.1, from coordinate 1,312,391 downwards.
AGGTGGTTAAATAGAAATTTGCTGCTCAGCTGACCCGGCAGGAGCAAACGAATGCCAAAAATGTACGCAGAATGAGCTTTTCAGTGAATAGCAGCCAGGCACATTTTAGCTAGTTTTACTGGTAAGTGGGGTTGGAAATGCTTTTCAGGCTCAGTACTGGGCTCACAACATGCAGCTCTGAGGTGTCTCCTGATAGGAGGTAGTTAAGTAGAACTTCGCTGCTCAGCTGACCCGGTAGGAGCAACCGTATGCCAAAAATGTAAGCAGAATGAGCTTTTCAGTAAATAGCAGCCAGGCACATTTTAGCTTGTTTTACTTGTAAGTGGGGTTGGAAATGCTTTTCAGGCTCAGTACTGGGCTCAAAAGATGCAGCTCTGAGGTCTCTCCTGATAGGTGGTAGTTAAGTAGAACTTCGCTGCTCAGCTGACCCGGCAGGAGCAAATGTATGCCAAAAATGTACGCAGAATGAGCTTTTCAGTGAAGAGCAGCCAGGCACATTCTAGCAAGTTTTACTTGTAAGTGGGGTTGGAAACGCTTTTCAGGCTCAGTACTGCACTCAAAAGATGCAGCCCTGAGGTCTCTCATGATAGCAGGTGGTTAAATAGAAATTCGCTGCTCAGCTGACCCGGCTGGAGCAAACGTATGCCAAAAATGTACGCAGAGTGAGCTTTTCAGTGAAGAGCAGCCAGGCACATTTTAGCTAGTTTTACTTGTAAGTGGGGTTGGAAATGCTTTTCAGGCTCAGTACTGGGCTCAAAACATGCAGCTCTGAGGTGTCTCCTGATAGGAGGTAGTTAAGTAGAACTTCGCTGTTCAGATGACCCGGTAGGAGCAACCGTATGCCAAAAATGTAAGCAGAATTAGCTTTTCAGTGAATAGCAGCCAGGCACATTTTAGCTTGTTTTACTTGTAAGTGGGGTTGGAAATGCTTTTCAGGCTCAGTACTGGGCTCAAAAGATGCAGCTCTGAGGTCTCTCCTGTTAGGAGGTAGTTCAGTAGAACTTCGATGCTCAGCTGACCCGGCAAGAGCAAATGTATGCCAAAAATGTACGCAGAATGAGCTTTTCAGTGAAGATCAGCCAGGCACATTCTAGCAAGTTTTACTTGTAAGTGGGGTTGGAAATGCTTTTCAGGCTCAGTAATGCGCTCAAAAGATGCAGCCCTGAGGTCTCTCATGATGGCAGGTGGTTAAGTAGAAATTTGCCACTTGGCTGACCCAGCAGGAGCAAACGTATGCCAAAAATGTACACGGAATGAGCTTTTCAGTGAATAGCAGCCAGGCATTTTAGCTAGTTTTTCTTGTAAGTGGGGTTGGAAACGCTTTTCAGGCTCAGTACTGCGCTCAAAAGATGCAGCCCTGAGGTCTCTCATGATAGCAGGTGGTTAAGTAGAAATTTGCCACTTGGCTGACCCAGCAGGAGCAAACGTATGCCAAAAATGTACACAGAATGAGCTTTTCAGTGAATAGCAGCCAGGCACATTTTAGCTAGTTTTTCTTGTAAGTGGGGTTGGAAACGATTTTCAGGATCAGTACTGGGCTCAAAACATGCAGCCCTGAGTTATCTCATGATAGCAGGTGGTTAAATAGAAATTCGCTGCTCAGCTGACCCGGCAGGAGCAAACGTATGCCAAAAATGTACGCAGAATGAGCTTTTCAGTGAAGAGCAGCCAGGCACATTTGAGCTAGTTTTACTTGTAAGTGGGGTTGGAAATGCTTTTCAGGCTCAGTACTGGGCTCAAAACATGCAGCCCTGAGGTCTCTCATGATAGCAGGTGGTTAAATAGTAATTCGCTGCTCAGCTGACCCGGCAGGAGCAAACGTATGCCAAAAATGTACGCGGAATGAGCTTTTCAGTGAAGAGCAGCCAGGCACATTTTAGCTAGTTTTACTTGTAAGTGGGGTTGGAAATGCTTTTCAGGCTCAGTACTGGGCTCAAAACATGCAGCTCTGAGGTCTCTCCTATTAGGAGGTAGTTAAGTAGAACTTTGCTGCTCAGCTGACCCGGTAGGAGCAAACGTATGCCAAAAATGTAAGCAGAATGAGCTTTTCAGTGAATAGCAGCCAGGCACATTTTAGCTGGTTTTACTTTTAAGTGGGGTTGGAAATGCTTTTCAGGCTCAGTACTGGGCTCAAAAGATTCAGCTCTGAGGTCTCTCCTATTAGGAGGTAGTTAAGTAGAACTTCGCTGCTCAGCTGACCCGGTAGGAGCAAACGTATGCCAAAAATGTACGCAGAATTAGCTTTTCAGTGAAGAGCAGCCAGGCACATTTTAGCTAGTTTTACTTGTAAGTGGGGTTGGAAACGCTTTTCAGGATCAGTACTGGGCTCAAAACATGCAGCCCTGAGGTCTCTCATGATAGCAGGTGGTTAAATAGAAATTCGCTGCTCAGCTGACCCAGCAGGAGCAAACGTATGCCAAAAATGTACGCAGAATGAGCTTTTCAGTGAAGAGCTGCCAGGCACATTTTAGCTAGTTTTACTTGTAAGTGGGGTTGGAAATGCTTTTCAGGCTCAGTACTGGGCTCACAACATGCATCCCTGAGGTCTCTCATGATAGCAGGTGGTTAAATAGAAATTCGCTGCTCAGCTGACCCGGTAGGAGCAAACGTATGCCAAAAATGTAAGCAGAATGAGCTTTTCAGTGAATAGCAGCCAGGCACATTTTAGCTTGTTTTACTTGTAAGTGGGGTTGGAAATGCTTTTTAGGCTCAGTACTGGGCTCAAAAGATGCAGCTCTGAGGTCTCTCCTGATAGGAGGTAGATAAGTAGAACTTTGCTGCTCAGCTGACCCGGTAGGAGCAAACGTATGCCAAAAATGTAAGCAGAATGAGCTTTTCAGTGAAGAGTAGCCAGGCACATTCTAGCAAGTTTTACTTGTAAGTGGGGTTGGAAACGCTTTTCAGACTCAGTACTGCGCTCAAAAGATGCAGCCCTGAGGTCTCTCTTGATAGCAGGTGGTTAAATAGAAATTCGCTGCTCAGCTGACCCAGCAGGAGCAAACGTATGCCAAAAATGTACACAGAATGAGCTTTTCAGTGAAGAGCAGCCAGGCACATTTTAGCTAGTTTTACTTGTAAGTGGCTTTGGAAATGCTTTTCAGGATCAGTACTGGGCTCAAAACATGCAGCCCTGAGGTCTCTCCTGATAGCAGGTGGTTAAATAGAAATTCGCTGCTCAGCTGACCCGGTAGGAGCAAACGTATGCCAAAAATGTAAGCAGAATGAGCTTTTCAGTGAATAGCAGCCAGGCACATTTTAGCTTGTTTTACTTGTAAGTGGGGATGGAAATGCTTTTCAGGCTCAGTACTGGGCTCAAAAGATGCAGCTCTGAGGTCTCTCCTGATAGGAGGTAGTTAAGTAGAACTTTGCTGCTCAGCTGACCCGGCAAGAGCAAATGTATGCCAAAAAGTACGCAGAATGAGCTTTTAAGTGAAGAGCAGCCAGGCACATTTTAGCTTGTTTTACTTGTAAGTGGGGATGGAAATGCTTTTCAGGCTCAGTACTGGGCTCAAAAGATGCAGCTCTGAGGTCTCTCCTGATAGGAGGTAGTTAAGTAGAACTTTGCTGCTCAGCTGACCCGGCAAGAGCAAATGTATGCCAAAAAGTACGCAGAATGAGCTTTTCAGTGAAGAGCAGCCAGGCACATTCTAGCAAGTTTTACGTGTAAATGGGGTTGGAAACGCTTTTCAGACTCAGTACTGCGCTCAAAAGATGCAGCCCTGAGGTCTCTCTTGATAGCAGGGCGTTAAATAGAAATTCGCTGCTCAGCTGACCCAGCAGGAGCAAACGTATGCCAAAAATGTACACAGAATGAGCTTTTCAGTGAAGAGCAGCCAGGCACATTTTAGCTAGTTTTACTTGTAAGTGGCTTTGGAAATGCTTTTCAGGATCAGTACTGGGCTCAAAACATGCAGCTCTGAGGTCTCTCCTGATAGCAGGTGGTTAAATAGAAATTCGCTGCTCAGCTGACCCGGCAGGAGCAAACCTATGCCAAAAATGTACGCAGAATGAGCTTTTCAGTGAAGAGCAGCCAGGCACATTTTAGCTAGTTTTACTTGTAAGTTGGGTTAGAAACGCTTTTCAGGCTCAGTACTGGGCTCAAAACATGCAGCCCTGAGGTCTCTCATGATAGAAGGTGGTTAAATAGAAATTCGCTGCTCAGCTGACCCGGTAGGAGCAAAAGTATGCCAAAAATGTAAGCAGAATGAGCTTTTCAGTGAATAGCAGCCAGGCATATTTTAGCTTGTTTTACTTGTAAGTAGGGTTGAAAATGCTTTTCAGGCTCAGTACTGGGCTCAAAAGATACAGCTTTGAGGTCTCTCCTGATAGGAGGTAGTTAAGTAGAACTTCGCTGCTCAGCTGACCCGGCAGGAGCAAATGCATGCCAAAAATGTACGCAGAATGAGCTTTTCAGTGAAGAGCAGCCAGGCACATTTTAGCTAGTTTTACTTGTAAGTGGGGTTGGAAACGCTTTTCAGGATCAGTACTGGGCTCAAAACATGCAGCCCTGAGGTCTCTCATGATAGCAGGTGGTTAAATAGAAATTCGCTGCTCAGCTGACCTGGCAGGAGCAAACGTATGCCAAAAATGTACGCAGAATGAGCTTTTCAGTGAAGAGCAGCCAGGCACATTTTAGCTAGTTTTACTTGTAAGTGGGGTTGGAAACGCTTTTCAGGATCAGTACTGGGCTCAAAACATGCAGCCCTGAGGTCTCTCATGATAGCACGTGGTTAAATAGAAATTCGCTGCTCAGCAGACCCGGGAGGAGCAAACGTATACCAAAAATGTACGCAGAATGAGCTTTTCAGTGAAGAGCAGCCAGGCACATTTTAGCTAGTTTTTCTTGTAAGTGGGGTTGGAAATGCTTTTCAGGCTCAGTACTGGGCTCAAAAGATGCAGCTCTGAGGTCTCTCCTGATAGGAGGTAGTTAAGTTGAACTTCCCTGCTCAGCTGGACCGGCAGAGGCAAATGTATGCCAAAAATGTACGCAGAATGAGCTTTTCAGTGAAGAGCAGCCAGGCACATTTTAGCTAGTTTTACTTGTAAGTGGGGTTGGAAACGCTTTTCAGGATCAGTACTGGGCTCAAAACATGCAGCCCTGAGGTCTCTCATGATAGCAGGTGGTTAAGTAGAAATTAGCCACTTGGCTGACCCAGCAGGAGCAAACGTATGCCAAAAATGTACACAGAATGAGCTTTTCAGTGAATAGCAGCCAGGCACATTTTAGCTAGTTTTTCTTGTAAGTGGGGTTGGAAATGCTTTTCAGGATCAGTACTGGGCTCAAACCATGCAGCCCTGAGTTATCTCATGATAGCAGGTGGTTAAATAGAAATTCGCTGCTCAGCTGACCCGGCAGGAGCAAACGTATGCCAAAAATGTACGCAGAATGAGCTTTTCAGTGAAGAGCAGCCAGGCACATTTTAGCTAGTTTTACTTGTAAGTGGGGTTGGAAATGCTTTTCAGGCTCAGTACTGGGCTCAAAACATGCAGCTCTGAGGTCTCTCCTATTAGGAGGTAGTTAAGTAGAACTTCGCAGCTCAGCTGACCCGGCAGGAGCAAATGTATGCCAAAAATGTACGCAGAATGAGCTTTTCAGTGAATAGCAGCCAGGCACATTTTAGCTTGTTTTACTTGTAAGTGGGGTTGGAAATGCTTTTCAGGCTCAGTACTGGGCTCAAAAGATGCAGCTCTGAGGTCTCTCCTGATAGGAGGTAGTTAAGTAGAACTTCGCTGCTCAGCTGACCCGGCAGGAGCAAATGTACGCCAAAAATGTACACAGAATGAGCTTTTCAGTGAATAGCAGCCAGGCACATTTTAGCTAGTTTTACTTGTAAGTGGGGTTGGAAACGCTTTTCAGGATCAGTACTGGGCTCAAAACATGCAGCCCTGAGGTCTCTCATGATAGCAGGTGGTGAAATAGAAATTCGCTGCTCAGCTGACCCAGCAGGAGCAAATTTATGCCAAAAATGTACGCAGAATGAGCTTTTCAGTGAAGAACAGCCAGGCACATTTTAGCTAGTTTTACTTGTAAGTGGGGTTGGAAATGCTTTTCAGGCTCAGTACTGGGCTCAAAACATGCAGCCCTGAGGTCTCTCATGATAGCAGGTGGTTACATAGAAATTCGCTGCTCAGCTGACCCGGTAGGAGCAAACGTATGCCAAAAATGTAAGCAGAATGAGCTTTTCAGTGAATAGCAGCCAGGCACATTTTAGCTTGTTTTACTTGTAGTGGGGTTGGAAATGCTTTTCAGGCTCAGTACTGGGCTCAAAAGATGCAGGTCTGAGGTCTCTCCTGATAGGAGGTAGTTAAGTAGAACTTCGCTGCTCAGCTGACTCGGCAGGAGCAAATGTATGCCAAAAATGTAAGCAGAATGAGCTTTTCAGTGAAGAGCAGCCAGGCACATTCTAGCAAGTTTTACTTTTAAGTGGGGTTGGAAATGCTTTTCAGGCTCAGTACTGGGCTCAAAAGATTCAGCTCTGAGGTCTCTCCTGATAGGAGGTAGTTAAGTAGAACTTCGCTGCTCAGCTGACCCGGCAAGAGCAAATGTATGCCAAAAAGTACGCAGAATGAGCTTTTCAGTGAAGAGCAGCCAGGCACATTCTAGCAAGTTTTACTTGTAAGTGGGGTTGGAAACGCTTTTCAGGCTCAGTACTGCGCTCAAAAGATGCAGCCCTGAGGTCTCTCATCATAGCAGGTGGTTAAGTAGAAAGTTGCCACTTGTCTGACCCAGCAGGAGCAAACGTATGCCAAAAATGTACACAGAATGAGCTTTTCAGTGAATAGCAGCCAGGCACATTTTAGCTAGTTTTACTTGTAAGTGGGGTTGGAAACGCTTTTCAGGATCAGTACTGGGCTCAAAACATGCAGCCCTGAGGTCTCTCATGATAGCAGGTGGTTAAGTAGAAATTAGCCACTTGGCTGACCCAGCAGGAGCAAACGTATGCCAAAAATGTACACAGAATGAGCTTTTCAGTGAATAGCAGCCAGGCACATTTTAGCTAGTTTTTCTTGTAAGTGGGGTTGGAAATGCTTTTCAGGATCAGTACTGGGCTCAAACCATGCAGCCCTGAGTTATCTCATGATAGCAGGTGGTTAAATAGAAATTCGCTGCTCAGCTGACCCGGCAGGAGCAAACGTATGCCAAAAATGTACGCAGAATGAGCTTTTCAGTGAAGAGCAGCCAGGCACATTTTAGCTAGTTTTACTTGTAAGTGGGGTTGGAAATGCTTTTCAGGCTCAGTACTGGGCTCAAAACATGCAGCTCTGAGGTCTCTCCTATTAGGAGGTAGTTAAGTAGAACTTCGCTGCTCAGCTGACCCGGCAGGAGCAAATGTATGCCAAAAATGTACGCAGAATGAGCTTTTCAGTGAATAGCAGCCAGGCACATTTTAGCTTGTTTTACTTGTAAGTGGGGTTGGAAATGCTTTTCAGGCTCAGTACTGGGCTCAAAAGATGCAGCTCTGAGGTCTCTCCTGATAGGAGGTAGTTAAGTAGAACTTCGCTGCTCAGCTGACCCGGCAGGAGCAAATGTACGCCAAAAATGTACACAGAATGAGCTTTTCAGTGAATAGCAGCCAGGCACATTTTAGCTAGTTTTACTTGTAAGTGGGGTTGGAAACGCTTTTCAGGATCAGTACTGGGCTCAAAACATGCAGCCCTGAGGTCTCTCATGATAGCAGGTGGTGAAATAGAAATTCGCTGCTCAGCTGACCCAGCAGGAGCAAATTTATGCCAAAAATGTACGCAGAATGAGCTTTTCAGTGAAGAACAGCCAGGCACATTTTAGCTAGTTTTACTTGTAAGTGGGGTTGGAAATGCTTTTCAGGCTCAGTACTGGGCTCAAAACATGCAGCCCTGAGGTCTCTCATGATAGCAGGTGGTTACATAGAAATTCGCTGCTCAGCTGACCCGGTAGGAGCAAACGTATGCCAAAAATGTAAGCAGAATGAGCTTTTCAGTGAATAGCAGCCAGGCACATTTTAGCTTGTTTTACTTGTAGTGGGGTTGGAAATGCTTTTCAGGCTCAGTACTGGGCTCAAAAGATGCAGGTCTGAGGTCTCTCCTGATAGGAGGTAGTTAAGTAGAACTTCGCTGCTCAGCTGACTCGGCAGGAGCAAATGTATGCCAAAAATGTAAGCAGAATGAGCTTTTCAGTGAAGAGCAGCCAGGCACATTCTAGCAAGTTTTACTTTTAAGTGGGGTTGGAAATGCTTTTCAGGCTCAGTACTGGGCTCAAAAGATTCAGCTCTGAGGTCTCTCCTGATAGGAGGTAGTTAAGTAGAACTTCGCTGCTCAGCTGACCCGGCAAGAGCAAATGTATGCCAAAAAGTACGCAGAATGAGCTTTTCAGTGAAGAGCAGCCAGGCACATTCTAGCAAGTTTTACTTGTAAGTGGGGTTGGAAACGCTTTTCAGGCTCAGTACTGCGCTCAAAAGATGCAGCCCTGAGGTCTCTCATCATAGCAGGTGGTTAAGTAGAAAGTTGCCACTTGTCTGACCCAGCAGGAGCAAACGTATGCCAAAAATGTACACAGAATGAGCTTTTCAGTGAATAGCAGCCAGGCACATTTTAGCTAGTTTTTCTTGTAAGTGGGGTTGGAAACGCTTTTCAGGATCAGTACTGGGCTCAAAACATGCAGCCCTGAGTTATCTCATGATAGCAGGTGGTTAAATAGAAATTTGCTGCTCAGCTGACCCGGCAGGAGCAAACGTATGCCAAAAATGTACGCAGAATGAGCTTTTCAGTGAAGAGCAGCCAGGCACATTTTAGCTAGTTTTACTTGTAAGTGGGGTTGGAAATGCTTTTCAGGCTCAGTACTGGGCTCAAAACATGCAGCTCTGAGGTCTCTCCTATTAGGAGGTAGTTAAGTAGAACTTCGCTGCTCAGCTGACCCGGCAGGAGCAAATGTATGCCGAAAATGTACGCAGAATGACCTTTTCAGTGAATAGCAGCCAGGCACATTTTAACTTGTTTTACTTGTAAGTGGGGTTGGAAATGCTTTTCAGGCTCAGTACTGGGCTCAAAAGATGCAGCTCTGAGGTCTCTCCTGATAGGAGGTAGTTAAGTAGAACTTCGCTGCTCAGCTGACCTGGCAGGAGCAAATGTATGCCAAAAATGTAAGCAGAATGAGCTTTTCAGTGAAGAGCAGCCAGGCACATTTTAGCTAGTTTTACTTGTAAGTGGGATTGGAAACGCTTTTCAGGATCAGTACTGGGCTCAAAACATGCAGCCCTGAGGTCTCTCATGATAGCAGGTGGTTAAATAGAAATTTGCTGCTCAGCTGACCCAGCAGGAGCAAATTTATGCCAAAAATGTACGCAGAATGAGCTTTTCAGTGAAGAACAGCCAGGCACATTTTAGCTAGTTTTACTTGTAAGTGGGGTTGGAAATGCTTTTCAGGCTCAGTACTGGGCTCAAAACATGCAGCCCTGAGGTCTCTCATGATAGCAGGTGGTTCAATAGAAATTCGCTGCTCAGCTGACCCGGTAGGAGCAAACGTATGCCAAAAATGTAAGCAGAATGAGCTTTTCAGTGAATAGCAGCCAGGCACATTTTAGCTTGTTTTACTTGTAAGTGGGGTTGGAAATGCTTTTCAGGCTCAGTACTGGGCTCAAAAGATGCAGCTCTGAGGTCTCTCCTGATAGGAGGTAGTTAAGTAGAACTTCGCTGCTCAGCTGACTCGGCAGGAGCAAATGTATGCCAAAAATGTACGCAGAATGAGCTTTTCAGTGAAGAACAGCCAGGCACATTTTAGCTAGTTTTACTTGTAAGTGGGGTTGGAAACGCTTTTCAGGCTCAGTACTGCGCTCAAAAGATGCAGCCCTGAGGTCTCTCATGGTAGCAGGTGGTTAAGTAGAAATTTGCTACTTGGCTGACCCTGCAGGAGCAAACGTATGCCAAAAATGTACACAAAATGAGCTTTTCAGTGAATAGCAGCCAGGCACATTTGAGCTAGTTTTACTTGTGAGTGGGGTTGGAAACGCTTTTCAGGATCAGTACTGGGCTCAAAACATGCAGCCCTGAGGTCTCTCATGATAGCAGGTGGTTAAATAGAAATTCGCTGCTCAGCTGACCCAGCAGGAGCAAACGTATGCCAAAAATGTACTCAGAATGAGCTTTTCAGTGAAGAGCTGCCAGGCACATTTTAGCTAGTTTTACTTGTAAGTGGGGTTGGAAACGCTTTTCAGGCTCAGTACTGGGCTCACAACATGCATCCCTGAGGTCTCTCATGATAGCAGGTGGTTAAATAGAAATTCGCTGCTCAGCTGACCCGGTAGGAGCAAACGTATGCCAAAACTGTAAGCAGAATGAGCTTTTCAGTGAATAGCAGCCAGGCACATTTTAGCTTGTTTTACTTGTAAGTGGGGTTGGAAATGCTTTTCAGGCTCAATACTGGGCTCAAAAGATGCAGCCCTGAGGTCTCTCCTGATAGGAGGTAGTTAAGTAGAACTTCGCTGCTCAGCTGACCCGGCAAGAGAAAATGTATGCCAAAAAGTACGCAGAATGAGCTTTTCAGTGAAGAGCAGCCAGGCACATTCTAGCAAGTTTTACTTGTAAGTGGGGTTGGAAACGCTTTTCAGACTCAGTACTGCGCTCAAAAGATGCAGCCCTGAGGTCTCTCTTGATAGCAGGTGGTTTAAATAGAAATTCGCTGCTCAGCTGACCCAGCAGGAGCAAACGTATGCCAAAAATGTACACAGAATGAGCTTTTAAGTGAAGAGCAGCCAGGCACATTTTAGCTAGTTTTACTTGTAAGTGGCTTTGGAAATGCTTTTCAGGATCAGTACTGGGCTCAAAACATGCAGCCCTGAGGTCTCTCATGATAGCAGGTGGTTAAATAGAAATTCGCTGCTAAGCTGACCCGGCAGGAGCAAACGTATGCCAAAAATGTACGCAGAATGAGCTTTTCAGTGAATAGCAGCCAGGCACATTTTAGCTAGTTTTACTTGTAAGTGGGGTTGGAAACGCTTTTCAGGCTCAGTACTGGGCTCAAAACATGCATCCCTGAGGTCTCTCATGATAGAAGTTGGTTAAATAGAAATTCGCTGCTCAGCTGACCCGGTAGGAGCAAACGTATGCCAAAAATGTACACAAAATGAGCTTTTCAGTGAATAGCAGCCAGGCACATTTTAGCTAGTTTTTCTTGTAAGTGGGGTTGGAAACGCTTTTCAGGCTCAGTACTGTGCTCAAAAGATGCAGCCCTGAGGTCTCTCATGATAGCAGGTGGTTAAGGAGAAATTTGCCACTTGGCTGACCCAGCAGGAGCAAACGTATGCCAAAAATGTACACAGAATGAGCTTTTCAGTGAATAGCAGCCAGGCACATTTTAGCTAGTTTTTCATGTAAGTGGGGTTGGAAACGCTTTTCAGGATCAGTACTGGGCTCAAAACATGCAGCCCTGAGTTATCTCATGATAGCAGGTGGTTAAATAGAAATTCACTGCTCAGCTGACCCGGCAGGAGCAAACGTATGCCAAAAATGTACGCAGAATGAGCTTTTCAGTGAAGAGCAGCCAGGCACATTTGAGCTAGTTTTACTTGTAAGTGGGGTTGGAAATGCTTTTCAGGCTCAGTACTGGGCTCAAAACATGCAGCCCTGAGGTCTCTCATGATAGCAGGTGGTTAAATAGTAATTCGCTGCTCAGCTGACCCGGCAGGAGCAAACGTATGCCAAAAATGTACACAGAATGAGCTTTTCAGTGAAGAGCAGCCAGGCACATTTTAGCTAGTTTTACTTGTAAGTGGGGTTGGAAATGCTTTTCAGGCTCAGTACTGGGCTCAAAACATGCAGCCCTGAGGTCTCTCATGATAGCAGGTGGTTAAATAGAAATTCACTGCTCAGCTGACCCGGCAGGAGCAAACGTATGCCAAAAATGTACGCAGAATGAGCTTTTCAGTGAAGAGCAGCCAGGCACATTTGAGCTAGTTTTACTTGTAAGTGGGGTTGGAAATGCTTTTCAGGCTCAGTACTGGGCTCAAAACATGCAGCCCTGAGTTATCTCATGATAGCAGGTGGTTAAATAGAAATTCACTGCTCAGCTGACCCGGCAGGAGCAAACGTATGCCAAAAATGTACGCAGAATGAGCTTTTCAGTGAAGAGCAGCCAGGCACATTTGAGCTAGTTTTACTTGTAAGTGGGGTTGGAAATGCTTTTCAGGCTCAGTACTGGGCTCAAAACATGCAGCCCTGAGGTCTCTCCTATTAGGAGGTAGTTAAGTAGAACTTCGCTGCTCAGCTGACCCGGCAGGAGCAAATGTACGCCAAAAATGTACACAGAATGAGCTTTTCAGTGAATAGCAGCCAGGCACATTTTAGCTAGTTTTACTTGTAAGTGGGGTTGGAAACGCTTTTCAGGATCAGTACTGGGCTCAAAACATGCAGCCCTGAGGTCTCTCATGATAGCAGGTGGTGAAATAGAAATTCGCTGCTCAGCTGACCCAGCAGGAGCAAATTTATGCCAAAAATGTACGCAGAATGAGCTTTTCAGTGAAGAACAGCCAGGCACATTTTAGCTAGTTTTACTTGTAAGTGGGGTTGGAAATGCTTTTCAGGCTCAGTACTGGGCTCAAAACATGCAGCCCTGAGGTCTCTCATGATAGCAGGTGGTTACATAGAAATTCGCTGCTCAGCTGACCCGGTAGGAGCAAACGTATGCCAAAAATGTAAGCAGAATGAGCTTTTCAGTGAATAGCAGCCAGGCACATTTTAGCTTGTTTTACTTGTAGTGGGGTTGGAAATGCTTTTCAGGCTCAGTACTGGGCTCAAAAGATGCAGCTCTGAGGTCTCTCCTGATAGGAGGTAGTTAAGTAGAACTTCGCTGCTCAGCTGACCCGGCAAGAGCAAATGTATGCCAAAAAGTACGCAGAATGAGCTTTTCAGTGAAGAGCAGCCAGGCACATTCTAGCAAGTTTTACTTGTAAGTGGGGTTGGAAACGCTTTTCAGGCTCAGTACTGCGCTCAAAAGATGCAGCCCTGAGGTCTCTCATCATAGCAGGTGGTTAAGTAGAAAGTTGCCACTTGTCTGACCCAGCAGGAGCAAACGTATGCCAAAAATGTACACAGAATGAGCTTTTCAGTGAATAGCAGCCAGGCACATTTTAGCTAGTTTTACTTGTAAGTGGGGTTGGAAACGCTTTTCAGGATCAGTACTGGGCTCAAAACATGCAGCCCTGAGGTCTCTCATGATAGCAGGTGGTTAAGTAGAAATTAGCCACTTGGCTGACCCAGCAGGAGCAAACGTATGCCAAAAATGTACACAGAATGAGCTTTTCAGTGAATAGCAGCCAGGCACATTTTAGCTAGTTTTTCTTGTAAGTGGGGTTGGAAATGCTTTTCAGGATCAGTACTGGGCTCAAACCATGCAGCCCTGAGTTATCTCATGATAGCAGGTGGTTAAATAGAAATTCGCTGCTCAGCTGACCCGGCAGGAGCAAACGTATGCCAAAAATGTACGCAGAATGAGCTTTTCAGTGAAGAGCAGCCAGGCACATTTTAGCTAGTTTTACTTGTAAGTGGGGTTGGAAATGCTTTTCAGGCTCAGTACTGGGCTCAAAACATGCAGCTCTGAGGTCTCTCCTATTAGGAGGTAGTTAAGTAGAACTTCGCTGCTCAGCTGACCCGGCAGGAGCAAATGTATGCCAAAAATGTACGCAGAATGAGCTTTTCAGTGAATAGCAGCCAGGCACATTTTAGCTTGTTTTACTTGTAAGTGGGGTTGGAAATGCTTTTCAGGCTCAGTACTGGGCTCAAAAGATGCAGCTCTGAGGTCTCTCCTGATAGGAGGTAGTTAAGTAGAACTTCGCTGCTCAGCTGACCCGGCAGGAGCAAATGTACGCCAAAAATGTACACAGAATGAGCTTTTCAGTGAATAGCAGCCAGGCACATTTTAGCTAGTTTTACTTGTAAGTGGGGTTGGAAACGCTTTTCAGGATCAGTACTGGGCTCAAAACATGCAGCCCTGAGGTCTCTCATGATAGCAGGTGGTGAAATAGAAATTCGCTGCTCAGCTGACCCAGCAGGAGCAAATTTATGCCAAAAATGTACGCAGAATGAGCTTTTCAGTGAAGAACAGCCAGGCACATTTTAGCTAGTTTTACTTGTAAGTGGGGTTGGAAATGCTTTTCAGGCTCAGTACTGGGCTCAAAACATGCAGCCCTGAGGTCTCTCATGATAGCAGGTGGTTACATAGAAATTCGCTGCTCAGCTGACCCGGTAGGAGCAAACGTATGCCAAAAATGTAAGCAGAATGAGCTTTTCAGTGAATAGCAGCCAGGCACATTTTAGCTTGTTTTACTTGTAGTGGGGTTGGAAATGCTTTTCAGGCTCAGTACTGGGCTCAAAAGATGCAGGTCTGAGGTCTCTCCTGATAGGAGGTAGTTAAGTAGAACTTCGCTGCTCAGCTGACTCGGCAGGAGCAAATGTATGCCAAAAATGTAAGCAGAATGAGCTTTTCAGTGAAGAGCAGCCAGGCACATTCTAGCAAGTTTTACTTTTAAGTGGGGTTGGAAATGCTTTTCAGGCTCAGTACTGGGCTCAAAAGATTCAGCTCTGAGGTCTCTCCTGATAGGAGGTAGTTAAGTAGAACTTCGCTGCTCAGCTGACCCGGCAAGAGCAAATGTATGCCAAAAAGTACGCAGAATGAGCTTTTCAGTGAAGAGCAGCCAGGCACATTCTAGCAAGTTTTACTTGTAAGTGGGGTTGGAAACGCTTTTCAGGCTCAGTACTGCGCTCAAAAGATGCAGCCCTGAGGTCTCTCATCATAGCAGGTGGTTAAGTAGAAAGTTGCCACTTGTCTGACCCAGCAGGAGCAAACGTATGCCAAAAATGTACACAGAATGAGCTTTTCAGTGAATAGCAGCCAGGCACATTTTAGCTAGTTTTTCTTGTAAGTGGGGTTGGAAACGCTTTTCAGGATCAGTACTGGGCTCAAAACATGCAGCCCTGAGTTATCTCATGATAGCAGGTGGTTAAATAGAAATTTGCTGCTCAGCTGACCCGGCAGGAGCAAACGTATGCCAAAAATGTACGCAGAATGAGCTTTTCAGTGAAGAGCAGCCAGGCACATTTTAGCTAGTTTTACTTGTAAGTGGGGTTGGAAATGCTTTTCAGGCTCAGTACTGGGCTCAAAACATGCAGCTCTGAGGTCTCTCCTATTAGGAGGTAGTTAAGTAGAACTTCGCTGCTCAGCTGACCCGGCAGGAGCAAATGTATGCCGAAAATGTACGCAGAATGACCTTTTCAGTGAATAGCAGCCAGGCACATTTTAACTTGTTTTACTTGTAAGTGGGGTTGGAAATGCTTTTCAGGCTCAGTACTGGGCTCAAAAGATGCAGCTCTGAGGTCTCTCCTGATAGGAGGTAGTTAAGTAGAACTTCGCTGCTCAGCTGACCTGGCAGGAGCAAATGTATGCCAAAAATGTAAGCAGAATGAGCTTTTCAGTGAAGAGCAGCCAGGCACATTTTAGCTAGTTTTACTTGTAAGTGGGATTGGAAACGCTTTTCAGGATCAGTACTGGGCTCAAAACATGCAGCCCTGAGGTCTCTCATGATAGCAGGTGGTTAAATAGAAATTTGCTGCTCAGCTGACCCAGCAGGAGCAAATTTATGCCAAAAATGTACGCAGAATGAGCTTTTCAGTGAAGAACAGCCAGGCACATTTTAGCTAGTTTTACTTGTAAGTGGGGTTGGAAATGCTTTTCAGGCTCAGTACTGGGCTCAAAACATGCAGCCCTGAGGTCTCT
Source organism: Lissotriton vulgaris (assembly GCF_964263255.1). Classification (NCBI taxonomy): domain Eukaryota; kingdom Metazoa; phylum Chordata; class Amphibia; order Caudata; family Salamandridae; genus Lissotriton; species Lissotriton vulgaris. Next base: position 1,296,652 of record NW_028244430.1, on the reverse strand, counting down.
CATGATAGCAGGTGGTTCAATAGAAATTCGCTGCTCAGCTGACCCGGTAGGAGCAAACGTATGCCAAAAATGTAAGCAGAATGAGCTTTTCAGTGAATAGCAGCCAGGCACATTTTAGCTTGTTTTACTTGTAAGTGGGGTTGGAAATGCTTTTCAGGCTCAGTACTGGGCTCAAAAGATGCAGCTCTGAGGTCTCTCCTGATAGGAGGTAGTTAAGTAGAACTTCGCTGCTCAGCTGACTCGGCAGGAGCAAATGTATGCCAAAAATGTACGCAGAATGAGCTTTTCAGTGAAGAACAGCCAGGCACATTTTAGCTAGTTTTACTTGTAAGTGGGGTTGGAAACGCTTTTCAGGCTCAGTACTGCGCTCAAAAGATGCAGCCCTGAGGTCTCTCATGGTAGCAGGTGGTTAAGTAGAAATTTGCTACTTGGCTGACCCTGCAGGAGCAAACGTATGCCAAAAATGTACACAAAATGAGCTTTTCAGTGAATAGCAGCCAGGCACATTTGAGCTAGTTTTACTTGTGAGTGGGGTTGGAAACGCTTTTCAGGATCAGTACTGGGCTCAAAACATGCAGCCCTGAGGTCTCTCATGATAGCAGGTGGTTAAATAGAAATTCGCTGCTCAGCTGACCCAGCAGGAGCAAACGTATGCCAAAAATGTACTCAGAATGAGCTTTTCAGTGAAGAGCTGCCAGGCACATTTTAGCTAGTTTTACTTGTAAGTGGGGTTGGAAACGCTTTTCAGGCTCAGTACTGGGCTCACAACATGCATCCCTGAGGTCTCTCATGATAGCAGGTGGTTAAATAGAAATTCGCTGCTCAGCTGACCCGGTAGGAGCAAACGTATGCCAAAACTGTAAGCAGAATGAGCTTTTCAGTGAATAGCAGCCAGGCACATTTTAGCTTGTTTTACTTGTAAGTGGGGTTGGAAATGCTTTTCAGGCTCAATACTGGGCTCAAAAGATGCAGCCCTGAGGTCTCTCCTGATAGGAGGTAGTTAAGTAGAACTTCGCTGCTCAGCTGACCCGGCAAGAGAAAATGTATGCCAAAAAGTACGCAGAATGAGCTTTTCAGTGAAGAGCAGCCAGGCACATTCTAGCAAGTTTTACTTGTAAGTGGGGTTGGAAACGCTTTTCAGACTCAGTACTGCGCTCAAAAGATGCAGCCCTGAGGTCTCTCTTGATAGCAGGTGGTTTAAATAGAAATTCGCTGCTCAGCTGACCCAGCAGGAGCAAACGTATGCCAAAAATGTACACAGAATGAGCTTTTAAGTGAAGAGCAGCCAGGCACATTTTAGCTAGTTTTACTTGTAAGTGGCTTTGGAAATGCTTTTCAGGATCAGTACTGGGCTCAAAACATGCAGCCCTGAGGTCTCTCATGATAGCAGGTGGTTAAATAGAAATTCGCTGCTAAGCTGACCCGGCAGGAGCAAACGTATGCCAAAAATGTACGCAGAATGAGCTTTTCAGTGAATAGCAGCCAGGCACATTTTAGCTAGTTTTACTTGTAAGTGGGGTTGGAAACGCTTTTCAGGCTCAGTACTGGGCTCAAAACATGCATCCCTGAGGTCTCTCATGATAGAAGTTGGTTAAATAGAAATTCGCTGCTCAGCTGACCCGGTAGGAGCAAACGTATGCCAAAAATGTACACAAAATGAGCTTTTCAGTGAATAGCAGCCAGGCACATTTTAGCTAGTTTTTCTTGTAAGTGGGGTTGGAAACGCTTTTCAGGCTCAGTACTGTGCTCAAAAGATGCAGCCCTGAGGTCTCTCATGATAGCAGGTGGTTAAGTAGAAATTTGCCACTTGGCTGACCCAGCAGGAGCAAACGTATGCCAAAAATGTACACAGAATGAGCTTTTCAGTGAATAGCAGCCAGGCACATTTTAGCTAGTTTTTCATGTAAGTGGGGTTGGAAACGCTTTTCAGGATCAGTACTGGGCTCAAAACATGCAGCCCTGAGTTATCTCATGATAGCAGGTGGTTAAATAGAAATTCACTGCTCAGCTGACCCGGCAGGAGCAAACGTATGCCAAAAATGTACGCAGAATGAGCTTTTCAGTGAAGAGCAGCCAGGCACATTTGAGCTAGTTTTACTTGTAAGTGGGGTTGGAAATGCTTTTCAGGCTCAGTACTGGGCTCAAAACATGCAGCCCTGAGGTCTCTCATGATAGCAGGTGGTTAAATAGTAATTCGCTGCTCAGCTGACCCGGCAGGAGCAAACGTATGCCAAAAATGTACACAGAATGAGCTTTTCAGTGAAGAGCAGCCAGGCACATTTTAGCTAGTTTTACTTGTAAGTGGGGTTGGAAATGCTTTTCAGGCTCAGTACTGGGCTCAAAACATGCAGCTCTGAGGTCTCTCCTATTAGGAGGTAGTTAAGTAGAATTTCGCTGCTCAGCTGACCCGGTAGGAGCAAACGTATGCCAAAAATGTAAGCAGAATGAGCTTTTCAGTGAATAGCAGCCAGGCACATTTTAGCTTGTTTTACTTGTAAGTGGGGTTGGAAACGCTTTTCAGGCTCAGTACTGCGCTCAAAAGATGCAGCCCTGAGGTCTCTCATGATAGCAGGTGGTTAAATAGAAATTCGCTGCTCAGCTGACCCAGCAGGAGCAAACGTATGCCAAAAATGTACACAAAATGAGCTTTTCAGTGAATAGCAGCCAGGCACATTTGAGCTAGTTTTACTTGTAAGTGGGGTTGGAACCGCTATTCAGGCTCAGTACTGGGCTCAAAAGATTCAGCTCTGAGGTCTCTCCTGATAGGAGGTAGTTAAGTAGAACTTCGCTGCTCAGCTGACCCGGTAGGAGCAAACGTATGCCAAAAATGTAAGCAGAATGAGCTTTTCAGTGAAGAGCAGCCAGGCACATTCTAGCAAGTTTTACTTGTAAGTGGGGTTGGAAACGCTTTTCAGACTCAGTACTGTGCTCAAAAGATGCAGCCCTGAGGTCTCTCTTGATAGCAGGTGGTTAAATAGAAATTCGCTGCTCAGCTGACCCAGCAGGAGCAAACGTATGCCAAAAATGTACACAGAATGAGCTTTTCAGTGAAGAGCAGCCAGGCACATTTTAGCTAGTTTTACTTGTAAGTGGGGTTGGAAATGCTTTTCAGGCTCAGTACTGTGCTCACAACATGCATCCCTGAGGTCTCTCATGATAGCAGGTGGTTAAATAGAAATTCACTGCTCATCTGACCCGGTAGGAGCAAACGTATGCCAAAAATGTAAGCAGAATGAGCTTTTCAGTGAATAGCAGCCAGGCACATTTTAGCTTGTTTTACTTGTAAGTGGGGTTGGAAATGCTTTTCAGGCTCAGTACTGGGCTCAAGATGCAGCTCAGAGGTCTCTCCTGATAGGAGGTAGTTAAGTAGAACTTCACTGCTCAGCTGACCCGGCAAGAGCAAATGTATGCCAAAAAGTACGCAGAATGAGATTTTCAGTGAAGAGCAGCCAGGCACATTCTAGCAAGTTTTACTTGTAAGTGGGGTTGGAAACGCTTTTCAGGCTCAGTACTGCGCTCAAAAGATGCAGCCCTGAGGTCTCTCATGGTAGCAGGTGGTTAAGTAGAAATTTGCTACTTGGCTGACCCTGCAGGAGCAAACGTATGCCAAAAATGTACACAAAATGAGCTTTTCAGTGAATAGCAGCCAGGCACATTTGAGCTAGTTTTACTTGTAAGTGGGGTTGGAAACGCTTTTCAGGATCAGTACTGGGCTCAAAACATGCAGCCCTGAGGTCTCTCATGATAGCAGGTGGTTAAATAGAAATTCGCTGCTCAGCTGACCCAGCAGGAGCAAACGTATGCCAAAAATGTACGCAGAATGAGCTTTTCAGTGAAGAGCTGCCAGGCACATTTTAGCTAGTTTTACTTGTAAGTGGGGTTGGAAACGCTTTTCAGGCTCAGTACTGGGCTCACAACATGCATCCCTGAGGTCTCTCATGATAGCAGATGGTTAAATAGAAATTCGCTGCTCAGCTGACCCGGTAGGAGCAAACGTATGCCAAAAATGTAAGCAGAATGAGCTTTTCAGTGAATAGCAGCCAGGCACATTTTAGCTTGTTTTACTTGTAAGTGGGGTTGGAAATGCTTTACAGGCTCAGTACTGGGCTCAAAAGATGCAGCTCTGAGGTCTCTCCTGATAGGAGGTAGTTAAGTAGAACTTCGCTGCTCAGCTGACTCGGCAGGAGCAAATGTATGCCAAAAATGTAAGCAGAATGAGCTTTTCAGTGAATAGCAGCCAGGCACATTTTAGCTGGTTTTACTTTTAAGTGGGGTTGGAAATGCTTTTCAGGCTCAGTACTGGGCTCAAAACATTCAGCTCTGAGGTCTCTCCTGATAGGAGGTAGTTAAGTAGAACTTCGCTGCTCAGCTGACCCGGCAGGAGCAAATGTATGCCAAAAATGTACGCAGAATGAGCTTTTCAGTGAAGAGCAGCCAGGCACATTCTAGCACGTTTTACTTGTAAGTGGGGTTGGAAACGCTTTTCAGGCTCAGTACTGCGCTCAAAAGATGCAGCCCTGAGGTCTCTCATGGTAGCAGGTGGTTAAGTAGAAATTTGCTACTTGGCTGACCCTGCAGGCGCAAACGTATGCCAAAAATGTACACAAAATGAGCTTTTCAGTGAATAGCAGCCAGGCACATTTGAGCTAGTTTTACTTGTAAGTGGGGTTGGAAACGCTTTTCAGGATCAGTACTGGGCTCAAAACATGCAGCCCTGAGGTCTCTCATGATAGCAGGTGGTTAAATAGAAATTCGCTGCTCAGCTGACCCAGCAGGAGCAAACGTATGCCAAAAATGTACGCAGAATGAGCTTTTCAGTGAAGAGCTGCCAGGCACATTTTAGCTAGTTTTACTTGTAAGTGGGGTTGGAAACGCTTTTCAGGCTCAGTACTGGGCTCAAAACATGCATCCCTGAGGTCTCTCATGATAGCAGGGGGTTAAATAGAAATTCGCTGCTCAGCTGACCCGGTAGGAGCAAACGTATGCCAAAAATGTAAGCAGAATGAGCTTTTCAGTGAATAGCAGACAGGCACATTTTAGCTTGTTTTACTTGTAAGTGGGGTTGGAAATGCTTTTCAGGCTCAGTACTGGGCTCAAAAGATGCAGCTCTGAGGTCTCTCCTGATAGGAGGTAGTTAAGTAGAACTTCGCTGCTCAGCTGACCCGGTAGGAGCAAACGTATGCCAAAAATGTAAGCAGAATGAGCTTTTCAGTGAAGAGCAGCCAGGCACATTCTAGCAAGTTTTACTTGTAAGTGGGGTTGGAAACGCTTTTCAGACTCAGTACTGCGCTCAAAAGATGCAGCCCTGAGGTCTCTCTTGATAGCAGGTGGTTAAATAGAAATTCGCTGCTCAGCTGACCCAGCAGGAGCAAACGTATGCCAAAAATGTACACAGAATGAGCTTTTCAGTGAAGAGCAGCCAGGCACATTTTAGCTAGTTTTACTTGTAAGTGGGGTTGGAAACGCTTTTCAGGCTCAGTACTGGGCTCACAACATGCATCCCTGAGGTCTCTCATGATAGCAGGTGGTTAAATAGAAATTCACTGCTCATCTGACCCGGTAGGAGCAAACGTATGCCAAAAATGTAAGCAGAATGAGCTTTTCAGTGAATAGCAGCCAGGCACATTTTAGCTTGTTTTACTTGTAAGTGGGGTTGGAAATGCTTTTCAGGCTCAGTACTGGGCTCAAGATGCAGCTCAGAGGTCTCTCCTGATAGGAGGTAGTTAAGTAGAACTTCACTGCTCAGCTGACCCAGCAAGAGCAAATGTATGCCAAAAAGTACGCAGAATGAGATTTTCAGTGAAGAGCAGCCAGGCACATTCTAGCAAGTTTTACTTGTAAGTGGGGTTGGAAACGCTTTTCAGGCTCAGTACTGCGCTCAAAAGATGTAGTCCTGAGGTCTCTTATCATAGCAGGTGGTTAAGTAGAAATTTGCCACTTGGCTGACCCAGCAGGAGCAAACGTATGCCAAAAATGTACACAGAATGAGCTTTTCAGTGAATAGCAGCCAGGCACATTTTAGCTAGTTTTTCTTGTAAGTGGGGTTGGAAACGCTTTTCAGGATCAGTACTGGGCTCAAAACAAGCAGCCCTGAGTTATCTCATGATAGCAGGTGGTTAAATAGAAATTCGCTGCTCCGCTGACCCGGCAGGAGCAAACGTATGCCAAAAATGTACGCAGAATGAGCTTTTCAGTGAAGAGCAGCCAGGCACATTTTAGCTAGTTTTACTTGTAAGTGGGGTTGGAAATGCTTTTCAGGCTCAGTACTGGGCTCAAAACATGCAGCCCTGAGGTCTCTCATGATAGCAGGTGGTTAAATAGTAATTCGCTGCTCAGCTGACCCGGCAGGAGCAAACGTATGCCAAAAATGTACGCAGAATGAGCTTTTCAGTGAAGAGCAGCCATGCACATTTTAGCTAGTTTTACTTGTAAGTGGGGTTGGAAATGCTTTTCAGGCTCAGTACTGGGCTCAAAACATGCAGCTCTGAGGTCTCTCCTATTAGGAGGTAGTTAAGTAGAACTTTGCTGCTCAGCTGACCCGGCAGGAGCAAATGTATGCCAAAAATGTACGCAGAATGAGCTTTTCAGTGAAGAGCAGCCAGGCACATTCTAGCAAGTTTTACTTGTAAGTGGGGTTGGAAACGCTTTTCAGGCTCAGTACTGCGCTCAAAAGATGCAGCCCTGAGGTCTCTCATGGTAGCAGGTGGTTAAGTAGAAATTTGCTACTTGGCTGACCCTGCAGGAGCAAACGTATGCCAAAAATGTACACAAAATGAGCTTTTCAGTGAATAGCAGCCAGGCACATTTGAGCTAGTTTTACTTGTAAGTGGGGTTGGAAACGCTTTTCAGGATCAGTACTGGGCTCAAAACATGCAGCCCTGAGGTCTCTCATGATAGCAGGTGGTTAAATAGAAATTCGCTGCTCAGCTGACCCAGCAGGAGCAAACGTATGCCAAAAATGTACGCAGAATGAGCTTTTCAGTGAAGAGCTGCCAGGCACATTTTAGCTAGTTTTACTTGTAAGTGGGGTTGGAAACGCTTTTCAGGCTCAGTACTGGGCTCACAACATGCATCCCTGAGGTCTCTCATGATAGCAGGTGGTTAAATAGAAATTCGCTGCTCAGCTGACCCGGTAGGAGCAAACGTATGCCAAAAATGTAAGCAGAATGAGCTTTTCAGTGAATAGCAGCCAGGCACATTTTAGCTTGTTTTACTTGTAAGTGGGGTTGGAAATGCTTTACAGGCTCAGTACTGGGCTCAAAAGATGCAGCTCTGAGGTCTCTCCTGATAGGAGGTAGTTAAGTAGAACTTCGCTGCTCAGCTGACTCGGCAGGAGCAAATGTATGCCAAAAATGTAAGCAGAATGAGCTTTTCAGTGAATAGCAGCCAGGCACATTTTAGCTGGTTTTAATTTTAAGTTGGGTTGGAAATGCTTTTCAGGCTCAGTACTGGGCTCAAAACATTCAGCTCTGAGGTCTCTCCTGATAGGAGGTAGTTAAGTAGAACTTCGCTGCTCAGCTGACCCGGCAGGAGCAAATGTATGCCAAAAATGTACGCAGAATGAGCTTTTCAGTGAAGAGCAGCCAGGCACATTCTAGCAAGTTTTACTTGTAAGTGGGGTTGGAAACGCTTTTCAGGCTCAGTACTGCGCTCAAAAGATGCAGCCCTGAGGTCTCTCATGGTAGCAGGTGGTTAAGTAGAAATTTGCTACTTGGCTGACCCTGCAGGCGCAAACGTATGCCAAAAATGTACACAAAATGAGCTTTTCAGTGAATAGCAGCCAGGCACATTTGAGCTAGTTTTACTTGTAAGTGGGGTTGGAAACGCTTTTCAGGATCAGTACTGGGCTCAAAACATGCAGCCCTGAGGTCTCTCATGATAGCAGGTGGTTAAATAGAAATTCGCTGCTCAGCTGACCCAGCAGGAGCAAACGTATGCCAAAAATGTACGCAGAATGAGCTTTTCAGTGAAGAGCAGCCAGGCACATTTTAGCTAGTTTTACTTGTAAGTGGGGTTGGAAATGCTTTTCAGGCTCAGTACTGGGCTCAAAACATGCAGCCCTGAGGACTCTCATGATAGCAGGTGGTTAAATAGTAATTCGCTGCTCAGCTGACCCGGCAGGAGCAAACGTATGCCAAAAATGTACGCAGAATGAGCTTTTCAGTGAAGAGCAGCCATGCACATTTTAGCTAGTTTTACTTGTAAGTGGGGTTGGAAATGCTTTTCAGGCTCAGTACTGCGCTCAAAAGATGTAGTCCTGAGGTCTCTTATCATAGCAGGTGGTTAAGTAGAAATTTGCCACTTGGCTGACCCAGCAGGAGCAAACGTATGCCAAAAATGTACACAGAATGAGCTTTTCAGTGAATAGCAGCCAGGCACATTTTAGCTAGTTTTTCTTGTAAGTGGGGTTGGAAACGCTTTTCAGGATCAGTACTGGGCTCAAAACAAGCAGCCCTGAGTTATCTCATGATAGCAGGTGGTTAAATAGAAATTCGCTGCTCCGCTGACCCGGCAGGAGCAAACGTATGCCAAAAATGTACGCAGAATGAGCTTTTCAGTGAAGAGCAGCCAGGCACATTTTAGCTAGTTTTACTTGTAAGTGGGGTTGGAAATGCTTTTCAGGCTCAGTACTGGGCTCAAAACATGCAGCCCTGAGGTCTCTCATGATAGCAGGTGGTTAAATAGTAATTCGCTGCTCAGCTGACCCGGCAGGAGCAAACGTATGCCAAAAATGTACGCAGAATGAGCTTTTCAGTGAAGAGCAGCCATGCACATTTTAGCTAGTTTTACTTGTAAGTGGGGTTGGAAATGCTTTTCAGGCTCAGTACTGGGCTCAAAACATGCAGCTCTGAGGTCTCTCCTATTAGGAGGTAGTTAAGTAGAACTTTGCTGCTCAGCTGACCCGGCAGGAGCAAATGTATGCCAAAAATGTACGCAGAATGAGCTTTTCAGTGAAGAGCAGCCAGGCACATTCTAGCAAGTTTTACTTGTAAGTGGGGTTGGAAACGCTTTTCAGGCTCAGTACTGCGCTCAAAAGATGCAGCCCTGAGGTCTCTCATGGTAGCAGGTGGTTAAGTAGAAATTTGCTACTTGGCTGACCCTGCAGGAGCAAACGTATGCCAAAAATGTACACAAAATGAGCTTTTCAGTGAATAGCAGCCAGGCACATTTGAGCTAGTTTTACTTGTAAGTGGGGTTGGAAACGCTTTTCAGGATCAGTACTGGGCTCAAAACATGCAGCCCTGAGGTCTCTCATGATAGCAGGTGGTTAAATAGAAATTTGCTGCTCAGCTGACCCAGCAGGAGCAAACGTATGCCAAAAATGTACGCAGAATGAGCTTTTCAGTGAAGAGCTGCCAGGCACATTTTAGCTAGTTTTACTTGTAAGTGGGGTTGGAAACGCTTTTCAGGCTCAGTACTGGGCTCACAACATGCATCCCTGAGGTCTCTCATGATAGCAGGTGGTTAAATAGAAATTCGCTGCTCAGCTGACCCGGTAGGAGCAAACGTATGCCAAAAATGTAAGCAGAATGAGCTTTTCAGTGAATAGCAGCCAGGCACATTTTAGCTTGTTTTACTTGTAAGTGGGGTTGGAAATGCTTTACAGGCTCAGTACTGGGCTCAAAAGATGCAGCTCTGAGGTCTCTCCTGATAGGAGGTAGTTAAGTAGAACTTCGCTGCTCAGCTGACTCGGCAGGAGCAAATGTATGCCAAAAATGTAAGCAGAATGAGCTTTTCAGTGAATAGCAGCCAGGCACATTTTAGCTGGTTTTAATTTTAAGTTGGGTTGGAAATGCTTTTCAGGCTCAGTACTGGGCTCAAAACATTCAGCTCTGAGGTCTCTCCTGATAGGAGGTAGTTAAGTAGAACTTCGCTGCTCAGCTGACCCGGCAGGAGCAAATGTATGCCAAAAATGTACGCAGAATGAGCTTTTCAGTGAAGAGCAGCCAGGCACATTCTAGCAAGTTTTACTTGTAAGTGGGGTTGGAAACGCTTTTCAGGCTCAGTACTGCGCTCAAAAGATGCAGCCCTGAGGTCTCTCATGGTAGCAGGTGGTTAAGTAGAAATTTGCTACTTGGCTGACCCTGCAGGCGCAAACGTATGCCAAAAATGTACACAAAATGAGCTTTTCAGTGAATAGCAGCCAGGCACATTTGAGCTAGTTTTACTTGTAAGTGGGGTTGGAAACGCTTTTCAGGATCAGTACTGGGCTCAAAACATGCAGCCCTGAGGTCTCTCATGATAGCAGGTGGTTAAATAGAAATTCGCTGCTCAGCTGACCCAGCAGGAGCAAACGTATGCCAAAAATGTACGCAGAATGAGCTTTTCAGTGAAGAGCAGCCAGGCACATTTTAGCTAGTTTTACTTGTAAGTGGGGTTGGAAATGCTTTTCAGGCTCAGTACTGGGCTCAAAACATGCAGCCCTGAGGACTCTCATGATAGCAGGTGGTTAAATAGTAATTCGCTGCTCAGCTGACCCGGCAGGAGCAAACGTATGCCAAAAATGTACGCAGAATGAGCTTTTCAGTGAAGAGCAGCCATGCACATTTTAGCTAGTTTTACTTGTAAGTGGGGTTGGAAATGCTTTTCAGGCTCAGTACTGGGCTCAAAACATGCAGCTCTGAGGTCTCTCCTATTAGGAGGTAGTTAAGTAGAACTTTGCTGCTCAGCTGACCCGGCAGGAGCAAATGTATGCCAAAAATGTACGCAGAATGAGCTTTTCAGTGAAGAGCAGCCAGGCACATTCTAGCAAGTTTTACTTGTAAGTGGGGTTGGAAACGCTTTTCAGGCTCAGTACTGCGCTCAAAAGATGCAGCCCTGAGGTCTCTTATGGTAGCAGGTGGTTAAGTAGAAATTTGCTACTTGGCTGACCCTGCAGGAGCAAACGTATGCCAAAAATGTACACAAAATGAGCTTTTCAGTGAATAGCAGCCAGGCACATTTGAGCTAGTTTTACTTGTAAGTGGGGTTGGAAACGCTTTTCAGGATCAGTACTGGGCTCAAAACATGCAGCCCTGAGGTCTCTCATGATAGCAGGTGGTTAAATAGAAATTCGCTGCTCAGCTGACCCAGCAGGAGCAAACGTATGCCAAAAATGTACGCAGAATGAGCTTTTCAGTGAAGAGCTGCCAGGCACATTTTAGCTAGTTTTACTTGTAAGTGGGGTTGGAAACGCTTTTCAGGCTCAGTACTGGGCTCACAACATGCATCCCTGAGGTCTCTCATGATAGCAGGTGGTTAAATAGAAATTCGCTGCTCAGCTGACCCGGTAGGAGCAAACGTATGCCAAAAATGTAAGCAGAATGAGCTTTTCAGTGAATAGCAGCCAGGCACATTTTAGCTTGTTTTACTTGTAAGTGGGGTTGGAAATGCTTTACAGGCTCAGTACTGGGCTCAAAAGATGCAGCTCTGAGGTCTCTCCTGATAGGAGGTAGTTAAGTAGAACTTCGCTGCTCAGCTGACTCGGCAGGAGCAAATGTATGCCAAAAATGTAAGCAGAATGAGCTTTTCAGTGAATAGCAGCCAGGCACATTTTAGCTGGTTTTACTTTTAAGTTGGGTTGGAAATGCTTTTCAGGCTCAGTACTGGGCTCAAAACATTCAGCTCTGAGGTCTCTCCTGATAGGAGGTAGTTAAGTAGAACTTCGCTGCTCAGCTGACCCGGCAGGAGCAAATGTATGCCAAAAATGTACGCAGAATGAGCTTTTCAGTGAAGAGCAGCCAGGCACATTCTAGCAAGTTTTACTTGTAAGTGGGGTTGGAAACGGTTTTCAGGCTCAGTACTGCGCTCAAAAGATGCAGCCCTGAGGTCTCTCATGGTAGCAGGTGGTTAAGTAGAAATTTGCTACTTGGCTGACCCTGCAGGCGCAAACGTATGCCAAAAATGTACACAAAATGAGCTTTTCAGTGAATAGCAGCCAGGCACATTTGAGCTAGTTTTACTTGTAAGTGGGGTTGGAAACGCTTTTCAGGATCAGTACTGGGCTCAAAACATGCAGCCCTGAGGTCTCTCATGATAGCAGGTGGTTAAATAGAAATTCGCTGCTCAGCTGACCCAGCAGGAGCAAACGTATGCCAAAAATGTACGCAGAATGAGCTTTTCAGTGAAGAGCTGCCAGGCACATTTTAGCTAGTTTTACTTGTAAGTGGGGTTGGAAACGCTTTTCAGGCTCAGTACTGGACTCAAAACATGCATCCCTGAGGTCTCTCATGATAGCAGGTGGTTAAATAGAAATTCGCTGCTCAGCTGACCCGGTAGGAGCAAACGTATGCCAAAAATGTAAGCAGAATGAGCTTTTCAGTGAATAGCAGCCAGGCACATTTTAGCTTGTTTTACTTGTAAGTGGGGTTGGAAATGCTTTTCAGGCTCAGTACTGGGCTCAAAAGATGCAGCTCTGAGGTCTCTCCTGAAAGGAGGTAGTTAAGTAGAACTTCGCTGCTCAGCTGACCCGGTAGGAGCAAACCTATGCCAAAAATGTAAGCAGAATGAGCTTTTCAGTGAAGAGCAGCCAGGCACATTCTAGCAAGTTTTACTTGTAAGTGGGGTTGGAAACGCTTTTCAGGCTCAGTACTGGGCTCACAACATGCATCCCTGAGGTCTCTCATGATAGCAGGTGGTTAAATAGAAATTCACTGCTCATCTGACCCGGTAGGAGCAAACGTATGCCAAAAATGTAAGCAGAATGACCTTTTCAGTGAATAGCAGCCAGGCACATTTTAGCTTGTTTTACTTGTAAGTGGGGTTGGAAATGCTTTTCAGGCTCAGTACTGGGCTCAAGATGCAGCTCAGAGGTCTCTCCTGATAGGAGGTAGTTAAGTAGAACTTCACTGCTCAGCTGACCCGGCAAGAGCAAATGTATGCCAAAAAGTACGCAGAATGAGATTTTCAGTGAAGAGCAGCCACGCACATTCTAGCAAGTTTTACTTGTAAGTGGGGTTGGAAACGCTTTTCAGGCTCAGTACTGCGCTCAAAAGATGTAGTCCTGAGGTCTCTTATCATAGCAGGTGGTTAAGTAGAAATTTGCCACTTGGCTGACCCAGCAGGAGCAAACGTATGCCAAAAATGTACACAGAATGAGCTTTTCAGTGAACAGCAGCCAGGCACATTTTAGCTAGTTTTTCTTGTAAGTGGGGTTGGAAACGCTTTTCAGGATCAGTACTGGGCTCAAAACAAGCAGCCCTGAGTTATCTCATGATAGCAGGTGGTTAAATAGAAATTCGCTGCTCAGCTGACCCGGCAGGAGCAAACGTATGCCAAAAATGTACGCAGAATGAGCTTTTCAGTGAAGAGCAGCCAGGCACATTTTAGCTAGTTTTACTTGTAAGTGGGGTTGGAAATGCTTTTCAGGCTCAGTACTGGGCTCAAAACATGCAGCCCTGAGGTCTCTCATGATAGCAGGTGGTTAAATAGTAATTCGCTGCTCAGCTGACCCGGCAGGAGCAAACGTATGCCAAAAATGTACGCAGAATGAGCTTTTCAGTGAAGAGCAGCCAGGCACATTTTAGCTAGTTTTACTTGTAAGTGGGGTTGGAAATGCTTTTCAGGCTCAGTACTGGGCTCAAAACATGCAGCTCTGAGGTCTCTCCTATTAGGAGGTAGTTAAGTAGAACTTCGCTGCTCAGCTGACCCGGCAGGAGCAAATGTATGCCAAAAATGTACGCAGAATGAGCTTTTCAGTGAATAGCAGCCAGGCACATTTTAACTTGTTTTACTTGTAAGTGGGGTTGGAAATGCTTTTCAGGCTCAGTACTGGGCTCATAAGATGCAGCTCTGAGGTCTCTCCTGATAGGAGGTAGTTAAGTAGAACTTCGCTGCTCAGCTGACCCGGCAGGAGCAAATGTATGCCAAAAATGTACGCAGAATGAGCTTTTCATTGAAGAGCAGCCAGGCACATTTTAGCTAGTTTTACTTGTAAGTGGGGTTGGAAACGCTTTTCAGGATCAGTACTGGGCTCAAAACATGCAGCCCTGAGGTCTCTCATGATAGCAGGTGGTTAAATAGAAATTCGCTGCTCAGCTGACCCAGCAGGAGCAAATTTATGCCAAAAATGTACGCAGAATGAGCTTTTCAGTGAAGAACAGCCAGGCACATTTTAGCTAGTTTTACTTGTAAGTGGGGTTGGAAACGCTTTTCAGGCTCAGTACTGCGCTCAAAAGATGCAGCCCTGAGTTCTCTCATGGTAGCAGGTGGTTAAGTAGAAATGTGCTACTTGGCTGACCCTGCAGGAGCAAACGTATGCCAAAAATGTACACAAAATGAGCTTTTCAGTGAATAGCAGCCAGGCACATTTGAGCTAGTTTTACTTGTAAGTGGGGTTGGAAACGCTTTTCAGGATCAGTACTGGGCTCAAAACATGCAGCCCTGAGGTCTCTCATGATAGCAGGTGGTTAAATAGAAATTCGCTGCTCAGCTGACCCAGCAGGAGCAAACGTATGCCAAAAATGTAAGCAGAATGAGCTTTTCAGTGAATAGCAGCCAGGCACATTTTAGCTTGTTTTACTTGTAAGTGGGGTTGGAAATGCTTTTCAGGCTCAATACTGGGCTCAAAAGATGCAGCCCTGAGGTCTCTCCTGATAGGAGGTAGTTAAGTAGAACTTCGCTGCTCAGCTGACCCGGCAAGAGCAAATGTATGCCAAAAAGTACGCAGAATGAGCTTTTCAGTGAAGAGCAGCCAGGCACATTCTAGCAAGTTTTACTTGTTAGTGGGGTTGGAAACGCTTTTCAGACTCAGTACTGCGCTCAAAAGATGCAGCCCTGAGGTCTCTCTTGATAGCAGGTGGTTTAAATAGAAATTTGCTGCTCAGCTGACCCAGCAGGAGCAAGCGTATGCCAAAAATGTACACAGAATGAGCTTTTAAGTGAAGAGCAGCCAGGCACATTTTAGCTAGTTTTACTTGTAGTGGCTTTGGAAATGCTTTTCAGGATCAGTACTGCGCTCAAAAGATGCAGCCCTGAGGTCTCTCTTGATAGCAGGTGGTTTAAATAGAAATTTGCTGCTCAGCTGACCCGGCAGGAGCAAACGTATGCCAAAAATGTACGCAGAATGAGCTTTTCAGTGAATAGCAGCCAGGCACATTTTAGCTAGTTTTACTTGTAAGTGGGGTTGGAAACGCTTTTCAGGCTCAGTACTGGGCTCAAACCATGCAGCCCTGAGGTCTCTCATGATAGAAGGTGGTTAAATAGAAATTCGCTGCTCAGCTGACCCGGTAGGAGCAAATGTATGCCAAAAATGTAATCAGAATGAGCTTTTCAGTGAATAGCAGCCAGGCACATTTTAGATTGTTTTACTTGTAAGTAGGGTTGAAAATGCTTTTCAGGCTCAGTACTGGGCTCAAAAGATGCAGCTCTGAGGTCTCTCCTGATAGGAGGTAGTTAAGTAGAACTTCGCTGCTCAGCTGACCCAGCAGGAGCAAATGTATGCCAAAAATGTACGCAGAATGAGCTTTCAGTGAAGAGTAGCCAGGCACATTTTAGCTAGTTTTACTTGTAAATGGGGTTGGAAACGCTTTTCAGGATCAGTACTGGGCTCAAAACATGCAGCTCTGAGGTCTCTCCTGATAGGAGGTAGTTAAGTTGAACTTCGCTGCTCAGCTGAGCCGGCAGGAGCAAACGTATGCCAAAAATGTAAGCAGAATGAGCTTTTCAGTGAAGAGCAGCCAGGCACATTTTAGCTAGTTTTACTTGTAAGTGGGGTTGGAAACGCTTTTCAGGATCAGTACTGGGCTCAAAACATGCAGCCCTGAGGTCTCTCATGATAGCACGTGGTTAAATAGAAATTTGCTGCTCAGCTGACCCGGCAGGAGCAAACGTATGCCAAAAATGTACGCAGAATGAGCTTTTCAGTGAAGAGCAGCCAGGCACATTTTAGCTAGTTTTACTTGTAAGTGGGGTTGGAAATGCTTTTCAGGCTTAGTACTGGGCTCAAAAGATGCAGCTCTGAGGTCTCTCCTGATAGGAGGTAGTTAAGTTGAACTTCGCTGCTCAGCTGAGCCGGCAGGAGCAAATGTATGCCAAAAATGTACGCAGAATGAGCTTTTCAGTGAAGAGCAGCCAGGCACATTCTAGCAAGTTTTACTTGTAAGTGGGGTTGGAAACGCTTTTCAGGCTCAGTACTGCGCTCAAAAGATGCAGCCCTGAGGTCTCTCATGATAGCAGGTGGTTAAGTAGAAATTTGCCACTTGGCTGACCCAGCAGGAGCAAACGTATGCCAAAAATGTACACAGAATGAGCTTTTCAGTGAATAGCAGCCAGGCACATTTTAGCTAGTTTTTCTTGTAAGTGGGGTTGGAAACGCTTTTCAGGATCAGTACTGGGCTCAAAACATGCAGCCCTGAGTTATCTCATGATAGCAGGTGGTTAAATAGAAATTCGCTGCTCAGCTGACCCGGCAGGAGCAAACGTATGCCAAAAATGTACACAGAATGAGCTTTTCAGTGAAGAGCAGCCAGGCACATTTTAGTTAGTTTTACTTGTAAGTGGGGTTGGAAATGCTTTTCAGGCTCAGTACTGGGCTCAAAACATGCAGCCCTGAGGTCTCTCCTGATAGGAGGTAGTTAAGTTGAACTTCGCTGCTCAGCTGAGCCGGCAGGAGCAAACGTATGCCAAAAATGTAAGCAGAATGAGCTTTTCAGTGAAGAGCAGCCAGGCACATTTTTGCTAGTTTTACTTGTAAGTGGGGTTGGAAACGCTTTTCAGGATCAGTACTGGGCTCAAAACATGCAGCCCTGAGGTCTCTCATGATAGCAGGTGGTTAAATAAAAATTCGCTGCTCAGCTGAGCCGGCAGGAGCAAATGTATGCCAAAAATGTACGCAGAATGAGCTTTTCAGTGAAGAGCAGCCAGGCACATTCTAGCAAGTTTTACTTGTAAGTGGGGTTGGAAACGCTTTTCAGGCTCAGTACTGCGCTCAAAAGATGCAGCCCTGAGGTCTCTCATGATAGCAGGTGGTTAAGTAGAAATTTGACACTTGGCTGACCCAGCAGGAGCAAACGTATGCCAAAAATGTACACAGAATGAGCTTTTCAGTGAATAGCAGCCAGGCACATTTTAGCTAGTTTTTCTTGTAAGTGGGGTTGGAAACGCTTTTCAGGATCAGTACTGGGCTCAAAACATGCAGCCCTGAGTTATCTCATGATAGCAGGTGGTTAAATAGAAATTCGCTGCTCAGCTGACCCGGCAGGAGCAAACGTATGCCAAAAATGTACGCAGAATGAGCTTTTCAGTGAAGAGCAGCCAGGCACATTTGAGCTAGTTTTACTTGTAAGTGGGGTTGGAAATGCTTTTCAGGCTCAGTACTGGGCTCAAAACGTGCAGCCCTGAGGTCTCTCATGATAGCAGGTGGTTAAATAGTAATTCGCTGCTCAGCTGACCCGGCAGGAGCAAACGTATGCCAAAAATGTACGCAGAATGAGCTTTTCAGTGAAGAGCAGCCAGGCACATTTTAGCTAGTTTTACTTGTAAGTGGGGTTGGAAACGCTTTTCAGGATCAGTACTGGGCTCAAAACATGCAGCCCTGAGGTCTCTCATGATAGCAGGTAGTTAAATAGAAATTCGCTGCTCAGCTGACCCAGCAGGAGCCAAACGTATGCCAAAAATGTACGCAGAATGAGCTTTTCAGTGAAGAGCTGCCAGGCACATTTTAGCTAGTTTTACTTGTAAGTGGGGTTGGAAACGCTTTTCAGGCTCAGTACTGGGCTCACAACATGCATCCCTGAGGTCTCTCATGATAGCAGGTGGTTAAATAGAAATTCGCTGCTCAGCTGACCCGGTAGGAGCAAACGTATGCCAAAAATGTAAGCAGAATGAGCTTTTCAGTGAATAGCAGCCTGGCACATTTTAGCTTGTTTTACTTGTAAGTGGGGTTGGAAATGCTTTCTTTTCAGACTCAGTACTGGGCTCAAAACATGCAGCCCTGAGGTCTCTCATGAAAGCAGGTGGTTAAATAGAAATTCGCTGCTCAGCTTACCCGGTAGGAGCAAACGTATGCCAAAAATGTACCAGAATGAGCTTTTCAGTGAATAGCAGCCTGGCTAATTTTAACTAGTTTTACTTGTAAATGGGTTTGGAAACCCTTTTCAGGATCAGTACTGGGCTCAAAACATGCAGCCCTGAGGTCTCTCATGATAGCAGGTGGTTAAATAGAAATTCGCTGCTCAGCTGACCCGGCAGGAGCAAACGTATGCTAAAAATGTACTCAGAGTGAGCTTTTCAGTGAAGAGAAGCCAGGCACATTTTAGCTAGTTTTACTTGTAAGTGGGGTTGGAAATGCTTTTCAGGCTCAGTACTGGGCGCAAAACATGCAGCCCTGAGGTCTCTCATGATAGCAGGTGGTTAAATAGAAATTCGCTGCTCAGCTGACCCGGCAGGAGCAAACGTATGCTAAAAATGTACTCAGAATGAGCTTTTCAGTGAAGAGAAGCCAGGCACATTTTAGCTAGTTTTACTTGTAAGTGGGGTTGGAAATGCTTTTCAGGCTCAGTACTGGGCTCAAAACATGCAGCCCTGAGGTCTCTCATGAAAGCAGGTGGTTAAATAGAAATTCGCTGCTCAGCTGACCCGGTAGGAGCAAACGTATGCCAAAAATGTACACAGAATGAGCTATTCAGTGAATAGCAGCCAGGCACATTTTAGCTAGTTTTACTTGTAAGTGGGGTTGGAAACGCTTTTCAGGATCAGTACTGGCCTCAAAACATGCAGCCCTGAGGTCTCTCATGATAGCAGGTGGTTAAATAGAAATTCGCTGCTCAGCTGACCCGGCAGGAGCAAACGTATGCTAAAAATGTACTCAGAATGAGCTTTCCATTGAAGAGAAGCCAGGCACATTTTAGCTAGTTTTACTTGTAAGTGGGGTTGGAAATGCTTTTCAGGCTCAGTACTGGGCTCAAAACATGCAGCCCTGAGGTCTCTCATGAAAGCAGGTGGTTAAATAGAAATTCGCTGCTCAGCTGACCCGGTAAGAGCAAACGTATGCCAAATATGTACACAGAATGTGCTTTTCAGTGAATAGCAGCCAGGCACATTTTAGCTAATTTTACTTGTAAGTGGGGTTGGAAACGCTTTTCAGGATCAGTACTGGGCTCAAAACATGCAGCCCTGAGGTCTCTCATGATAGCAGGTGGTTAAATAGAAATTCGCTGCTCAGCTGACCCGGCAGGAGCAAACGTATGCTAAAAATGTACTCAGAATGAGCTTTTCAGTGAAGAGAAGCCAGGCACATTTTAGCTAGTTTTACTTGTAAGTGGGGTTGGAAATGCTTTTCAGGCTCAGTACTGGGCTCAAAAATGCAGCCCTGAGGTCTCTCATGAAAGCAGGTGGTTAAATAGAAATTCGCTGCTCAGCTGACCCGGTAGGAGCAAACGTATGCCAAAAATGTACACAGAATGAGCTTTTCAGTGAATAGCAGCCAGGCACATTTTAGCTAGTTTTACTTGTAAGTGGGGTTGGAAATGCTTTTCAGGCTCAGTACTGGGCTCAAAACATGCAGCCCTGAGGTCTCTCATGAAAGCAGGTGGTTAAATAGAGATTCGCTGCTCAGCTGACCCGGCAGGAGCAAACGTATGCCAAAAATGTACACAGAATGAGCTTTTCAGTGAATAGCAGCCAGGCACATTTTAGCTAGTTTTACTTGTAATAGGGGTTGGAAACGCTTTTCAGGATCAGTACTGGGCTCAAAACATGCAGCCCTGAGGTCTCTCATGATAGCAGGTGGTTAAATAGAAATTCGCTGCTCAGCTGACCCGGCAGGAGCAAACGTATGCTAAAAATGTACTCAGAATGAGCTTTTCAGTGAAGAGAAGCCAGGCACATTTTAGCTAGTTTTACTTGTAAGTGGGGTTGGAAATGCTTTTCAGACTCATACTGGGCTCAAAACATCTGAGGTCTCTCATGAAAGCAGGTGATTAAATAGAAATTCGCTGCTCAGCTGACCCGGTAGGAGCAAACGTATGCCAAAAATGTACACAGAACGAGCTTTTTAGTGAATAGCAGCCAGGCACATTTTAGCTAGTTTTACTTGTAAGTGGGGTTGGAAACGCTATTCGGGATCAGTACTGGGCTCAAAACATGCAGCCCTGAGGTCTCTCATGATAGCAGGTGGTTAAATAGAAATTTGCTGCTCAGCTGACCCGGCAGGAGCAAACGTATGCTAAAAATGTACTCAGAATGAGCTTTTCAGTGAAGAGAAGCCAGGCACATTTTAGCTAGTTTTACTTGTAAGTGGGGTTGGAAATGCTTTTCAGGCTCAGTACTGGGCTCAAAACATGCAGCCCTGAGGTTCATGATAGCAGGTGGTTAAATAGAAATTCGCTGCTCAGCTGACCCGGCAGGAGCAAACGTATGCTAAAAATGTACTCAGAATGAGCTTTTCAGTGAAGAGAAGCCAGGCACATTTTAGCTAGTTTTACTTGTAATTGGGGTTGGAAATGCTTTTCAGGCTCAGTACTGGGCTCAAAACATGCAGCCCTGAGGTCTCTCATGAAAGCAGGAGGTTAAATAGAAATTCGCTGCTCAGCTGGACCAGTAGGAGCAAACGTATGCCAAAAATGTACACAGAATGAGCTTTTCAGTGAATAGCAGCCAGGCACATTTTAGCTACTTTTACTTGTAAGTGGGGTTGGAAATGCTTTTCAGGCTCAGTACTGGGCTCAAAACATGCAGCCCTGAGGTCTCTCATGAAAGCAGGTGATTAAATAGAAATTCGCTGCTCAGCTGACCCGGCAGGAGCAAACGTATGCCAAAAATGTACACAGAATGAGCTTTCCAGTGAATAGCAGCCAGGCACATTTTAGCTAGTTTTACTTGTAAGTGGGGTTGGAAATGCTTTTCAGGCTCAGTACTGGGCTCAAAACATGCAGCCCTGAGGTCTCTCGTGAAAGCAGGTGGTTAAATAGAAATTCGCTGCTCAGCTGACCCGGTAGGAGCAAACGTATGCCAAAAATGTACACAGAATGAGCTTTTCAGTGAATAGCAGCCAGGCACATTACAGCTAGTTTTACTTGTAAGTGGGGTTGGAAACGCTTTTCAGGATCAGTACTGGGCTCAAAACATGCAGCCCTGAGGTCTCTCATGATAGCAGGTGGTTAAATAGAAATTCGCTGCTCAGCTGACCCGGTAGGAGCAAACGTATGCCAAAAACGTACACAGAATGAGCTTTTCAGTGAATAGCAGCCAGGCACATTTTAGCTAGTTTTACTTGTAAGTGGGGTTGGAAACGCTTTTCAGGAACAGTACTGGGCTCAAAACATGCAGCCCTGAGGTCTCTCATGATAGCAGGTGGTTAAATAGAAATTCGCTGCTCAGCTGACCCAGTAGGAGCAAACGTATGCCAAAAATGTACACAGAATGAGCTTTTCAGTGAATAGCAGCCAGGCACATTTTAGCTAGTTTTACTTGTAAGTGGGGTTGGAAACGCTTTTCAGGATCAGTACTGGGCTCAAAACATGCAGCCCTGAGGTCTCTCATGATAGCAGGTGGTTAAATAGAAATTCGCTGCTCAGCTGACCCGGCAGGAGCAAACGTATGCCAAAAATGTACCAGAATGAGCTTTTCAGTGAATAGCAGCCTGGCTAATTTTAACTAGTTTTACTTGTAAATGGGTTTGGAAACGCTTTTCAGGATCAGTACTGGGCTCAAAACATGCAGCCCTGAGGTCTCTCATGATAGCAGGTGGTTAAATAGAAATTCGCTGCTCAGCTGACCCGGCAGGAGCAAACGTATGCTAAAAATGTACTCAGAGTGAGCTTTTCAGTGAAGAGAAGCCAGGCACATTTTAGCTAGTTTAACTTGTAAGTGGGGTTGGAAATGCTTTTCAGGCTCAGTACTGGGCGCAAAACATGCAGCCCTGAGGTCTCTCATGATAGCAGGTGGTTAAATAGAAATTCGCTGCTCAGCTGACCCGGCAGGAGCAAACGTATGCTAAAAATGTACTCAGAATGAGCTTTTCAGTGAAGAGAAGCCAGGCACATTTTAGCTAGTTTTACTTGTAAGTGGGGTTGGAAATGCTTTTCAGGCTCAGTACTGGGCTCAAAACATGCAGCCCTGAGGTCTCTCATGAAAGCAGGTGGTTAAATAGAAATTCGCTGCTCAGCTGACCCGGTAGGAGCAAACGTATGCCAAAAATGTACACAGAATGAGCTATTCAGTGAATAGTAGCCAGGCACATTTTAGCTAGTTTTACTTGTAAGTGGGGTTGGAAACGCTTTTCAGGATCAGTACTGGCCTCAAAACATGCAGCCCTGAGGTCTCTCATGATAGCAGGTGGTTAAATAGAAATTCGCTGCTCAGCTGACCCGGCAGGAGCAAACGTATGCTAAAAATGTACTCAGAATGAGCTTTCCATTGAAGAGAAGCCAGGCACATTTTAGCTAGTTTTACTTGTAAGTGGGGTTGGAAATGCTTTTCAGGCTCAGTACTGGGCTCAAAACATGCAGCCCTGAGGTCTCTCATGAAAGCAGGTGGTTAAATAGAAATTCGCTGCTCAGCTGACCCGGTAAGAGCAAACGTATGCCAAATATGTACACAGAATGTGCTTTTCAGTGAATAGCAGCCAGGCACATTTTAGCTAATTTTACTTGTAAGTGGGGTTGGAAACGCTTTTCAGGATCAGTACTGGGCTCAAAACATGCAGCCCTGAGGTCTCTCATGATAGCAGGTGGTTAAATAGAAATTCGCTGCTCAGCTGACCCGGCAGGAGCAAACGTATGCTAAAAATGTACTCAGAATGAGCTTTTCAGTGAAGAGAAGCCAGGCACATTTTAGCTAGTTTTACTTGTAAGTGGGGTTGGAAATGCTTTTCAGGCTCAGTACTGGGCTCAAAAATGCAGCCCTGAGGTCTCTCATGAAAGCAGGTGGTTAAATAGAAATTTGCTGCTCAGCTGACCCGGTAGGAGCAAACGTATGCCAAAAATGTACACAGAATGAGCTTTTCAGTCAATAGCAGCCAGGCACATTTTAGCTAGTTTTACTTGTAAGTGGGGTTGGAAATGCTTTTCAGGCTCAGTACTGGGCTCAAAACATGCAGCCCTGAGGTCTCTCATGAAAGCAGGTGGTTAAATAGAGATTCGCTGCTCAGCTGACCCGGCAGGAGCAAACGTATGCCAAAAATGTACACAGAATGAGCTTTTCAGTGAATAGCAGCCAGGCACATTTTAGCTAGTTTTACTTGTAATAGGGGTTGGAAACGCTTTTCAGGATCAGTACTGGGCTCAAAACATGCAGCCCTGAGGTCTCTCATGATAGCAGGTGGTTAAATAGAAATTTGCTGCTCAGCTGACCCGGCAGGAGCAAACGTATGCTAAAAATGTACTCAGAATGAGCTTTTCAGTGAAGAGAAGCCAGGCACATTTTAGCTAGTTTTACTTGTAAGTGGGGTTGGAAATGCTTTTCAGACTCATACTGGGCTCAAAACATCTGAGGTCTCTCATGAAAGCAGGTGATTAAATAGAAATTCGCTGCTCAGCTGACCCGGTAGGAGCAAACGTATGCCAAAAATGTACACAGAACGAGCTTTTTAGTGAATAGCAGCCAGGCACATTTTAGCTAGTTTTACTTGTAAGTGGGGTTGGAAACGCTATTCGGGATCAGTACTGGGCTCAAAACATGCAGCCCTGAGGTCTCTCATGATAGCAGGTGGTTAAATAGAAATTTGCTGCTCAGCTGACCCGGCAGGAGCAAACGTATGCTAAAAATGTACTCAGAATGAGCTTTTCAGTGAAGAGAAGCCAGGCACATTTTAGCTAGTTTTACTTGTAAGTGGGGTTGGAAATGCTTTTCAGGCTCAGTACTGGGCTCAAAACATGCAGCCCTGAGGTTCATGATAGCAGGTGGTTAAATAGAAATTCGCTGCTCAGCTGACCCGGCAGGAGCAAACGTATGCTAAAAATGTACTCAGAATGAGCTTTTCAGTGAAGAGAAGCCAGGCACATTTTAGCTAGTTTTACTTGTAATTGGGGTTGGAAATGCTTTTCAGGCTCAGTACTGGGCTCAAAACATGCAGCCCTGAGGTCTCTCATGAAAGCAGGAGGTTAAATAGAAATTCGCTGCTCAGCTGGACCGGTAGGAGCAAACGTATGCCAAAAATGTACACAGAATGAGCTTTTCAGTGAATAGCAGCCAGGCACATTTTAGCTACTTTTACTTGTAAGTGGGGTTGGAAATGCTTTTCAGGCTCAGTACTGGGCTCAAAACATGCAGCCCTGAGGTCTCTCATGAAAGCAGGTGGTTAAATAGAAATTCGCTGCTCAGCTGACCCGGCAGGAGCAAACGTATGCCAAAAATGTACACAGAATGAGCTTTCCAGTGAATAGCAGCCAGGCACATTTTAGCTAGTTTTACTTGTAAGTGGGGTTGGAAATGCTTTTCAGGCTCAGTACTGGGCTCAAAACATGCAGCCCTGAGGTCTCTCGTGAAAGCAGGTGGTTAAATAGAAATTCGCTGCTCAGCTGACCCGGTAGGAGCAAACGTATGCCAAAAATGTACACAGAATGAGCTTTTCAGTGAATAGCAGCCAGGCACATTACAGCTAGTTTTACTTGTAAGTGGGGTTGGAAACGCTTTTCAGGATCAGTACTGGGCTCAAAACATGCAGCCCTGAGGTCTCTCATGATAGCAGGTGGTTAAATAGAAATTCGCTGCTCAGCTGACCCGGTAGGAGCAAACGTATGCCAAAAACGTACACAGAATGAGCTTTTCAGTGAATAGCAGCCAGGCACATTTTAGCTAGTTTTACTTGTAAGTGGGGTTGGAAACGCTTTTCATGAACAGTACTGGGCTCAAAACATGCAGCCCTGTGGTCTCTCATGATAGCAGGTGGGTAAATAGAAATTCGCTGCTCAGCTGACCCAGTAGGAGCAAACGTATGGCAAAAATGTACACAGAATGAGCTTTTCAGTGAATAGCAGCCAGGCACATTTTAGCTAGTTTTACTTGTAAGTGGGGTTGGAAACGCTTTTCAGGATCAGTACTGGGCTCAAAACATGCAGCCCTGAGGTCTCTCATGATAGCAGGTGGTTAAATAGAAATTCGCTGCTCAGCTGACCCGGCAGGAGCAAACGTATGCTAAAAATTTACTCAGAATGAGCTTTTCAGTGAAGAGAAGCCAGGCACATTTTAGCTAGTTTTACTTGTAAGTGGGGTTGGAAATGCTTTTCAGACTCAGTACTGGGTTCAAAACATCTGAGGTCTCTCATGAAAGCAGGTGGTTAAATAGAAATTCGCTGCTCAGCTGACCCGGTAGGAGCAAACGTATGCCAAAAATGTACACAGAATGAGCTTTTCAGTGAATAGCAGCCAGGCACATTTTAGCTAGTTTTACTTGTAAGTGGGGTTGGAAACGCTGTTCAGGATCAGTACTGGGCTCAAAACATGCAGCCCTGAGGTCTCTCATGATAGCAGGTGGTTAAATAGAAATTTGCTGCTCAGCTGACCCGGCAGGAGCAAACGTATGCTAAAAATGTACTCAGAATGAGCTTTTCAGTGAAGAGAAGCCAGGCACATTTTAGCTAGTTTTACTTGTAAGTGGGGTTGCAAATGGTTTTCAGGTTCAGTACTGGGCTCAAAACATGCAGCCCTGAGGTTCATGATAGCAGGTGGTTAAATAGAAATTCGCTGCTCAGCTGACCCGGCAGGAGCAAACGTATGCTAAAAATGTACTCAGAATGAGCTTTTCAGTGAAGAGAAGCCAGGCACATTTTAGCTAGTTTTACTTGTAAGTGGGGTTGGAAATGCTTTTCAGGCTCAGTACTGGGCTCAAAACATGCAGCCCTGAGGTCTCTCATGAAAGCAGGTGGTTAAACAGAAATTCGCTGCTCAGCTGGACCGGTAGGAGCAAACGTATGCCAAAAATGTACACAGAATGAGCTTTTCAGTGAATAGCAGCCAGGCACATTTTAGCTTGTTTTACTTGTAAGTGGGGTTGGAAATGCTTTTCAGGCTCAGTACTGGGCTCAAAACATGCAGCCCTGAGGTCTCTCATGAAAGCAGGTGGTTAAATAGAACTTTGCTGCTCAGCTGACCCGGCAGGAGCAAACGTATGCCAAAAACTGTACACAGAATGAGCTTTTCAGTGAAGAGCAGCCAGGCACATTCTAGCAAGTTTTACTTGTAAGTGGGGTTGGAAACGCTTTTCAGACTCAGTACTGCGCTCAAAAGATGCAGCCCTGAGGTCTCTCTTGATAGCAGGTGGTTTAAATAGAAATTCGCTGCTCAGCTGACCCAGTAGGAGCAAACGTATGCCAAAAACGTACACAGAATGAGCTTTTCAGTGAAGAGCAGCCAGGCACATTTTAGCTAGTTTTACTTGTAAGTGGGGTTGGAAACGCTTTTCAGGAACAGTACTGGGCTCAAAACATGCAGCCCTGAGGTCTCTCATGATAGCAGGTGGTTAAATAGAAATTCGCTGCTCAGCTGACCCAGTAGGAGCAAACGTATGCCAAAAATGTACACAGAATGAGCTTTTCAGTGAATAGCAGCCAGGCACATTTTAGCTAGTTTTACTTGTAAGTGGGGTTGGAAACGCTTTTCAGGATCAGTACTGGGCTCAAAACATGCAGCCCTGAGGTCTCTCATGATAGCAGGTGGTTAAATAGAAATTCGCTGCTCAGCTGACCCGGCAGGAGCAAACGTATGCTAAAAATTTACTCAGAATGAGCTTTTCAGTGAAGAGAAGCCAGGCACATTTTAGCTAGTTTTACTTGTAAGTGGGGTTGGAAATGCTTTTCAGACTCAGTACTGGGTTCAAAACATCTGAGGTCTCTCATGAAAGCAGGTGGTTAAATAGAAATTCGCTGCTCAGCTGACCCGGTAGGAGCAAACGTATGCCAAAAATGTACACAGAATGAGCTTTTCATTGAATAGCAGCCAGGCACATTTTAGCTAGTTTTACTTGTAAGTGGGGTTGGAAACGCTGTTCAGGATCAGTACTGGGCTCAAAACATGCAGCCCTGAGGTCTCTCATGATAGCAGGTGGTTAAATAGAAATTTGCTGCTCAGCTGACCCGGCAGGAGCAAACGTATGCTAAAAATGTACTCAGAATGAGCTTTTCAGTGAAGAGAAGCCAGGCACATTTTAGCTAGTTTTACTTGTAAGTGGGGTTGAAAATGGTTTTCAGGTTCAGTACTGGGCTCAAAACATGCAGCCCTGAGGTTCATGATAGCAGGTGGTTAAATAGAAATTCGCTGCTCAGCTGACCCGGCAGGAGCAAACGTATGCTAAAAATGTACTCAGAATGTGCTTTTCAGTGAAGAGAAGCCAGGCACATTTTAGCTAGTTTTACTTGTAAGTGGGGTTGGAAATGCTTTTCAGGCTCAGTACTGGGCTCAAAACATGCAGCCCTGAGGTCTCTCATGAAAGCAGGTGGTTAAACAGAAATTCGCTGCTCAGCTGGACCGGTAGGAGCAAACGTATGCCAAAAATGTACACAGAATGAGCTTTTCAGTGAATAGCAGCCAGGCACATTTTAGCTTGTTTTACTTGTAAGTGGGGTTGGAAATGCTTTTCAGGCTCAGTACTGGGCTCAAAACATGCAGCCCTGAGGTCTCTCATGAAAGCAGGTGGTTAAATAGAACTTTGCTGCTCAGCTGACCCGGCAGGAGCAAACGTATGCCAAAAACTGTACACAGAATGAGCTTTTCAGTGAAGAGCAGCCAGGCACATTCTAGCAAGTTTTACTTGTAAGTGGGGTTGGAAACGCTTTTCAGACTCAGTACTGCGCTCAAAAGATGCAGCCCTGAGGTCTCTCTTGATAGCAGGTGGTTTAAATAGAAATTCGCTGCTCAGCTGACCCAGTAGGAGCAAACGTATGCCAAAAATGTACACAGAATGAGCTTTTAAGTGAAGAGCAGCCAGGCACATTGTAGCTAGTTTTACTTGTAAGTGGCTTTGGAAATGCTTTTCAGGATCAGTACTGGGCTCAAAACATGCAGCCCTTAGGTCTCTCATGATAGCAGGTGGTTAAATAGAAATTCGCTGCTCAGCTGACCCGGCAGGAGCAAACGTATGCCAAAAATGTATGCAGAATGAGCTTTTCAGTGAATAGCAGCCAGGCACATTTTAGCTAGTTTTACTTGTAAGTGGGGTTGGAAACGCTTTTCAGGCTCAGTACTGGGCTCAAAACATGCA
Source organism: Lissotriton vulgaris (assembly GCF_964263255.1). Lineage (NCBI taxonomy): Eukaryota > Metazoa > Chordata > Amphibia > Caudata > Salamandridae > Lissotriton > Lissotriton vulgaris. Next base: position 1,268,538 of record NW_028244430.1, on the reverse strand, counting down.
GCCCTGAGGTCTCTCATGATAGAAGGTGGTTAAATAGAAATTCGCTGCTCAGCTGACCCAGTAGGAGCAAACGTATGCCAAAAATGTAATCAGAATGAGCTTTTCAGTGAATAGCAGCCAGGCACATTTTAGATTGTTTTACTTGTAAGTAGGGTTGAAAATGCTTTTCAGGCTCATTACTGGGCTCAAAAGATGCAGCTCTGAGGTCTCTCCTGATAGGAGGTAGTTAAGTAGAACTTCGCTGCTCAGCTGACCCAGCAGGAGCAAATGTATGCCAAAAATGTACGCAGAATGAGCTTTCAGTGAAGAGTAGCAAGGCACATTTTAGCTAGTTTTACTTGTAAGTGGGGTTGGAAACGCTTTTCAGGATCAGTACTGGGCTCAAAACATGCAGCTCTGAGGTCTCTCCTGATAGGAGGTAGTTAAGTTGAACTTCGCTGCACAGCTGAGCCGGCAGGAGCAAACGTATGCCAAAAATGTACGCAGAATGAGCTTTTCAGTGAAGAGCAGCCAGGCACATTTTAGCTAGTTTTACTTGTAAGTGGGGTTGGAAACGCTTTTCAGGAACAGTACTGGGCTCAAAACATGCAGCCCTGAGGTCTCTCATGATAGCACGTGGTTAAATAGAAATTCGCTGCTCAGCTGACCCGGCAGGAGCAAACGTATGCCAAAAATGTAAGCAGAATGAGCTTTTCAGTGAAGAGCAGCCAGGCACATTTTAGCTAGTTTTACTTGTAAGTGGGGTTGGAAATGCTTTTCAGGCTCAGTACTGGGCTCAAAAGATGCAGCTCTGAGGTCTCTCCTGATAGGAGGTAGTTAAGTTGAACTTCGCTGCTCAGCTGAGCCGGCAGGAGCAAATGTATGCCAAAAATGTACGCAGAATTAGCTTTTCAGTGAAGAGCAGCCAGGCACATTCTAGCAAGTTTTACTTGTAAGTGGGGTTGGAAACGCTTTTCAAGCTCAGTACTGCACTCAAAAGATGCAGCCCTGAGGTCTCTCATGATAGCAGGTGGTTAAGTAGAAATTTGCCACTTGGCTGACCCAGCAGGAGCAAACGTATGCCAAAAATGTACACAGAATGAGCTTTTCAGGGAATAGCAGCCAGGCACATTTTAGCTAGTTTTTCTTGTAAGTGGGGTTGGAAACGCTTTCCAGGATCAGTACTGGGCTCAAAACATGCAGCCCTGAGTTATCTCATGATAGCAGGTGGTTAAATAGAAATTCGCTGCTCAGCTGACCCGGCAGGAGCAAACGTCTGCCAAAAATGTACGCAGAATGAGCTTTTCAGTGAAGAGCAGCCAGGCACATTTTAGTTAGTTTTACTTGTAAGTGGGGTTGGAAATGCTTTTCAGGCTCAGTACTGGGCTCAAAACATGCAGCCCTGAGGTCTCTCCTGATAGGAGGTAGTTAAGTAGAACTTCGCTGCTCAGCTGACCCGGCAGGAGCAAATGTATGCCAAAAATGTACGCAGAATGAGCTTTCAGTGAAGAGCAGCCAGGCACATTTTAGCTAGTTTTACTTGTAAGTGGGGTTGGAAACGCTTTTCAGGATCAGTATTGGGCTCAAAACATGCAGCCCTGAGGTCTCTCATGATAGCAGGTGGTTAAATAGAAATTCGCTGCTCAGCTGACCCGGCAGAGGCAAACGTATGCCAAAAATGTACGCAGAATGAGCTTTTCAGGGAAGAGCAGCCAGGCACATTTTAGCTAGTTTTACTTGTAAGTGGGGTTGGAAACGCTTTTCAGGATCAGTACTGGGCTCAAAACCTGCAGCCCTGAGGTCTCTCATGATAGCACGTGGTTAAATAGAAATTCGCTGCTCAGCTGACCCGGCAGGAGCAAACGTATGCCAAAAATGTACGCAGAATGAGCTTTTCAGTGAAGAGCAGCCAGGCACATTTTAGCTAGTTTTACTTGTAAGTGGGGTTGGAAATGCTTTTCGGGCTCAGTACTGGGCTCAAAACATGCAGCCCTGAGGTCTCTCATGAAAGCAGGTGGTTAAATAGAAATTCGCTGCTCAGCTTACCCGGTAGGAGCAAACGTATGCCAAAAATGTACCAGAATGAGCTTTTCAGTGAATAGCAGCCTGGCTAATTTTAACTAGTTTTACTTGTAAATGGGTTTGGAAACGCTTTTCAGGATCAGTACTGGGCTCAAAACATGCAGCCCTGAGGTCTCTCATGATAGCAGGTGGTTAAATAGAAATTCGCTGCTCAGCTGACCCGGCAGGAGCAAACGTATGCTAAAAATGTACTCAGAGTGAGCTTTTCAGTGAAGAGAAGCCAGGCACATTTTAGCTAGTTTTACTTGTAAGTGGGGTTGGAAATGCTTTTCAGGCTCAGTACTGGGCGCAAAACATGCAGCCCTGAGGTCTCTCATGATAGCAGGTGGTTAAATAGAAATTCGCTGCTCAGCTGACCCGGCAGGAGCAAACGTATGCTAAAAATGTACTCAGAATGAGCTTTTCAGTGAAGAGAAGCCAGGCACATTTTAGCTAGTTTTACTTGTAAGTGGGGTTGGAAATGCTTTTCAGGCTCAGTACTGGGCTCAAAACATGCAGCCCTGAGGTCTCTCATGAAAGCAGGTGGTTAAATAGAAATTCGCTGCTCAGCTGACCCGGTAGGAGCAAACGTATGCCAAAAATGTACACAGAATGAGCTATTCAGTGAATAGCAGCCAGGCACATTTTAGCTAGTTTTACTTGTAAGTGGGGTTGGAAACGCTTTTCAGGATCAGTACTGGCCTCAAAACATGCAGCCCTGAGGTCTCTCATGATAGCAGGTGGTTAAATAGAAATTCGCTGCTCAGCTGACCCGGCAGGAGCAAACGTATGCTAAAAATGTACTCAGAATGAGCTTTCCATTGAAGAGAAGCCAGGCACATTTTAGCTAGTTTTACTTGTAAGTGGGGTTGGAAATGCTTTTCAGGCTCAGTACTGGGCTCAAAACATGCAGCCCTGAGGTCTCTCATGAAAGCAGGTGGTTAAATAGAAATTCGATGCTCAGCTGACCCGGTAAGAGCAAACGTATGCCAAATATGTACACAGAATGTGCTTTTCAGTGAATAGCAGCCACTCACATTTTAGCTAATTTTACTTGTAAGTGGGGTTGGAAACGCTTTTCAGGATCAGTACTGGGCTCAAAACATGCAGCCCTGAGGTCTCTCATGATAGCAGGTGGTTAAATAGAAATTCGCTGCTCAGCTGACCCGGCAGGAGCAAACGTATGCTAAAATTGTACTCAGAATGAGCTTTTCAGTGAAGAGAAGCCAGGCACATTTTAGCTAGTTTTACTTGTAAGTGGGGTTGGAAATGCTTTTCAGGCTCAGTACTGGGCTCAAAAATGCAGCCCTGAGGTCTCTCATGAAAGCAGGTGTTTAAATAGAAATTCGCTGCTCAGCTGACCCGGTAGGAGCAAACGTATGCCAAAAATGTACACAGAATGAGCTTTTCAGTGAATAGCAGCCAGGCACATTTTAGCTAGTTTTACTTGTAAGTGGGGTTGGAAATGCTTTTCAGGCTCAGTACTGGGCTCAAAACATGCAGCCCTGAGGTCTCTCATGAAAGCAGGTGGTTAAATAGAGATTCGCTGCTCAGCTGACCCGGCAGGAGCAAACGTATGCCAAAAATGTACACAGAATGAGCTTTTCAGTGAATAGCAGCCAGGCACATTTTAGCTAGTTTTACTTGTAATAGGGGTTGGAAACGATTTTCAGGATCAGTACTGGGCTCAAAACATGCAGCCCTGAGGTCTCTCATGATAGCAGGTTGTTAAATAGAAATTCGCTGCTCAGCTGACCCGGCAGGAGCAAACGTATGCTAAAAATGTACTCAGAATGAGCTTTTCAGTGAAGAGAAGCCAGGCACATTTTAGCTAGTTTTACTTGTAAGTGGGGTTGGAAATGCTTTTCAGACTCATACTGGGCTCAAAACATCTGAGGTCTCTCATGAAAGCAGGTGATTAAATAGAAATTCGCTGCTCAGCTGACCCGGTAGGAGCAAACGTATGCCAAAAATGTACACAGAACGAGCTTTTTAGTGAATAGCAGCCAGGCACATTTTAGCTAGTTTTACTTGTAAGTGGGGTTGGAAACGCTATTCGGGATCAGTACTGGGCTCAAAACATGCAGCCCTGAGGTCTCTCATGATAGCAGGTGGTTAAATAGAAATTTGCTGCTCAGCTGACCCGGCAGGAGCAAACGTATGCTAAAAATGTACTCAGAATGAGCTTTTCAGTGAAGAGAAGCCAGGCACATTTTAGCTAGTTTTACTTGTAAGTGGGGTTGGAAATGCTTTTCAGGCTCAGTACTGGGCTCAAAACATGCAGCCCTGAGGTTCATGATAGCAGGTGGTTAAATAGAAATTCGCTGCTCAGCTGACCCGGCAGGAGCAAACGTATGCTAAAAATGTACTCAGAATGAGCTTTTCAGTGAAGAGAAGCCAGGCACATTTTAGCTAGTTTTACTTGTAATTGGGGTTGGAAATGCTTTTCAGGCTCAGTACTGGGCTCAAAACATGCAGCCCTGAGGTCTCTCATGAAAGCAGGAGGTTAAATAGAAATTCGCTGCTCAGCTGGACCGGTAGGAGCAAACGTATGCCAAAAATGTACACAGAATGAGCTTTTCAGTGAATAGCAGCCAGGCACATTTTAGCTACTTTTACTTGTAAGTGGGGTTGGAAATGCTTTTCAGGCTCAGTACTGGGCTCAAAACATGCAGCCCTGAGGTCTCTCATGAAAGCAGGTGGTTAAATAGAAATTCGCTGCTCAGCTGACCCGGCAGGAGCAAACGTATGCCAAAAATGTACACAGAATGAGCTTTCCAGTGAATAGCAGCCAGGCACATTTTAGCTAGTTTTACTTGTAAGTGGGGTTGGAAATGCTTTTCAGGCTCAGTACTGGGCTCAAAACATGCAGCCCTGAGGTCTCTCATGATAGCAGGTGGTTAAATAGAAATTCGCTGCTCAGCTGACCCGGTAGGAGCAAACGTATGCCAAAAACGTACACAGAATGAGCTTTTCAGTGAATAGCAGCCAGGCACATTTTAGCTAGTTTTACTTGTAAGTGGGGTTGGAAACGCTTTTCAGGAACAGTACTGGGCTCAAAACATGCAGCCCTGAGGTCTCTCATGATAGCAGGTGGTTAAATAGAAATTCGCTGCTCAGCTGACCCAGTAGGAGCAAACGTATGCCAAAAATGTACACAGAATGAGCTTTTCAGTGAATAGCAGCCAGGCACATTTTAGCTAGTTTTACTTGTAAGTGGGGTTGGAAACGCTTTTCAGGATCAGTACTGGGCTCAAAACATGCAGCCCTGAGGTCTCTCATGATAGCAGGTGGTTAAATAGAAATTCGCTGCTCAGCTGACCCGGCAGGAGCAAACGTATGCTAAAAATTTACTCAGAATGAGCTTTTCAGTGAAGAGAAGCCAGGCACATTTTAGCTAGTTTTACTTGTAAGTGGGGTTGAAAATGGTTTTCAGGTTCAGTACTGGGCTCAAAACATGCAGCCCTGAGGTTCATGATAGCAGGTGGTTAAATAGAAATTCGCTGCTCAGCTGACCCGGCAGGAGCAAACGTATGCTAAAAATGTACTCAGAATGAGCTTTTCAGTGAAGAGAAGCCAGGCACATTTTAGCTAGTTTTACTTGTAAGTGGGGTTGGAAATGCTTTTCAGGCTCAGTACTGGGCTCAAAACATGCAGCCCTGAGGTCTCTCATGAAAGCAGGTGGTTAAACAGAAATTCGCTGCTCAGCTGGACCGGTAGGAGCAAACGTATGCCAAAAATGTACACAGAATGAGCTTTTCAGTGAATAGCAGCCAGGCACATTTTAGCTTGTTTTACTTGTAAGTGGGGTTGGAAATGCTTTTCAGGCTCAGTACTGGGCTCAAAACATGCAGCCCTGAGGTCTCTCATGAAAGCAGGTGGTTAAATAGAACTTTGCTGCTCAGCTGACCCGGCAGGAGCAAACGTATGCCAAAAACTGTACACAGAATGAGCTTTTCAGTGAAGAGCAGCCAGGCACATTCTAGCAAGTTTTACTTGTAAGTGGGGTTGGAAACGCTTTTCAGACTCAGTACTGCGCTCAAAAGATGCAGCCCTGAGGTCTCTCTTGATAGCAGGTGGTTTAAATAGAAATTCGCTGCTCAGCTGACCCAGTAGGAGCAAACGTATGCCAAAAATGTACACAGAATGAGCTTTTAAGTGAAGAGCAGCCAGGCACATTTTAGCTAGTTTTACTTGTAAGTGGCTTTGGAAATGCTTTTCAGGATCAGTACTGGGCTCAAAACATGCAGCCCTTAGGTCTCTCATGATAGCAGGTGGTTAAATAGAAATTCGCTGCTCAGCTGACCCGGCAGGAGCAAACGTATGCCAAAAATGTATGCAGAATGAGCTTTTCAGTGAATAGCAGCCAGGCACATTTTAGCTAGTTTTACTTGTAAGTGGGGTTGGAAACGCTTTTCAGGCTCAGTACTGGGCTCAAAACATGCAGCCCTGAGGTCTCTCATGATAGAAGGTGGTTAAATAGAAATTCGCTGCTCAGCTGACCCAGTAGGAGCAAACGTATGCCAAAAATGTAATCAGAATGAGCTTTTCAGTGAATAGCAGCCAGGCACATTTTAGATTGTTTTACTTGTAAGTAGGGTTGAAAATGCTTTTCAGGCTCATTACTGGGCTCAAAAGATGCAGCTCTGAGGTCTCTCCTGATAGGAGGTAGTTAAGTAGAACTTCGCTGCTCAGCTGACCCAGCAGGAGCAAATGTATGCCAAAAATGTACGCAGAATGAGCTTTCAGTGAAGAGTAGCAAGGCACATTTTAGCTAGTTTTACTTGTAAGTGGGGTTGGAAACGCTTTTCAGGATCAGTACTGGGCTCAAAACATGCAGCTCTGAGGTCTCTCCTGATAGGAGGTAGTTAAGTTGAACTTCGCTGCTCAGCTGAGCCGGCAGGAGCAAACGTATGCCAAAAATGTACGCAGAATGAGCTTTTCAGTGAAGAGCAGCCAGGCACATTTTAGCTAGTTTTACTTGTAAGTGGGGTTGGAAACGCTTTTCAGGAACAGTACTGGGCTCAAAACATGCAGCCCTGAGGTCTCTCATGATAGCACGTGGTTAAATAGAAATTCGCTGCTCAGCTGACCCGGCAGGAGCAAACGTATGCCAAAAATGTAAGCAGAATGAGCTTTTCAGTGAAGAGCAGCCAGGCACATTTTAGCTAGTTTTACTTGTAAGTGGGGTTGGAAATGCTTTTCAGGCTCAGTACTGGGCTCAAAAGATGCAGCTCTGAGGTCTCTCCTGATAGGAGGTAGTTACGTTGAACTTCGCTGCGCAGCTGAGCCGACAGTAGCAAATGTATGCCAAAAATGTACGCAGAATTAGCTTTTCAGTGAAGAGCAGCCAGGCACATTCTAGCAAGTTTTACTTGTAAGTGGGGTTGGAAACGCTTTTCAGGCTCAGTACTGCGCTCAAAAGATGCAGCCCTGAGGTCTCTCATGATAGCAGGTGGTTAAGTAGAAATTTGCCACTTGGCTGACCCAGCAGGAGCAAACGTATGCCAAAAATGTACACAGAATGAGCTTTTCAGGGAATAGCTGCCAGGCACATTTTAGCTAGTTTTTCTTGTAAGTGGGGTTGGAAACGCTTTTCAGGATCAGTACTGGGCTCAAAACATGCAGCCCTGAGTTATCTCATGATAGCAGGTGGTTAAATAGAAATTCGCTGCTCAGCTGACCCGGCAGGAGCAAACGTCTGCCAAAAATGTACGCAGAATGAGCTTTTCAGTGAAGAGCAGCCAGGCACATTTTAGTTAGTTTTACTTGTAAGTGGCTTTGGAAATGCTTTTCAGGATCAGTACTGGGCTCAAAACATGCAGCCCTTAGGTCTCTCATGATAGCAGGTGGTTAAATAGAAATTCGCTGCTCAGCTGACCCGGCAGGAGCAAACGTATGCCAAAAATGTATGCAGAATGAGCTTTTCAGTGAATAGCAGCCAGGCACATTTTAGCTAGTTTTACTTGTAAGTGGGGTTGGAAACGCTTTTCAGGCTCAGTACTGGGCTCAAAACATGCAGCCCTGAGGTCTCTCATGATAGAAGGTGGTTAAATAGAAATTCGCTGCTCAGCTGACCCAGTAGGAGCAAACGTATGCCAAAAATGTAATCAGAATGAGCTTTTCAGTGAATAGCAGCCAGGCACATTTTAGATTGTTTTACTTGTAAGTAGGGTTGAAAATGCTTTTCAGGCTCATTACTGGGCTCAAAAGATGCAGCTCTGAGGTCTCTCCTGATAGGAGGTAGTTAAGTAGAACTTCGCTGCTCAGCTGACCCAGCAGGAGCAAATGTATGCCAAAAATGTACGCAGAATGAGCTTTCAGTGAAGAGTAGCAAGGCACATTTTAGCTAGTTTTACTTGTAAGTGGGGTTGGAAACGCTTTTCAGGATCAGTACTGGGCTCAAAACATGCAGCTCTGAGGTCTCTCCTGATAGGAGGTAGTTAAGTTGAACTTCGCTGCTCAGCTGAGCCGGCAGGAGCAAACGTATGCCAAAAATGTACGCAGAATGAGCTTTTCAGTGAAGAGCAGCCAGGCACATTTTAGCTAGTTTTACTTGTAAGTGGGGTTGGAAACGCTTTTCAGGAACAGTACTGGGCTCAAAACATGCAGCCCTGAGGTCTCTCATGATAGCACGTGGTTAAATAGAAATTCGCTGCTCAGCTGACCCGGCAGGAGCAAACGTATGCCAAAAATGTAAGCAGAATGAGCTTTTCAGTGAAGAGCAGCCAGGCACATTTTAGCTAGTTTTACTTGTAAGTGGGGTTGGAAATGCTTTTCAGGCTCAGTACTGGGCTCAAAAGATGCAGCTCTGAGGTCTCTCCTGATAGGAGGTAGTTAAGTTGAACTTCGCTGCTCAGCTGAGCCGGCAGTAGCAAATGTATGCCAAAAATGTACGCAGAATTAGCTTTTCAGTGAAGAGCAGCCAGGCACATTCTAGCAAGTTTTACTTGTAAGTGGGGTTGGAAACGCTTTTCAGGCTCAGTACTGCGCTCAAAAGATGCAGCCCTGAGGTCTCTCATGATAGCAGGTGGTTAAGTAGAAATTTGCCACTTGGCTGACCCAGCAGGAGCAAACGTATGCCAAAAATGTACACAGAATGAGCTTTTCAGGGAATAGCTGCCAGGCACATTTTAGCTAGTTTTTCTTGTAAGTGGGGTTGGAAACGCTTTTCAGGATCAGTACTGGGCTCAAAACATGCAGCCCTGAGTTATCTCATGATAGCAGGTGGTTAAATAGAAATTCGCTGCTCAGCTGACCCGGCAGGAGCGAACGTCTGCCAAAAATGTACGCAGAATGAGCTTTTCAGTGAAGAGCAGCCAGGCACATTTTAGTTAGTTTTACTTGTAAGTGGGGTTGGAAATGCTTTTTAGGCTCAGTACTGGGCTCAAAACATGCAGCCCTGAGGTCTCTCCTGATAGGAGGTAGTTAAGTAGAACTTCGCTGCTCAGCTGACCCGGCAGGAGCAAATGTATGCCAAAAATGTACGCAGAATGAGCTTTCAGTGAAGAGCAGCCAGGCACATTTTAGCTAGTTTTACTTGTAAGTGGGGTTGGAAACGCTTTTCAGGATCAGTATTGGGCTCAAAACATGCAGCCCTGAGGTCTCTCATGATAGCAGGTGGTTAAATAGAAATTCGCTGCTCAGCTGACCCGGCAGAGGCAAACGTATGCCAAAAATGTACGCAGAATGAGCTTTTCAGTGAAGAGCAGCCAGGCACATTTTAGCTAGTTTTACTTGTAAGTGGGGTTGGAAACGCTTTTCAGGATCAGTACTGGGCTCAAAACCTGCAGCCCTGAGGTCTCTCATGATAGCACGTGGTTAAATAGAAATTCGCTGCTCAGCTGACCCGGCAGGAGCAAACGTATGCCAAAAATGTACGCAGAATGAGCTTTTCAGTGAAGAGCAGCCAGGCACATTTTAGCTAGTTTTACTTGTAAGTGGGGTTGGAAATGCTTTTCGGGCTCAGTACTGGGCTCAAAAGATGCAGCTCTGAGGTCTCTCCTGATAGGAGGTAGTTAGGTTCAACTTCGCTGCTCAGCTGAGCCGGCAGGAGCAAATGTATGCCAAAAATGTACGCAGAATGAGCTTTTCAGTGAAGAGCAGCCAGGCACATTCTAGCAAGTTTTACTTGTAAGTGGGATTGGAAACGCTTTTCAGGCTCAGTACTGCGCTCAAAAGATGCAGCCCTGAGGTCTCTCATGATAGCAGGTGGTTAAGTAGAAATTTGCCACTTGGCTGACCCAGCAGGAGCAAACGTATGCCAAAAATGTACACAAAATGAGCTTTTCAGTGAATAACAGCCAGGCACATTTTAACTAGTTTTTCTTGTAAGTGGGGTTGGAAACGCTTTTCAGGCTCAGTACTGCACTCAAAAGATGCAGCCCTGAGGTCTTCCATGATAGCAGGTGGTTAAGTAGAAATTTGCCACTTGGCTGACCCAGCAGGAGCAAACATATGCCAAAAATGTACACAGAATGAGCTTTTCAGTGAATAGCAGCCAGGCACATTTTAGCTAGTTTTTCTTGTAAGTGGGGTTGGAAACGCTTTTCAGGATCAGTACTGGGCTCAAAACATGCAGCCCTGAGTTATCTCATGATAGCAGGTGGTTAAATAGAAATTCGCTGCTCAGCTGACCCGGCAGGAGCTAACGTATGCCAAAAATGTACGCAGAATGAGCTTTTCAGTGAAGAGCAGCCAGGCACATTTGAGCTAGTTTTACTTGTAAGTGGGGTTGGAAATGCTTTTCAGGCCCAGTACTGGGCTCAAAACATGCAGCCCTGAGGTCTCTCATGATAGCAGGTGGTTAAATAGAAATTTGCTGCTCAGCTGACCCGGTAGGAGCAAACGTATGCCAAAAATGTAAGCAGAATGAGCTTTTCAGTGAATAGCAGCCAGGCACATTTTAGCTTGTTTTACTTGTAAGTGGGGTTGGAAATGCTTTTCAGGCTCAGTACTGGGCTCAAAAGATGCAGCTCTGAGGTCTCTCCTGATAGGAGGTAGTTAAGTAGAACTTCACTGCTCAGCTGACTCGGCAGGAGCAAATGTATGCCAAAAATGTAAGCAGAATGAGCTTTTCAGTGAATAGCAGCCAGGCACATTTTAGCTGGTTTTACTTTTAAGTGGGGTTGGAAATGCTTTTCAGGCTCAGTACTGGGCTCAAAACATTCAGCTCTGAGGTCTCTCCTGATAGGAGGTAGTTAAGTAGAACTTCGCTGCTCAGCTGACCCGGCAGGAGCAAATGTATGCCAAAAATGTACGCAGAATGAGCTTTTCAGTGAAGAGAAGCCAGGCACATTCTAGCAAGTTTTACTTGTAAGTGGGGTTGGAAACGCTTTTCAGGCTCAGTACTGCGCTCAAAAGATGCAGCCCTGAGGTCTCTCATGGTAGCAGGTGGTTAAGTAGAAATTTGCTACTTGGCTGACCTTGCAGGAGCAAACGTATGCCAAAAATGTACACAAAATTAGCTTTTCAGTGAATAGCAGCCAGGCACATTTTAGCTAGTTTTACTTGTAAGTGGGGTTGGAAACGCTTTTCAGGATCAGTACTGGGCTCAAAACATGCAGCCCTGAGGTCTCTCATGATAGCAGGTGGTTAAATAGAAATTCGCTGCTCAGCTGACCCGGTAGGAGCAAACGTATGCCAAAAATGTAAGCAGAATGAGCTTTTCAGTGAATAGCAGCCAGGCACATTTTAGCTTGTTTTACTTGTAAGTGGGGTTGGAAATGCTTTTCAGGCTCAGTACTGGGCTCAAGATGCAGCTCAGAGGTCTCTCCTGATAGGAGGTAGTTAAGTAGAACTTCACTGCTCAGCTGACCCGGCAAGAGCAAATGTATGCCAAAAAGTACGCAGAATGAGCTTTTCAGTGAAGAGCAGCCAGGCACATTCTAGCTAGTTTTACTTGTAAGTGGCTTTGGAAATGCTTTTCAGGATCAGTACTGGGCTCAAAACATGCAGCCCTGAGGTCTCTCATGATAGCAGGTGGCTAAATAGAAATTCGCTGCTCAGCTGACCCGGCAGGAGCAAACGTATGCCAAAAATGTACGCAGAATGAGCTTTTCAGTGAATAGCAGCCAGGCACATTTTAGCTAGTTTTACTTGTAAGTGGGGTTGGAAACGCTTTTCAGGCTCAGTACTGGGCTCAAACCATGCAGCCCTGAGGTCTCTCATGATAGAAGGTCGTTAAATAGAAATTCGCTGCTCAGCTGACCCGGTAGGAGCAAACGTATGCCAAAAATGTACGCAGAATGAGCTTTTCAGTGAAGAGCAGCCAGGCACATTTTAGCTAGTTTTACTTGTAAGTGGGGTTGGAAATGCTTTTCAGGCTTAGTACTGGGCTCAAAAGATGCAGCTCTGAGGTCTCTCCTGATAGGAGGTAGTTAAGTTGAACTTCGCTGCTCAGCTGAGCCGGCAGGAGCAAATGTATGCCAAAAATGTACGCAGAATGAGCTTTTCAGTGATGAGCAGCCAGGCACATTCTAGCAAGTTTTACTTGTAAGTGGGGTTGGAAACGCTTTTCAGGCTCAGTACTGCGCTCAAAAGATGCAGCCCTGAGGTCTCTCATGATAGCAGGTGGTTAAGTAGAAATTTGCCACTTGGCTGACCCAGCAGGAGCAAACGTATGCCAAAAATGTACACAGAATGAGCTTTTCAGTGAATAGCAGCCAGGCACATTTTAGCTAGTTTTTCTTGTAAGTGGGGTTGGAAACGCTTTTCAGGATCAGTACTGGGCTCAAAACATGCAGCCCTGAGTTATCTCATGATAGCAGGTGGTTAAATAGAAATTCGCTGCTCAGCTGACCCGGCAGGAGCAAACGTATGCCAAAAATGTACGCAGAATGAGCTTTTCAGTGAAGAGCAGCCAGGCACATTTTAGTTAGTTTTACTTGTAAGTGGGGTTGGAAATGCTTTTCAGGCTCAGTACTGGGCTCAAAACATGCAGCCCTGAGGTCTCTCCTGATAGGAGGTAGTTAAGTTGAACTTCGCTGCTCAGCTGAGCCGGCAGGAGCAAACGTATGCCAAAAATGTAAGCAGAATGAGCTTTTCAGTGAAGAGCAGCCAGGCACATTTTAGCTAGTTTTACTTGTAAGTGGGGTTGGAAACGCTTTTCAGGCTTAGTACTGGGCTCAAAAGATGCAGCTCTGAGGTCTCTCCTGATAGGAGGTAGTTAAGTTGAACTTCGCTGCTCAGCTGAGCCGGCAGGAGCAAATGTATGCCAAAAATGTACGCAGAATGAGCTTTTCAGTGAAGAGCAGCCAGGCACATTTTAGCTAGTTTTTCTTGTAAGTGGGGTTGGAAACGCTTTTCAGGATCAGTACTGGGCTCAAAACATGCAGCCCTGAGTTATCTCATGATAGCAGGTGGTTAAATAGAAATTCGCTGCTCAGCTGACCCGGCAGGAGCAAACGTATGCCAAAAATGTACGCAGAATGAGCTTTTCAGTGAAGAGCAGCCAGGCACATTTTAGTTAGTTTTACTTGTAAGTGGGGTTGGAAATGCTTTTCAGGCTCAGTACTGGGCTCAAAACATGCAGCCCTGAGGTCTCTCCTGATAGGAGGTAGTTAAGTAGAACTTCGCTGCTCAGCTGACCCGGCAGGAGCAAATGTATGCCAAAAATGTACGCAGAATGAGGTTTCAGTGAAGAGCAGCCAGGCACATTTTAGCTAGTTTTACTTGTAAGTGGGGTTGGAAACGCTTTTCAGGATCAGTATTGGGCTCAAAACATGCAGCCCTGAGGTCTCTCATGATAGCAGGTGGTTAAATAAAAATTCGCTGCTCAGCTGAGCCGGCAGGAGCAAATGTATGCCAAAAATGTACGCAGAATGAGCTTTTCAGTGAAGAGCAGCCAGGCACATTCTAGCAAGTTTTACTTGTAAGTGGGGTTGGAAACGCTTTTCAGGCTCAGTACTGCGCTCAAAAGATGCAGCCCTGAGGTCTCTCATGATAGCAGGTGGTTAAGTAGAAATTTGCCACTTGGCTGACCCAGCAGGAGCAAACGTATGCCAAAAATGTACACAGAATGAGCTTTTCAGTGAATAGCAGCCAGGCACATTTTAGCTAGTTTTTCTTGTAAGTGGGGTTGGAAACGCTTTTCAGGATCAGTACTGGGCTCAAAACATGCAGCCCTGAGTTATCTCATGATAGCAGGTGGTTAAATAGAAATTCGCTGCTCAGCTGACCCGGCAGGAGCAAACGTATGCCAAAAATGTACGCAGAATGAGCTTTTCAGTGAAGAGCAGCCAGGCACATTTGAGCTAGTTTTACTTGTAAGTGGGGTTGGAAATGCTTTTCAGGCTCAGTACTGGGCTCAAAACGTGCAGCCCTGAGGTCTCTCATGATAGCAGGTGGTTAAATAGTAATTCGCTGCTCAGCTGACCCGGCAGGAGCAAACGTATGCCAAAAATGTACGCAAAATGAGCTTTTCAGTGAAGAGCAGCCAGGCACATTTTAGCTAGTTTTACTTGTAAGTGGGGTTGGAAACGCTTTTCAGGCTCAGTACTGGGCTCACAACATGCATCCCTGAGGTCTCTCATGATAGCAGGTGGTTAAATAGAAATTCGCTGCTCAGCTGACCCGGTAGGAGCAAACGTATGCCAAAAATGTAAGCAGAATGAGCTTTTCAGTGAATAGCAGCCTGGCACATTTTAGCTTGTTTTACTTGTAAGTGGGGTTGGAAATGCTTTCTTTTCAGACTCAGTACTGGGCTCAAAACATGCAGCCCTGAGGTCTCTCATGAAAGCAGGTGGTTAAATAGAAATTCGCTGCTCAGCTTACCCGGTAGGAGCAAACGTATGCCAAAAATGTACCAGAATGAGCTTTTCAGTGAATAGCAGCCTGGCTAATTTTAGCTAGTTTTACTTGTAAGTGGGTTTGGAAACGCTTTTCAGGATCAGTACTGGGCTCAAAACATGCAGCCCTGAGGTCTCTCATGATAGCAGGTGGTTAAATAGAAATTCGCTGCTCAGCTGACCCGGCAGGAGCAAACATATGCTAAAAATGTACTCAGAGTGAGCTTTTCAGTGAAGAGAAGCCAGGCACATTTTAGCTAGTTTTACTTGTAAGTGGGGTTGGAAATGCTTTTCAGGCTCAGTACTGGGCGCAAAACATGCAGCCCTGAGGTCTCTCATGATAGCAGGTGGTTAAATAGAAATTCGCTGCTCAGCTGACCCGGCAGGAGCAAACGTATGCTAAAAATGTACTCAGAATGAGCTTTTCAGTGAAGAGAAGCCAGGCACATTTTAGCTAGTTTTACTTGTAAGTGGGGTTGGAAATGCTTTTCAGGCTCAGTACTGGGCTCAAAACATGCAGCCCTGAGGTCTCTCATGAAAGCAGGTGGTTAAATAGAAATTCGCTGCTCAGCTGACCCGGTAGGAGCAAACGTATGCCAAAAATGTACACAGAATGAGCTATTCAGTGAATAGCAGCCAGGCACATTTTAGCTAGTTTTACTTGTAAGTGGGGTTGGAAACGCTTTTCAGGATCAGTACTGGGCTCAAAACATGCAGCCCTGAGGTCTCTCATGATAGCAGGTGGTTAAATAGAAATTCGCTGCTCAGCTGACCCGGCAGGAGCAAACGTATGCTAAAAATGTACTCAGAATGAGCTTTCCATTGAAGAGAAGCCAGGCACATTTTAGCTAGTTTTACTTGTAAGTGGGGTTGGAAATGCTTTTCAGGCTCAGTACTGGGCTCAAAACATGCAGCCCTGAGGTCTCTCATGAAAGCAGGTGGTTAAATAGAAATTCGCTGCTCAGCTGACCCGGTAAGAGCAAACGTATGCCAAATATGTACACAGAATGTGCTTTTCAGTGAATAGCAGCCAGGCACATTTTAGCTAATTTTACTTGTAAGTGGGGTTGGAAACGCTTTTCAGGATCAGTACTGGGCTCAAAACATGCAGCCCTGAGGTCTCTCATGAAAGCAGGTGGTTAAATAGAGATTCGCTGCTCAGCTGACCCGGTAGGAGCAAACGTATGCCAAAAATGTACACAGAATGAGCTTTTCAGTGAATAGCAGCCAGGCACATTTTAGCTAGTTTTACTTGTAATAGGGGTTGGAAACGCTTTTCAGGATCGGTACTGGGCTCAAAACATGCAGCCCTGAGGTCTCTCATGATAGCAGGTGGTTAAATAGAAATTCGCTGCTCAGCTGACCCGGCAGGAGCAAACGTATGCTAAAAATGTACTCAGAATGAGCTTTTCAGTGAAGAGAAGCCAGGCACATTTTAGCTAGTTTTACTTGTAAGTGGGGTTGGAAATGCTTTTCAGACTCATACTGGGCTCAAAACATCTGAGGTCTCTCATGAAAGCAGGTGGTTAAATAGAAATTCGCTGCTCAGCTGACCCGGTAGGAGCAAACGTGTGCCAAAAATGTACACAGAACGAGCTTTTCAGTGAATAGCAGCCAGGCACATTTTAGCTAGTTTTACTTGTAAGTGGGGTTGGAAACGCTATTCGGGATCAGTACTGGGCTCAAAACATGCAGCCCTGAGGTCTCTCATGATAGCAGGTGGTTAAATAGAAATTTGCTGCTCAGCTGAACCGGCAGGAGCAAACGTATGCTAAAAATGTACTCAGAATGAGCTTTTCAGTGAAGAGAAGCCAGGCACATTTTAGCTAGTTTTACTTGTAAGTGGGGTTGGAAATGCTTTTCAGGCTCAGTACTGGGCTCAAAACATGCAGCCCTGAGGTTCATGATAGCAGGTGGTTAAATAGAAATTCGCTGCTCAGCTGACCCGGCAGGAGCAAACGTATGCTAAAAATGTACTCAGAATGAGCTTTTCAGTGAAGAGAAGCCAGGCACATTTTAGCTAGTTTTACTTGTAATTGGGGTTGGAAATGCTTTTCAGGCTCAGTACTGGGCTCAAAACATGCAGCCCTGAGGTCTCTCATGAAAGCAGGTGGTTAAATAGAAATTCGCTGCTCAGCTGGACCGGTAGGAGCAAACGTATGCCAAAAATGTACACAGAATGAGCTTTTCAGTGAATAGCAGCCAGGCACATTTTAGCTACTTTTACTTGTAAGTGGGGTTGGAAATGCTTTTCAGGCTCAGTACTGGGCTCAAAACATGCAGCCCTGAGGTCTCTCATGAAAGCAGGTGGTTAAATAGAAATTCGCTGCTCAGCTGACCCGGCAGGAGCAAACGTATGCCAAAAATGTACACAGAATGAGCTTTCCAGTGAATAGCAGCCAGGCACATTTTAGTTGGTTTTACTTGTAAGTGGGGTTGGAAATGCTTTTCAGGCTCAGTACTGGGCTCAAAACATGCAGCCCTGAGGTCTCTCGTGAAAGCAGGTGGTTAAATAGAAATTCGCTGCTCAGCTGACCCGGTAGGAGCAAACGTATGCCAAAAATGTACACAGAATGAGCTTTTCAGTGAATAGCAGCCAGGCACATTACAGCTAGTTTTACTTGTAAGTGGGGTTGGAAACGCTTTTCAGGATCAGTACTGGGCTCAAAACATGCAGCCCTGAGGTCTCTCATGATAGCAGGTGGTTAAATAGAAATTCGCTGCTCAGCTGACCCGGTAGGAGCAAACGTATGCCAAAAATGTACACAGAATGAGCTTTTCGGTGAATAGCAGCCAGGCACATTTTAGCTAGTTTTACTTGTAAGTGGGGTTGGAAACGCTTTTCAGGAACAGTACTGGGCTCAAAACATGCAGCCCTGAGGTCTCTCATGATAGCAGGTGGTTAAATAGAAATTCGCTGCTCAGCTGACCCAGTAGGAGCAAACGTATGCCAAAAATGTACACAGAATGAGCTTTTCAGTGAATAGCAGCCAGGCCAATTTTGCTAGTTTTACTTGTAAGTGGGGTTGGAAACGCTTTTCAGGATCAGTACTGGGCTCAAAACATGCAGCCCTGAGGTCTCTCATGATAGCAGGTGGTTAAATAGAAATTCGCTGCTCAGCTGACCCGGCAGGAGCAAACGTATGCTAAAAATTTACTCAGAATGAGCTTTTCAGTGAAGAGAAGCCAGGCACATTTTAGCTAGTTTTACTTGTAAGTGGGGTTGGAAATGCTTTTCAGACTCAGTACTGGGCTCAAAACATCTGAGGTCTCTCATGAAAGCAGGTGGTTAAATAGAAATTCGCTGCTTAGCTGACCCTGTAGGAGCAAACGTATGCCAAAAATGTACACAGAATGAGCTTTTCAGTGAATAGCAGCCAGGCACATTTTAGCTAGTTTTACTTGTAAGTGGGGTTGGAAACGCTGTTCAGGATCAGTACTGGGCTCAAAACATGCAGCCCTGAGGTCTCTCATGATAGCAGGTGGTTAAATAGAAATTTGCTGCTCAGCTGACCCGGCAGGAGCAAACGTATGCTAAAAATGTACTCAGAATGAGCTTTTCAGTGAAGAGAAGCCAGGCACATTTTAGCTAGTTTTACTTGTAAGTGGGGTTGAAAATGCTTTTCAGGCTCAGTACTGGGCTCAAAACATGCAGCCCTGAGGTTCATGATAGCAGGTGGTTAAATAGAAATTCGCTGCTCAGCTGACCCGGCAGGAGCAAACGTATGCTAAAAATGTACTCAGAATGAGCTTTTCAGTGAAGAGAAGCCAGGCACATTTTAGCTAGTTTTACTTGTAAGTGGGGTTGGAAATGCTTTTCAGGCTCAGTACTGGGCTCAAAACATGCAGCCCTGAGGTCTCTCATGAAAGCAGGTGGTTAAACAGAAATTCGCTGCTCAGCTGGACCGGTAGGAGCAAACGTATGCCAAAAATGTACACAGAATGAGCTTTTCAGTGAATAGCAGCCAGGCACATTTTAGCTTGTTTTACTTGTAAGTGGGGTTGGAAATGCTTTTCAGGCTCAGTACTGGGCTCAAAACATGCAGCCCTGAGGTCTCTCATGAAAGCAGGTGGTTAAATAGAACTTTGCTGCTCAGCTGACCCGGCAGGAGGAAACGTATGCCAAAAATGTACACAGAATGAGCTTTTCAGTGAAGAGCAGCCAGGCACATTCTAGCAAGTTTTACTTGAAAGTGGGGTTGGAAACGCTTTTCAGACTCAGTACTGCGCTCAAAAGATGCAGCCCTGAGGTCTCTCTTGATAGCAGGTGGTTTAAATAGAAATTCGCTGCTCAGCTGACCCAGTAGGAGCAAACGTATGCCAAAAATGTACACAGAATGAGCTTTTAAGTGAAGAGCAGCCAGGCACATTTTAGCTAGTTTTACTTGTAAGTGGCTTTGGAAATGCTTTTCAGGATCAGTACTGGGCTCAAAACATGCAGCCCTTAGGTCTCTCATGATAGCAGGTGGTTAAATAGAAATTCGCTGCTCAGCTGACCCGGCAGGAGCAAACGTATGCCAAAAATGTATGCAGAATGAGCTTTTCAGTGAATAGCAGCCAGGCACATTTTAGCTAGTTTTACTTGTAAGTGGGGTTGGAAACGCTTTTCAGGCTCAGTACTGGGCTCAAAACATGCAGCCCTGAGGTCTCTCATGATAGAAGGTGGTTAAATAGAAATTCGCTGCTCAGCTGACCCAGTAGGAGCAAACGTATGCCAAAAATGTAATCAGAATGAGCTTTTCAGTGAATAGCAGCCAGGCACATTTTAGATTGTTTTACTTGTAAGTAGTGTTGAAAATGCTTTTCAGGCTCATTACTGGGCTCAAAAGATGCAGCTCTGAGGTCTCTCCTGATAGGAGGTAGTTAAGTAGAACTTCGCTGCTCAGCTGACCCGGCAGGAGCAAATGTATGCCAAAAATGTACGCAGAATGAGCTTTCAGTGAAGAGTAGCAAGGCACATTTTAGCTAGTTTTACTTGTAAGTGGGGTTGGAAACGCTTTTCAGGATCAGTACTGGGCTCAAAACATGCAGCTCTGAGGTCTCTCCAGATAGGAGGTAGTTAAGTTGAACTTCGCTGCGCAGCTGAGCCGACAGGAGCAAACGTATGCCAAAAATGTACGCAGAATGAGCTTTTCAGTGAAGAGCAGCCAGGCACATTTTAGCTAGTTTTACTTGTAAGTGGGGTTGGAAACGCTTTTCAGGAACAGTACTGGGCTCAAAACATGCAGCCCTGAGGTCTCTCATGATAGCACGTGGTTAAATAGAAATTCGCTGCTCAGCTGACCCGGCAGGAGCAAACGTATGCCAAAAATGTAAGCAGAATGAGCTTTTCAGTGAATAGCAGCCAGGCACATTTTAGCTAGTTTTACTTGTAAGTGGGGTTGGAAACGCTTTTCAGGATCAGTACTGGGCTCAAAACATGCAGCCCTGAGGTCTCTCATGATAGCAGGTGGTTAAATAGAAATTCGCTGCTCAGCTGACCCGGCAGGAGCAAACGTATGCTAAAAATTTACTCAGAATGAGCTTTTCAGTGAAGAGAAGCCAGGCACATTTTAGCTAGTTTTACTTGTAAGTGGGGTTGGAAATGCTTTTCAGACTCAGTACTGGGCTCAAAACATCTGAGGTCTCTCATGAAAGCAGGTGGTTAAATAGAAATTCGCTGCTCAGCTGACCCGGTAGGAGCAAACGTATGCCAAAAATGTACACAGAATGAGCTTTTCAGTGAATAGCAGCCAGGCACATTTTAGCTAGTTTTACTTGTAAGTGGGGTTGGAAACGCTGTTCAGGATCAGTACTGGGCTCAAAACATGCAGCCCTGAGGTCTCTCATGATAGCAGGTGGTTAAATAGAAATTTGCTGCTCAGCTGACCCGGCAGGAGCAAACGTATGCTAAAAATGTACTCAGAATGAGCTTTTCAGTGAAGAGAAGCCAGGCACATTTTAGCTAGTTTTACTTGTAAGTGGGGTTGAAAATGCTTTTCAGGCTCAGTACTGGGCTCAAAACATGCAGCCCTGAGGTTCATGATAGCAGGTGGTTAAATAGAAATTCGCTGCTCAGCTGACCCGGCAGGAGCAAACGTATGCTAAAAATGTACTCAGAATGAGCTTTTCAGTGAAGAGAAGCCAGGCACATTTTAGCTAGTTTTACTTGTAAGTGGGGTTGGAAATGCTTTTCAGGCTCAGTACTGGGCTCAAAACATGCAGCCCTGAGGTCTCTCATGAAAGCAGGTGGTTAAACAGAAATTCGCTGCTCAGCTGGACCGGTAGGAGCAAACGTATGCCAAAAATGTACACAGAATGAGCTTTTCAGTAAATAGCAGCCAGGCACATTTTAGCTTGTTTTACTTGTAAGTGGGGTTGGAAATGCTTTTCAGGCTCAGTACTGGGCTCAAAACATGCAGCCCTGAGGTCTCTCATGAAAGCAGGTAGTTAAATAGAACTTTGCTGCTCAGCTGACCCGGCAGGAGGAAACGTATGCCAAAAATGTACACAGAATGAGCTTTTCAGTGAAGAGCAGCCAGGCACATTCTAGCAAGTTTTACTTGAAAGTGGGGTTGGAAACGCTTTTCAGACTCAGTACTGCGCTCAAAAGATGCAGCCCTGAGGTCTCTCTTGATAGCAGGTGGTTTAAATAGAAATTCGCTGCTCAGCTGACCCAGTAGGAGCAAACGTATGCCAAAAATGTACACAGAATGAGCTTTTAAGTGAAGAGCAGCCAGGCACATTTTAGCTAGTTTTACTTGTAAGTGGCTTTGGAAATGCTTTTCAGGATCAGTACTGGGCTCAAAACATGCAGCCCTTAGGTCTCTCATGATAGCAGGTGGTTAAATAGAAATTCGCTGCTCAGCTGACCCGGCAGGAGCAAACGTATGCCAAAAATGTATGCAGAATGAGCTTTTCAGTGAATAGCAGCCAGGCACATTTTAGCTAGTTTTACTTGTAAGTGGGGTTGGAAACGCTTTTCAGGCTCAGTACTGGGCTCAAAACATGCAGCCCTGAGGTCTCTCATGATAGAAGGTGGTTAAATAGAAATTCGCTGCTCAGCTGACCCAGTAGGAGCAAACGTATGCCAAAAATGTAATCAGAATGAGCTTTTCAGTGAATAGCAGCCAGGCACATTTTAGATTGTTTTACTTGTAAGTAGTGTTGAAAATGCTTTTCAGGCTCAGTACTGGGCTCAAAAGATGCAGCTCTGAGGTCTCTCCTGATAGGAGGTAGTTAAGTAGAACTTCGCTGCTCAGCTGACCCGGCAGGAGCAAATGTATGCCAAAAATGTACGCAGAATGAGCTTTCAGTGAAGAGTAGCAAGGCACATTTTAGCTAGTTTTACTTGTAAGTGGGGTTGGAAACGCTTTTCAGGATCAGTACTGGGCTCAAAACATGCAGCTCTGAGGTCTCTCCTGATAGGAGGTAGTTAAGTTGAACTTCGCTGCTCAGCTGAGCAGGCAGGAGCAAACGTATGCCAAAAATGTACGCAGAATGAGCTTTTCAGTGAAGAGCAGCCAGGCACATTTTAGCTAGTTTTACTTGTAAGTGGGGTTGGAAACGCTTTTCAGGAACAGTACTGGGCTCAAAACATGCAGCCCTGAGGTCTCTCATGATAGCACGTGGTTAAATAGAAATTCGCTGCTCAGCTGACCCGGCAGGAGCAAACGTATGCCAAAAATGTAAGCAGAATGAGCTTTTCAGTGAATAGCAGCCAGGCACATTTTAGCTAGTTTTACTTGTAAGTGGGGCTGGAAACGCTTTTCAGGATCAGTACTGGGCTCAAAACATGCAGCCCTGAGGTCTCTCATGATAGCAGGTGGTTAAATAGAAATTCGCTGCTCAGCTGACCCGGCAGGAGCAAACGTATGCTAAAAATTTACTCAGAATGAGCTTTTCAGTGAAGAGAAGCCAGGCACATTTTAGCTAGTTTTACTTGTAAGTGGGGTTGGAAATGCTTTTCAGACTCAGTACTGGGCTCAAAACATCTGAGGTCTCTCATGAAAGCAGGTGGTTAAATAGAAATTCGCTGCTCAGCTGACCCGGTAGGAGCAAACGTATGCCAAAAATGTACACAGAATGAGCTTTTCAGTGAATAGCAGCCAGGCACATTTTAGCTAGTTTTACTTGTAAGTGGGGTTGGAAACGCTGTTCAGGATCAGTACTGGGCTCAAAACATGCAGCCCTGAGGTCTCTCATGATAGCAGGTGGTTAAATAGAAATTTGCTGCTCAGCTGACCCGGCAGGAGCAAACGTATGCTAAAAATGTACTCAGAATGAGCTTTTCAGTGAAGAGAAGCCAGGCACATTTTAGCTAGTTTTACTTGTAAGTGGGGTTGAAAATGCTTTTCAGGCTCAGTACTGGGCTCAAAACATGCAGCCCTGAGGTTCATGATAGCAGGTGGTTAAATAGAAATTCGCTGCTCAGCTGACCCGGCAGGAGCAAACGTATGCTAAAAATGTACTCAGAATTAGCTTTTCAGTGAAGAGAAGCCAGGCACATTTTAGCTAGTTTTACTTGTAAGTGGGGTTGGAAATGCTTTTCAGGCTCAGTACTGGGCTCAAAACATGCAGCCCTGAGGTCTCTCATGAAAGCAGGTGGTTAAACAGAAATTCACTGGTCAGCTGGACCGGTAGGAGCAAACGTATGCCAAAAATGTACACAGAATGAGCTTTTCAGTGAATAGCAGCCAGGCACATTTTAGCTTGTTTTACTTGTAAGTGGGGTTGGAAATGCTTTTCAGGCTCAGTACTGGGCTCAAAACATGCAGCCCTGAGGTCTCTCATGAAAGCAGGTGGTTAAATAGAACTTTGCTGCTCAGCTGACCCGGCAGGAGGAAACGTATGCCAAAAATGTACACAGAATGAGCTTTTCAGTGAAGAGCAGCCAGGCACATTCTAGCAAGTTTTACTTGAAAGTGGGGTTGGAAACGCTTTTCAGACTCAGTACTGCGCTCAAAAGATGCAGCCCTGAGGTCTCTCTTGATAGCAGGTGGTTTAAATAGAAATTCGCTGCTCAGCTGACCCAGTAGGAGCAAACGTATGCCAAAAATGTACACAGAATGAGCTTTTAAGTGAAGAGCAGCCAGGCACATTTTAGCTAGTTTTACTTGTAAGTGGCTTTGGAAATGCTTTTCAGGATCAGTACTGGGCTCAAAACATGCAGCCCTTAGGTCTCTCATGATAGCAGGTGGTTAAATAGAAATTCGCTGCTCAGCTGACCCGGCAGGAGCAAACGTATGCCAAAAATGTATGCAGAATGAGCTTTTCAGTGAATAGCAGCCAGGCACATTTTAGCTAGTTTTACTTGTAAGTGGGGTTGGAAACGCTTTTCAGGCTCAGTACTAGGCTCAAAACATGCAGCCCTGAGGTCTCTCATGATAGAAGGTGGTTAAATAGAAATTCGCTGCTCAGCTGACCCAGTAGGAGCAAACGTATGCCAAAAATGTAATCAGAATGAGCTTTTCAGTGAATAGCAGCCAGGCACATTTTAGATTGTTTTACTTGTAAGTAGTGTTGAAAATGCTTTTCAGGCTCATTACTGGGCTCAAAAGATGCAGCTCTGAGGTCTCTCCTGATAGGAGGTAGTTAAGTAGAACTTCGCTGCTCAGCTGACCCGGCAGGAGCAAATGTATGCCAAAAATGTACGCAGAATGAGCTTTCAGTGAAGAGTAGCAAGGCACATTTTAGCTAGTTTTACTTGTAAGTGGGGTTGGAAACGCTTTTCAGGATCAGTACTGGGCTCAAAACATGCAGCTCTGAGGTCTCTCCTGATAGGAGGTAGTTAAGTTGAACTTCGCTGCTCAGCTGAGCCGGCAGGAGCAAACGTATGCCAAAAATGTACGCAGAATGAGCTTTTCAGTGAAGAGCAGCCAGGCACATTTTAGCTAGTTTTACTTGTAAGTGGGGTTGGAAACGCTTTTCAGGAACAGTACTGGGCTCAAAACATGCAGCCCTGAGGTCTCTCATGATAGCACGTGGTTAAATAGAAATTCGCTGCTCAGCTGACCCGGCAGGAGCAAACGTATGCCAAAAATGTAAGCAGAATGAGCTTTTCAGTGAAGAGCAGCCAGGCACATTTTAGCTAGTTTTACTTGTAAGTGGGGTTGGAAATGCTTTTCAGGCTCAGTACTGGGCTCAAAAGATGCAGCTCTGAGGTCTCTCCTGATAGGAGGTAGTTAAGTTGAACTTCGCTGCTCAGCTGAGCCGGCAGGAGCAAATGTATGCCAAAAATGTACGCAGAATGAGCTTTTCAGTGAAGAGTAGCCAGGCACATTCTAGCAAGTTTTACTTGTAAGTGGGGTTGGAAACGCTTTTCAGGCTCAGTACTGCGCTCAAAAGATGCAGCCCTGAGGTCTCTCATGATAGCAGGTGGTTAAGTAGAAATTTGCCACTTGGCTGACCCAGCAGGAGCAAACGTATGCCAAAAATGTACACAGAATGAGCTTTTCAGTGAATAGCAGCCAGGCACATTTTAGCTAGTTTTTCTTGTAAGTGGGGTTGGAAACGCTTTTCAGGATCAGTACTGGGCTCAAAACATGCAGCCCTGAGGTCTCTCATGATAGAAGGTGGTTAAATAGAAATTCGTTGCTCAGCTGACCCAGTAGGAGCAAACGTATGCCAAAAATGTAATCAGAATGAGCTTTTCAGTGAATAGCAGCCAGGCACATTTTAGATTGTTTTACTTGTAAGTAGGGTTGAAAATGCTTTTCAGGCTCATTACTGGGCTCAAAAGATGCAGCTCTGAGGTCTCTCCTGATAGGAGGTAGTTAAGTAGAACTTCGCTGCTCAGCTGACCCGGCAGGAGCAAATGTATGCCAAAAATGTACGCAGAATGAGCTTTCAGTGAAGAGTAGCAAGGCACATTTTAGCTAGTTTTACTTGTAAGTGGGGTTGGAAACGCTTTTCAGGATCAGTACTGGGCTCAAAACATGCAGCTCTGAGGTCTCTCCTGATAGGAGGTAGTTAAGTTGAACTTCGCTGCTCAGCTGAGCCGGCAGGAGCAAACGTATGCCAAAAATGTACGCAAAATGAGCTTTTCAGTGAAGAGCAGCCAGGCACATTTTAGCTAGTTTTACTTGTAAGTGGGGTTGGAAACGCTTTTCAGGAACAGTACTGGGCTCAAAACATGCAGCCCTGAGGTCTCTCATGATAGCACGTGGTTAAATAGAAATTCGCTGCTCAGCTGACCCGGCAGGAGCAAACGTATGCCAAAAATGTAAGCAGAATGAGCTTTTCAGTGAAGAGCAGCCAGGCACATTTTAGCTAGTTTTACTTGTAAGTGGGGTTGGAAATGCTTTTCAGGCTCAGTACTGGGCTCAAAACATGCAGCCCTGAGGTTCCTCCTGATAGGAGGTAGTTAAGTAGAACTTCGCTGCTCAGCTGACCCGGCAGGAGCAAATGTATGCCAAAAATTTACGCAGAATGAGCTTTCAGTGAAGAGCAGCCAGGCACATTTTAGCTAGTTTTACTTGTAAGTGGGGTTGGAAATGCTTTTCAGGCTCAGTACTGGGCTCAAAAGATGCAGCTCTGAGGTCTCTCCTGATAGGAGGTAGTTAGGTTCAACTTCGCTGCTCAGCTGAGCCGGCAGGAGCAAATGTATGCCAAAAATGTACGCAGAATGAGCTTTTCAGTGAAGAGCAGCCAGGCACATTCTAGCAAGTTTTACTTGTAAGTGGGATTGGAAACGCTTTTCAGGCTCAGTACTGCGCTCAAAAGATGCAGCCCTGAGGTCTCTCATGATAGCAGGTGGTTAAATAGAAATTCGCGGCTCAGCTGACCCGGCAGGAGCAAACGTATGCCAAAAATGTACGCAGAATGAGCTTTTCAGTGAAGAGCAGCCAGGCACATTTTAGCTAGTTTTACTTGTAAGTGGGGTTGGAAACGCTTTTCAGGATCAGTACTGGGCTCAAAACCTGCAGCCCTGAGGTCTCTCATGATAGCACGTGGTTAAATAGAAATTCGCTGCTCAGCTGACCCGGCAGGAGCAAACGTATGCCAAAAATGTACGCAGAATGAGCTTTTCAGTGAAGAGCAGCCAGGCACATTTTAGCTAGTTTTACTTGTAAGTGGGGTTGGAAATGCTTTTCAGGCTCAGTACTGGGCTCAAAAGATGCAGCTCTGAGGTCTCTCCTGATAGGAGGTAGTTAGGTTCAACTTCGCTGCTCAGCTGAGCCGGCAGGAGCAAATGTATGCCAAAAATGTACGCAGAATGAGCTTTTCAGTGAAGAGCAGCCAGGCACATTCTAGCAAGTTTTACTTGTAAGTGGGATTGGAAACGCTTTTCAGGCTCAGTACTGCGCTCAAAAGATGCAGCCCTGAGGTCTCTCATGATAGCAGGTGGTTAAGTAGAAATTTGCCACTTGGCTGACCCAGCAGGAGCAAACGTATGCCAAAAATGTACACAAAATGAGCTTTTCAGTGAATAGCAGCCAGGCACATTTTAACTAGTTTTTCTTGTAAGTGGGGTTGGAAACGCTTTTCAGGCTCAGTACTGCGCTCAAAAGATGCAGCCCTGAGGTCTCTCATGATAGAAGGTGGTTAAATAGAAATTCGCTGCTCAGCTGACCCAGGAGGAGCAAACGTATGCCAAAAATGTAATCAGAATGAGCTTTTCAGTGAATAGCAGCCAGGCACATTTTAGATTGTTTTACTTGTAAGTAGTGTTGAAAATGCTTTTCAGGCTCATTACTGGGCTCAAAAGATGCAGCTCTGAGGTCTCTCCTGATAGGAGGTAGTTAAGTAGAACTTCGCTGCTCAGCTGACCCGGCAGGAGCAAATGTATGCCAAAAATGTACGCAGAATGAGCTTTCAGTGAAGAGTAGCAAGGCACATTTTAGCTAGTTTTACTTGTAAGTGGGGTTGGAAACGCTTTTCAGGATCAGTACTGGGCTCAAAACATGCAGCTCTGAGGTCTCTCCTGATAGGAGGTAGTTAAGTTGAACTTCGCTGCTCAGCTGAGCCGGCAGGAGCAAACGTATGCCAAAAATGTACGCAGAATGAGCTTTTCAGTGAAGAGCAGCCAGGCACATTTTAGCTAGTTTTACTTGTAAGTGGGGTTGGAAACGCTTTTCAGGAACAGTACTGGGCTCAAAACATGCAGCCCTGAGGTCTCTCATGATAGCACGTGGTTAAATAGAAATTCGCTGCTCAGCTGACCCGGCAGGAGCAAACGTATGCCAAAAATGTAAGCAGAATGAGCTTTTCAGTGAAGAGCAGCCAGGCACATTTTAGCTAGTTTTACTTGTAAGTGGGGTTGGAAATGCTTTTCAGGTTCAGTACTGGGCTCAAAAGATGCAGCTCTGAGGTCTCTCCTGATAGGAGGTAGTTAAGTTGAACTTCGCTGCTCAGCTGAGCCGGCAGGAGCAAATGTATGCCAAAAATGTACGCAGAATGAGCTTTTCAGTGAAGAGTAGCCAGGCACATTCTAGCAAGTTTTACTTGTAAGTGGGGTTGGAAACGCTTTTCAGGCTCAGTACTGCGCTCAAAAGATGCAGCCCTGAGGTCTCTCATGATAGCAGGTGGTTAAGTAGAAATTTGCCACTTGGCTGACCCAGCAGGAGCAAACGTATGCCAAAAATGTACACAGAATGAGCTTTTCAGTGAATAGCAGCCAGGCACATTTTAGCTAGTTTTTCTTGTAAGTGGGGTTGGAAACGCTTTTCAGGATCAGTACTGGGCTCAAAACATGCAGCCCTGAGGTCTCTCATGATAGAAGGTGGTTAAATAGAAATTCGCTGCTCAGCTGACCCAGTAGGAGCAAACGTATGCCAAAAATGTAATCAGAATGAGCTTTTCAGTGAATAGCAGCCAGGCACATTTTAGATTGTTTTACTTGTAAGTAGGGTTGAAAATGCTTTTCAGGCTCATTACTGGGCTCAAAAGATGCAGCTCTGAGGTCTCTCCTGATAGGAGGTAGTTAAGTAGAACTTCGCTGCTCAGCTGACCCGGCAGGAGCAAATGTATGCCAAAAATTTACGCAGAATGAGCTTTCAGTGAAGAGCAGCCTGGCACATTTTAGCTAGTTTTACTTGTAAGTGGGGTTGGAAACGCTTTTCAGGATCAGTACTGGGCTCAAAACATGCAGCCCTGAGGTCTCTCATGATAGCAGGTGGTTAAATAGAAATTCGCGGCTCAGCTGACCCGGCAGGAGCAAATGTATGCCAAAAATTTACGCAGAATGAGCTTTCAGTGAAGAGCAGCCTGGCACATTTTAGCTAGTTTTACTTGTAAGTGGGGTTGGAAACGCTTTTCAGGATCAGTATTGGGCTCAAAACATGCAGCCCTGAGGTCTCTCATGATAGCAGGTGGTTAAATAGAAATTCGCTGCTCAGCTGACCCGGCAGGAGCAAACGTATGCCAAAAATGTACGCAGAATGAGCTTTTCAGTGAAGAGCAGCCAGGCACATTTTAGCTAGTTTTACTTGTAAGTGGGGTTGGAAACGCTTTTCAGGATCAGTACTGGGCTCAAAACCTGCAGCCCTGAGGTCTCTCATGATAGCACGTGGTTAAATAGAAATTCGCTGCTCAGCTGACCCGGCAGGAGCAAACGTATGCCAAAAATGTACGCAGAATGAGCTTTTCAGTGAAGAGCAGCCAGGCACATTTTAGCTAGTTTTACTTGTAAGTGGGGTTGGAAATGCTTTTCAGGCTCAGTACTGGGCTCAAAAGATGCAGCTCTGAGGTCTCTCCTGATAGGAGGTAGTTAGGTTCAACTTCGCTGCTCAGCTGAGCCGGCAGGAGCAAATGTATGCCAAAAATGTACGCAGAATGAGCTTTTCAGTGAAGAGCAGCCAGGCACATTCTAGCAAGTTTTACTTGTAAGTGGGATTGGAAACGCTTTTCAGGCTCAGTACTGCGCTCAAAAGATGCAGCCCTGAGGTCTCTCATGATAGCAGGTGGTTAAGTAGAAATTTGCCACTTGGCTGACCCAGCAGGAGCAAACGTATGCCAAAAATGTACACAAAATGAGCTTTTCAGTGAATAGCAGCCAGGCACATTTTAACTAGTTTTTCTTGTAAGTGGGGTTGGAAACGCTTTTCAGGCTCAGTACTGCGCTCAAAAGATGCAGCCCTGAGGTCTTCCATGATAGCAGGTGGTTAAGTAGAAATTTGCCACTTGGCTGACCCAGCAGGAGCAAACATATGCCAAAAATGTACACAGAATGAGCTTTTCAGTGAATAGCAGCCAGGCACATTTTAGCTAGTTTTTCTTGTAAGTGGGGTTGGAAACGCTTTTCAGGATCAGTACTGGGCTCAAAACATGCAGCCCTGAGTTATCTCATGATAGCAGGTGGTTCAATAGAAATTCGCTGCTCAGCTGACCCGGCAGGAGCTAACGTATGCCAAAAATGTACGCAGAATGAGCTTTTCAGTGAAGAGCAGCCAGGCACATTTGAGCTAGTTTTACTTGTAAGTGGGGTTGGAAATGCTTTTCAGGCTCAGTACTGGGCTCAAAACATGCAGCCCTGAGGTCTCTCATGATAGCAGGTGGTTAAATAGTAATTCGCTGCTCAGCTGACCCGGCAGGAGCAAACGTATGCCAAAAATGTACGCAGAATGAGCTTTTCAGTGAAGAGCAGCCAGGCACATTTTTTTTTTTTTTTTTTTTTTTTTTTTTTTGTGATTTTTAAAGCGCAGCAATTACCCGTGGGTGTCTCGGCGCTGGGAGCTAGGTCTATTACCAGTGTTTCAGAGAACAGATGCAGAGCTCTATATCTGAAGTTGCTAGTTAGTTTATTGAAAAAACAGCCATGTTTTAAGTAACTTTCTAAAAATAAGCAGTGTGGGGCTAGATTTAATATTAAGAGGGAGAGAATTCCACAATCTTGCTGCTGCAATGCCAAAACGTCTGTCACCCCAATTGACTTTCCTTGTTCTAGAGATTTGAAGCAGGTGGGCGGTGTTGGAACGAAGCGTTCTGGGGGTTGGTAGAGACTTAAGGGAATTTCTAAGAAATTTGGGTCCCATGTTGTTTATTGCCTTGTAAACAATACACAAGGACTTAAACTTAATGCGGCTCCTCACCGGGAGCCAATGCAATTGAGCTAATTGTGTTGAAACAGAGGTAGATTTTGGGATACCAAGTAGAACTCTGGCAGAGGCGTTCTGAATCGTTTGCAGTTTTGCGATTACTTTTTCCTGAGCGTTGAGGAAAAGGGCATTACAATAATCAGTGCGAGAAAACACTAGGGTTGAGATGAGAGTTTTGCCAGCGGTGGTAGGTAGGTATGGCAAAAGCTTCTTAATTTTTCGCAAGATGTTGAATGACGAAGAAACTACGGAATTCACATGGTGATGGAAATGGAGTTTCTCATCAAATATAACACCTAGGTTTCTCACTTTGCTGACTGGTTCAGGTGGGGTGCCCATTTCCTCCGGCCACCATAAAGGAGACCAGGCCGGCTGAACCTTACCAAACAGCATAACTTCGGTCTTAGAAGAATTCAATTTAAGACAGTTAGAGGCCATCCAGCAGCTGATGGCCCGCATGCCGTCTTTGAAGTTAGCCGCTATAGTGGGTCCATTTTTGTGAATAGATAATACCAGCTGGGTATCATCGGCGTAAGTGGTCAAATTAATATTGTACGCTTTTATAACCCTCGCCAAGTCCGACACGTAAATGTTAAAAAGGGTCGGACTCAGCGAGGAGCCCTGTGGAACACCGCAAGGAAGGGCGAATGTCGGGGAAGTAAATGAGCCCAGCTTAACTGCCTGTTTACGGTCGGCCAGGAAAGATGCTATAAGGTCTTTGGCCTTATGTTTGATACCGATGGCCTCGACACGGCCGATCAAGGTAGAGTGATCGACCGTGTCGAAAGCCGCCGACAAGTCCAGCAGAATCAGAACAGCCTGTCCATCGTTGTCCATAGTAGTTCTTATTTCGTCAGCGGCCTTAATCAGAGCCGTTTCTGTCCCATGTCCTTGACGAAAACCGAACTGGGTGTCGTCTAATAGGTCATTGGCTTGAATGTAGTCAGATAGTTGTTCGTTCATGACCGATTCAAAGATCTTAGCAGGAAATGGCAATGATGCAATGGGACGGTAGCTGGATGACTCGGATGGATCAAGCGATGGTTTTTTTAGGAGTGGTTTGATTATGGTGTTTTTCCAAATGTTAGGGTAAACACCTGATGAAAACATAATGTTACAGATATGTGTCAGTGGTAACGTGATAGTGTCTGGAATGGTATGAAGTATAGACGGGTGACAGGGGTCCAGAGGAGAACCTGATTTAATTGACGAAATTAATTTGTGAATACGACACGAAGATACCTGGGTGAATTCAGTGAAAGTATCTGTGTTCAGTTTGTATTTTGTATTCGTAAAAGACATATTATCAGAGTTGGGAGTAAAGTCCTTAAATATGGATGTGACCTTATCTGAGAAATAGTCAGCTAGTGTATTACATAAGGTTTGAGATGTTTCGGTGGGTGGGTTTGCTGGTTCTGCAAGGTGGTTCACTACTTCAAACAGTGTTTTCATGTTACATTTCGCCTGGTCTATTTGGGTGGTATAATAGATGTTTTTTTCCATAACTAGTTTGTGCTTGTAGTCCATGAGTGCTGCTTTATATGTGATTTTATCTGAGGGATTGTAGTATTTGCGCCAATGACGTTCTAGATTGCGGCAGTATTGACGCTGTAGCCTGAGTTGCTCTGTGAACCATGGGGCTGAAGGAGTTTTCCTGTTACGTTTGGAGTTTCTGGAGGGGGCTAACATTTGAAATGTCCTTTCCAGGATAGAAGTATATGTGGTGGCCGCAATGTTTGGGTCCATTTCCCCATCAGTATCCGCGAAGGCATCAGTAAGAATCTGATCTAGATAATTATGATCTATGTTTCGCCAATCTCTGGTGGTTAAATAGGAATTGTGCAAGATATTTTTATCTGTATTTGATCGGGTTTTGATGTCAAATAAAATAGCAGAATGGTCAGACCATGTGAGGGGTAGTATTTTGTTGACGGTGATATGAGGGTTGTTGGTAAAAATGCCGTCAAGCGTGTGTCCGGCCTCATGCGTGGGAGCCGTTATCAGTTGTTCGAGTTCTAGCGCGGATAGGTCCGTGATAAGCTGGATCATGTCTTTGTCCGTCTGGGATTCTAGATAGAAATTAAAATCTCCTAATATGGTGAAATGTTTGTGTTCGGCGGCTAGTTCGTTCAGTTGATGGAGTTGGGACAAAAATACACTGCGAGAACCAGTTTAGCTAGTTTTACTTGTAAGTGGGGTTGGAAATGGTTTTCAGGCTCAGTACTGGGCTCAAAACATGCAGCTCTGAGGTCTCTCCTATTAGGAGGTAGTTAAGTAGAACTTCGCTGCTCAGCTGACCCGGTAGGAGCAAACGTATGCCAAAAATGTAAGCAGAATGAGCTTTTCAGTGAATAGCAGCCAGGCACATTTTAGCTTGTTTTACTTGTAAGTGGGGTTGGAAATGCTTTTCAGGCTCAGTACTGGGCTCAAAAGATGCAGCTCTGAGGTCTCTCCTGATAGGAGGTAGTTAAGTAGAACTTCGCTGCTCAGCTGACTCGGCAGGAGCAAATGTATGCCAAAAATGTACGCAGAATGAGCTTTTCAGTGAAGAGCAGCCAGGCACATTCTAGCAAGTTTTACTTGTAAGTGGGGTTGGAAACGCTTTTCAGGCTCAGTTCTGCGCTCAAAAGATGCAGCCCTGAGGTCTCTCATGGTAGCAGGTGGTTAAGTAGAAATTTGCTACTTGGCTGACCCTGCAGGAGCAAACGTATGCCAAAAATGTACACAAAATGAGCTTTTCAGTGAATAGCAGCCAGGCACATTTTAGCTAGTTTTACTTGTAAGTGGGGTTGGAAACGCTTTTCAGGATCAGTACTGGGCTCAAAACATGCAGCCCTGAGGTCTCTCATGATAGCAGGTGGTTAAATAGAAATTCACTGCTCAGCTGACCCGGTAGGAGCAAACGTATGCCAAAAATGTAAGCAGAATGAGCTTTTCAGTGAATAGCAGCCAGGCACATTTTAGCTTGTTTTACTTGTAAGTGGGGTTGGAAATGCTTTTCAGGCTCAGTACTGGGCTCAAGATGCAGCTCAGAGGTCTCTCCTGATAGGAGGTAGTTAAGTAGAACTTCACTGCTCAGCTGACCCGGCAAGAGCAAATGTATGCCAAAAAGTACGCAGAATGAGCTTTTCAGTGAAGAGCAGCCAGGCACATTCTAGCAAGTTTTACTTGTAAGTGGGGTTGGAAACGCTTTTCAGGCTCAGTACTGCGCTCAAAAGATGTAGTCCTGAGGTCTCTCATCATAGCAGGTGGTTAAGTAGAAATTTGCCACTTGGCTGACCCAGCAGGAGCAAACGTATGCCAAAAATCTACACAGAATGAGCTTTTCAGTGAATAGCAGCCAGGCACATTTTAGCTCGTTTTTCTTGTAAGTGGGGTTGGAAACGCTTTTCAGGATCAGTACTGGGCTCAAAACATGTAGCCCTGAGTTATCTCATGATAGCAGGTGGTTAAATAGAAATTCGCAGCTCAGCTGACCCGGCAGGAGCAAACGTATGCCAAAAATGTACGCAGAATGAGCTTTTCAGTGAAGAGCAGCCAGGCACATTTTAGCTAGTTTTACTTGTAAGTGGGGTTGGAAATGCTTTTCAGGCTCAGAACTGGGCTCAAAACATGCAGCCCTGAGGTC
Source organism: Lissotriton vulgaris (assembly GCF_964263255.1). NCBI lineage: Eukaryota > Metazoa > Chordata > Amphibia > Caudata > Salamandridae > Lissotriton > Lissotriton vulgaris. The sequence continues at coordinate 1,234,066 of NW_028244430.1, read as the reverse complement.
TCTCATGATAGCAGGTGGTTAAATAGTAATTCGCTGCTCAGCTGACCCGGCAGGAGCAAACATATGCCAAAAATGTACGCAGAATGAGCTTTTCAGTGAAGAGCAGCCAGGCACATTTTAGCTAGTTTTACTTGTAAGTGGGGTTGGAAACGCTTTTCAGGCTCAGTACTGCGCTCAAAAGATGCAGCCCTGAGGTCTCTCATGGTAGCAGGTGGTTAAGTAGAAATTTGCTACTTGGCTGACAATGCAGGAGCAAAAGTATGCCAAAAATGTACACAAAATGAGCTTTTCAGTGAATAGCAGCCAGGCACATTTGAGCTAGTTTTACTTGTAAGTGGGGTTGGAAACGCTTTTCAGGATCAGTACTGGGCTCAAAACATGCAGCCCTGAGGTCTCTCATGATAGCAGGTGGTTAAATAGAAATTCGCTGCTCAGCTGACCCAGCAGGAGCAAATGTATGCCAAAAATGTACTCAGAATGAGCTTTTCAGTGAAGACCTGCCAGGCACATTTTATCTAGTTTTACTTGTAAGTGGGGTTGGAAACGCTTTTCAGGCTCAGTACTGGGCTCACAACATGCATCCCTGAGGTCTCTCATGATAGCAGGTGGTTAAATAGAAATTCGCTGCTCAGCTGACCCGGTAGGAGCAAACGTATGCCAAAAATGTAAGCAGAATGAGCTTTTCAGTGAATAGCAGCCAGGCACATTTTAGCTTGTTTTACTTTTAAGTGGGGTTGGAAATGCTTTTCAGGCTCAATACTGGGCTCAAAAGATGCAGCCCTGAGGTCTCTCCTGATAGGAGGTAGTTAAGTAGAACTTCGCTGCTCAGCTGACCCGGCAAGAGCAAATGTATGCCAAAAAGTACGCAGAATGAGCTTTTCAGTGAAGAGCAGCCAGGCACATTCTAGCAAGTTTTACTTGTAAGTGGGGTTGGAAACGCTTTTCAGACTCAGTACTGCGCTCAAAAGTTGCAGCCCTGAGGTCTCTCTTGATAGCAGGTGGTTTAAATAGAAATTCGCTGCTCAGCTGACCCAGCAGGAGCAAACGTATGCCAAAAATGTACACAGAATGAGCTTTTAAGTGAAGAGCAGCCAGGCACATTTTAGCTAGTTTTACTTGTAAGTGGCTTTGGAAATGCTTTTCAGGATCAGTACTGGGCTCAAAACATGCAGCCCTGAGGTCTCTCATGATAGCAGGTGGTTAAATAGAAATTCGCTGCTCAGCTGACCCGGCAGGAGCAAACGTATGCCAAAAATGTACGCAGAATGAGCTTTTCAGTGAATAGCAGCCAGGCACATTTTAGCTAGTTTTACTTGTAAGTGGGGTTGGAAACGCTTTTCAGGCTCAGTACTGGGCTCAAAACATGCAGCCCTGAGGTCTCTCATGATAGAAGGTGGTTAAATAGAAATTCGCTGCTCAGCTGACCCGGTAGGAGCAAACGTATGCCAAAAATGTAATCAGAATGAGCTTTTCAGTGAATAGCAGCCAGGCACATTTTAGATTGTTTTACTTGTAAGTAGGGTTGAAAATGCATTTCAGGCTCAGTACTGGGCTCAAAAGATGCAGCTCTGAGGTCTCTCCTAATAGGAGGTAGTTAAGTAGAACTTCGCTGCTCAGCTGACCCGGCAGGAGCAAATGTATGCCAAAAATGTACGCAGAATGAGCTTTCAGTGAAGAGTAGCCAGGCACATTTTAGCTAGTTTTACTTGTAAGTGGGGTTGGAAACGCTTTTCAGGATCAGTACTGGGCTCAAAACATGCAGCTCTGAGGTCTCTCCTGATAGGAGGTAGTTAAGTTGAACTTCGCTGCTCAGCTGAGCCGGCAGGAGCAAATGTATGCCAAAAATGTACGCAGAATGAGCTTTTCAGTGAAGAGCAGCCAGGCACATTTTAGCTAGTTTTACTTGTAAGTGGGGTTGGAAACGCTTTTCAGGATCAGTACTGGGCTCAAAACATGCAGCCCTGAGGACTCTCATGATAGCACGTGGTTAAATAGAAATTCGCTGCTCAGCTGACCCGGCAGGAGCAAACGTATGCCAAAAATGTACGCAGAATGAGCTTTTCAGTGAAGAGCAGCCAAGCACATTTTATCTAGTTTTACTTGTAAGTGGGGTTGGAAATGCTTTTCAGGCTTAGTACTGGGCTCAAAAGATGCAGCTCTGAGGTCTCTCCTGATAGGAGGTAGTTAAGTTGAACTTCGCTGCTAAGCTGAGCCGGCAGGAGCAAATGTATGCCAAAAATGTACGCAGAATGAGCTTTTCAGTGAAGAGCAGCCAGGCACATTCTAGCAAGTTTTACTTGTAAGTGGGGTTGGAAACGCTTTTCAGGCTCAGTACTGCGCTCAAAAGATGCAGCCCTGAGGTCTCTCATGATAGCAGGTGGTTAAGTAGAAATTTGCCACTTGGCTGACCCAGCAGGAGCAAACGTATGCCAAAAATGTACACAGAATGAGCTTTTCAGTGAATAGCAGCCAGGCACATTTTAGCTAGTTTTTCTTGTAAGTGGGGTTGGAAACGCTTTTCAGGATCAGTACTGGGCTCAAAACATGCAGCCCTGAGTTATCTCATGATAGCAGGTGGTTAAATAGAAATTCGCTGCTCAGCTGACCCGGCAGGAGCAAACGTCTGCCAAAAATGTACGCAGAATGAGCTTTTCAGTGAAGAGCAGCCAGGCACATTTTAGTTAGTTTTACTTGTAAGTGGGGTTGGAAATGCTTTTCAGGCTCAGTACTGGGCTCAAAACATGCAGCCCTGAGGTCTCTCCTGATAGGAGGCAGTTAAGTAGAACTTCGCTGCTCAGCTGACCCGGCAGGAGCAAATGTATGCCAAAAATGTACGCAGAATGAGCTTTCAGTGAAGAGCAGCCAGGCACATTTTAGCTAGTTTTACTTGTAAGTGGGGTTGGAAACGCTTTTCAGGATCAGTACTGGGCTCAAAACCTGCAGCCCTGAGGTCTCTCATGATAGCAGGTGGTTAAATAGAAATTCGCTGCTCAGCTGACCCGGCAGGAGCAAACGTATGCCAAAAATGTACTCAGAATGAGCTTTTCAGTGAAGAGCAGCCAGGCACATTTTAGCTAGTTTTACTTGTAAGTGGGGTTGGAAATGCTTTTCAGGCTCAGTACTGGGTTCAAAAGATGCAGCTCTGAGGTCTCTCCTGATAGGAGGTAGTTAGGTTGAACTTCGCTGCTCAGCTGAGCCGGCAGGAGCAAATGTATGCCAAAAATGTACGCAGAATGAGCTTTTCAGTGAAAAGCAGCCAGGCACATTCTAGCAAGTTTTACTTGTAAGTGGGGTTGGAAACGCTTTTCAGGCTCAGTACTGCGCTCAAAAGATGCAGCCCTGAGGTCTCTCATGATAGCAGGTGGTTAAGTAGAAATTTGCCACTTGGCTGACCCAGCAGGAGCAAACGTATGCCAAAAATGTACACAAAATGAGCTTTTCAGTGAATAGCAGCCAGGCACATTTTAACTAGTTTTTCTTGTAAGTGGGGTTGGAAACGCTTTTCAGGCTCAGTACTGCGCTCAAAAGATGCAGCCCTGAGGTCTTCCATGATAGCAGGTGGTTAAGTAGAAATTTGCCACTTGGCTGACCCAGCAGGAGCAAACATATGCCAAAAATGTACACAGAATGAGCTTTTCAGTGAAAAGCAGCCAGGCACATTCTAGCAAGTTTTACTTGTAAGTGGGGTTGGAAACGCTTTTCAGGCTCAGTACTGCGCTCAAAAGATGCAGCCCTGAGGTCTCTCATGATAGCAGGTGGTTAAGTAGAAATTTGCCACTTGGCTGACCCAGCAGGAGCAAACGTATGCCAAAAATGTACACAGAATGAGCTTTTCAGTGAATAGCAGCCAGGCACATTTTAGCTAGTTTTTCTTGTAAGTGGGGTTGGAAACGCTTTTCAGGATCAGTACTGGGCTCAAAACATGTAGCCCTGAGTTATCTCATGATAGCAGGTGGTTAAATAGAAATTCGCAGCTCAGCTGACCCGGCAGGAGCAAACGTATGCCAAAAATGTACGCAGAATGAGCTTTTCAGTGAAGACCTGCCAGGCACATTTTAGCTAGTTTTACTTGTAAGTGGGGTTGGAAACGCTTTTCAGGCTCAGTACTGGGCTCACAACATGCATCCCTGAGGTCTCTCATGATAGCAGGTGGTTAAATAGAAATTCGCTGCTCAGCTGACCCGGTAGGAGCAAACGTATGCCAAAAATGTAAGCAGAATGAGCTTTTCAGTGAATAGCAGCCAGGCACATTTTATCTAGTTTTACTTGTAAGTGGGGTTGGAAATGCGTTTCAGGCTTAGTACTGGGCTCAAAAGATGCAGCTCTGAGGTCTCTCCTGATAGGAGGTAGTTAAGTTGAACTTCGCTGCTCAGCTGAGCCGGCAGGAGCAAATGTATGCCAAAAATGTACGCAGAATGAGCTTTTCAGTGAAGAGCAGCCAGGCACATTTTAGATTGTTTTACTTGTAAGTAGGGTTGAAAATGCTTTTCAGGCTCATTACTGGGCTCAAAAGATGCAGCTCTGAGGTCTCTCCTGATAGGAGGTAGTTAAGTAGAACTTCGCTGCTCAGCTGACCCGGCAGGAGCAAATGTATGCCAAAAATTTACGCAGAATGAGCTTTCAGTGAAGAGCAGCCTGGCACATTTTAGCTAGTTTTACTTGTAAGTGGGGTTGGAAACGCTTTTCAGGATCAGTACTGGGCTCAAAACATGCAGCCCTGAGGTCTCTCATGATAGCAGGTGGTTAAATAGAAATTCGCGGCTCAGCTGACCCGGCAGGAGCAAATGTATGCCAAAAATTTACGCAGAATGAGCTTTCAGTGAAGAGCAGCCTGGCACATTTTAGCTAGTTTTACTTGTAAGTGGGGTTGGAAACGCTTTTCAGGATCAGTATTGGGCTCAAAACATGCAGCCCTGAGGTCTCTCATGATAGCAGGTGGTTAAATAGAAATTCGCTGCTCAGCTGACCCGGCAGGAGCAAACGTATGCCAAAAATGTACGCAGAATGAGCTTTTCAGTGAAGAGCAGCCAGGCACATTTTAGCTAGTTTTACTTGTAAGTGGGGTTGGAAACGCTTTTCAGGATCAGTACTGGGCTCAAAACCTGCAGCCCTGAGGTCTCTCATGATAGCACGTGGTTAAATAGAAATTCGCTGCTCAGCTGACCCGGCAGGAGCAAACGTATGCCAAAAATGTACGCAGAATGAGCTTTTCAGTGAAGAGCAGCCAGGCACATTTTAGCTAGTTTTACTTGTAAGTGGGGTTGGAAATGCTTTTCAGGCTCAGTACTGGGCTCAAAAGATGCAGTTCTGAGGTCTCTCCTGATAGGAGGTAGTTAGGTTCAACTTCGCTGCTCAGCTGAGCCGGCAGGAGCAAATGTATGCCAAAAATGTACGCAGAATGAGCTTTTCAGTGAAGAGCAGCCAGGCACATTCTAGCAAGTTTTACTTGTAAGTGGGATTGGAAACGCTTTTCAGGCTCAGTACTGCGCTCAAAAGATGCAGCCCTGAGGTCTCTCATGATAGCAGGTGGTTAAGTAGAAATTTGCCACTTGGCTGACCCAGCAGGAGCAAACGTATGCCAAAAATGTACACAAAATGAGCTTTTCAGTGAATAGCAGCCAGGCACATTTTAACTAGTTTTTCTTGTAAGTGGGGTTGGAAACGCTTTTCAGGCTCAGTACTGCGCTCAAAAGATGCAGCCCTGAGGTCTTCCATGATAGCAGGTGGTTAAGTAGAAATTTGCCACTTGGCTGACCCAGCAGGAGCAAACATATGCCAAAAATGTACACAGAATGAGCTTTTCAGTGAATAGCAGCCAGGCACATTTTAGCTAGTTTTTCTTGTAAGTGGGGTTGGAAACGCTTTTCAGGATCAGTACTGGGCTCAAAACATGCAGCCCTGAGTTATCTCATGATAGCAGGTGGTTCAATAGAAATTCGCTGCTCAGCTGACCCGGCAGGAGCTAACGTATGCCAAAAATGTACGCAGAATGAGCTTTTCAGTGAAGAGCAGCCAGGCACATTTGAGCTAGTTTTACTTGTAAGTGGGGTTGGAAATGCTTTTCAGGCTCAGTACTGGGCTCAAAACATGCAGCCCTGAGGTCTCTCATGATAGCAGGTGGTTAAATAGTAATTCGCTGCTCAGCTGACCCGGCAGGAGCAAACGTATGCCAAAAATGTACGCAGAATGAGCTTTTCAGTGAAGAGCAGCCAGGCACATTTTAGCTAGTTTTACTTGTAAGTGGGGTTGGAAATGGTTTTCAGGCTCAGTACTGGGCTCAAAACATGCAGCTCTGAGGTCTCTCCTATTAGGAGGTAGTTAAGTAGAACTTCGCTGCTCAGCTGACCCGGTAGGAGCAAACGTATGCCAAAAATGTAAGCAGAATGAGCTTTTCAGTGAATAGCAGCCAGGCACATTTTAGCTTGTTTTACTTGTAAGTGGGGTTGGAAATGCTTTTCAGGCTCAGTACTGGGCTCAAAAGATGCAGCTCTGAGGTCTCTCCTGATAGGAGGTAGTTAAGTAGAACTTCGCTGCTCAGCTGACTCGGCAGGAGCAAATGTATGCCAAAAATGTAAGCAGAATGAGCTTTTCAGTGAATAGCAGCCAGGCACATTTTAGCTGGTTTTACTTTTAAGTGGGGTTGGAAATGCTTTTCAGGCTCAGTACTGGGCTCAAAACATTCAGCTCTGAGGTCTCTCCTGATAGGAGGTAGTTAAGTAGAACTTCGCTGCTCAGCTGACCCGGCAGGAGCAAATGTATGCCAAAAATGTACGCAGAATGAGCTTTTCAGTGAAGAGCAGCCAGGCACATTCTAGCAAGTTTTACTTGTAAGTGGGGTTGGAAACGCTTTTCAGGCTCAGTACTGCGCTCAAAAGATGCAGCCCTGAGGTCTCTCATGGTAGCAGGTGGTTAAGTAGAAATTTGCTACTTGGCTGACCCTGCAGGAGCAAACGTATGCCAAAAATGTACACAAAATGAGCTTTTCAGTGAATAGCAGCCAGGCACATTTTAGCTAGTTTTACTTGTAAGTGGGGTTGGAAACGCTTTTCAGGATCAGTACTGGGCTCAAAACATGCAGCCCTGAGGTCTCTCATGATAGCAGGTGGTTAAATAGAAATTCACTGCTCAGCTGACCCGGTAGGAGCAAACGTATGCCAAAAATGTAAGCAGAATGAGCTTTTCAGTGAATAGCAGCCAGGCACATTTTAGCTTGTTTTACTTGTAAGTGGGGTTGGAAATGCTTTTCAGGCTCAGTACTGGGCTCAAGATGCAGCTCAGAGGTCTCTCCTGATAGGAGGTAGTTAAGTAGAACTTCACTGCTCAGCTGACCCGGCAAGAGCAAATGTATGCCAAAAAGTACGCAGAATGAGCTTTTCAGTGAAGAGCAGCCAGGCACATTCTAGCAAGTTTTACTTGTAAGTGGGGTTGGAAACGCTTTTCAGGCTCAGTACTGCGCTCAAAAGATGTAGTCCTGAGGTCTCTCATCATAGCAGGTGGTTAAGTAGAAATTTGCCACTTGGCTGACCCAGCAGGAGCAAACGTATGCCAAAAATCTACACAGAATGAGCTTTTCAGTGAATAGCAGCCAGGCACATTTTAGCTAGTTTTTCTTGTAAGTGGGGTTGGAAACGCTTTTCAGGATCAGTACTGGGCTCAAAACATGTAGCCCTGAGTTATCTCATGATAGCAGGTGGTTAAATAGAAATTCGCAGCTCAGCTGACCCGGCAGGAGCAAACGTATGCCAAAAATGTACGCAGAATGAGCTTTTCAGTGAAGAGCAGCCAGGCACATTTTAGCTAGTTTTACTTGTAAGTGGGGTTGGAAATGCTTTTCAGGCTCAGAACTGGGCTCAAAACATGCAGCCCTGAGGTCTCTCATGATAGCAGGTGGTTAAATAGTAATTCGCTGCTCAGCTGACCCGGCAGGAGCAAACATATGCCAAAAATGTACGCAGAATGAGCTTTTCAGTGAAGAGCAGCCAGGCACATTTTAGCTAGTTTTACTTGTAAGTGGGGTTGGAAACGCTTTTCAGGCTCAGTACTGCGCTCAAAAGATGCAGCCCTGAGGTCTCTCATGGTAGCAGGTGGTTAAGTAGAAATTTGCTACTTGGCTGACAATGCAGGAGCAAAAGTATGCCAAAAATTTACACAAAATGAGCTTTTCAGTGAATAGCAGCCAGGCACATTTGAGCTAGTTTTACTTGTAAGTGGGGTTGGAAACGCTTTTCAGGATCAGTACTGGGCTCAAAACATGCAGCCCTGAGGTCTCTCATGATAGCAGGTGGTTAAATAGAAATTCGCTGCTCAGCTGACCCAGCAGGAGCAAATGTATGCCAAAAATGTACTCAGAATGAGCTTTTCAGTGAAGACCTGCCAGGCACATTTTAGCTAGTTTTACTTGTAAGTGGGGTTGGAAACGCTTTTCAGGCTCAGTACTGGGCTCACAACATGCATCCCTGAGGTCTCTCATGATAGCAGGTGGTTAAATAGAAATTCGCTGCTCAGCTGACCCGGTAGGAGCAAACGTATGCCAAAAATGTAAGCAGAATGAGCTTTTCAGTGAATAGCAGCCAGGCACATTTTAGCTTGTTTTACTTTTAAGTGGGGTTGGAAATGCTTTTCAGGCTCAATACTGGGCTCAAAAGATGCAGCCCTGAGGTCTCTCCTGATAGGAGGTAGTTAAGTAGAACTTCGCTGCTCAGCTGACCCGGCAAGAGCAAATGTATGCCAAAAAGTACGCAGAATGAGCTTTTCAGTGAAGAGCAGCCAGGCACATTCTAGCAAGTTTTACTTGTAAGTGGGGTTGGAAACGCTTTTCAGACTCAGTACTGCGCTCAAAAGTTGCAGCCCTGAGGTCTCTCTTGATAGCAGGTGGTTTAAATAGAAATTCGCTGCTCAGCTGACCCAGCAGGAGCAAACGTATGCCAAAAATGTACACAGAATGAGCTTTTAAGTGAAGAGCAGCCAGGCACATTTTAGCTAGTTTTACTTGTAAGTGGCTTTGGAAGTGCTTTTCAGGATCAGTACTGGGCTCAAAACATGCAGCCCTGAGGTCTCTCATGATAGCAGGTGGTTAAATAGAAATTCGCTGCTCAGCTGACCCGGCAGGAGCAAACGTATGCCAAAAATGTACGCAGAATGAGCTTTTCAGTGAATAGCAGCCAGGCACATTTTAGCTAGTTTTACTTGTAAGTGGGGTTGGAAACGCTTTTCAGGCTCAGTACTGGGCTCAAAACATGCAGCCCTGAGGTCTCTCATGATAGAAGGTGGTTAAATAGAAATTCGCTGCTCAGCTGACCCGGTAGGAGCAAACGTATGCCAAAAATGTAATCAGAATGAGCTTTTCAGTGAATAGCAGCCAGGCACATTTTAGATTGTTTTACTTGTAAGTAGGATTGAAAATGCATTTCAGGCTCAGTACTGGGCTCAAAAGATGCAGCTCTGAGGTCTCTCCTGATAGGAGGTAGTTAAGTAGAACTTCGCTGCTCAGCTGACCCGGCAGGAGCAAATGTATGCCAAAAATGTACGCAGAATGAGCTTTCAGTGAAGAGTAGCCAGGCACATTTTAGCTAGTTTTACTTGTAAGTGGGGTTGGAAACGCTTTTCAGGATCAGTACTGGGCTCAAAACATGCAGCTCTGAGGTCTCTCCTGATAGGAGGTAGTTAAGTTGAACTTCGCTGCTCAGCTGAGCCGGCAGGAGCAAATGTATGCCAAAAATGTACGCAGAATGAGCTTTTCAGTGAAGAGCAGCCAGGCACATTTTAGCTAGTTTTACTTGTAAGTGGGGTTGGAAACGCTTTTCAGGATCAGTACTGGGCTCAAAACATGCAGCCCTGAGGACTCTCATGATAGCACGTGGTTAAATAGAAATTCGCTGCTCAGCTGACCCGGCAGGAGCAAACGTATGCCAAAAATGTACGCAGAATGAGCTTTTCAGTGAAGAGCAGCCAGGCACATTTTATCTAGTTTTACTTGTAAGTGGGGTTGGAAATGCTTTTCAGGCTTAGTACTGGGCTCAAAAGATGCAGCTCTGAGGTCTCTCCTGATAGGAGGTAGTTAAGTTGAACTTCGCTGCTCAGCTGAGCCGGCAGGAGCAAATGTATGCCAAAAATGTACGCAGAATGAGCTTTTCAGTGAAGAGCAGCCAGGCACATTCTAGCAAGTTTTACTTGTAAGTGGGGTTGGAAACGCTTTTCAGGCTCAGTACTGCGCTCAAAAGATGCAGCCCTGAGGTCTCTCATGATAGCAGGTGGTTAAGTAGAAATTTGCCACTTGGCTGACCCAGCAGGAGCAAACGTATGCCAAAAATGTACACAGAATGAGCTTTTCAGTGAATAGCAGCCAGGCACATTTTAGCTAGTTTTTCTTGTAAGTGGGGTTGGAAACGCTTTTCAGGATCAGTACTGGGCTCAAAACATGCAGCCCTGAGTTATCTCATGATAGCAGGTGGTTAAATAGAAATTCGCTGCTCAGCTGACCCGGCAGGAGCAAACGTCTGCCAAAAATATACGCAGAATGAGCTTTTCAGTGAAGAGCAGCCAGGCACATTTTAGTTAGTTTTACTTGTAAGTGGGGTTGGAAATGCTTTTCAGGCTCAGTACTGGGCTCAAAACATGCAGCCCTGAGGTCTCTCCTGATAGGAGGCAGTTAAGTAGAACTTCGCTGCTCAGCTGACCCGGCAGGAGCAAATGTATGCCAAAAATGTACGCAGAATGAGGTTTCAGTGAAGAGCAGCCAGGCACATTTTAGCTAGTTTTACTTGTAAGTGGGGTTGGAAACGCTTTTCAGGATCAGTACTGGGCTCAAAACCTGCAGCCCTGAGGTCTCTCATGATAGCAGGTGGTTAAATAGAAATTCGCTGCTCAGCTGACCCGGCAGGAGCAAACGTATGCCAAAAATGTACTCAGAATGAGCTTTTCAGTGAAGAGCAGCCAGGCACATTTTAGCTAGTTTTACTTGTAAGTGGGGTTGGAAATGCTTTTCAGGCTCAGTACTGGGTTCAAAAGATGCAGCTCTGAGGTCTCTCCTGATAGGAGGTAGTTAGGTTGAACTTCGCTGCTCAGCTGAGCCGGCAGGAGCAAATGTATGCCAAAAATGTACGCAGAATGAGCTTTTCAGTGAAAAGCAGCCAGGCACATTCTAGCAAGTTTTACTTGTAAGTGGGGTTGGAAACGCTTTTCAGGCTCAGTACTGCGCTCAAAAGATGCAGCCCTGAGATCTCTCATGATAGCAGGTGGTTAAGTAGAAATTTGCCACTTGGCTGACCCAGCAGGAGCAAACGTATGCCAAAAATGTACACAAAATGAGCTTTTCAGTGAATAGCAGCCAGGCACATTTTAACTAGTTTTTCTTGTAAGTGGGGTTGGAAACGCTTTTCAGGCTCAGTACTGCGCTCAAAAGATGCAGCCCTGAGGTCTTCCATGATAGCAGGTGGTTAAGTAGAAATTTGCCACTTGGCTGACCCAGCAGGAGCAAACATATGCCAAAAATGTACACAGAATGAGCTTTTCAGTGAAAAGCAGCCAGGCACATTCTAGCAAGTTTTACTTGTAAGTGGGGTTGGAAACGCTTTTCAGGCTCAGTACTGCGCTCAAAAGATGCAGCCCTGAGGTCTCTCATGATAGCAGGTGGTTAAGTAGAAATTTGCCACTTGGCTGACCCAGCAGGAGCAAACGTATGCCAAAAATGTACACAGAATGAGCTTTTCAGTGAATAGCAGCCAGGCACATTTTAGCTAGTTTTTCTTGTAAGTGGGGTTGGAAACGCTTTTCAGGATCAGTACTGGGCTCAAAACATGTAGCCCTGAGTTATCTCATGATAGCAGGTGGTTAAATAGAAATTCGCAGCTCAGCTGACCCGGCAGGAGCAAACGTATGCCAAAAATGTACGCAGAATGAGCTTTTCAGTGAAGACCTGCCAGGCACATTTTAGCTAGTTTTACTTGTAAGTGGGGTTGGAAACGCTTTTCAGGCTCAGTACTGGGCTCACAACATGCATCCCTGAGGTCTCTCATGATAGCAGGTGGTTAAATAGAAATTCGCTGCTCAGCTGACCCGGTAGGAGCAAACGTATGCCAAAAATGTAAGCAGAATGAGCTTTTCAGTGAATAGCAGCCAGGCACATTTTATCTAGTTTTACTTGTAAGTGGGGTTGGAAATGCTTTTCAGGCTTAGTACTGGGCTCAAAAGATGCAGCTCTGAGGTCTCTCCTGATAGGAGGTAGTTAAGTTGAACTTCGCTGCTCAGCTGAGCCGGCAGGAGCAAATGTATGCCAAAAATGTACGCAGAATGAGCTTTTCAGTGAAGAGCAGCCAGGCACATTCTAGCAAGTTTTACTTGTAAGTGGGGTTGGAAACGCTTTTCAGGCTCAGTACTGCGCTCAAAAGATGCAGCCCTGAGGTCTCTCATGATAGCAGGTGGTTAAGTAGAAATTTGCCACTTGGCTGACCCAGCAGGAGCAAACGTATGCCAAAAATGTACACAGAATGAGCTTTTCAGTGAATAGCAGCCAGGCACATTTTAGCTAGTTTTTCTTGTAAGTGGGGTTGGAAACGCTTTTCAGGATCAGTACTGGGCTCAAAACATGCAGCCCTGAGTTATCTCATGATAGCAGGTGGTTAAATAGAAATTCGCTGCTCAGCTGACCCGGCAGGAGCAAACGTCTGCCAAAAATGTACGCAGAATGAGCTTTTCAGTGAAGAGCAGCCAGGCACATTTTAGTTAGTTTTACATGTAAGTGGGGTTGGAAATGCTTTTCAGGCTCAGTACTGGGCTCAAAACATGCAGCCCTGAGGTCTCTCCTGATAGGAGGCAGTTAAGTAGAACTTCGCTGCTCAGCTGACCCGGCAGGAGCAAATGTATGCCAAAAATGTACGCAGAATGAGCTTTCAGTGAAGAGCAGCCAGGCACATTTTAGCTAGTTTTACTTGTAAGTGGGGTTGGAAACGCTTTTTAGGATCAGTACTGGGCTCAAAACCTGCAGCCCTGAGGTCTCTCATGATAGCAGGTGGTTAAATAGAAATTCGCTGCTCAGATGACCCGGCAGGAGCAAACGTATGCCAAAAATGTACTCAGAATGAGCTTTTCAGTGAAGAGCAGCCAGGCACATTTTAGCTAGTTTTACTTGTAAGTGGGGTTGGAAATGCTTTTCAGGCTCAGTACTGGGCTCAAAAGATGCAGCTCTGAGGTCTCTCCTGATAGGAGGTAGTTAGGTTGAACTTCGCTGCTCAGCTGAGCCGGCAGGAGCAAATGTATGCCAAAAATGTACGCAGAATGAGCTTTTCAGTGAAAAGCAGCCAGGCACATTCTAGCAAGTTTTACTTGTAAGTGGGGTTGGAAACGCTTTTCAGGCTCAGTACTGCGCTCAAAAGATGCAGCCCTGAGGTCTCTCATGATAGCAGGTGGTTAAGTAGAAATTTGCCACTTGGCTGACCCAGCAGGAGCAAACGTATGCCAAAAATGTACACAAAATGAGCTTTTCAGTGAATAGCAGCCAGGCACATTTTAACTCGTTTTTCTTGTAAGTGGGGTTGGAAACGCTTTTCAGGCTCAGTACTGCGCTCAAAAGATGCAGCCCTGAGGTCTTCCATGATAGCAGGTGGTTAAGTAGAAATTTGCCACTTGGCTGACCCAGCAGGAGCAAACATATGCCAAAAATGTACACAGAATGAGCTTTTCAGTGAATAGCAGCCAGGCACATTTTAGCTAGTTTTTCTTGTAAGTGGGGTTGGAAACGCTTTTCAGGATCAGTACTGGGCTCAAAACATGCAGCCCTGAGTTATCTCATGATAGCAGGTGGTTAAATAGAAATTCGCTGCTCAGCTGACCCGGCAGGAGCTAACGTATGCCAAAAATGTACGCAGAATGAGCTTTTCAGTGAAGAGCAGCCAGGCACATTTGAGCTAGTTTTACTTGTAAGTGGGGTTGGAAATGCTTTTCAGGCTCAGTACTGGGCTCAAAACATGCAGCCCTGAGGTCTCTCATGATAGCAGGTGGTTAAATAGTAATTCGCTGCTCAGCTGACCCGGCAGGAGCAAACGTATGCCAAAAATGTACGCAGAATGAGCTTTTCAGTGAAGAGCAGCCTGGCACATTTTAGCTAGTTTTACTTGTAAGTGGGGTTGGAAATGCTTTTCAGGCTCAGTACTGGGCTCAAAACATGCAGCTCTGAGGTCTCTCCTATTAGGAGGTAGTTAAGTAGAACTTCGCTGCTCAGCTGACCCGGTAGGAGCAAACGTATGCCAAAAATGTAAGCAGAATGAGCTTTTCAGTGAATAGCAGCCAGGCACATTTTAGCTTGTTTTACTTGTAAGTGGGGTTGGAAATGCTTTTCAGGCTCAGTACTGGGCTCAAAAGATGCAGCTCTGAGGTCTCTCCTGATAGGAGGTAGTTAAGTAGAACTTCGCTGCTCAGCTGACTCGGCAGGAGCAAATGTATGCCAAAAATGTAAGCAGAATGAGCTTTTCAGTGAATAGCAGCCAGGCACATTTTAGCTGGTTTTACTTTTAAGTGGGGTTGGAAATGCTTTTCAGGCTCAGTACTGGGCTCAAAACATTCAGCTCTGAGGTCTCTCCTGATAGGAGGTAGTTAAGTAGAACTTCGCTGCTCAGCTGACCCGGCAGGAGCAAATGTATGCCAAAAATGTACGCAGAATGAGCTTTTCAGTGAAGAGCAGCCAGGCACATTCTAGCAAGTTTTACTTGTAAGTGGGGTTGGAAACGCTTTTCAGGCTCAGTACTGCGCTCAAAAGATGCAGCCCTGAGGTCTCTCATGGTAGCAGGTGGTTAAGTAGAAATTTGCTACTTGGCTGACCCTGCAGGAGCAAACGTATGCCAAAAATGTACACAAAATGAGCTTTTCAGTGAATAGCAGCCAGGCACATTTTAGCTAGTTTTACTTGTAAGTGGGGTTGGAAACTAACCCTGGGCGAAGAACTACGCTCCGTTCGCGGAGTTTGCGGAGTTTCGGCAACTCCGCGCTCCGCGGAGAACGCGAAGTTGTCGAATACTCCGCAAACTGCTGCGTAGCGTAGTTCTCGCGCGCTCAATAGCATTTTCGCGTGCGCGAGGATGCTTGTCGGTAAGATCGAGTTGCCGAACACGCAGAAACTGCAATCTGGCACAGAATAACTCGCGAACACGTTAGTAGTGATCGGAAATAAGGGGACGCGAGCGGGCGGGACAAACCTCATGGGTAACTTTGCGCGCTACACATCCCGAGCATGCAGGCAATCAATCAATCAATCAATCAGGATAATTGTATAGCGCGCTACTCACCCAGAGGGTCTCAAGGCGCTTGGGGGAGGGGGGTCCGCTACTGCTCGAACAGCCATGTCTTGAGTTGCTTCCTGAAGCAGAGGTGGTCTTGGGTCAGGCGGAGGTGGATGGGGAGGGAGTTCCAAGTCTTGGCTGCCAGGTAGGCGAAGGATCTTCCTCCTATGGTGGATCTTCGGATGCGTGGCACGGCGGCGAGGGCGTGGCTGGTCGATCGTAGCTGGCGGGTGGGAGTGTAGAAGGTCAGGCAGTTGTTGAGGTACCTGGGGCCCAGGTCGTGGAGGGCCTTGTGTGCGTGGGTGAGGAGTTGGAACGTGATTCTCTTGCTGACGGGGAGCCAGTGAAAGTCTCTCAGGTGTCCAGAGATGTGGCTGTGTCGGGGGATGTCCAAGATGAGTCGTGCGGAGGCGTTCTGGATGTGTTAGAGTCTTTTCTGGAGTTTGGCTGTGGTTCCGGTATAGAGGGTGTTTCCGTAGTCCAGTCGGCTGGTGACGAGTGCCTGTGTGACCGTCTTCCTGGTTTCGGTGGCGAGCCATCGGAAGATCTTTCGGGGCATGCGTAGGATGTTGAAGTATGATGATGAGACGGCGTTGACTTGTCTGGTCATCAAGAGGGAGGAGTCCAGGATGAAGCCCAGGTTGCGTGCGTGGTCCGTTGGTTTGGGTGCGCTGCCCAGGGCAGGGGGCCACCAGGAGTCGTCCCAGGCGGAGGGTGATGATCCAAGGATGAGGACTTCCGTCTTGTCTGAGTTCAGTTTCAGGCGGCTGTTCCTCATCCACTCGACTACGTCTTTCATCCCTTCGTGTAGGTTGGTTCTGGCGGTTCCTGGGTCGTTGGTGAGGGAGAGGATCAGCTGGGTGTCGTCGGCGTAGGAGATGATGTTGAGGTTGTGTTGGCGTACGATGGCTGCGAGGGGGCTCATGTAGACGTTGAAGAGGGTGGGGCTGAGTGATGATCCTTGTGGTACGCCGCATATGACTTCGGTGGCCTTGGATCTGTACGGGGGGAGGCGGACTCTCTGAGTTCTTCCGTTGAGGAACGAGATGATCCACTCCAGTGCCTTCTCTTGGATTCCGATGTTGCTGAGGCGCTGCACTAGGGTGCGGTGGCAGACCGTATCGAATGCTGCGGAGAGGTCCAGGAGGATGAGGGCCGCTGTTTCCCAGTTGTCGAGCAGGGCTCGGATGTCGTCAGTGGCTGCGATGAGGGCGGTCTCGGTGCTGTGGTTGGCGCGGAAGAAGGACTGCGAGTGGTCGAGGCTGGTTGGGCGAGCTCAATTGGTGATCCACTGTGTGAGGTTGTTGGCTGCTTGGTTGGGGTCCGTTGAGCTGGCGGGAGGGTTCTGGCTCAGTGAAGTGGTGAGCTGGTCGGTGGTGATCTTGTTCCAGTTCCTGCGGGGAACCTGTTGCGGGTGGTGGTGAGTCGTGGTTTTTCTGAAGCTGAAGTGGACGCAGCTGTGGTCTGTCCAGTGGAGTCCGGTGGAGTGGCTGAAGGAGATGTACTTGCTGGAGGAGAAGACTGGGTCAAGCGTGTGTCCGGCGTAGTGGGTGGGGGTGTTCACCAGTTGCATGAGTCTGAGGTTGGCGAGGTTGTCCAGCAGGGTGGTGGTGGTGTTGTCGTTGTTGTTCTCCAGGTGGAAGTTGAGGTCCCCTAGGAGGATGTAGTCAGCGGAGGTGAGGGCGTGCGGGATGATGAAGTCTGCGATGTCTTCGCTGAATTGTGTGCGAGGTCCTGGGGTTCTGTAGATGAGGGTGCCTCTGAGTGTGGTCTTGGGGTCGGTGTGTATCTGGAAGTGAAGACGTTAAGCGGCTGTGAGGGTGTCATCTGAGTTGGTCGTGATGCGGATGGTGTTCTTGTGGACGATGGCGATGCCTCCTCCTGTCTCGTTGGCGCGGTCTCTCCGGGTGATCTTGTATCCGTCCGGGATGGCGACGGCGATGTCGGGCGCTGAGGAGGCGTTCATACATGTTTCCGTGAGGAAGGTGACGTCTGGAGATGTGGTGTCGAGCAGGTTCCAGAGTTCCACGGCGCTCCCGAAGACGGAAAATGGCTCGCGAACGGGTCAAGCAAGCTACTACGCATGCTCGCGGAGCTATGCGTAGTTCGCGGAGTGCAAGTGCATCTTTGCGTATCTCCGCGGAGTGCGGCTACGCGAACTACGCCCAGGCTTATTGGAAACGCTTTTCAGGATCAGTACTGGGCTCAAAACATGCAGCCCTGAGGTCTCTCATGATAGCAGGTGGTTAAATAGAAATTCGCTGCTCAGCTGACCCGGTAGGAGCAAACGTATGCCAAAAATGTAAGCAGAATGAGCTTTTCAGTGAAGAGCAGCCAGGCACATTTTAGCTTGTTTTACTTGTAAGTGGGGTTGGAAATGCTTTTCAGGCTCAGTACTGGGCTCAAGATGCAGCTCAGAGGTCTCTCCTGATAGGAGGTAGTTAAGTAGAACTTCACTGCTCAGCTGACCCGGCAAGAGCAAATGTATGCCAAAATTTACGCAGAATGAGCTTTTCAGTGAAGAGCAGCCAGGCACATTCTAGCAAGTTTTACTTGTAAGTGGGGTTGGAAACGCTTTTCAGGCTCAGTACTGCGCTCAAAAGATGTAGTCCTGAGGTCTCTCATCATAGCAGGTGGTTAAGTAGAAATTTGCCACTTGGCTGACCCAGCAGGAGCAAACGTATGCCAAAAATGTACACAGAATGAGCTTTTCAGTGAATAGCAGCCAGGCACATTTTAGCTAGTTTTTCTTGTAAGTGGGGTTGGAAACGCTTTTCAGGATCAGTACTGGGCTCAAAACATGTAGCCCTGAGTTATCTCATGATAGCAGGTGGTTAAATAAAAATTCGCAGCTCAGCTGACCCGGCAGGAGCAAACGTATGCCAAAAATGTACGCAGAATGAGCTTTTCAGTGAAGAGCAGCCAGGCACATTTTAGCTAGTTTTACTTGTAAGTGGGGTTGGAAATGCTTTTCAGGCTCAGAACTGGGCTCAAAACATGCAGCCCTGAGGTCTCTCATGATAGCAGGTGGTTAAATAGTAATTCGCTGCTCAGCTGACCCGGCAGGAGCAAACGTATGCCAAAAATGTACGCAGAATGAGCTTTTCAGTGAAGAGCAGCCAGGCACATTTTAGCTAGTTTTACTTGTAAGTGGGGTTGGAAACGCTTTTCAGGCTCAGTACTGCGCTCAAAAGATGCAGCCCTGAGGTCTCTCATGGTAGCTGGTGGTTAAGTAGAAATTTGCTACTTGGCTGACAATGCAGGAGCAAACGTATGCCAAAAATGTACACAAAATGAGCTTTTCAGTGAATAGCAGCCAGGCACATTTAAGCTAGTTTTACTTGTAAGTGGGGTTGGAAACGCTTTTCAGGATCAGTACTGGGCTCAAAACATGCAGCCCTGAGGTCTCTCATGATAGCAGGTGGTTAAATAGAAATTCGCTGCTCAGCTGACCCAGCAGGAGCAAACGTATGCCAAAAATGTACTCAGAATGAGCTTTTCAGTGAAGACCTGCCAGGCACATTTTAGCTAGTTTTACTTGTAAGTGGGGTTGGAAACGCTTTTCAGGCTCAGTACTGGGCTCACAACATGCATCCCTGAGGTCTCTCATGATAGCAGGTGGTTAAATAGAAATTCGCTGCTCAGCTGACCCGGTAGGAGCAAACATATGCCAAAAATGTAAGCAGAATGAGCTTTTCAGTGAATAGCAGCCAGGCACATTTTAGCTTGTTTTACTTTTAAGTGGGGTTGGAAATGCTTTTCAGGCTCAATACTGGGCTCAAAAGATGCAGCCCTGAGGTCTCTCCTGATAGGAGGTAGTTAAGTAGAACTTCGCTGCTCAGCTGACCCGGCAAGAGCAAATGTATGCCAAAAAGTACGCAGAATGAGCTTTTCAGTGAAGAGCAGCCAGGCACATTCTAGCAAGTTTTACTTGTAAGTGGGGTTGGAAACGCTTTTCAGACTCAGTACTGCGCTCAAAAGTTGCAGCCCTGAGGTCTCTCTTGATAGCAGGTGGTTTAAATAGAAATTCGCTGCTCAGCTGACCCAGCAGGAGCAAACGTATGCCAAAAATGTACACAGAATGAGCTTTTAAGTGAAGAGCAGCCAGGCACATTTTAGCTAGTTTTACTTGTAAGTGGCTTTGGAAATGCTTTTCAGGATCAGTACTGGGCTCAAAACATGCAGCCCTGAGGTCTCTCATGATAGCAGGTGGTTAAATAGAAATTCGCTGCTCAGCTGACCCGGCAGGAGCAAACGTATGCCAAAAATGTACGCAGAATGAGCTTTTCAGTGAATAGCAGCCAGGCACATTTTAGCTAGTTTTACTTGTAAGTGGGGTTGGAAACGCTTTTCAGGCTCAGTACTGGGCTCAAAACATGCAGCCCTGAGGTCTCTCATGATAGAAGGTGGTTAAATAGAAATTTGCTGCTCAGCTGACCCGGTAGGAGCAAACGTATGCCAAAAATGTAATCAGAATGAGCTTTTTAGTGAATAGCAGCCAGGCACATTTTAGATTGTTTTACTTGTAAGTAGGGTTGAAAATGCTTTTCAGGCTCAGTACTGGGCTCAAAAGATGCAGCTCTGAGGTCTCTCCTGATAGGAGGTAGTTAAGTAGAACTTTGCTGCTCAGCTGACCCGGCAGGAGCAAATGTATGCCAAAAATGTACGCAGAATGAGCTTTCAGTGAAGAGTAGCCAGGCACATTTTAGCTAGTTTTACTTGTAAATGGGGTTGGAAACGCTTTTCAGGATCAGTACTGGGCTCAAAACATTCAGCTCTGAGGTCTCTCCTGATAGGAGGTAGTTAAGATGAACTTCGCTGCTCAGCTGAGCCGGCAGGAGCAAACGTATGCCAAAAATGTACGCAGAATGAGCTTTTCAGTGAAGAGCAGCCAGGCACATTTTAGCTAGTTTTACTTGTAAGTGGGGTTGGAAATGCTTTTCAGGCTTAGTACTGGGCTCAAAAGATGCAGCTCTGAGGTCTCTCCTGATAGGAGGTAGTTAAGTTGAACTTCGCTGCTCAGCTGAGCCGGCAGGAGCAAATGTATGCCAAAAATGTACGCAGAATGAGCTTTTCAGTGAAGAGCAGCCAGGCACATTCTAGCAAGTTTTACTTGTAAGTGGGGTTGGAAACGCTTTTCAGGCTCAGTACTGCGCTCAAAAGATGCAGCCCTGAGGTCTCTCATGATAGCAGGTGGTTAAGTAGAAATTTGCCACTTGGCTGACCCAGCAGGAGCAAACGTATGCCAAAAATGTACACAGAATGAGCTTTTCAGTGAATAGCAGCCACTCACATTTTAGCTAGTTTTTCTTGTAAGTGGGGTTGGAAACGCTTTTCAGGATCAGTACTGGGCTCAAAACATGCAGCCCTGAGTTATCTCATGATAGCAGGTGGTTAAATAGAAATTTGCTGCTCAGCTGACCCGGCAGGAGCAAACGTATGCCAAAAATGTACGCAGAATGAGCTTTTCAGTGAAGAGCAGCCAGGCACATTTTATTTAGTTTTACTTGTAAGTGGGGTTGGAAATGCTTTTCAGGCTTAGTACTGGGCTCAAAACATGCAGCCCTGAGGTCTCTCATGACAGCAGGTGGTTAAATAGAAATTCGCTGTTCAGCTGATCCGGCAGGAGCAAATGTATGCCTAAAATGTACGCAGAATGAGCTTTTCAGTGAAGAGCAGCCAGGCACATTCGAGCAAGTTTTACTTGTAAGTGGGGTTGGAAACGCTTTTCAGGCTCAGTACTGCGCTCAAAAGATGCAGCCCTGAGGTCTCTCATGATAGCAGGTGGTTAAGTAGAAATTTGCCACTTGGCTGACCCAGCAGGAGCAAACGTATGCCAAAAATGTACACAGAATGAGCTTTTCAGTGAATAGCAGCCAGGCACATTTTAGCTAGTTTTTCTTGTAAGTGGGGTTGGAAACGCTTTTCAGGATCAGTACTGGGCTCAAAACATGCAGCCCTGAGTTATCTCATGATAGCAGGTGGTTAAATAGAAATTCGCTGCTCAGCTGACCCAGCAGGAGCAAACGTATGCCAAAAATGTACGCAGAATGAGCTTTTCAGTGAAGAGCAGCCAGGCACATTTGAGCTAGTTTTACTTGTAAGTGGGGTTGGAAATGCTTTTCAGGCTCAGTACTGGGCTCAAAACATGCAGCCCTGAGGTCTCTCATGATAGCAGGTGGTTAAATAGTAATTCGCTGCTCAGCTGACCCGGCAGGAGCAAACGTATGCCAAAAATGTACGCAGAATGAGCTTTTCAGTGAAGAGCAGCCAGGCACATTTTAGCTAGTTTTACTTGTAAGTGGGGTTGGAAACGCTTTTCAGGATCAGTACTGGGCTCAAAACATGCAGCCCTGAGGTCTCTCATGATAGCAGGTAGTTAAATAGAAATTCGCTGCTCAGCTGACCCAGCAGGAGCCAAACGTATGCCAAAAATGTACGCAGAATGAGCTTTTCAGTGAAGAGCTGCCAGGCACATTTTAGCTAGTTTTACTTGTAAGTGGGGTTGGAAACGCTTTTCGGGCTCAGTACTGGGCTTACAACATGCATCCCTGAGGTCTCTCATGATAGCAGGTGGGTAAATAGAAATTCACTGCTCAGCTGACCCGGTAGGAGCAAACGTATGCCAAAAATGTAAGCAGAATGAGCTTTTCAGTGAATAGCAGCCAGGCACATTTTAGCTTGTTTTACTTGTAAGTGGGGTTGGAAATGCTTTTCAGGCTCAGTACTGGGCTCAAAAGATGCAGCTCTGAGGTCTCTCCTGATAGGAGGTAGTTAAGTAGAACTTTGCTGCTCAGCTGACCCGGTAGGAGCAAACGTATGCCAAAAATGTAAGCAGAATGAGCTTTTCAGTGAAGAGCAGCCAGGCACATTGCAGCAAGTTTTACTTGTAAGTGGGGTTGGAAACGCTTTTCAGACTCAGTACTGCGCTCAAAAGATGCAGCCCTGAGGTCTCTCTTGATAGCAGGTGGTTAAATAGAAATTCGCTGCTCAGCTGACCCAGCAGGAGCAAACGTATGCCAAAAATGTACACAGAATGAGCTTTTCAGTGAAGAGCAGCCAGGCACATTTTAGCTAGTTTTACTTGTAAGTGGCTTTGGAAATGCTTTTCAGGATCAGTACTGGGCTCAAAACATGCAGCCCTGAGGTCTCTCCTGATAGCAGGTGGTTAAATAGAAATTCGCTGCTCAGCTGACCCGGCAGGAGCAAACGTATGCCAAAAATGTACGCAGAATGAGCTTTTCAGTGAAGAGCAGCCAGGCACATTTTAGCTAGTTTTACTTGTAAGTGGGGTTGGAAACGCTTTTCAGGCTCAGTACTGGGCTCAAAACATGCAGCCCTGAGGTCTCTCATGATAGAAGGTGGTTAAATAGAAATTTGCTGCTCAGCTGACCCGGTAGGAGCAAACGTATGCCAAAAATGTACACAGAATAAGCTTTTTAGTGAATAGCAGCCAGGCACATTTTAGCTAGTTTTACTTGTAAGTGGGGTTGGAAACGCTTTTCAGGATCAGTACTGGGCTAAAAACATGCAGCCCTGAGGTCTCTCATGATAGCAGGTGGTTAAATAGAAATTCGCTGCTCAGCTGACCCGGCAGGAGCAAACATATGCTAAAAATGTACTCAGAATGAGCTTTTCAGTGAAGAGAAGCCAGGCACATTTTAGCTAGTTTTACTTGTAAGTGGGGTTGAAAACGCTTTTCAGGCTCAGTACCGGGCTCAAAACATGCAGCCCTGAGGTCTCTCATGAAAGCAGGTGGTTAAATAGAAATTCGCTGCTCAGCTGACCCGGTAGGAGCAAACGTATGCCAAAAATGTACACAGAATGAGCTTTTCAGTGAATAGCAGCCAGGCACATTTTAGCTAGTTTTACTTGTAAGTGGGGTTGGAAATGCTTTTCAGGCTCAGTACTGGGCTCAAAACATGCAGCCCTGAGGTCTCTCATCATAGCAGGTGGTTAAATAGAAATTCGCTGCTCAGCTGACCCGGCAGGAGCAAACGTGTGCTAAAAATGTACTCAGAATGAGCTTTTCAGTGAAGAGAAGCCAGGCACATTTTAGCTAGTTTTACTTGTAAGTGGGGTTGGAAATGCTTTTCAGACTCAGTACTGGGCTCAAAACATGCAGCCCTGAGGTCTCTCATGAAAGCAGGTGGTTAAATAGAAATTTGCTGCTCAGCTTACCCGGTAGGAGCAAACGTATGCCAAAAATGTACCAGAATGAGCTTTTCAGTGAATAGCAGCCTGGCTAATTTTAGCTAGTTTTACTTGTAAGTGGGTTTGGAAACGCTTTTCAGGATCAGTACTGGGCTCAAAACATGCAGCCCTGAGGTCTCTCATGATAGCAGGTGGTTAAATAGAAATTCGCTGCTCAGCTGACCCGGCAGGAGCAAACGTATGCTAAAAATGTACTCAGAGTGAGCTTTTCAGTGAAGAGAAGCCAGGCACATTTTAGCTAGTTTTACTTGTAAGTGGGGTTGGAAATGCTTTTCAGGCTCAGTACTGGGCGCAAAACATGCAGCCCTGAGGTCTCTCATGATAGCAGGTGGTTAAATAGAAATTCGCTGCTCAGCTGACCCGGCAGGAGCAAACGTATGCTAAAAATGTACTCAGAATGAGCTTTTCAGTGAAGAGAAGCCAGGCACATTTTAGCTAGTTTTACTTGTAAGTGGGGTTGGAAATGCTTTTCAGGCTCAGTACTGGCCTCAAAACATGCAGCCCTGAGGTCTCTCATGAAAGCAGGTGGTTAAATAGAAATTCGCTGCTCAGCTGACCCGGTAGGAGCAAACGTATGCCAAAAATGTACACAGAATGAGCTATTCAGTGAATAGCAGCCAGGCACATTTTAGCTAGTTTTACTTGTAAGTGGGGTTGGAAACGCTTTTCAGGATCAGTACTGGGCTCAAAACATGCAGCCCTGAGGTCTCTCATGATAGCAGGTGGTTAAATAGAAATTCGCTGCTCAGCTGACCCGGCAGGAGCAAACGTATGCTAAAAATGTACTCAGAATGAGCTTTTCAGTGAAGAGAAGCCAGGCACATTTTAGCTAGTTTTACTTGTAAGTGGGGTTGGAAATGCTTTTCAGGCTCAGTACTGGGCTCAAAACATGCAGCCCTGAGGTCTCTCATGAAAGCAGGTGGTTAAATAGAAATTCGCTGCTCAGCTGACCCGGTAGGAGCAAACGTATGCCAAATATGTACACAGAATGAGATTTTCAGTGAATAGCAGCCAGGCACATTTTAGCTAATTTTACTTGTAAGTGGGGTTGGAAACGCTTTTCAGGATCAGTACTGGGCTCAAAACATGCAGCCCTGAGGTCTCTCATGATAGCAGGTGGTTAAATAGAAATTCGCTGCTCAGCTGACCCGGCAGGAGCAAACGTATGCTAAAAATGTACTCAGAATGAGCTTTTCAGTGAAGAGAAGCCAGGCACATTTTAGCTAGTTTTACTTGTAAGTGGGGTTGGAAATAATTTTCAGGCTCAGTACTGGGCTAAAAAATGCAGCCCTGAGGTCTCCCATGAAAGCAGGTGGTTAAATAGAAATTCGCTGCTCAGCTGACCCGGTAGGAGCAAACGTATGCCAAAAATGTACACAGAATGAGCTTTTCAGTGAATAGCAGCCAGGCACATTTTAGCTAGTTTTACTTGTAAGTGGGGTTGAAAATGCTTTTCAGGCTCAGTACTGGGCTCAAAAGATGCAGCTCTGAGGTCTCTCCTGATAGGAGGTAGTCAAGTAGAACTTCGCTGCTCAGCTGACCCGGCAGGAGCAAATGTATGCCAAAAATGTACGCAGAATGAGCTTTCAGTGAAGAGTAGCCAGGCACATTTTAGCTAGTTTTACTTGTAAATGGGGTTGGAAACGCTTTTCAGGATCAGTACTGGGCTCAAAACATGCAGCTCTGAGGTCTCTCCTGATAGGAGGTAGTTAAGTTGAACTTCGCTGCTCAGCTGAGCCGGCAGGAGCAAACGTATGCCAAAAATGTACGCAGAATGAGCTTTTCAGTGAAGAGCAGCCAGGCACATTTTAGCTAGTTTTACTTGTAAGTGGGGTTGGAAACGCTTTTCAGGATCAGTACTGTGCTCAAAACATGCAGCCCTGAGGTCTCTCATGATAGCACATGGTTAAATAGAAATTCGCTGCTCAGCTGACCCGGCAGGAGCAAACGTATGCCAAAAATGTACGCAGAATGAGCTTTTCAGTGAAGAGCAGCCAGGCACATTTTAGCTAGTTTTACTTGTAAGTGGGGTTGGAAATGCTTTTCAGGCTTAGTACTGGGCTCAAAAGATGCAGCTCTGAGGTCTCTCCTGATAGGAGGTAATTAAGTTGAACTTCGCTGCTCAGCTGAGCCGGCAGGAGCAAATGTATGCCAAAAATGTACGCAGAATGAGCTTTTCAGTGAAGAGCAGCCAGGCACATTTGAGCTAGTTTTACTTGTAAGTGGGGTTGGAAATGCTTTTCAGGCTCAGTACTGGGCTCAAAACATGCAGCCCTGAGGTCTCTCATGATAGCAGGTGGTTAAATAGTAATTCGCTGCTCAGCTGACCTGGCAGGAGCAAACGTATGCCAAAAATGTACGCAGAATGAGCTTTTCAGTGAAGAGCAGCCAGGCACATTTTAGCTAGTTTTACTTGTAAGTGGGGTTGGAAACGCTTTTCAGGATCAGTACTGGGCTCAAAACATGCAGCCCTGAGGTCTCTCATGATAGCAGGAGGTTAAATAGAAATTCGCTGCTCAGCTGACCCAGCAGGAGCCAAACGTATGCCAAAAATGTACGCAGAATGAGCTTTTCAGTGAAGAGCTGCCAGGCACATTTTAGCTAGTTTTACTTGTAAGTGGGGTTGGAAACGCTTTTCAGGCTCAGTACTGGGCTCACAACATGCATCCCTGAGGTCTCTCATGATAGCAGGTGGTTAAATAGAAATTCGCTGCTCAGCTGACCCGGTAGGAGCAAACGTATGCCAAAAATGTAAGCAGAATGAGCTTTTCAGTGAATAGCAGCCAGGCACATTTTAGCTTGTTTTACTTGTAAGTGGGGTTGGAAATGCTTTTCAGGCTCAGTACTGGGCTCAAAAGATGCAGCTCTGAGGTCTCTCCTGATAGGAGGTAGTTAAGTAGAACTTCGCTGCTCAGCTGACCCGGTTGGAGCAAACGTATGCCAAAAATGTAAGCAGAATGAGCTTTTCAGTGAAGAGCAGCCAGGCACATTCTAGCAAGTTTTACTTGTAAGTGGGGTTGGAAACGCTT
Organism: Lissotriton vulgaris; assembly: GCF_964263255.1. Taxonomy (NCBI): domain Eukaryota; kingdom Metazoa; phylum Chordata; class Amphibia; order Caudata; family Salamandridae; genus Lissotriton; species Lissotriton vulgaris. Next base: position 1,207,554 of record NW_028244430.1, on the reverse strand, counting down.
TTCAGACTCAGTACTGCGCTCAAAAGATGCAGCCCTGAGGTCTCTCTTGATAGCAGGTGGTTAAATAGAAATTCGCTGCTCAGCTGACCCAGCAGGAGCAAACGTATGCCAAAAATGTACACAGAATGAGCTTTTCAGTGAAGAGCAGCCAGGCACATTTTAGCTAGTTTTACTTGTAAGTGGCTTTGGAAATGCTTTTCAGGATCAGTACTGGGCTCAAAACATGCAGCCCTGAGGTCTCTCCTGATAGCAGGTGGTTAAATAGAAATTCGCTGCTCAGCTGACCCGGCAGGAGCAAACGTATGCCAAAAATGTACGCAGAATGAGCTTTTCAGTGAAGAGCAGCCAGGCACATTTTAGCTAGTTTTACTTGTAAGTGGGGTTGGAAACGCTTTTCAGGCTCAGTACTGGGCTCAAAACATGCAGCCCTGAGGTCTCTCATGATAGAAGGTGGTTAAATAGAAATTCGCTGCTCAGCTGACCCGGTAGGAGCAAACGTATGCCAAAAATGTACACAGAATAAGCTTTTTAGTGAATAGCAGCCAGGCACATTTTAGCTAGTTTTACTTGTAAGTGGGGTTGGAAACGCTTTTCAGGATCAGTACTGGGCTCAAAACATGCAGCCCTGAGGTCTCTCGTGATAGCAGGTGGTTAAATAGAAATTCGCTGCTCAGCTGACCCGGCAGGAGCAAACATATGCTAAAAATGTACTCAGAATGAGCTTTTCAGTGAAGAGAAGCCAGGCACATTTTAGCTAGTTTTACTTGTAAGTGGGGTTGAAAACGCTTTTCAGGCTCAGTACCGGCTCAAAACATGCAGCCCTGAGGTCTCTCATGAAAGCAGGTGGTTAAATAGAAATTCGCTGCTCAGCTGACCCGGTAGGAGCAAACGTATGCCAAAAATGTACACAGAATGAGCTTTTCAGTGAATAGCAGCCAGGCACATTTTAGCTAGTTTTACTTGTAAGTGGGGTTGGAAATGCTTTTCAGGCTCAGTACTGGGCTCAAAACATGCAGCCCTGAGGTCTCTCATCATAGCAGGTGGTTAAATAGAAATTCGCTGCTCAGCTGACCCGGCAGGAGCAAACGTGTGCTAAAAATGTACTCAGAATGAGCTTTTCAGTGAAGAGAAGCCAGGCACATTTTAGCTAGTTTTACTTGTAAGTGGGGTTGGAAATGCTTTTCAGACTCAGTACTGGGCTCAAAACATGCAGCCCTGAGGTCTCTCATGAAAGCAGGTGGTTAAATAGAAATTCGCTGCTCAGCTGACCCGGCAGGAGCAAACGTATGCTAAAAATGTACTCAGAATGAGCTTTTCAGTGAAGAGAAGCCAGGCACATTTTAGCTAGTTTTACTTGTAAGTGGGGTTGGAAATGCTTTTCAGGCTCAGTACTGGCCTCAAAACATGCAGCCCTGAGGTCTCTCATGAAAGCAGGTGGTTAAATAGAAATTCGCTGCTCAGCTGACCCGGTAGGAGCAAACGTATGCCAAAAATGTACACAGAATAAGCTTTTTAGTGAATAGCAGCCAGGCACATTTTAGCTAGTTTTACTTGTAAGTGGGGTTGGAAACGCTTTTCAGGATCAGTACTGGGCTCAAAACATGCAGCCCTGAGGTCTCTCATGATAGCAGGTGGTTAAATAGAAATTCGCTGCTCAGCTGACCCGGCAGGAGCAAACATATGCTAAAAATGTACTCAGAATGAGCTTTTCAGTGAAGAGAAGCCAGGCACATTTTAGCTAGTTTTACTTGTAAGTGGGGTTGAAAACGCTTTTCAGGCTCAGTACTGGGCTCAAAACATGCAGCCCTGAGGTCTCTCATGAAAGCAGGTGGTTAAATAGAAATTCCCTGCTCAGCTGACCCGGTAGGAGCAAACGTATGCCAAAAATGTACACAGAATGAGCTTTTCAGTGAATAGCAGCCAGGCACATTTTAGCTAGTTTTACTTGTAAGTGGGGTTGGAAATGCTTTTCAGGCTCAGTACTGGGCTCAAAACATGCAGCCCTGAGGTCTCTCATCATAGCAGGTAGTTAAATAGAAATTCGCTGCTCCGCTGACCCGGCAGGAGCAAACGTGTGCTAAAAATGTACTCAGAATGAGCTTTTCAGTGAAGAGAAGCCAGGCACATTTTAGCTAGTTTTACTTGTAAGTGGGGTTGGAAATGCTTTTCAGACTCAGTACTGGGCTCAAAACATGCAGCCCTGAGGTCTCTCATGAAAGCAGGTGGTTAAATAGAAATTTGCTGCTCAGCTTACCCAGTAGGAGCAAACGTATGCCAAAAATGTACCAGAATGAGCTTTTCAGTGAATAGCAGCCTGGCTAATTTTAGCTAGTTTTACTTGTAAGTGGGTTTGGAAACGCTTTTCAGGATCAGTACTGGGCTCAAAACATGCAGCCCTGAGGTCTCTCATGATAGCAGGTGGTTAAATAGAAATTCGCTGCTCAGCTGACCCGGCAGGAGCAAACGTATGCTAAAAATGTACTCAGAGTGAGCTTTTCAGTGAAGAGAAGCCAGGCACATTTTAGCTAGTTTTACTTGTAAACGGGGTTGGAAATGCTTTTCAGGCTCAGTACTGGGCGCAAAACATGCAGCCCTGAGGTCTCTCATGACAGCAGGTGGTTAAATAGAAATTCGCTGTTCAGCTGATCCGGCAGGAGCAAATGTATGCCTAAAATGTATGCAGAATGAGCTTTTCAGTGAAGAGCAGCCAGGCACATTCGAGCAAGTTTTACTTGTAAGTGGGGTTGGAAACGCTTTTCAGGCTCAGTACTGCGCTCAAAAGATGCAGCCCTGAGGTCTCTCATGATAGCAGGTGGTTAAGTAGAAATTTGCCACTTGGCTGACCCAGCAGGAGCAAACGTATGCCAAAAATGTACACAGAATGAGCTTTTCAGTGAATAGCAGCCAGGCACATTTTAGCTAGTTTTTCTTGTAAGTGGGGTTGGAAACGCTTTTCAGGATCAGTACTGGGCTCAAAACATGCAGCCCTGAGTTATCTCATGATAGCAGGTGGTTAAATAGAAATTCGCTGCTCAGCTGACCCAGCAGGAGCAAACGTATGCCAAAAATGTACGCAGAATGAGCTTTTCAGTGAAGAGCAGCCAGGCACATTTGAGCTAGTTTTACTTGTAAGTGGGGTTGGAAATGCTTTTCAGGCTCAGTACTGGGCTCAAAACATGCAGCCCTGAGGTCTCTCATGATAGCAGGTGGTTAAATAGTAATTCGCTGCTCAGCTGACCCGGCAGGAGCAAACGTATGCCAAAAATGTACGCAGAATGAGCTTTTCAGTGAAGAGCAGCCAGGCACATTTTAGCTAGTTTTACTTGTAAGTGGGGTTGGAAACGCTTTTCAGGATCAGTACTGGGCTCAAAACATGCAGCCCTGAGGTCTCTCATGATAGCAGGTAGTTAAATAGAAATTCGCTGCTCAGCTGACCCAGCAGGAGCCAAACGTATGCCAAAAATGTACGCAGAATGAGCTTTTCAGTGAAGAGCTGCCAGGCACATTTTAGCTAGTTTTACTTGTAAGTGGGGTTGGAAACGCTTTTCGGGCTCAGTACTGGGCTTACAACATGCATCCCTGAGGTCTCTCATGATAGCAGGTGGGTAAATAGAAATTCACTGCTCAGCTGACCCGGTAGGAGCAAACGTATGCCAAAAATGTAAGCAGAATGAGCTTTTCAGTGAATAGCAGCCAGGCACATTTTAGCTTGTTTTACTTGTAAGTGGGGTTGGAAATGCTTTTCAGGCTCAGTACTGGGCTCAAAAGATGCAGCTCTGAGGTCTCTCCTGATAGGAGGTAGTTAAGTAGAACTTTGCTGCTCAGCTGACCCGGTAGGAGCAAACGTATGCCAAAAATGTAAGCAGAATGAGCTTTTCAGTGAAGAGCAGCCAGGCACATTGCAGCAAGTTTTACTTGTAAGTGGGGTTGGAAACGCTTTTCAGACTCAGTACTGCGCTCAAAAGATGCAGCCCTGAGGTCTCTCTTGATAGCAGGTGGTTAAATAGAAATTCGCTGCTCAGCTGACCCAGCAGGAGCAAACGTATGCCAAAAATGTACACAGAATGAGCTTTTCAGTGAAGAGCAGCCAGGCACATTTTAGCTAGTTTTACTTGTAAGTGGCTTTGGAAATGCTTTTCAGGATCAGTACTGGGCTCAAAACATGCAGCCCTGAGGTCTCTCCTGATAGCAGGTGGTTAAATAGAAATTCGCTGCTCAGCTGACCCGGCAGGAGCAAACGTATGCCAAAAATGTACGCAGAATGAGCTTTTCAGTGAAGAGCAGCCAGGCACATTTTAGCTAGTTTTACTTGTAAGTGGGGTTGGAAACGCTTTTCAGGCTCAGTACTGGGCTCAAAACATGCAGCCCTGAGGTCTCTCATGATAGAAGGTGGTTAAATAGAAATTTGCTGCTCAGCTGACCCGGTAGGAGCAAACGTATGCCAAAAATGTACACAGAATAAGCTTTTTAGTGAATAGCAGCCAGGCACATTTTAGCTAGTTTTACTTGTAAGTGGGGTTGGAAACGCTTTTCAGGATCAGTACTGGGCTAAAAACATGCAGCCCTGAGGTCTCTCATGATAGCAGGTGGTTAAATAGAAATTCGCTGCTCAGCTGACCCGGCAGGAGCAAACATATGCTAAAAATGTACTCAGAATGAGCTTTTCAGTGAAGAGAAGCCAGGCACATTTTAGCTAGTTTTACTTGTAAGTGGGGTTGAAAACGCTTTTCAGGCTCAGTACCGGGCTCAAAACATGCAGCCCTGAGGTCTCTCATGAAAGCAGGTGGTTAAATAGAAATTCGCTGCTCAGCTGACCCGGTAGGAGCAAACGTATGCCAAAAATGTACACAGAATGAGCTTTTCAGTGAATAGCAGCCAGGCACATTTTAGCTAGTTTTACTTGTAAGTGGGGTTGGAAATGCTTTTCAGGCTCAGTACTGGGCTCAAAACATGCAGCCCTGAGGTCTCTCATCATAGCAGGTGGTTAAATAGAAATTCGCTGCTCAGCTGACCCGGCAGGAGCAAACGTGTGCTAAAAATGTACTCAGAATGAGCTTTTCAGTGAAGAGAAGCCAGGCACATTTTAGCTAGTTTTACTTGTAAGTGGGGTTGGAAATGCTTTTCAGACTCAGTACTGGGCTCAAAACATGCAGCCCTGAGGTCTCTCATGAAAGCAGGTGGTTAAATAGAAATTTGCTGCTCAGCTTACCCGGTAGGAGCAAACGTATGCCAAAAATGTACCAGAATGAGCTTTTCAGTGAATAGCAGCCTGGCTAATTTTAGCTAGTTTTACTTGTAAGTGGGTTTGGAAACGCTTTTCAGGATCAGTACTGGGCTCAAAACATGCAGCCCTGAGGTCTCTCATGATAGCAGGTGGTTAAATAGAAATTCGCTGCTCAGCTGACCCGGCAGGAGCAAACGTATGCTAAAAATGTACTCAGAGTGAGCTTTTCAGTGAAGAGAAGCCAGGCACATTTTAGCTAGTTTTACTTGTAAGTGGGGTTGGAAATGCTTTTCAGGCTCAGTACTGGGCGCAAAACATGCAGCCCTGAGGTCTCTCATGATAGCAGGTGGTTAAATAGAAATTCGCTGCTCAGCTGACCCGGCAGGAGCAAACGTATGCTAAAAATGTACTCAGAATGAGCTTTTCAGTGAAGAGAAGCCAGGCACATTTTAGCTAGTTTTACTTGTAAGTGGGGTTGGAAATGCTTTTCAGGCTCAGTACTGGCCTCAAAACATGCAGCCCTGAGGTCTCTCATGAAAGCAGGTGGTTAAATAGAAATTCGCTGCTCAGCTGACCCGGTAGGAGCAAACGTATGCCAAAAATGTACACAGAATGAGCTATTCAGTGAATAGCAGCCAGGCACATTTTAGCTAGTTTTACTTGTAAGTGGGGTTGGAAACGCTTTTCAGGCTCAGTACTGGGCTCAAAACATGCAGCCCTGAGGTCTCTCATGATAGCAGGTGGTTAAATAGAAATTCGCTGCTCAGCTGACCCGGCAGGAGCAAACGTATGCTAAAAATGTACTCAGAATGAGCTTTTCAGTGAAGAGAAGCCAGGCACATTTTAGCTAGTTTTACTTGTAAGTGGGGTTGGAAATGCTTTTCAGGCTCAGTACTGGGCTCAAAACATGCAGCCCTGAGGTCTCTCATGAAAGCAGGTGGTTAAATAGAAATTCGCTGCTCAGCTGACCCGGTAGGAGCAAACGTATGCCAAATATGTACACAGAATGAGATTTTCAGTGAATAGCAGCCAGGCACATTTTAGCTAATTTTACTTGTAAGTGGGGTTGGAAACGCTTTTCAGGATCAGTACTGGGCTCAAAACATGCAGCCCTGAGGTCTCTCATGATAGCAGGTGGTTAAATAGAAATTCGCTGCTCAGCTGACCCGGCAGGAGCAAACGTATGCTAAAAATGTACTCAGAATGAGCTTTTCAGTGAAGAGAAGCCAGGCACATTTTAGCTAGTTTTACTTGTAAGTGGGGTTGGAAATAATTTTCAGGCTCAGTACTGGGCTAAAAAATGCAGCCCTGAGGTCTCCCATGAAAGCAGGTGGTTAAATAGAAATTCGCTGCTCAGCTGACCCGGTAGGAGCAAACGTATGCCAAAAATGTACACAGAATGAGCTTTTCAGTGAATAGCAGCCAGGCACATTTTAGCTAGTTTTACTTGTAAGTGGGGTTGAAAATGCTTTTCAGGCTCAGTACTGGGCTCAAAAGATGCAGCTCTGAGGTCTCTCCTGATAGGAGGTAGTCAAGTAGAACTTCGCTGCTCAGCTGACCCGGCAGGAGCAAATGTATGCCAAAAATGTACGCAGAATGAGCTTTCAGTGAAGAGTAGCCAGGCACATTTTAGCTAGTTTTACTTGTAAATGGGGTTGGAAACGCTTTTCAGGATCAGTACTGGGCTCAAAACATGCAGCTCTGAGGTCTCTCCTGATAGGAGGTAGTTAAGTTGAACTTCGCTGCTCAGCTGAGCCGGCAGGAGCAAACGTATGCCAAAAATGTACGCAGAATGAGCTTTTCAGTGAAGAGCAGCCAGGCACATTTTAGCTAGTTTTACTTGTAAGTGGGGTTGGAAACGCTTTTCAGGATCAGTACTGTGCTCAAAACATGCAGCCCTGAGGTCTCTCATGATAGCACATGGTTAAATAGAAATTCGCTGCTCAGCTGACCCGGCAGGAGCAAACGTATGCCAAAAATGTACGCAGAATGAGCTTTTCAGTGAAGAGCAGCCAGGCACATTTTAGCTAGTTTTACTTGTAAGTGGGGTTGGAAATGCTTTTCAGGCTTAGTACTGGGCTCAAAAGATGCAGCTCTGAGGTCTCTCCTGATAGGAGGTAATTAAGTTGAACTTCGCTGCTCAGCTGAGCCGGCAGGAGCAAATGTATGCCAAAAATGTACGCAGAATGAGCTTTTCAGTGAAGAGCAGCCAGGCACATTTGAGCTAGTTTTACTTGTAAGTGGGGTTGGAAATGCTTTTCAGGCTCAGTACTGGGCTCAAAACATGCAGCCCTGAGGTCTCTCATGATAGCAGGTGGTTAAATAGTAAT